>NC_140075.1:62637752-63354002 GCF_964194135.1 Talpa europaea | reverse complement strand
CCTGGCTGGGCAGCCATGGACCTTTGTGGGCTCAGAGAGAGAAGTCTTGCTTGTCCCATCAGGACTTAATCCCCACAGACAGAACACAACTTGCCTCTGAAATCAACCAGGCGTGAGGCAGAGGGAGACATTCCCCTTATTCCTCAGGCCCAGTCCCCTCTCCTCTACTGGCTGGAGGTGACAAGAGGGAGGGTGCTGGACTAGAGGAGCTCCAAGAGCCCTTCAATTTTATTCACTCTTTAAGAAAACAAAGCAGACTCCAGGTTTCCAAAATTTTCATTGTTTTTTTTTTATTTTTTTTTTTAATTTATGCATACAGGAACTGGGTTGTAGGCCAGAGGTCCGGGGTGGTGAGAGGATTCATCAGAGACAGAGTGGGGAGCAGAACAGGTGGATCTACTGAAATACACTGCTAAGGGGAGTAGTGAGCGAGACAGGAGAGGTCTGCTGTGCCATGTGGGTCAGCTCCCTGGCTGGACGTAGAACTTAAGCCATAGCAGTGATCGCCCTGAGACTTAACCCCTCATCCACCAGGAAGGCCCTTGCTTCTCCATTTGAAATAAAAGACTTACTATAGGTTTCCTTTCTCATGGACAAGCATCTAGCTGAGAATTTTGTTCTGTCCTTTTCTTTAAGAAAAAAAAAATTTAACACCTTGACTCAGTCACAAACAAAGCAGATAAGAGAACCTAGGTCTTCTGACTACAAGTTCATGCTCTCCCTAATTCTATTTCTGTGATTTCTGTAACTGACCTGAGCACTATTTCAAAGGCTCATAAAACCCAAATCAGAAAGGAAAAGTATTAAAGGATGCTGTATAAAGTATCCAGTGTCTTCCTAGCTCCCATCTTAATTTTACTATTACCTAGGATGAGTATCTCCCTTATTGACACAGCACAGAATGTGGAGCAGGTGCGTAGCCTCCACATGGATCAGGTGGGGAGGTGGTGACAGGCACAGTGAGGAGACCCTTCACCTTATGAAACCCTTCAACTTAGGTCCACTGGAATGTCTCAAGGAGGCGACCCAGAAATATCTTCCTTGTGAACTCTCATTGGTACACCTGCTATGCAAACACAGCCAGGCCCTAACCTTTCTGCTACTTCAGGTTAAGTTCATTTCTCTTGAAAAATCACCTCAGCACCTCTAACTCATTCAGATGCTTCTTCCCAGATATGCAAGTAACAGCATAGTTAGCTCTCAGAGCAAATCTCTGCACTCCATGTTTTTTGCAAACTCTCTGTGAATAATGTTTTATTCTTGTTTGTCTTTCTTTTTCTAGAAAGTAATTTCAGGAGTTACTGATCTGTGAAAGGATGATGGACTTAAAAGAATAAAACAAATTTTAAAGAATACTTTAAAAATCTCTTTTATTATCTTTTTGTTTACAAGTGATACATGCGTATAGTAAAAGATTTAGAAAATACATACAGTATATTGAAAAGAATTATGGGACTATCATAACCCCATCACCACAACAGATAGCACTGTTGACACCATCATTCTTCCAGTGGGATAAACCTGTACTCTTTGGAAATATGATTTTTTTTTTAACTCCGTCTCATTTGAAGAGGGGCATTTTCTGGCAACAGCTAAACATATGTCCTACTCTTCACTCTGAGTCAGAATGCTACCTGTGGAGGCACTTTAAAAAAAAAAAAAAACACTTTTTGAATAACAGTATTTAAAAGAAACCAACCAATAACGTGATCATTGTTTTAAGTTAAAAGTGGATCATGTGTTTTATTAAGAAAATTATTACTAAACACAACCTTTAAATGATTTGTAGACGGACATTTTTATCTTCATATTCTTTGCATTTGACAATTCTAATTGGCCAGTTTACCAGCAAAGGAAATCAATTCTAGCTTTTATAATAATTCCCACATCCTGAGATTTAACACAATGAATATATATTTTTTGCTCACGTGATGTTCAATAATTAAGGCAACTTCCCTCCTTGGCTGTACTCTAAGCAGTGACTCAGGGATATGTATTCTTTCCATTTGGTAGTTAAACCATGTAGAATGTGTGGCTGTGGATAGAGAAGAGTGAAGAGAGTAGGGAAGCACCCCCACAACATTCTACCTGGCAGTGGCCTACTTTCACTTCTGGGATACACTGGCCAGAATGCTGTCACATGGTCTGAACCCAGCTGTGAGGGAGTCTGGGAAATGTAGTCTTCCTTTGTGCCTAGAAAAAAGCAATCAATTGGTAAACACTTAACAACTGACAAGATCTCTTACAAATGAGCTGTTACTCATGTTTCTACCTTAACACCTTTTGCTGTTTTCAGCCTTTTAAAGAGCTAGTTATTGTACAACCAATTGGATTCCCTAATCTAGATCTGATGGCAAAAATAGCCAAAACCTGGTGTATGGAAATATACACAGACTGTCTGTCTCTGTCTCTCTCATCGCTAGCAGCGTAGTTGATTTGGGTGTGTTAATAATAGATTATCATAATCAGCATAGCTCTGTGTTGGACTCTGCTGTGTGCTTTACTTTCATGCATTATCTCAGTTGATCTTCACAAAATTAGATGAGCAGTCATTAATTATTCTCATTTTACAGATGAGGAAATGAAATTTGAGTGAAATAATTTGCTCAAAGTCAAACGACGACAAAGCAATGGCACTGGGACTTTGTTTCATGCTCTGCTCTTCAAGGGCACACTGTCAAAAGATTTGTGAATGTTTCTTACAAAGTCAAAGTCACTGAATGGTCAGAGGGTAAGTGTGGTCATGTACTCACTAACTAACCTTTCCAAACACATGTGGCCATAACTGAGTTTCCATAAAGAACATTGAATTTTAAAGTGACAAAAAGCTATTATTATAAAATGACTAATAATGCAGCAAAGAGCCATAAAGTGATTCTTGCTCAAGTCATTAATCAGTGGATATGCTGTAAAGAGGAGCTTCCGTATGCACATTGTTAGTCATTTATTCAAATCAAGTAAATATTGTCCACAGTGTTCACTGAGAAAGTATAGGGTGATTTATTAAGGAATTGAGCACATCAAATTTCTTGGAGAAATCACAGTAAAGGATTCTTTCAAAAGAGTATACAAGGTGTCAGGCAAGCTCTTGGGGCTGTGCTCACTCATCTTTGGGCCTCGTCTTGTTCTAAGTACGTCGTGTTCCAGGCAGCCCCCCATGTCTCATGGGCCAGTTACTCTCTGGCCTGGGGAGAGCAACATGGTGACAAAGACCCTGCACATTGAATGGGGTGCCTCCCTTCTGGTTTATCAGATACTTGGCAGAATTCAGAGCCTCACAACCTAGGCGGGTTGGTGTGAATGTGTTAGCATCTCTAGCAGGGTGTGCTAGGGCCCCGGGTCCCCTAGCTGTGACTGTGACCCCAGGGAGAGGAGGAGAGAGGAAGGACAGTCTGGGACCTGCAGCCAACACTTTCATCACTTAGAAGGAAAGGCTCGAAGCAACCTCAAACATGAGGTGACTGGCAAATTATAAATAAATGATCCACTCTATCATGAGTCAGGCTGTAATAAAACTGGAGGTCAGAGCAGTGGATGGGTGCCAAGTTAGGGTGCATTTCCACCAGGTTATGTCTACCAAAAGGCAAAACATAGCAAATTCAGGTAATGTTTTTAAGCACTCCCTTTAAGTTTGAGTAAACAACTACATTGTTTCCTTTCATATCAGCTGATGCAACATCCTAGGAATTTATTCCTTATTTCTCTGCCCCAACCCCATTACCAACCTGTTCCTGCCTCCATGTTCTCTGTCAGGAAATGGTACACTGTCAACCTAGAGCTTTCTGTCCCAAATTTGGACGTCATCTTCTTCCTTCCTTCCAGGCCACACCAACCACCAGGTCATATCCTCTTTCCCTCCTAAAGGTCACCTGCCCTGCCTGCTCCCCTCCACCTCCATTCCCTCACCAACAGGACAGTGAGTCTCGCCTCATGCTTTGCAGGGATGCTCTTGCCCGCCGGTCATCCTCTCCCCTCACAGCAACCACAAGGAGCCCCAGTCTCGCCTGCACTTGGTTCCCAGGGCTCTTAGAGTCAAATCTTAGTAGGGACCCCAAAGTCCTCTCTATTCCCAGCTCTTCTACCTCATCGGTCTCTACTCCCCCACCAGGAGGAACAAAGTGGGAAGCAGACTTGTCCCCAGGAAGATGCAGCAGCTGGGCAAGGAGGTGTCCCCAGGATGTCCTTGTCCTGTGTCCACGGTCCCCCCAGGCCCAGGCTGACAGCCTAACTCTTCATCCCCGGGGAAAGATATTAGCTTTTAGCAAATGAATAGACCTTGACGTTTTCCTTCAGGGACACAGGTGCTATTTAAAGCTCCGCACCAGCTGAATGTTAATGTGCCACAACAGCAGGAGCAGTGAAGGTAAGCTACGTGTGCAAGATAGGCCCCCAATTAATCAAACTCTCCCCGTCCTGTCCGAAGTCACTGCATTTCCTCTCACTTAGTTCAGTGTCACATGAAACAGAGGTCTGCTGTGAACAGAGGTCTAGCGGCTTATGGACTCGGAGGGGGAGGAGGCATCGTAGGGCCGTGAAGCCGAAGCCTGGGCCATGTCCATCCATGATTCTCTCCAAGGCACAGGTCCCAGCCTTCCAGGAGGGGTCCCCCAGCAGCAGCCTGGGATATGTCCCCTGTGCCAACATGGAGACAGCTCCTGGTTGGTCTGCCCAGGGCTCCAGACCGAGGAAGAAGGGTTGATGCGACAGAGATGACAAGGCCAAGATTCATGTTCAGAACAGAGGAAGGGACTTGGGGCAAAGGAGAATGGGTGAGGATTTTCATGAGAAGGAAACCATGAAGCAGGGTGCACAGATGAGGGGAGATGTTATAGACGAATACCACCACCCCCACCGCCCGTCCCATCAGCAAAGTGCTCCTCTTGACACATAGGTCCTGCGTGAAGTCACTAACCAGGGTGATGTCTTCAGGGGTCCAAACTACCCTAACATGAGAACTGACAGGAAATTCATTCCACAGAATGACCAGTGAGAACTGAAGGAGCATCCACAGACACTGACCAATGCCCTGGACCAGGAGCCGGGAGCCCTGGCCGCCTGTTCTGCCCCTGCCACTGGAGCGCTGTGGGTAAAGGGCTTGGAAGGGAGTGTCTCACGGCCGGCAAAGGGCTCTCACGTTTCAGGCACTCAGTAGCTCTGCCAGCCATTCTCTATGGGACTTGGTATAGTGAGATCCCCCCATCTTGATCAAGTAGATTCACACGCAGCTGCCCCAGACCCAAGTGTTTTAGAAGACGGGGCGCTGCCCAGCTGGCTGTGGAGAGGAGGTGTGTTACAGCGAGACTACCCACAAGGCCAGCCGGAGAGAGGAGCTCTGGCAGGAAATGGAGAGGGCACCCTGGTAGAATTCGCTCTCACAAATCTAAGAATCATCTGAAATGTCACCACACATGCCTCATTTGATTATTTCCATGGAGTTGGGCTCTCAGAGCTCCCACTGCTGCTCTGAAACCATCACTGTGTCGAGCAGAGGCCACATCTCCCCCGGCTGCTCCCAGCCAAACAGAGCACAGCAGGGACACTGAGGACCGCTGTCCCCAGCAGAGCGGCGACTCCTTGACTCAAGGACCCAAAAGCCTGCAGGGCACAGGGCATTCTACACTATTCCCATGCATCCACTTTCCACCTCCTCCTTCACAGGGGATCCACTCCTGTGACTAAGACTATTCTTCTACCTCCCCTGCCCCACCCTCTGCACAGGCATTTCCCTAATAAATCTCTCATGCATATCATCCCATCTAAGTGCCTGCTTCCTGGAGGGCCTGGACTAAGACCACTATTATCTACCTCATAACTAGTTGAAGGAATGATTGTCCCTTATGGAATTTCCAGCCTGTTCAATTAGAGCCATCCCGCAAGTCTGTGTGTGGAAGTGTTTTTAAATGGTGTATCCAGCTGAACCCAGGTCGATTTGTGTATGGAGTTAGTAATGGGTCTCCTTTTGCAATCTCTATGTTCATCAACTAATTTGCACTAAGGCTTAAAAGATTGCTAAGATTAGAACTGAAATGGTATCAGTGACTGGAAGTAAGGCACAACTGGGCATGAGCAGCAAATTGAACTAGAGTAAGTGGAAGCAAGCTTAGCAAACACCAGGGGACTGGAGGCTGGCATTTGAAGCTACCCCATTCTAAGCCCCCTGTCAGTGTTTGCCTGCCTTTCCTCTCCCTCCCCACCCCCTCCTCCTCAGTTAACCACCATTTTGTTGTCAGAGTGTTACTAATCTGACTGTGAACTCAGAGCTTCTACCAGCATTGGCAATGAATGAAAACAGTTCTGTGCTCCAGATTTGAGGAGAACACAAAGTCATTGAGGGTAAGCATGATGGTATCCAGATAGGCCTTTCCACTCTCAGTGTCGGCCAAGCTTTCTCCCATCCCGTTTGCATGTTAAAGTCGCTGTAGATGGACAGCCTGTCATCAATTTTCTGAAATGCCTGTCTGGAGTTAAAGCATTTGGATTTACATAAAAATATAAGTTGTAGTATACAAGGCTAAATACTATGGGAAACTGATTATTTGAGAGTAGTAGCACAATGCATTTTTTTTTTAATTTTGGGAAAAGACAATATATTCAATTACACATCTGTAAATGAGTATATAGAAGAAAGTCTTTTCAGCACCCTTCTTTGGAAGCAGCCATTGCTAGTAGTTCCTTCCAGAGATTCCATATGACTTTCAGTAATGCTGGAAGTTTCCTGTACTTGAATCAGTAATCATTCTTAGGGAGATACACATCTATTCCAAAGGATATTTTGTCCACCAACGTAAGTTTGTATATGTGAAAACTCAAACCTGCACACAGGTTACTCAAAAGTCCCTGACACATTGGAAGAAAGGCATTATGGTGGCTTTATCCCTTTCTATAAATAGAAAAAAACTCTCAAAGTTTATGGAATTCAAAATGCTTATGCAAGTTATGCTTGAATATTGATAATTGAAAGGGTTTTCTTTTTTGACTGTTTCATTTTTATAAAGTAGAATTGTCTATGGAGATAAATGTGTCTCCTTCGTGACTTGGATTGTGTGTGTGTGTGTGTGTGTGTGTGTGTAAGTATCCACACAAACTAGCAATACCTTTTAAACCATTTTTCTCCTGGTCCATTACTCAGCAGAGGTAATTTGAGTAGGCATTGATGATGATAAACACCACCGTTTAGAAGATGTTAAACCAAGCTTATCAGAGCTCACATAGAGAAACAAATTAGGCAAACTGAAGTAATTTGAGCTAATGAAGTTTGATTCCAAACATCCAAATCAATTAAGTTCAAGTACTTGGTTGGGCTCCTGCTCTGTAAGGCGGCAAGGAGCTGATGCTAGAGGATGGGGCCCTGTATGGCTGAGGCCTGGGGGTGCAGGGAAGGAGCATTCCATGCTCCATGGATGTATCTCACCAGACTTACTGTTTGAGGATCACATCATATTGAAATGAAGGGAAGATGAACAATGCACCCATGTGGACCCTGCTTATAAAAGTCCCAGGGGTTTTAATGTTCCAAAGACCACCAATCATAAGAACATACCCTCCTCTGGATAATGGCTGCCCAGTAAGATAGCAAGCATACCTGAGGAGAGTGGCTTTCCTGCAAGGGTAGGGAGCCCATGACGTTGGGAAATCAGGAGATCCCAGTTCTGGTTCTGCCGTAAACTAGCTGTGTTTCACACCTCTGAGTCTTGTTTCCCAATGTGTGGAATGACAAAACAGGACTGGGTAATTTCCTACATCTCTTTAATCTTTTAGATTTTGCATTTCAAGCCTCGTCTTCCTCTCTGCCAACAGGGAGTTTGTAAGTATGAAGTTTTGTGTGTGTGTACACATTGTGTGTACCCTCTCATTATGTGTACCCTCTCAGTTACGTGCATGAGTAAAAGATTGAGGGTCAGAAATAAGAACCAGGAAGCACTTCCCAGCTTGGCCTTCTCCTGGAAGGAGAAGCACCTCCTTAAAGGCTTGAGCCCCATTGGTTAAGTAATACTATTCTGAACTCTGTTACCTGTCAGTGTCTTGAGTTCCAATAATTCATGAGTGACTCTTCCTTTGTTGAAGGGGCAGCTAGCAAGGGTGTGGTCAGAGTTGGCAATGGAACAGCAAGTTCTCATCTGCACTGTTGGATTGTGCTCTACTTGATAGGCCGCTCATTGGCATTTACCTGGGAACCTTAGAAGACAATGCCCTGGTTAAAAGGCATGACTTTCTTGGTGGCAATTCCAGACCTCAAGGACGGGACTGGGGAAAGATGAGATCATGCTCCTCCATCTGCCCTCGTGGTAAAGCTGACTCATGTAAAGGTCAGTCTCCTTCGGGGTCCTGGCACACACATCATGTATAGATTCGTCACTTTGAAACCTCAGGAAAGTTCCTTATGGTAATTGCTCTCTCCGTCCCAGGATGCTCAAATGAACATTTTCTTTCAAACAGCCTGTAATTATCAAATCACTTGATTTTTATTGCAAAGAAAGAACAATTGCACCAGAAACCAGTGACCATGCTTTTTGAGTAACTCGAAGGGGATTTCATAATTCAGAATTAATTAGGCATTCAGAGAGAACAGGAGGCATATTTTAGTGTATTAATTCATGCCAAGTTCAAACTCATTCCATCTCTGTTGCCCAATGTGAATAATTATGCCATTAATCCTAGGCAGGAGGAAAGCTATTGTGACTGCAACACATTTCTAAGCAAATGAAGAAAAATGTCAATTCTCTCTTTCAACATACTCTGAATGGAGCAACATAATAATAATTTATTTATTTATAGGGCATAAATTCCCTAGAGCTCAGTGAACTATAGGATAAGCAAAATGCTAAAAAGAAAAAAGTGAATTTTTCCTGTTAATTCTGAAATAAAACATAAGACAAGGGAAATGACTATCAAGAGAGGCTGAAATATTAAGAAGAGCTTAGAAATAGGGACAAAAAAGTAGGAGAGGTGATGTGGATTTATCATTTCCCACTCCCCTTCTATGGTACACTCTCCCCTCTCACTCAGAGGGGTAGCCATTTGGAGAAGAGGTTTATGCACATTGATCAGCCTCTGGCAGATCAATCATCATTTGCTGTCAAGGTCAGCTGGCCTCTGTGGCAGTCTGGATGCCCTTCCAGCCCATGAATGGTTTACTGAGCATAGAAGTATTGAAGGTCCATGTGGTTTCCCATCCAGACCCTCTGAGTATGGATCAGCTGACCTTTCCAGCTTCACACATCGAAAAGGAGACGGGTTAGGCAGTGGGCTGACATGATGGGAGGGTGGTTCCCCATTTCTTGCAGAGTCTGGGTGCTAGGTATTACAGAGGCAGTGCGGAGTCATCCACCTTGGCCCTCCCCTGGCCCTCTGCAGAGCCAGGGTGCTACTGGGGTACACACCTAGCCCTGTCCATTCCTACCAGCCAGAGCAGACAGGAGACCCTACAGCCACAAAGAGAGAAGGAGTTGGGAGATAGGGCAAGACCTTCTCTGCAATGACCCCTGAAACCTAGCCCAGTGTCCAGAACATAATAGGAGCTCACTAGTGTTGCATGGAAAGAAATGAAGTGCTCTGAATCAACCTCCCATTCTTTTTTCATTTAACTGGGTGAAAGGAAACTTTCCCCACCAAACGAGGGAGTTTGCCATACCAAAAACTTTCAGTTCTCACCATCAAGCAGCCACTGTGTGCTTAGAGCTGAGAATTCAGCAAGGAACAAAACAGTCTCTAGCCATGAAGCTTATGTCTTAATCAGGCCTGGGCAGACAATAAGTGCACAGAGATGTAATCTACTATGGGGTGGTATGTGCTAAAAAAGGAAAATAAATCAGAGAAGGGATTACAGAGTATAGAGGAGGCTCTTTTTGACAGGGTAGATGTCACACTGAATAGAGATCTGAAGGAAGAAAGAAGAAACAGAGATCTGGGGGTAAAACTTTCCAAAAAGAAGAAAGAGCAGGGGCAAAGTCTTTGGACCACAGGAGGCCAGTGCAGCTGGAGAGGGGTGAGAGATGAGGAGAGTGGAGGGGGGGCGATGAGCGCAGAGCTTAGCATAGGGGAAGGACTTCTGAGGTTAATGCTGAGTGAGATGGGAAATCACTGGAGAGCTTGAACAGAGGCAGGACGTGATCTGACTTGGATTTTTACAAGCCCTTTTAATTGATGACTTGAAGATGGCGGCGTGGCAGTGGGTGGAGGGAAAAGAAGGCAGCAGACCACTTAGGACTACACTGCTGTCATCAGAGGAAGATACTGGCAGAGGAAGATAAGAAACAAGTGAGGTCCAAACTAAAAGTGGTTGTATTTGGAAGAATTATATCTGAATTGGAAGTCAAAGTGGGGAAGAGAGGGCTCAGGAATGATCCCTAGCCTTGCGGGCTGTGCAGTAAGTGGATGAAGGTGCCGAAGGGGTAAGAGTGGAGGGAGGAGCGGGTTTGGGAGGGAGATGAGCCCAGAGCTCAGGTTCACACACAGTGCATGTGATATGTCCACAAGACAAACACGGAGGTTGAAGCAGGCCCCTTGGAGCACAGAGGAAAGACCAGGGGTAGAAATCGCTCTCTCTCCATTTGGGAACTGAAATAGGATGAAATGCATGCACCACATGGGGATGTCTGAAGGACTATGTGGACATAAAGAATAGATGTTCTCTCTCTGCTGTGTCAAAACTTCTTGTTAATATTTTAGTAACTAAAACTCTCCCCATATTCTAATCTTCCAATATATTAAATAAGCTATATGTTAAGAAGGTACGTACATCTGGAAATCAGGAAGACTATTACTGTTTTAAAGCAAAATGTCTCTTATTAATAGTGTTTTTTTCTGAATTGCTCCCTCATGTGGAAGGAAAAATAATTTACTCAGAACCTTCTGAACTAGAAAGAAAAAAACTCAGTCTTGACACGAGAGGGCGCGATGCAGACAGCCAGTGTGTGCAGAAACTGAAAAGCCAGAGACTGAAAGTCCCCAGATCCCGTGCTCACCCTCTTTCCCTGCCTTCATTGATAAACCAGGGCCCCTGAGGCCAGAAATGAAACCCAAATGAGAGCAATTATGCAGAAAAACTGGTCTGTATTCTTAAAAATTGTCAAGGTCATGAAATAAAAAAGAAAGACTAAGAAACTGTTCCAGATTAAAGGAAACTAAAGAGAGACAAGACTAAATGCAATGCATGATCTTGGATTTTCTTTTGCTCTAAAATACATTATTGGAACTGTCAGAGAAACATGAATAAATTCTGTGGACCCTATAGTAGCATTACAGCAATATTAACTTCTGGTTTTAATAATGGTATTTTTTAAAGATTTATTCATTTATTTATTATTTATTTTTATTTATTTATTTATTTATTTGTTTATTTATTTATTTATACAAGCACTGGGTACAGTCAGAAGCGCGGGAGGGTGAGAGAATTCACCAGAGCCAGAGAGGGGAGCAGAGCAGGCAGAAGGACTGAAGTACACTGCTGAGGGGAGCAGCGGGCGGCAGGAGGGGTCTGCGCGCCATGTGGGACCCTCCTCCGGTGGCCGGGGAGCAGCCGGGGATCGAACCGGCACCGCAGACGCAGCGGGCAGCTTCGCAACCCAGCGCTCAACCGCTGCGCCACCAGGGAGGCCCAATAATGGTTTTAATTGTATGTTTTTTTAAAGAATTCATTGCTTTGGAGTAAACACATTAAAGAATTGAGGTATAAAACAGCAGACTACCTAAAATTTATTCTTAAATGAGAGAAACAAATAGAGTAAAATGTTGACATTTGGAATCTTAGTAAAGGATATCCAGGAATCCTTTGTATTATTTTTGCAACATTTTTGTAATCCTGAAATTATGTCAAAATGAGATATTCTTTTTAAAATTGGCTCCTTCCTTTTCAGCAAGTCCCTATAGTGCTAATTCCTCCATAGCTTAACAATCTTGTCACCTCTCTTCATTCCCCTTGTCACTATCCTAATACCATCCACCCCTAATAAAAAATAGCAAATACCTTAATAGTACAATCCTGCAGACTTGACTTCTCCTGCAGTCCTGTTGTTCAACTTATTCTAGCTCCTAACCTATCAATAAAATATGAAAGGGAATAAATGTTATAAGGACTAGAAAAGAAACTGAAATAGTCACCTTTCTTGATGACAGGATGCCTGCCTCTATCTAGATGACCCAGGAGGCCTATAAACTACTATGTCTAGTTGGACTCAATAAGATCAATATACAAAATCAACTCCTATATAACAACAACCAATTAGAATATATATTTTTATAAGATAACACAGTAGCAATAAAGCTCTGGGGCTCCTAGGAGCCAATCTAATAAAGATATATGAAACATGAGCAGATCAAAATAATAAAAAGTTTCTGAAGACCACAAAAAAAGACTGAATAAATTTAAAAGAGATATACACTATTGATAAATGGTGTAGCATAGCCACACGTTACCTATAGGAAATCTATTCACCACTTTCTTTTTTGCTAACAAAACCCAAAATTTGGAGAGAGGTGGAATGCAATGTGTATGCTAAATTTTCTTACAAGTAGACATAATTTTTGATAAAGTTCTGGCCAACAAGAGGAAAACAGATGTCTGGCATAGTTTCTTTTTTGTCATTTTTTTTATTTCCTGGAAGAAACCTTCAGCCTCTCTTTTCTCTTTTTTTCCTAATAAATCAGATATGATGCCTGGGATAGCTTCAGCCACCTTGTGACAAGGAAGCAATACATGCAAGGATGAAAAATCAGTATGTGCAGATAGAGGAGTCAAAAACACTTATGAGAAACATTTGCAGTAACTGCAGCAGCCCTGGATGGCTCATCTCCAGACTTCTTCTTGTATGGGAAACAGACCGTCCACACTATTGTAAATCAGGGCCCTCTTACTTGAATACCAAACACTGCTAAACATCATACATTGGAACTTTGCACAGATGCTTACTGGACAAGTCCCTTTTAAAGGTGGCCTTCTCAAATGAATTCATAAATTCAAGCAGATCATTATGATGGTCTTGATCTGGCTAATAAATACAACTGCTCTTTGAGAGCCATGTCACATCAAACAGGAAGCCATCACATCCGGTTCTGGGCCCTCGGGTTTTTTCTGTGACCGACCTAGACATCCAAAAGGCTGTTTGTTTTACTCCTTCCTCTTATCTACCTCCTTACACCCAGACACCTCAGCAGTGGCCTCCTCCCCTTCCCTTTCCTCTTGCCTGGAAAGCATAAACTCTTCCTGTCTGCACTACTATAAATCAGATTTCTCTTTCTTGAACCCCAAATATTGAGATTCAATATTTAATTCATAATTAATTTGGCAAGGAGCAGGTGGCTGAATGGGCTTCATTAGAGCTGATTCAAATTCAGGGGCCAGAATCTAGCCTGGGTTTGCTTAGGGTGGGGCGCATTGGGAATGGGGGTAGGTATGAAAATTGTCTTCCCTCGCTCACCTCAAAATGAAAAACAAGACTGACTTTTCTTAGAAAAAAATCTGCAGGTTCTGGTCACTCATAGGGGCTTCTGATAAGTGATTCAGCTGGCACCCCCTCTTCCACCCACTCCTGTGATCACACATACCACACCCTGGGGTCTGAGCTTTATCATCATTCCTAACATAGAACTTTCAGGTTCCAGAACGTCACTCACATCCTCGCCCTTCCCCTCCTGCCACGTCATCCTCCAGAACAAAGAGTCACAGGTGCTTACTGGACAAGCCCCTTTGCTAGCCCTTCCCTGGCACTGATCTTCCTCCGCCTCTCCCCGACACAGCCTGCAAAGCTGCGAGGAAACTCTTCAGCACACTTTGAGGGGGTGGGGCTGTCACCACTGAGCCATGGCCTCTCCAGTCAGCAAGACCAAACGAATGCTTATTTCTCCGAAGTTCTAAAAGCACCCAAACGTCACTGTGTCACTTGCCTCAGTGGCCAACATCTCTTCCTTCTTTCCTTGTAATTGACTGGCTTACCAGCAGCAAAGCAAATTCTGCCGGTGCCTGCGGATCTCTCAGAAAGTTTCAGGAAATAGAATGCTTTATTTTTTGCTCATGACCTGTCTCTTCCACAGGCCAGCTGGGACAGAGACCCTGTGCCGGCTCCCTGTCCTCTGTCCCCTGCATTGTCCCTCCCCCTTTGACTTAAGGCTGGTGTTTCACTTTGAAATGCTCAGTAAAAGAGGTGGATTGGTCTCTCTAGTTTCCAGAGGAATATGACACATTGCTCGTTGGCCCCAGATGTTTAACATCATTTGACTTCTAGCCTCAGTTGTGTGAAATTTGAGTCTACTATCACACACCTCAGCTGCTTCCACTTTCATTTCTCCTGTCAAACCCTCACTCCTCTCAGTTGTCTCTTTAAGGCCCTGCTACAGCTTCTGGAGAGGTTCTCTCTAGCCTCTGCACTTTCAGTCTTCAACAATTAGAGGAGTATTAATCAAGCACCATCTCTCCTCACCCAACCCAGCTCGGTATAATCAAGAAACTCATGGATGAGGGTAAATTGTAGGTATAAAGATGTGGATAGCCCATGTGTTAACAAAATAGTGGAAACATGCAAGCAATCTGACTGTGCCAAAATAAATAATTGCTTAGAAAAGTAATGGTAGATCCAGCAAGGATTACAGTTATTGTTGTGGAAAGGTGATTTTCAAATTGTCAAAGAACAGCCTACATCAGAACCAACCAGGGGCTTATTAAAAACACAGACCTGGGATGCACACCCAGATTAGTATACCACTATCCCCGGGAGTAGGTCTAGGAATCTTTATTTTATTTTATTTTATATATTTTTACATCATTTTTCATTTTTGCACAATGTATGATTTTCATCTTGGTTATAGTTCCCATACAATTCCCACTCCCCTTATTTTGACCCTAATCCCTCCTACCCTCCCCCCCGTAGTGTGTCTCTGTATTATAGTTGCTTGTTGATTTTGATTTTTACTTTATTATAGGACAATTTATTATAACAGGCTAGTCCAGTGATACTTCACATCCATTGTAGTTTAAAAACTTTCTACCATGGAAATCTAGTTTATCAGGAGAGAAAATGGTCATGATACATTGTTAGAAGAAAAGTACAGGTTATAGAAAAGAATTTATACTATAAGCCCATTTAGAATAGTGTAACTTGCTAGATGACAGATATAAATAAGACCGAAGGTTATAATGCAATTTTATTAACAGTGGTTAGTGGTAAGTTATAGATTTTTGCTTTACTCTCTTAACTTTTGCATATCATTTGCAATTTCTATATTTCCAGAATAAGTATATATATATTTCATGAGTACTTAGCAAAACTGTAGAAAGTGTTTTGTTTTTACAGCATTATATAGGAGTTAAGCTATTTAATACTTTTTACTTTTACCTTGCATTTTGAAAAGCAAATTTGAGGAATTTTGCAAAAAATTTGTATCACATAACAAAATTTTCAAAGAAAGAATTAGAAATAAAGGAAAAATACAGGTATTCATGTGAAACAAAACCAGAATTAAGGTTAGTTTCCTAGAACACATTGCCATAAACTTTAGCTTTGCTTCCACAATGAGCTGTACATTCGCTCTTCCTAATGTCAGGATAACTGAGTAGCACAGGCAGTTAGGGAAATGGAGGAGACAAAGATTACTGCAAATTTTAACTTGGACAACTCTCTATGGATTATAGCACCCTTACCAAGACAAAAGATTCCATACAGGTTTGATTCTTTTCTTTGTAACTCCCCACCCCAAAAAAGCACAAGAAAGCAAAGAGAGGAGAGAGTTCTCTCTGAAGCAATCACCAGGCACTGAGCTATGTGACTGCCCCCACACAGGCTTGAAGTCTGAGATTCAATCTCAGGTCTCGATAAAAAGTTGGGACTTCATATAAAATTGGAAAAAAAAAGGACTTAAATAAACATTTCTCAAAAAGTATGCAAATGGAGAATAAGCACCTGAAAGTTGTTCAATGTCATTAGTCATTAAGGAAATTCAAAGAAAAACCACAATGAGATAGCACATCACACCCACTGGGATGACTATCAATAGAACCTTTTTTTAAAAGCAAGTGTGAGAAAGAATGTAGAGAAATTAGAACCTTTGTACTTTGTTATGGGAATGTAAAACATACAATGTAAATGTAAAATGGCACAGCCACTACTGAAAATAGTAGTGCTTGGCAGTTGCTTAACAGATTAGACATCAAATTATCTTGTTATCCAGCAATTCTGTGCTTAGAAATGGACCCTTTCCTCCCCCAAAAAAACCCTGAAAATAAGCATACAAGCAAAGACTTGTACTGGAATGTTCATACAGCGTGATACACAATAGCCCAAAAGTGAAAAACATATAAATACTCATCATCTGATGAATGGATAATCAAAATGATATATCCATACAATGGAATATTACTCAGCCATAAAAAGAAATGAAGTACTGATTCTGCAACATGGATGAAACTTGAAAACACTACAGTGAGTCAAAGAAGTCAGACACAAAATGTCACATGCTGCACGATTCCATTTGCATTAAACACCCAGAATACAAAAATCCATGGAAATAGAAAGTTCACAAGTGTTTGCCAGGGCCTTGGAAGAGGGAGAAATTGGGAGTAACTAACTCTGTATTGAGTATGATATTCCTTCCAAGGTGAGGAAAATGTTGGGAACCAGAGCAGCCTGGTGGTTGCACCACGGAGTGAATGCACTAAATGCCATTGAATCATCCACTTTAAAGTGGATAATGGTTGGGCCTCCCCGGTGGCACAGTGGTTGAGCGCTGGGTTGCGAAGCTGCCCGTGGCCTCTGCAGCGCCGGTGCGATCCCCGGCTGCTCCCCTGCCACCGCAAGAGGGTCCCACATGGCACGCAGACCTCTCCTGCCACCCGCTGCTCCCCTCAGCAGTGTACTTCAGTCCTTCTGCCTGGTCTGCTCCCTGCTCTGGCTCTGGTGAATTCTCTCACCCCATGCTTCTGACTGTACCCAGTGCTTGTATAAATAAATAAATAAATCTTTTTTAAAAAAAGTGGTTAATGGTTATTATTATGTGATTTTTGCCTCAATTAAAAATATGTCAAGTACTTTCAGGGTCATTTAGAAAGACTTTGTAGAAGTTAAATCCAAGAATACTGGAGTATTTAAGATGTGTCTGGAGAGGAAGTAGAAATAATCAGTTCAATTTTGGTTTAAACATTTTTTTTTTTAAGATTTATTTTTATTTATGGGGTCCTCCACTCCCTGGCAAGGGGTTAAATCTCAGCACTATGAAGCTGTCAGCAGCCACTGAAGCATGAGTTTGATCCCCAACCAGGGAGCTGACCCACATGCTCAGCAGACCTCTCCTGTCTCGCCTGCTGCTCCCCTTTAAAAAAAAAATCATTTTATATTAAAAAAAAAAAAAAAACTAGCAACACCAAATGTTGGTGAGGATGTGGAGAAAAAGGAGCTCTCCTGCACTGTTGGTGGGAGTGCAAACTGGTCCAACAACTATGGAAAGCTGTGTGGAGATTCCTCAACCTACTAAAGATAGAGCTTCCATATGATCCAGCAAATCCTAGGTTTTTACCCAAAGGACACAGAAACATTAATTCAAAAGGGCACCTGCACACCTATGTTTATGGCAGCACTGTTTACAATAGCCAAGCTTTGGAAACAACCCAAATGCCCAAAAACAGATGACTGGATCAAGAAGATGTGGTACATATACACCATGGAATATTATTCAGCCTTCAAAAAAGATAAACACATGTAATTTGCAGGAACATGGATGGAGCTGGAAGGGATCATGCTCAGTGAAATAAGCCAGAAAGAAAAAGAAAAATACTGGATGGTCTCACTCATAACAGGAATCTAGAAAACCTAAATAAGGGACCAGGAAAAAGAATAGCTATATGAGGGCCTCCCCGGTGGCGCAGCGGTTGAGCGCTGGGTTGCGAAGCTGCCCGCGGCCTCTGCGGCGCCAGTTCGATCCCCGGCTGCTCCCCGGCCACCGGAGGAGGATCCCACATGGTGCGCAGACCTCTCCTGCCACCCGCTGCTCCCCTCAGCAGTGTACTTCAGTCCTTCTGCCTGCTCTGCTCCCCACTCTGGCTCTGGTGAATTCTCTCACCCTCCCGCGCTTCTGACTGTACCCAGTGCATGTATAAACAAAACAAACAAACAAATAAAATAAATAAATAAATAAATAAAAACATGCCTCTATTAAAAAAAAAAAAAGAATAGCTATAAGAAAGAAAAAATCAAAACCAACAAAATGAACCAGAGACACACTATGGGGGGGGGGGGGGCGGGGAAAGGAAGGTTTGGGGTCAAAATAAGGAGGTTGCAATTGTATGGGGAATATAAAAATAAAATTAAAATAATAATAATATGCAAAAATTCATTTTTATTTATTTATGCATACAAGAACTTGGGTGTAAGCCAGAGGTGCGGGGAGTGAGAGGATTCACCAGAGACAGAGTGGGGAGCAGAACAGGCAGATCTACTGAAATACACTGCTGAGGGGAGCAGCGGGTGAGACAGGAGAGGTCAGCTGCACCATGTGGGTCAGCATCCTGGCCAGGGATGGAACTCATGCTGCAGTGGCTGGTGATAGCTTCATAGTGCTGAGACTTTAACCCCTGCACCACCAGGGAGGCCCAGTCAGTTTGATTTTGGAACATCCAGTTAAATGAGTCCTTGGGGCCAGACAGGAAGTCAGTTAGGATGACGAGGAGAGCTGGGAGTCTTCCAGGCGGGAGGCGGAAGTTGAGTGTGGGTTCTCCTCAGAACCCATTGCACAAATGAAGTGGAATATAGGTCCCAGTGGCAAAAACATCCCATCTTTCACCCTGGATTGTTCTTCTTGAAAAGTTTCCTCACTGATTTGGACTTTTTATTCATTCATTGTATTAATGAAGGTGGAATGTGGCATATAAATGTTTTACCGTGCATATAAATTATTGCTCTGATATGGCTGGATTTCATTGATGAGCGAGGATAGTGAAATGTGACCTGTTTTGCAACTTACTGAAACAGTGACCACAGCCCCTCCTTTGCACTTTTGTCACTGTGTGCTGATGAAGTGTGAAGGGGGTCCTCCTCCCTTTCCTGACATTCAATCCCAGGTGTTTGTGGTGGGCTTGGTGGAGAGCCCACTGACGTGTCATAGAGACCCATGATGCTGTGCAGACAGACTTTCTTCCTAATCCTGACTGACATTTAAAATGGAACAAATTTCAGGGCACCAAAAATACTGAAAATGGCATATTACAAAGCAAATACAGTAAACCTTGGTAACTGTTTCATCTGAATAAGGGGTGTGTAGGTATTGATCATAAGAGATTCTCCATATTTTACCTGTTGAAACATCTATGATAATTTTAACTGAGTCTCTGCATTATAATGATTTGATTTCACACGCGTTTATTAAGCATAGGTCTTTATCCCAGGTATAGGAAGTTTCACACATGATGAGCACATGCATGTTTGGTGACAATTTCTATTCCTAATAAATACCCCAAGACTTAGGTTACAATAAATGATGGTGTGGAGTAGGGGGGCTGATTAACAATTATCGCTTGGGTCAGTAAGGAGCCGAGATGAAATTTGGCATGGATAAGTTTTGAAATAGAAGGCATTCCCTATCCCTGAAGTGTAATTACTCTTACTTAGTGGCCAGGACATTTTGGAAGGCTCAGTCACATTCCATGTTTTCATAGAGATGAGTGGGTTCCCCCACCTCCTAGTGAAACTTCCAGGACAGGCCACTCTGCTGGGTCCTCTCTGCTGTGTATTCAAAGAGCAATCAGCGTCTGTCGGACACTGACCCCAAGGCAGATCCTGCCCATATCACACTGCACGTGGACTTCTGACACTTTAAAGAGGCAGGAGGAAATGTCTTAATGTGAGCCTGGTAGCCACAGGCCTGGGCCGGCCAGTTCTCTGTCTAGTCTTTAGTGGAAGAACAGCCCTCTTGAATGCAGATGGAAGTCATTATTCTGAATTTCCAATATAAAACTGAAACTTCATTTCCTCCTCATTGGGGTTATCACTGTCATCCCAAGGGGAATGAGGCCAAAGAAAGCTAAATGTCGACTGAGGTGATGGTACACAGGTGCATTGGTGAAGGAAACTCTATGGGGACTACACCTGAGGGGGGGAGGAGGAGCGAATGTTGTTTAAAAATAAACAATGATGTAAAAAAAATTAGGGCCTCCCTGGTGGCGCAAGGGGTTAAGCACAACACTATGAAGCATGCTGAAGCCTCTATATCATGAGTTCGATACCTGACCGGCCAGGGAGCAACGCACATGGCGCAGCAGACCTCTCCTGTCTTGACTGCTGCTCCCCTCAGCAGTCTATTTCACTCAGTCTGCCTGTTCTGTTCCCCCTCTCTGTCTCTGGTGAATCCTCTCACCCCTCATATCTCTGGCCTGTACCCCCAGCTCTTGTATGCATAAATAAACAAACCTTAAAAAGAAAAAAAAGAAAAAATTAATATTAAAAAAAAAAGACAAAAAAGACACCCACTCTCATTTCTCCTTAAAGTCAAGTTTAGTGTTATGGAAAGGAAACTGATGAAAAACTGTTTTTTTAGTGAGATATAATTGACATATAACACTGTCAGTTACAGGTATACCACATACTGGTTAGATATCTGTATATATTGTAAAATGAGCACCTTAGTAATTCTAGTTAATATCCATCATCAGAGAGTTACAAATTCTTTTTCTTGTGGTGAGAACTTTCAAGATTTCTCTTCGCAACTTTCAAATATACAATGCAGTATTATTAATTGAAGTCACCAGACTGTATATTACAGCCCCAGGAATTATTTATTTTATAACTGGCATTTTGTATCTTTTCACCACTTTCATCCCTCTCATCACCCACCTCCCACCACCCCACCCCTCCTCTGGCAACTACCAGTCTATTCTCTGTATCTATGTGTTCAGATTTTCTTTTTGTATTTTTAGAATGCACATAAAAGAGAGATCATATAGTATTTGTCTTTCTCAAGGTCCATCCATACTGTCACAAATGATAGGATTTTCTTCTTTTTGATGAAAAGAATCTTTTATGACTGAATAATGTTCCATTGTCTGTAATATATCAATTATATCTCTGTGTAAAAAAAAAAAAAAAAAAAAAACACGACTTCTTTATCCAGTGGGCTCTTAGGTTGTTTCCACATCTTGATTATTGTAAATAGTGCTGCTATCTTTTCAAGTTAGTGTTTTCCTTTCCTTCAAATAAATACCTAGAAGTGGAATTGCTAGAGAATGGTAGCTCTATTTTTAAATTTTTGTGGAATCGCCATACTGTTTTCCATAATGACTACCACAATTTACATTCCCACCAATAATGCACGAGTGTTCCCTCTTCTCCACATCCTCACCAGCATTGTTATACCTGTCTTTTGATGTGAAATTTTGTCTCATTATGGTTTTAATTTGCATTTTCCTGCTGAGTAGTGGTGTTAAGCACCTTTTTATTGAATGTAAATTGCATGCTTTCCCCCCTTAAAAATCAAAATGACTGAGAGAGAAATGAGAGTTGCCCGAACATTTCTGAAGGCCTGTCTGGCATATACAAGCAAAGTTATAGGATTAGCATCTGTAAAATAGGTCAGCACTATTTATTTAGCTCACATTGAAAATATACAGTTCACCAACATCTGCCGAGACAGGGCTGCATGATTAAATCGGTCCATGCAAAACTGTCTTGGAAAAGCACCTACTCTGGTGTTTTACATAACTTACCTCATTTATCATTGTAATAATGCTGCATGCCGACATGTTTAACATACTCTGCAATCAAAAATATATTCTATATTTTCTTTCAGCATGTAAAAACTTGTTTCTTAAATCTTTAATGTCTATCAATATTTGATGATGGTATGGATTAGGGATATAATTTAATTTTTCCTCACATGAATAATGATTGATCAGAGTCCATCTTTTCTGCACTGATTTTGCATTCCTCTGTCATCTGTGGAGTCTAAATGTGAGGGGTCTGTTTCTGAACTACTCTCCTCCTCATTTTTTTTTTAAACCCCCGTATGAGCACTGCATCATTTAATAACTTATAGCCTTTGAACAAATGCTGACACTTAGTAAGGTTAGTCCCTATCTCATTCTTCTTCAACTTTTTCTTGACTATTCTAAACCTTTTAATTTTATATTTCAATTTTCATAACAACTTGTTAAGTTACTTTGAAAACTCAGGCTTTTGATGGAATTGCACCTTTCAAAATATTTAGTCTTCTCAAAGTATGTTCATCATTTATTTTTCTTTTCTTTTTTAAGATAACTTTCTCCATAAAAACCTCATATCATAGAGACTATATTCCTATTGTAAATAAGATCCTATCTGAAATTTCTCTTTTATGATTATTTATTATTGGTATTGCACATCCCCTTGATTTCTCTATATTCTTGTACCCCAAAACCTTGCTCTCTTGCTGCTTTGATGATCCTACTGGATTGTCCAAGATTTTTTTTTCTCTATGAAGTTTTGCATTGATGTAAAGCATATTTGGTGCCTCAGAATTGCCAGTATGCATGTGTGAAGTTTAAAAACTCTAGAATTTGAAATATCACATCTCTTATTTTCTATGAAGTAATATAATTTTGACTTGAACCTGCATGCATTCAAGCTGGCAGGGACTTAACCTTAGCCATTCTCGAAACTGACTTCACATGAGGGTTGTGTCTTGGTTTGAGGGTCATAAATATTGCCTGGACCTGAGGTTCTGGGGAGATCTCGGGTCATCAGTACAGTGGTTTACTTGCTGACATACCTGCTGTCCCCATTCTGTCTCCTCCCATCTCTGCAATGTTCACCCCCCTCCCCCACTGTATGACTTCCTCCAGAAGGTGTAATAGAGGGTGAATCCCATAGAGTGCTTCTTCGGCATCACCAGTCATTCCAGTGGCAGAAAATGCAGCTTGGAAATGAGATGTTGTGCTGGAGGGAAGAGGAGAGAGGGGAGGGAGAAGTGCTCAGTCCTGTGCTCTGAAGGCCACACGCTGTGAGCAGTACTCCTCCAGGCATGGTGTTCCTGCGCCAAGAAGCATAGAAAGGAAGGGACAGAGGGCTAAAGAAAAGACACCCTTTTTAAAAAAGATTTATTTATTTATGCATACAAGAACTGGGGTGTAGACCAGAGGTGCAGGGGATGAGTGGATTCACCAAAGACAGAGTGGGGAGCAGAACAGGCGGATCTACTGAAATACACTGCTGAGGGGAGCAGCGGGTGAGACAGGAGAGGTCTGCACCATGTGGGTCAGCTCCCTGGCTGGCCAGGGAATCTATCTCATGCTGCAGTGACTGGTGATAGATTGATAGCGCTGTATTTAACCCCTATGCCACTAGGGTGGCCCCAAGAAGACACCCTTTTAAAAACCCTTCCTAGAAACCTTGCTCAGTGACTTTTTGGCTAGAATGGTGTCACATGTAAACCCCTACATGCACAGGAGTCTGGGAGAGTGAGTAGGAGATGAATGTTGGGCCAGCAGCTAGCTATGTCAGGTGTAAATAATAATATTTTATCCTCCATTTTAAAATGAGAACCCTGAGGCTTGTCCACAGCCATGAGCCAGGAACTATGTGGGGTGGTTTGGATGCAGTCATTACAGATCTCATCTCTTAAGGTGGACAAGCACGGACTCGATGAATCTGGGTACCTCACAATTGTGTCCTGTGTGTTTTGGACCCTACTAGAACTTAGAAGCCTAAGAGATATTTTGATGTGGTTGCTCAGTCACCAGGGAGGAAACACATGCAACTAGACCTGAGGTTGTGCACAGGAAGAAATATGCCGATCCCACCCCACCAAGCCCTTGGGTGGTGGCAGCTAAAGAATTGGTGAAAACAGCCACAAACCTCTCATTGTGCTTCTTCACCACAGTCTTAAACATCTGTTGTCTTGTGGTGTCTTCCCAGCAGTGGTAGGGAACCTGATGTGGGACCTTCGGGGAGTTCTTATTGTGTTGGAAGGTAGGGGAGAGACCTCCTAGGACTGCATGCTGGGGCAGTCAGTGGCCCCATGTGACCACAGCAGCATACTCTTCCTGAGCCTCCAGGGCAGCTGGTCCAAGCAGGACATGTTTCCATGCCCTCAGACTGCACCACCTCAGGGCTTTCTCCTTCATTCCTGGATCTGATACCTTTCCTTTCCATCCTTGCCTGGCCACCCACGGGAACACGGGTGAGCTATAAAACCTTTCTGAGATTTTTCTCTCCCAATTTGACTCAGAAAGCTGTTCAGGGAGACTCCTGGTAGAGAAGATCATTGAGGACTGTTCCCCTCGCCAACACCCCTAGGAGGTATGGGAGATGTGACCTTGTCCTGTACACCAGGGCAGCTCTAAAGGGACAAAGGACAGTCACCAGGATGTGGTGCAGAGAAGGTTCAGTGGGACTTGGAATTCACAAGGATACCAGGAGTATATTAGGTTTTCCCAAAAGGAACTTAGACTTGGGTGAAGACTTCTGTGCAGAGGTTAAGCACACTCTGCAGCTGCTGCAGTGTGGATCCCGGTTCCACTACTGCCTTGGGAAAGGTGCTTACACAGGCTGTGCCTCAGTTTCCCCAACTATAAAATGGTGATAATCCTACTCAACCTATTGGGATCACTGTAGGAGTAAGGGAATTTGTTTAAAGCAGTACCTGATGTAAGATACGTACCTGCCTATCCTGTCTCCTCATCCTGACCTCATTCCTGCTATGGGGAAAACACAGTGGCTCACAGCTCACCAAACTGGGGTGCTGGTCTCCCCAAGACTGCTGTGGGAGCAGAAGTCCGGTTGGATCATAAGGCAGGAGGGAGGTCTTGTCCGCTTCAGCCTCAATCTATCAACATACATCTCCTCACCTGCGCACAATCTCCATTTAGGTGTGAGAGGAGATAGGAGAAAGGATAGAAAGAGAGGAGGTTCATGTGAGGCAGAAAAGTTAACATAGGAGAAGAACAGAAAGAACAGGACTTCGTCTTTAATTTCTTCAGAATCACACTCCAGGTGAGGTGGTGACTGCTTTCTTTTCTCCCCCGCTTTTCTGTCTTGCTTTACCCTAAATGTCAAGTTTCTGTGAGGCAAATTATTTCTGATTAATGCTGCATTTCTTTTCTATCACTGGGCAACACATCACCACAAATTTGGCAGTTTAAAATAACACCCATTTATTACCTCGTAATAAATGGTCAGAAGTCTAGACGCTCAACAGCGCTCTCTACTCAGATCTCTGAAGGCACAAATCAAGGTGTCAGCCAGGCTGGGCTCTCACAGTGGGGTGGGGTGGGGAAGGGCCCTGGAAAGGAGTCAGCTGCCACGCTCCCTAGGATACTGGCAGGACTCTGCTCCTGAGAACATCGATACCCCTCTTGTTCTCTGCTCATCATGACCTCATCCCTGCCGCAGGGGACACACGATGAGAATGTGTGTTCCTGCCATCAATGGGAACTCAGTGATGCCGCTTTCCCCTGCTCACGTAGGTAGGTCCTGTGAGCTCACTGGTCCTTGCTAGATTTTTTTCTTCACCTATTGTCTTTACTGTCATAAGCAAATACTGGAAGATAATTAAGAGCTTTCATTTCCAACCAGCGCAGTAAATCACATTTGAAAACCACTGGGGAAATTCAGTCTGGACTAAAGTAAATAATGAGTATCTGAGTTGGTAGAACAGTGCGGGGATCTACATTCCCATTTTCTTGCAGACTGAGGGGCAGCTCTCAGCTCTCGAAGCACCCTCATTTCTTGCCATATATCTCCTCCTCACGCCAGCAATGGTGTGTCACACCCTCCTTACGCTGAGGGTGTTTATGACTTCCTCTGCTGCAATCAGCTGAAGAAAACTGTTTTGAAAGCACATGTGATGAGGTTAGGCCCACCTGGATCACCCCCCTTCTGTCATACATAAAAGGTCACGCAAACACAGAAGTAAGTTCATATTCACAGACCCCAGCCACTCACAGAGGAGGGGATTAAATAAGGGTGAGGCTCACGGGGGATTTTAGGATCTGTCTGCTGCAAAGACCATGAATGCCAGAGAGTGACAATCACAAAACTTTTAAATGGAATGAAGGATAAAAGTGGGGAGAGACAATTCAGGGTCACCTAAAGGGTTGAACGTGGGATGTTAACCTCCTGGGACATTAGACCATCTCTAGTTCAGGTTCAAAATCACCTCAAGGGCTCAGACACCCAGGAAACTTGAACTCCAGCCCATTTAGAAGGCGCATGGCCTTGATAGAGACAGAGCCTACAGAGATGTGGGCAGCACAGGGTATTTGGTCTGACACGGTGGCCCAGGCCTTATGACCTGGGAGGCCATGACACGGTGGCCCAGGCTCCTTGACACACGGAGCCACCGGGTGTCAGCACAAGTCAGGACACTCAACAGGCATTCAGTGGATTAATAAAAAGAGTGTTGTCTTCCCCTTGGCCTTCTCTAAGAAATTTGAAGACAGGATCAGCTTCCAATGGGAAGGGAAAATCCAGGCTAGTTGAAGGCAGGGAAGAGGGCATGAATGAGAGAAGAGGGGGAGCTGGTCATTGGGAGCCCGTCTATCTACTGAGCATTTCTCCTCAGCTGGGGGACTTTGGGAGGGTCAGTTCTCACCACAGATCAGACACCAGAACTCAGAGGTCTCAGGGGTTCCATTGTAGGCAACAGATTATTTGCTTTTTCATTACCACAATGTAGACAACAAATTTCAGCGATGTGCCTTGTTCTAACTCTGTGATTTGAGGAAGGAGGAACATTAAGAATAGCCAGAGGCACTGGCTTGCCCAGAGGCTGCCCAAGTTCATGGTGAGGGGGAGGGAGAGCGGGTTCTCAGTACCCCAGCCCTTCCCTGCTCACGTAAGTAGGTGCTGTGAGCTCACTGCTCCTTGCTGGAGTTTTTCTTCCCCTATTGTCTTTACTGTCAGAAGCAAATACTGGAAGATAATTAAGTACTCTCATTTCCAGTTATTGTCAGCACAATAACTCAAGTTTGGAAATCCTGGGAAATTCAGCCTGGACTGAAACAAATAATGAGCCATCTGAGTTAGAGAACAAGGAAGAGAGAAATAAGCTGGTGGGTCTTCATTTTGTCTATTTTAACTTAAAAACTGGTTAGACCTACACCAGTCTTCTGCAACCTGCTTATTATTCAACATTTTAAAAGAATAGTTGTATTTTTTTTTAAGAAACATGTTTACTGGGTGTGAAATTTAGGTTCCAAAGAATAAAAAGTAAAAATCCTCCTCTCTCTCCTCTGGCTCCTACTCAGTCCATCCCTGAAATACACAAGTAAGTGATGATTTTTTTACATTTATCCACAGTTAAACAAGATTCTGTATGTGCAAATAACACTCTTTTCATAGGAAATTTAGGTTGTTTCCAGTTTTTGCTAGTAAAAAGGACTACCTGCCTCTATGTTTACATGTGCAAGAGTATCTCTAGGGTATGTCCTTAACCTGGAATGGCCATGTATAGAGTGTAGATAAGTCCGCGTTCTTCTGAGAATGTTCTGGGAAACTATGACTCTACATATAACAAAACCAATTGTTACATATAACAAAACCAATTTGATCACAGAATAATTAATATTAATAAGAGTTAAATTCTTTTTTTTTTTTAAAGATTTTATTTATTTATTCAAGAACTGGGGTACAGGCCAGATGTGAGGGAGGGTGAGAGGATTCACCAGAAACAGAGCGGGGAACAGAACAGGCAGACTGATGAAATACACTGCTGAGGGGAGCAGCGGGCGAGACAGGAGAGGTCTGCCACGCCATGTGGAACCCTCGCTGGCCGGCCGGGATCGAACCAGTGCTGCAGAGGCTGCGGGCAGCTTCACAGCACTGCGCTCAACCACCTGCACCACCAGGGGAGGCCCAAGAGTTAAATTCTTACAGCATACTTCTGGTCACAAAAACATCACTGAACTTCTAGATAAAGACTCAAAGCATTTCTGATTTTTTTTTAAGATTTATTTATTTGTACAAGCACTGGGTACAGTCAGAAATGTGGGAGGGTGGGAGAATTCACCAGAGCCAGAGTGGGGAGCAGAACAGGCAGAAGGACCGAAGTACACCGCTGACGGGAGCAGTGGGCGTGGCAGGAGAGATCTGAGTGCCATGGGGGACCCTCACCGGTGGCTGGGAATCTAACCGGTGCTGCAGAGGCTGCGGGCAGCTTTGCAGCCCAGCGCTCAACCGTTGCGCCACTGGGGAGCCCCAGCACTTCTAATTTTAAATAATGCATGTTATACTCACTCACTCACTCTCTCATTCATTTACCACCCACCCTAGTAGCTCAGTGTCAAAGGTGGCCAGAACCTCTCTGGGGAGCTCAGCACATAAAGCAGGGGCCAGCCCTGGGCAGAATGCCCTCCTAATGCAGGGTGTACTCACACCCCACCGTCCCCCAGACTGGGTTCATTTAGACACCCCAGGAACCTAGGTTGCACATTTGGGGGATGTGGGTGGAAGCAGAGTGCAGGGAGAGAACCCTCCCTGTGACAGGGAGACGTTGCAAACTGCACACACTCAGGGGCCCTGTCCTGAGAATCAATTTTTTTTCTTGTCAACATACTAACAAAAGGCAGTGACGTTGTTTGAGGCCCTTCGGTGCGCGTCCCGTACCTTGCCCGTGGGATTGCTCAATCCTTCACAATTCGCTGTTCTAATTAATACCCAGACTCCTTAAGGCTTCATTGTTTCTGTTGTCTACTAGGTGTGAAATGGTAAATCATAGTGGTTTCTATGACCACTTCCCTGACGACTGATGAATGTTCATTAACTTTTCAAATATTTACTAGAAGTTTGAATTTGTTCTTCTGTGAATCATCATATCCCGTGCAGTTACATTTGAGTTGTTTTTCTTAATGATTTTAAAGAATTTTGATATAATCTGGATTCCAGTTTTTTCACAGATAATTGTAAATATCGTCTCCCACCCCAAAGTTGTTGTTTTTACTCATATGGTGCCTTTGGTTAGTTAGATGGAAGATTTAAGTTTGCAAAGACTCCACTTTATCCATTTTCCCTATTGTTTCTGAGTTCCACAGATTTTCTGAAAATAAAAAAGAAGAAATTAATTTTTCAGCTGCATTCTTCATTTTTCCTCATAATTCTCAAGCACTTCAAGACCTCAGGCTGTATGACCGCCCCCCCACCCCCCAGTACAATTCCTAGAATATCAGAGAACACCTTTCCTCTTCATTCAGTTGAACTCGCCACCATTCATAACCATGCAGTGTGTGTTTATGTGGCTGATGAGGGTCTCAGTGCTCAAGAGTAGGAACTTGGTCAGTTTCACTGCTCACCAGCGCATCCCCAGAGCCTGTTGAGAGCCTCTCATAGGGAAAGCACTACATGGCTTGGAAGGAAGAACTACCCAGACTAGAACTCCATCTCCATCTGGATTACATGAAACTCCTTCTCCAAGAGACGGTCTCTGGTGTGCCTGTGCTGTGGCTTCCCCTTCAGCTCAGAATGTGCAGGAAATAGCATCTCTGTCTGTGATCTAAGACCCACAGTGGTCTTCTGTTTATAAGGTTCTCGCAATAACTGTAAAGAGTCAACGATTCTTTCAACACAGTAAACCCTATGGGGGTAACCTGTGGTTATATCTGCTAATTGTAAGTTTGTGGTTATTGACTAATCCAAATGCATTCCCAACCTTCTCTCATCCCCCAGGCATTTTGCATTTTTTCTATGACATTTTTGCAAAGATTATTTTATTTTTTATTAAATGCAGGGCAATGGGAAGGAGTGTCAAAGTCATATTAGGACTGGTTAGGCCATGTTGGATGTCATGGCACAAGGTTATCTCTGATTGCGCCCCATAATGTCCTATTGTCTGTCTGCAGATTTCCCTGAGTATATCATGTGTGCCCTCCTTCAGTCTGGCTAGAGTTAGGGTTAGAAGCAAGATACCAGATGATGTGTAGTATAAGTTATGTTTGTGGTATAATTGTGGAAACCATACAGGAAAAAACTGGTGGAATTCTAAAGATAAAAATTCATACCTCATATAAAAAGGCAGCACTGACCACACACAACTGGTGTCCATTTTTAGAATGTCATGTTCCTAGAAAGAAAACTCAATGGTGGGATGTATAATATGCAGCAAGGGGCTGCACATCACCCCATGTAAAAGTCATCCAAAAAAAGAAAGCAAAAGGGATGAGGTAAAAAGCCAAGAATGAAATAATTTGTAGAGAGACAGGAAAAGTGAAAGATGAAGTTTTTGTTACGTGGATTCAGAGAAAAAAAATGCAGGAATGCACTTGGAAACACAAATGAGTTATAAAAGATTCCTCCAATCCTGATTCCTTGGAGATCCCAAGAAGTTCCTGAAAAGTCATTTTTTTTTTTTGCCTCCTCACCCCCCCCCCAAAGTCTCTCCTTTTTTTAATCATTGACTTTGATAGTCTTCTAGTATTTACTAAGTCATTTATGACCCATCAGTTTATTTCTCATCACCAGCAAATAATCTGGTGCCTGCAATGGAACATCACTCCTCTTCTTTTGCTCTACATTCACCCAAGACTTAAAGTTTACAATATCAGTTCAGAATATGCAGAAAACAGAATCTCTTAGTACCCCCACATCTTATAATCACCCTCATTACCTACGGTGTTTACGAAAGCTCTACATACACACTTTCCCCAAGGCTGTCACTGAGCACACCATCGTGCCTGTTTAATTATTCTGAACTGAACTGAATGGAAGTTATTTGGCTGTTTGTGTCATTGTCTGCTTCGATAAGGCAAAACAGGAAGAATCAAGTATGTGGAAGAGTGAAGGGAAATACGACCTCTTTTGAACCAGCAGTTTTTCCTGGTGACTTTGTGGGACTCTTCCTTTGTTACTAAAATATTGCCAGTATGGACCTCTCATTTCTCCATGCGGTGCCGTCTCCTCTGCAGGCCTGAGTTTCAGAATGCCCAGGATGAGGCTGTATGCTGCTTGGCTCTACCAATAGTACATATTTCGGTGACATTCCCAGTCAGTCCCCCAGAAACTCATTTTAAAACGGGGTGAGAAAAGGCCTTCCACCATAAACCTTTGGAAATAAAGGAGAGAAATATCCAAATATTGCCAGCAGGGGACACCATGTGGAGAAAAGATTGTGATGAAAGGACTTCATGGGTTGTCTAGTTTATGATTTGTGAGAAGACTCCATCTGAGCTTTAATTTTTAGCCTGAAATAGGAAGAAATGCCAAAAGTTATCCTTCCCACTTTGTCCTAAGCTGATTCCCTCAGAAAGCAGAGCCTGAAGCAAGGGTTCCAGTGGCAACAATTTATTTGGGAGACGCAAACCCATGGCAGTGACTATGAGGAAATAGCATTGAGTCAAGGAACGGTGCCCTGCTTTGTGATCTGTTATGTCACCACAGCAGCTTACTGCTTCCAGCAGGTCTCAAGAGACAGACAAGTGGCCAGGTCACTCAGCTCTGGGACATCTCCAGCACTAGGAATGTGACAGAAAGAGAATAGCATTCAGTGTTTGAAGCAAAATTCCAAATTTATTCCTTGCTAAGCAAGGGAGAGATGCTGGAAAGGACATTGTCTCTGACTCAAGCAAGAGCTGACTTTATATAGGGTTTGGGAAATGTGAAATTCAGAAGTTAGTGGCCTTTGAGAAGGGTATATATATGCACAATGGAATACTACTCAGCTGTAAAAAAAAAAAGAAAAAAAAGATGAAATCTTTCCACCTTCAACAACATGGATGGAACCAAAGCAGATAATGCTACGTGAAATATGTCAGATGGATGGTAGAATATAAAGAAAACAAAAAACCAGACAAATCTACACCAAAACAAACCCTAGAAATCTGACTATATAATTGGAGCTACTAAAGGGGGAGGGTAGGAGTGAAAAAGGTGGGGAGAAGGCCCCATGGGCTGAGGTAGAGGACTGCGGGTGTATTTGTTGTGTACATGGTATGGTAACATACATCTGAAAAGCTGACAATCTGCACCCCTAAATCATATACAGTATTGTGAACCAACATAACCTCAATAAATGCAATTAAAAATTTTAAGTAGGAACCTTCTACAGTTGACTGACTTTTACCTGTGGGAGCACCTCCATGAGGTTGTAGCTGTTGGCTGATGGCATCTGCCCCTCAAGAAGCCTTTTCTGTGCATGACAGTGTGCTGTGTTACCCACATCCAAAAATGGAAGAGCAGCTAGTGTAATGGGCCATCAACTGAGAGAGGGAGAGACAGAGGAAGGAGGAGAGACAGAGAAAACTTTAGCTGTGAAGCAAGGGCTGAGTGAGTAAACCGGAGCCTGGGGTCAGGAAGAACTAAGACACAAACTTTCCCTGGGGCCGAGAAGGGGTCATCTACAGGGAATGGTATCCCAGAAATCTTTTCCTCCTCAGTTTTTCTTCAAAAATAAAAAGATCCCTTGAGCTATGACCACACTGGCCCCCTCATTTTTTATTCTGATTGACCAGAACATGGAGAAGAAACCAAAGCTGTTTCACTGTCAGCTCAGTGAGGGGCCATCACAGCGCTCTCTCTCCAGGAGCTTAGCCACCTGGACATGCTAGCTGATGGTGCCTGGCAGGCTTGCCCAAGCAGGGCGGGGGTGGAGTGTGGCCTCTGTGACCCGATGGTGTCCCCTGAACAAGAGGACCCCAGCGCCCCAGACACAGAGCATGCATCACTGTCAGAGCGTCAGGTCCCTGGAACCGGGACTAGAAGTAGGAAGGGCTGCAAACCCCCAGCTCTGCTGTGCCCCTTCTTCCACATTCTCCTCTTTTGGTCTCTATAGGCTTCCCCAAAAGGGTCCCACTTAGGGCCATTTCCAGGCTCAGGGCTGCTCAAAGGAAGGGCCGGGAGGAAACGATCAGCACCATGCTCTGCGTGCACAGCAGTCTGCAGAGAAGGGCTTTCCTGCATTCTCGTGGGCAGGACTGAAGCCTCGGTTTTCTTACTAGATGAGGAGCGGACTAAAGGCTTCTGTAGATTTACAGACACTTTATCAGGTTTTACAAAGTTTCTTTCTACTTTGGTCTGCCAAATGGTGTTCTTGATTACCATGAGTGGATGTTTAATGTTATCAAATGCTTTTCTGTTTATTGAGATAATGACCTTTCTCTTAGATCTGTTTCTGTGACACATTGCATCAGTTGATGGAAGGAGACATGAGATCTGCCTTCTCAGCGCAGATCTGACTTGCCCCCAATGTATTATTTCTTGTCCATGTGGCTGGGCTACCAGTGAGGGTTGGTGCGGTGTTAGGCTGTTGGTGTCTCTGAATCGTGAATGAGATTGCTCCTTAATATTCCTTTTTTGTTTGGCTATTTGGAGGAAGATTATGTCAGCCTTACAAAATTACATGGGTGATGCTCCTCCTTTTTTCTTTTTTTGAAGAGTTTGTAGGTTAAAATTTTTCCTTCCTTAGATTTCAGTAGAAATTAATGGTAAAACCATCTAGGTCACTCACTTATGTAAAAGTTTTTGATTGTTTTTCAATTTCTTTTGTAGTTCTAGTATTCCCTAAATTTTTAACTTCTTCTTGAATAATTGTTAGGAAGTAATAGTTCTATTTTATCTAAAATTTCAAATGTATTAGCATAAATTTTTTATAATATTCTTGGCTTAACTTTTAATGGTCTGCAATGTTTGTAAAAATATTAAATATTTGTCTTCTCTCCTCTTTCCTGACCAGTTTCTTCAGAGGTTTGTCATCTTTATTAGTTTTCTCAAATAATCTATCTTTATTTATTTAATCTCTCTACTGTATGTTTGACAGTTACTTCATTTTGTTTCTGTTGCCTCTTATTTCTTCCTCCTATTTCATTGATTTGTTCAGGGTCTTAACTTCTCAAGATACACCATCAGCTCAATAATTTCAATTTTTACATTATGCATTAATACTATAAATTTCCCTCCATGTGCTTTAGCTGCACTGTACAATTTATTATAAGCACTTTTAGTGTTATTATTTCAAGAATCATCCCATTTACAGTTGCATCAAAAAAACTAAGTACCTGGGAATAAGCTTAACGAAAGAGATGAAAGACTTGTACAATAAAAACTTTGACACTTAAAAATAATAAAAGAAGATACAAAGAAATGGAAGTATATCCTTTCTTGATCATGGATTGGATAAAATGGCCATCTTAGCCAAAGAAATGTGCAGACTTGGTAGAATCTGTATCAATAATGCTTGAAGTCTGGAAGTGTATCCCCTCCATTCTTTGTTTTTCTCACAATTTCTTTGGTTATTCAGGGTCTTTGTGGTACCTTACATTTCAATATCTGCTCTATTTCCTTGAAAAAAGCAATTGGGATTTGGGGTGAGCAGGAGAGAGAAAAGAGGATGGAGTGGAACCTGGTGCACAACTGGTGTCCAGAGAAATAGTCAAGGACAAGAGAGACACAGACCATCCCACTGGGAGATGCTCTTTATTGAGAATCAGACAGCTGTTCCCACAAGTAGGGACAGGAGCCCCCAAGCAGGTGGTCCAGGTCTAGCTAAGCCATGAGTTTCATTTTTCTGCGGATCCAGGGCAGGAAGTGGGAGATCCTGGTGAAGACCCGGGGAAGCACCTCAGGACGCGAGTAAGCATAGCTGACGAGGCCCTGGACCAAACCCTTACACACGAACGGACCCCCGGAGTCCCCCTGTGGACAGAAAAGTGACAAGCCTCAGCCACGCCCCTTGGCTCCCTCCTCTCAGCTTGATTTTCTTCCCAGTGTTCTCCTGCCTCACTCTCAGCACACAGATTTCCAGGGGGAAGGGACTGAATGGTCATCAGTCACCTTCATTCTAATTGTAGGGGTAGGAAAGGGTCCAGGCCTATGTGAGTCCCCCACCATTGTCCCCCACCCTCTCCAGCTCTACCCAGCCCCAGAGTACCTTCTTGTTGTTCCAGGACAAAGGACACGAGGACGGCTGCTGAGAGACGCCTAGGCCCCCCATTGCAGGAAGGACATGCCTCCACCCACTATGGGACCTGGCCCACTATACTGTGCAATTGGAGGAGCCTGGTCATGCACCCCAATGTCACAGTGACACAGGAGCAAGATTGGGAAGGGGATTGTTTCCTTACAACTCCAGTGGCCTTCTTGGACTTAGGTTTTCCGACACACAGCTCGATGGAGTTGTCGTAGATTTCGTGGAAGAGACCCTGGCACTTCTGTTCATCTTGCACTTCCAGATCTACCTCCTGAAGTGTGACTGGCATGATGCCACCATCCATTTTTCCCCAGCCCGCCACGCTGCACACCTGCCCTGGCTTCACCCAGTCCTTATGACGTGGCAGGGCAATGGTCTGCACAGCCTTGGTGAGACGAGCCTTGGATTTCAGCTGGTCAGAAAGGAGAGAAGCCCATTCAGGTCCCTCCCTGCAGCTGGGCTCAGGCCTGTGGGGAGGCTGCCTGTACCCACTTCCCTCCCACAACCCCTGTCAGAATCTTCCTCCCATCCCCTTTCTTGTTCACTGACCCAGGATGAGCATCCAGTTGGAAGGAGGTGAGAACCTGTTGGAATGGTGGGGTGCTCACTCCCATAAGTTGTGCAGTTGCCCCTGAAAGTCAGCAAGACAGTACCTTCAACAGCATGATGTCATTGACATGTCTCTCAGCATCATAGTGCTTGTGGGGGAAGGGTCTGAGCACAGGGATGACCTGCTGGGTGTTTTCTCCCTTTCTGATGTTGTGAGCTCCCAGCGTGACAGTCATATTTCTGTAAAACAAGGGGGATGTGAAGTCAGGAACTTCAGCACAGTCTCTGGAGGGCAGGTTGAAGCACAGCCTCTAGACCCTCAGCTGAGTAGATTGGAAGGATGGGAGGGTGGGTGTCCCCTTCCTTGCTGTGCAGAGGTTACCCAGGCTGTGATGGTGCTTTGGCAGCTCCCCTCTCCCCCCGATGCTCCAGGAACCCCACACTCGCTCTGCCCCGGCCACACAGGTCACAGGGCTCCTCTGTGCTCAGGAACCTTCCTGAATGGCCTGGGATGTGTAGGGGATCCCAGGATGCGAAGGCCCCATTTGTTCTCCTCACCTTCCATTGCAGTGAGCTGCTGTCAACACGAAGTTGTCTTTTATTAGGGAACCCCCACACTGGAACCAATCACCTTGTTGGTCATTATAGTACCTCACATATGCCATGTAGGGCCGGGAGTGTGGTTTGGCCTCTTTGCCCCCATATATCTCCCCTGAAAGAGAAAATTCCCTGAATATCTTTTCATATTATAAAGGAAAAAAAAGGACAGGCAGTATCTGGAGGTCTGAAACATGACTGGGATGATCCCAGGTGGGGTGGGCTGCTGTGGTCCTCAGGGACCCACACAGTAGAAAGGGGACTCGGGGTTTCCCAGGCAGCATGGGGTGCAGGGGAGTGTGTCCTTGCCTATTTCTCAGTTCCTTCTGTCCAGTGTCAAGCTCAGCACTACCATGTATCACACACACTCAAATACATGATTGGGGAGAGGATCTGTGTTCGGGGTAGATGATCTAGAACCTGGAGTTACTCTCTATTTCCCCAACTTCTCAGACCCCCAGGGTCATGTCAACTCCAGAGCTGGTCTAGTCAAAGACCTGAACCCTGTGCAATGGAAAGCTTGGGTTCCTTCTCCCCATCCTGAGTGAGCCACATAGTAAATACCCCACAAAGTCCTGTTGGGCACACATTGAAGAGTGCCAAAACCTCCTTTAATGAGAAGTAGGCAGTGGTCCTAAAGCAGTTTGAACTCCAGCACAGGTTTAACTTTCTAAGGCATTGACAGAAGGATGCAGAAGGAATATTAGAATGCACTGGAAATCAGAATGAGTGGGGGACTGAGAGGAAGGAACCCCTGGGAGCCCAGCTCCATTAGGTATTGGAGCAGTGCTGGGGCCACACTCTGATCCCTCAGTTAGAGTCTGTCTTCTGCCTGCATTGCTGAGAGGCCAGGAGAGTGAGAACAGGGACAGGGTGACATAAAGGACATTTAGTGTGAGATGGCTGTTTCATTCTTGATCCAGAGATGGCTCCTGGGGTGAATAACCTGTCTTAGGTGTACAGAATGGAAATTATAGGCATCAATTCCAGCTCTCCCCTCCCCTGCATCCTGTTCCAACCTAATAATAAGTCCCTGTTTAGGTGACAGGAATGAGAGCCATGGAAGGGAGCTGACACCCAGGTTCCCTGTAATTTCTGTAACGAGTATACTCAGATAAAGATCTGGGATTCAGCAAATTTCTAGGAATAGACTAAAGCAAGGAACATTCATAGTGAGTCTTGCTGGGACACTTAGATTGTTGCAGTCAGAATAAATCAGACATCTAAGAATAGAGATGGTCACTTACCTCTTTCAGCCCCAGAGAGTGGGACACTGGCCAACAAGAATAGGAAAAGCCGCATCTTCTCTGAAAGGCTGATCAGATCTGATATGGGGGCTGATGCTTCTTTACAGCTTTTAAATAGTGGAGGTGAAGTCAGGGCAAGGCTCAAAAACCACAAATTTCTTCCTGATTATGTTGATTCTCAAGATATGTGCTATCACCTTACACCTCTTTGGTTCTCACAGAAAGGTCTGTGTACTGAGGGCTTAGAAGAACCGCAATCCATATGCATTGGTGGGGGGTCACATTCAGGTGGAAAAAATCATGACTCTTAAGAGAGGAAGGGGCTCTGGGGAACTTGGGAATTACTAGGCTGAATGCTGTCTCCTTACCCTATGGCAGACCCTCCAGAGATTGAATGTGACCCCCCCATGCCTGAGTCTGTGATGAGGTGGGTAACCGTCTGCTTCTTAACACAGCAAGTATCTGCTCAATCTGACTCTGTGGAGCTTCTCTGGTGATAGCCCAAGTGTTTCATTTTTTGGTTTTTGTGGTTTATTTTGTTTCTTTTTTTCTCCTGTACTATATAAAATTACTGAGCACTTATCACTCCTAAAACACAATCAAGAGTCTAATTATCCATCAAGTTTGTGGCAAGTTCAGCCAAACAAAACTGTTGGGGATGGGGTGATGAGCAGAGATTGTTTGGGGTAGAAGCGGAATGTAGCTGGGAGTACATGAAAGGCAAGGAAAAAAACAGAAGAGAAGGATTTGTGAAGAGGGGCAGGGCTGACAGAGGTGCTTGAGTTCATCATGTGTGGTGCAGGCCCAGGAGCCCAGGCCCGAGTTGCCCATTACATGTGTGTCAGCACTGTTGGGATTTATTAAATAACTGTATATGGACACACTGGGCAAGTATCTAGTAAATAATATTGGGGATGCTTGGGATGCTTCGAAACAAATAATGATAGAATATAACTTTCAATCAGAATAGTGGTTGATCACCTGTCACATAACCTTATCACATAAACCATGAGGGTTTTCACAATCTCCACTGCTGATTTCTTACATGTGCATTGCTATCAATTTTCCCAATAGGCAACTTTCCTTGAGCTATTGGGGTGCTACACACTGAGTCCCCTGTCCCCCTGCCCCCTACCTGCTCACAACTCAGCTGCTCTGACCTGGGACAGAGACCCCTGTCCTGAGCTTAATTCCTGTCCTGGGAGATGTGATTGCTCTGTGAGGTCTTCATGCATGAAATTATAATTGCTTTGGACTTTGGGAGGAATAAAGAGGACAAAAGGAACCCAAGCAAACCCTCAGCGATGAGACACGAAATGCTTAAGGTGCTCTCCAGGAGAGCAGGAGAGACAACAGGACAGAACATGGCTGCAGATACAATGGCTGAAAATATCTCATCTTAGTTCCTTCTGGGTCACAGAGGAGTCTTGCATTTTTGTGACTGCATGTTACTGTGGTAAAGTACACAAAACATCAGCTTTACCCATAACCATGATGTGAACAGTGTGAGAGCACCAAGTCCACACCCCTTGTCCTATCACCCCCTGCACCTCTAACCCGAACTTCCTCCTCTTCCCAGTGGGAGTCTCTGAGCCCTTCAGGTGTAATCCCCATTGTCCTCTGCCCCTTCCTGGGGAGACGGCCTGCTGCTCCGTGTCTGCAGTGTGGAGAGTCCTCCATACTTGCAAGCATCGCCCATGTTCCTGTCTTAAGCCTAACACCTGCCTGTCAGTGGGACGTGACAGGGTCCGGGGCGAACGCCGTGGGCACACAGCCTGGAGGGCAAGTGCAAGGACAGAGTTAGAGCTGGAGGGCAGGAGGCCACACACCAGCTGCCTGCTGTGTCCTTTGCCGCCAGCCTCAGGATGAAGCCGAGGTCCTCCCGCTGTCTCCTGAATGTGCTCTGTGGGATGAGAGGCCTGGCTCTCCTGTCTGGGTATTTCACAGCTAATAAAAGAGTTGAGAAGCCAGTGTCTTCGTCTAAGGGTAACTGATGTCCTCGGGGACATGGAGAGGCGTGTAAACCCCGCTGAGGACCTGGGTTCTTCTGTACAAGTGAGAACCTCTCATTCAGAATAACTGTCCCCACTCAGGCATCACTCCTGCATCCTCTATACCATGCGCTGGCCAGGAGAAGATGGATGCAAGGAGAATATCTGAGCGTTGCCTCTGGAGTCCACACCCCTAACCCTGCTTGTACAGAATGCAGCTCACGCAGGTAGAGTGTGGGGGACGATGGACCTGCCCCTCTGCTCTGATCTGTTTCCTATGTGACAGGCAAGCTTGGCAGGAGATATGGAAAAGCTCACTTGAGACCCAGTCTAGGAGGTCCCAGCCTTGAGCTCTGAGAATTTCCATCAGAGAGTGTTGGGGGAGGTGCGTGGCCTCCCAGCCCTATCAGGAGAGCGGAGGGGACCGGAGGTGTGCCCTGGAGAGGAGGGCTGCACCCACTGCACCCCGCCTGTGACTATCCCAAGTGCAGACTGTCAGGGACCTGATGAGATTCCTCCTGTGCTTCCAGAGCGGGGATAGAAGGGGGCAGAGGAACAGAGAGGGAATTAGTATTTCCTGATGTTTTTTGAACACCAGTTGCTTCCTCAGAAACTTGATGTGCCCTCTATCACATTATTCTCAGTATCTGGGGGATTCCCATGGTGGGTATGGAAAAGGAACTCTCAAGAGGAATGTCACATTAATGCAGGGATTCCAGAAGAAACTCAGGTTAGTGAAACGTGGTCAGTCTCTGAGCCAGTCTCCTGGTCATCTGTGGAAACCCGGGTCCCGGTCTAACACCCTCGCTGCCCATCTGGGCAAGAGCCCCCTGCAGGAAGGGAGGGAGAGTCTGTAGCAGGACTGGACAGACTGCCTTTACATTCAACTAGCAAACACATGGATATCGAGCACCACTAGTTGAGGTACCAGGCCCCAGGCTTCAGAAGTGAACGTGGCAGCACCGTCCAGGCCCTCATGAAACTTACAGCCTTTTGGATTTCCATCAGAATTTTCCTGTGTCTCCCTCCTTGTCTCCAATGGCCAGAGTGGTCTGAATCTTGTGGGAAATCGGCACAAGTGAAAATATCTTGTTCTATTCGTCTAACATGTCCAGTTTGCATGTGTGGTCATGTTTGACTCTAGAACAGCACTGGGCAGGGCTGGAAATGAAATTTCCAGGTGCACTGTAGAAGAGGCCCTTCTCTGGGTAAAAGAGAGATGCGGGGAGCAAAAGCACAACCCAGGCAGACATTCCTTCACCTTCTGCATCTATGGATGTAAAGTCCAGTCTGAACGCTGAGATGGAAGACACAGCACAGTTCCTTTTCTTCCTGAAATCACACCAGATTAGGGAGACTCAGGTGGTGCTTCCAGCCCAGACATCACGGTCACTGCCACATCCTTGATATCCAAGGTCTCGGTGACCACAGTGACAGTTCCAGGCGTGGAGGCCACACTGTGGGGTCAGACTCTGCTGGCTCTGGGTCCCCTGCACCTGGCCTGCCCGGCACCCCCACTTCCAGGTCTGGATGCCAATCTGACCTGCAGCTTTGGAGTCAACTTCAGCCATGGTTGTGGGTGCACACATCCCCGAGCCCAACACACACACACACCCCAATAGAAATCCATTTTCACATGGAGGTTATATCTCCCCCCTGATTCCTGTTAACCTTGAAGATGTGCTGCTCACGTCTTGTTACCCACAAAGGCCTCTGTAACGGAACGCCTCAAAGATCTTGGCCACTTTCGAAATGAGGTGAGAACAGGTGTCTTCATATACTGTTTCAGTGCTGAGAAGTGTCGTGAGACAAATGCACCAAGATGATGCTCAGGGAGGGACAGTGAAGGGGTCCATGCCCTTCCCTTGTGGAAAAAGACCCCCACACGAGAAGAATGAAACACAGAGACACTCTAGATGACGTCTGTCAATTGAAGCAAAAATATGAATATAGAAAACAGCTGGTGAGATAACACTTGATTTAACAGAATGAAAAACTCCAAGAGCTCGCAGAGAAGGATACTATGAGAAGCAAGGTTATTTTTTTTTCTCATAGTCTTCTAGGAAGGCCTAAGATTTAGAAGATCAGTTCCCACCAAAGGCCGGGAGGCTAACGTGGACAGGGAAGGGAAAAAGGAGAGCGTGGTTGAGCGCTCGTGAGGAGCAGCTGCTGCTCCTGGCTGTGACCCACCTCTGGCATCTCAGGTCCCTGAGCGCCTCTGCTCCTTGCCGGGGACAAGAAATACTGGTTCTCCAGACCAGAACTAGGGAGTCCCGGGTCTATAGGGTTATCAGTGGAGGCTGTAGCAGCATACCAGAGAATTCAAGCCAAGGATGAAGTATCCACTTGCCCTTCTCAGTGCTTGGGAAGCTGGAGATTGTGGGGACAAAGGCACAATGATCAGCCACCCCCCAACTCCTGGCCTGACCCACTCGCTCCCCCACAGTCAATAATGGACTCAGGGTGCCTTTCTGTTTCCCATCTGTCTCGTTTTCAACTATTTGTAGAATTTAAAAAAAGTACAACCATCCACATAAGCACACACAAGAATATGTGTACACATATATACATAGGTGTAATATACACAATTTGCATAGTAAATATATGTCCCATGTCCACATATGCATATGTAGGTACACACCAAGGAGTAGGTACAGATACATGGTTTCCAAGAACCGCCTTGACACATAGTTCATTTGAGGGAGGCTCCATGGGTAACAAGGACTAAGGAGCATCTGCTGTGGCCCTGTCCTCTTTCATGGGGGAGGGGGAGGCCCAGATGACAATAGAGCCACATAACTGAACAGGAGCCTGGGCTCCACCCCCAGGTCAGTTCTTTTCCAACTGGGAGAGAAAGCCTTGCAGCTCTCCTTCTGCCCAACCCACCATCACCGCAGTCCCCAAAGATGTTTTTGGGTCCTTGTGGCAACGATCCCTGAGAGACAGCAGCAGAGCCACATTAATAGCTGTTCTGGGAGAACTGCAACTATGAAAACACTCTGTTCTACTCGCAAAATCTTCCCACTGTGGCTTCCGCCACTTCTTAGAGTGCATAGAGGGAAGTCTGCAGCTTGGTGGCCTGTGTGTGTGTGTGTGTGTGTGTGTGTGTGTGTGTGTGTAACCGTGTGACCTTGGGCTCATCACTTAATATCTCTGAGTCTGTTTCACTTTTAAATGTGGTTAATGACCATCCCCTGCAGAAGGTGGGGAATTCAATAAGATTATATATATAAAATATGTATATATATACACACATACATACACATCTGTATGTATGTATGTATGTTTATATATATATAAATTATACAGGCTTTGCACATGGCAAGGTGTGGGTTAATAGCAATGCCTTGTGTCTCCCTCATTGCTGATTCCCCCCATGCTGCATTTGGGCTAAAAACAGCTTCCAAATGACAACCTCAATTATTTGAAGGCCTCTGGGTGCCCCATCCCCACCACAGTGCTCCCTTCTACATGCATCAGGTGGGACTTCACTTACCTGGGAGAGCCCTCTGCTCTGGGACACTGACCAGCATCCAGGGACGTCTTCTTGGGACAAACCTTTCCTTTGGCCTGTTATATCGTCTATATGCTCAGGAAACAACCATCTGATGCCCTGTGCTGTGAGGCTGAGGCAGAGATGAGATTTCTGGGAGAAAAAGACCCAGCTAACCCCACTGATGTGCCTGTGATTTCCTCAGAACTCACTGAGCTCCATTTTCCAGTAGGGATTTCTGTGAAGACAGCTGACATACTGGCAGCTGCACAGCCAGCCTTAGCTTGTGGTGCCAGGAGATGGGAGTGGGTTGAATGTCTGAAAGCTGAGTCCTCAAGTGCAAGGGCAAAGGCAGCGCGTTGGTGACTGACAGCTGGTCCAGTCACAGCTGGACCCTCAGTTCCCAGGCATAGGGACCAGAAACAAGGGGCCATTTGCAGTCTCATGTTGGAGGTTCTGGCCAGTGATTAAGCAAGGAGAGTACAGCTGCCATGAAAGGTTGCGTGTAAAGTGGAAGGTGTAAGTGAAAATGAGAGAATGGATGAAAGTGTACATGAGAGAAGTTCTTGCTCCTGTTGTCAGCCCAGCTCTGGCCTCTCCGGTCCCTGGTGTCTCATATGTTGTCCTGTCATAGCTCCTTTGGTAGGAGGCTCCCAGAGGCCCAGCAGCTCTCTGCAACACCTGATTTCGCACTTTGAAGGACTGGCTGGAATGGTCCAGATGTGCTGGTCTGTTCACATCAGGTTCAACTGTTGCTTCCAGATACTTAGTTAGAAACAGAGCAACTTAATAGCAGGGGACATCTATAATAAGAGATGTTGCACCAATACTGGAAGGCAAATAGACAATATGACACAAGAATTCCTAGGTATGAGTTAGATTTTCTACACACAATATTTGTTATATCTCCCTGAACTATATTATAGAGAAACAGAAAGCCCATGCACTCATATACTAGAGGTTCTGTAAATGATTGTGCAGCATCCCGCAGACTACCCCAAACCAAACCATCTGCCACATCCTGTAAAGACTTGATAAGATAGTGCACGCCTCTGGCCCTAGGTGTGATGGGAAAGAAAGAACCCCTTTCTGTGAAGGTTAAGATGTCATCTTCTGGGTAAAGAAATGACCTTTGAGGCAAAGTTTCTGGGTAGAGATCCCGAGGTCAGGTACGGTTTAAAAGGTTCTTGAGTGTGGTCCAAGATCACATCAAAGGTGACAGACACCACAACCCAGACCACTCACTTCCGTAGCCCTCACATCACACCAGGCATTTACTCATGCTATGGTTTTGCTGAAACTATTCCCAATCTGACATCCAAGTTTTGCTCCTTGTTGGTGACTGGGACATAATTATTGATAGATTTAGCTACCAGGGGAAGTTATAGGGTGACTAATATATACCAAGCCTCTGAAAATCCCATAGCTGGGTCTCTTTCCTATAGACTTTTTCTCTCCCCTTGTGCCCTCTCTCCCCCATTCTCACCAGAGGCAAGTAGAAGTGTGACCTTCCCACTACAGCCCACAGCCTCGGTTCTCCTTCCCTGACATAATCTCCCTCACAACTGTTTTTGATATCTTATACTCACCCCAGAACTTCTGGCTCTCATCCCAGCACCCTGATAGGAATCCACAGATAACTCCTAACTGAGGCAAGATTCTCTAACAACATGGCTGAGTCTTGTGGTTAAAGGAAACTGGTCATGGCCAAGTTCTGGCCCCTTATGTCTGGATTCTGATTTTGGGCAGAACATAAGACAGTGATACGACTTAGGGAAATCAATTTACAACAGTAGAAGCAAATGCCATGTGTCAGTGTGGGAATGTCCTGATACTGTGCTAGTGTCACTACCTAAAAGGAATGGCCCTGCCCACTCCAGTAGGGACTGTCTGTGACATGTGAGAGGTTACGGCCTTGGGGGATGCCTCTTATGTTCCAGGCTCAATATTCTGTGGGGAATTTGGAGAAAGAACATCAGGATAAAAAGAAGAAAATGATTTTTAATATACTTTAAAAAAATTTTTTTAAAGATTTATTTACGCATACAAGAGCTGGGGCACAGGCCAGAGGTGTGGGGGAGGGGGGCGAGAGGATTAACCAGAGACAGTGGAGAGCAGAACAGGCGGATTGACTGAAACACACTGCTGAGGGGAGCAGCAGGCGAGACAGGAGAGGTCTACTTCAGGGGATCGAACTTGTGCTGAAGAGGCTGTGGATTTCTTCATAGTGTGGTGCCCAACCCCTTGCGCCACCAGGGAGGCCCTAAAATATTTTTAAGGAAAGGAACTGTGTGATCCAAATGAGCATTTCCATCATGATAGGGAACCTTTCTCCTCTGAGAGAACAGAATTGCTTACATTACCAATATAAACAGAAACTATATTCTTCAGCAACACTTTATTTTTCCCCAGATTCCTTGGCAATGTAGGAAACAGTGCATTTGCAGAGCTTGGATAAGATCACCCACTCTGGAATCAGACGCCTACATTCTAACCCTTGCTCCCTCTCCACGCTCATCACATGAACGAAGAGGAAAAGTACTTTCCTGTGTCAGTATCGCAACTGTCTCATCTGTGAAATGAAGAAATGTCAGTAGCTCCCTCAGAGGGTAGAGTGGGGATCTATGATCAAGGATCAGTGTTAGGCAGCATTATGATGTGGCTTTTATTTCCTCATCTGGTCAACAAACTGATTAATCCTATCAGTGCTCCAAGTATATGAAGCAAACAGAAAATCAGGAGGGGATATAATCAATTCTCTAAAATTACTTTGAAAGTTGAATAACACACTTTAAATAGTTTGTAGAACCTTTAGGCAGAAAATTAATAAGGAAACCAGGAGTTTGAACAACACTATACACCAATGAGACCAAACACATATATGGATACTCCAGCCCCAGCAGAATACGTATTCTCTCAAGTGCGTGTTCTCTCAGGAAGCATTCTCCAGGATAAGCCATAGGTTAGGTCATAAAACATTTCTCAGTAAGTTTCAAATACTTAGTTAAATTTATAATAACTAAACATGAAATAATACAAATAATTTTCTCCAACCTTTAGAAATGGAAGTCAAAATCTGTAATGGGAGGAAAATTGGAAAACTCACAGACATGGAAATCAAGCAACACACAAATAACCAAGGGATCAAAGAAGAAATGACAGAAAAATTAGAAAACACTGAGACAAATGAAAATAAAAATACAACATACCAAAATTCAATGGATGCAATAAAAGTAGTGCTCATAGTGAAATATATAAGTAAAATGCCTACATTAAAAAAGGAAAAAGATGTCAAATCAATAACCCAACACTACACCTGAAAGAACTAGAAGGAAGAGCCTAAAGGATTTTAGAATTTTCTAAAGGCACAAGAAAAAGATGATCAAATAACCCAAGCCAACAAAAGGAAAAAAAATAGTAAAGGTTAGAGCAGAAATCAAACAAAATAGAATCAATTGGATCAAAAATTGTTTCTTTGAAAAGATCAACAAAAATGGATACTTTTAACTAGATCAAATGATTTTTAAAAAGAAAGAAGATTTACAGTATTAAAACCAGAATATCAAATGAAAGTGTTACTACCAACCTAGAGGAATTAAAAGAATTTGTGGGGAATGCTATCTGACATTTGTACACCAACAAATTATATAACCTAGATGAAATGGACAAATACCTAGAAAAACAGAAACTTCCAAAACTTATTGAAGATGAAATAAAAATTTGACCAGAACTATATATAGCAAATAAGGAAATTGAACCAGTCATCAGAACCCTCCCAACAAAGAAAATCCCAGGCCCAGATGGCATCATTGGTAAATCCTACTAAACATTTAAAGAATTGTCACCAATCTCACTCAAACTCATTAAACAAAATGAACCAGGAAAAATACTTCCTCACAAAGATACCACCTTACACCAGTGAGAATGGCACATATTAAAAAAACTAGCAACAACAAATGTTGGCGAGGATGTGGAGAAAAAGGAACTCTCCTGCACTGTTGGTGGGAGTGCAAACTGGTCCAACCACTATGGAAAGTTTTCTGAAGGTTCCTCAGTCTACTAAAAATGGAGCTGCCATATGACCCAGCAATTCCACTCCTAGGCGTCTACCCAAAGGATACAAGAACATTGATCCAAATGAACACCTGCACCCCTATGTTTATTGCAGCACTATTTATAATAGATAAAACCTGGAAACAACCCAAATGCCCAAAAGTAGATGCCTGGATCAAAAAGATGTGGCATATATACACAATGGAATATTATTCAGCATTCAGCAATCAAAAAGATAAACTCATGTCATTTGCAGCAACATGGATGAAACTAGAAGGAATTATGCTCAGTGAAGTAAGCCAGAAGGAAAAAGAAAAATATCAGATGGTTTCACTTAGAGCAGGAATATAGGGGAACCAAATAAGACATTAGTGTAAAAAAATAATAACAGTACAAAACACAACAAAGCAAAAAATGAACAATTATAAATCAGAGACATCCTGCAGGGGAGGAGGAGGGAGAGGAATCAGAGAGAGGGAGGGAGGTATCAGAGGGAGGGAGTGGACTGAGGTGATGGTGCATGGATACATTGGTGAAGGAAACTCTATGGGGACTAACCTGAGGGGGTGGGGGGAAGCAAATACTGTTTAAAGATGAACAATGATGTAAAAAATAAAAAAAATTATTAAAAAAAGAATTAAAAACAATCTTCCAAAAAAAAAGAAGAAGAATACTTTCTCACATATTCTAAAGGCCAACATTCCCAGGTAGCAATCAGAAAAAGACCCAAAAGAAAACTTGAAGATCAATATCCTTTATGAAAATAGATGCAAAGTTCCTCAACAAGAAACTATCAAATTGAGCTCAACAACATAATAAAAGGATTATAGCCCATAACCACCCTATAAAGTAAGGGTGATTCAACATTATAAATTAAATCAGTGTACCCACTATAGTAATAGAATGAGGGGGAAAATACATGATCATCTCAATAGATGCAGAAAATTCATTTAACAAAAACCTCTTCATGACTTTAAAGAGGAAAAAAGCTTCAGCAAGCTTCATTTCATTGGTGCAAGGCATTTACCAAAACCTTAAAGCTAAAATTTTATGCAGTAATAAAAGACTGATATTAGGAGCAAGATAAGTATGACCACTCATCACCACTATTTTACATCGAATTCAAAGTCCTAGACTGAACAATTATGCAAGACACTGAAATAAAAGACATGCAAATTGGAAAAAAATGAAGTAAAACTACCTGTTTGCAGAGGACATGACTATATATATAGAAAATCACCAAAAAATACAAGAAAAATAATTTTTTAAATGGCAGAATTACAAGCTCAAGTGTCTTGTCTATATGCCAGCAATGAATAATTCAAAAAGGAACTTAACACAATTTCATTTGCAATAGCATCCCCAAAAATAAAATGCCCAGTACCAAATTTAACCAAGGAGGTCAACAAATTTGAACTTTCTCATAGTAAATCTTACTGAAAAATAAAATTATCTCTAATTACTGTAGTAATTATCTTGAATTAAAGTGGTAATAATTGTGGTAATGTGTAGTTATATATAAATATAAACCAAAATATATTTTATTGTGGTAATAATATATTTTCCATTTTCATGAAGAAACTGAAAGTAGAAGGAAAGTTGTCGTTCATTGCAATCTCCCACAGACTGTTATATAAGCATTCAGTTTTAAATCCTGGGCTCATACAAGATCTACAGTGCCATTTTCTTTGATCTCACTAAAGTTTACAACTTAAGCCTTTCCTCCATGTTCTTAAAAATGTATGTAAGGGTACTATAATATCTCTTTGGTTTTTAAAATTTTATTTGCAACCAATTTCTACAGTTGTTTAAAATTTTAAAAACAAAGCAAAATTATTAAGTGCCTTGATTTCTCATTACTTGTTAGTAATCATCTTTAATGTCCTGAGGGATGACCCAACATTTCTCTCATGTGTATCTGTAGCCCTGCTTGTCCTATTGTGGGTGGGAGGAGCACAGAGGAACCTTGCACTATGTGGTATGTTGTGTCTGTTGCTTTCATTAGCTCAATGATTCTGAGATTTGTCCAGAGGTCAGAGATCACCAAAAGGTCAAGTCCTGGTCTCCGGTGCCCAGCATGCTGCCCACTTCGCATGGTATTGGCAGCTTAGCAATCTAACTTCCTTGGGAGAAGGCATCCTTTGCAGTCTTAGCCCATGTGCTTGAGTGGGACCCACCCCAGTGCCCCCAAAGCAGGGAAGACCAAGGCTTGTCAGCCCATGGACCCAACTTCTAGGGCCATATAGACTTGTTGTTTAGGTCAATCAATATCAAGGGCCAGTTTGGTAAAAACAAAAGTTGAAAGAGATGGCCTCACTCTGAGCATTTGCAATTATAAAGGGATGATAAATAACACTCAGGAAGGAAGCTGGGATGAGGCAGGGCTGCTGTCTGGATGTAGTGGCTGTGGCTGTCACTGACTTGTGCACCCACAGCCTGCACAGCTGCATCTGCATCTGGACGCAGCACAGCAGGGCCTGCACCTCGGCTGAAGAAACTATCCTGAAGGACTTGGCAGGATGGAGATGAAGGGGTGTGGGTCTGTCATTAGGGACTTGATTTCTGGGGCTCTGGTACCTCTACTGGTCAATACCACCTCCTACATCCCCCCCTTAGCCTCAGGTTCCTGTCTGGGTTGGGACAAGTGGTCTTTTCTGAGTCATCAGCTGTGGGTAGTGATTGGCCACTGTGGGTCCTCACACCACCCAGGGGGCGTCACCAGGCAGCAGGTGTGGGGGCGGGCAGCCTTCATAGATGAGGCACCACAGACCAGAAACATGCCCCAGCTCCCAGAGCCCACCTGCTCTTCCATCCTCTCCGGGGAAAGGACGCCCCAGTGGCTCCACCGAGCAGCTTCCTGGGAAGATGCAGCCACTCTTGCTCTCACTGCTGCTGGCCTGTTTGCTGCCCCCCAGGGCAGAGGCAGGTGAGTGACCTTCCCCATCTCAGAGGCCACAGGTCCCCTGTCCGTTCTGCCTGGCTTTCACCAGCCAGGATGTACTGATCCCCAGCTCCTGTCCCACATCAGACCCCAAGATAAAGCTGGATAAGCTGCCAGCTGGACCAGCCAGGCCAGGCCTGTTCTTAAGAAGAGCCAGTGGTGCTGTCTCCTCTCCCAGTGCTGCCAGCCCCTGCCATGCAGAGAGTGGAGCCTCCCTGGAAGTGCATGCAGAGGGTGGGAAACTGGCAAAACCTAACACTAAATCCCCCTGCCAAGGGCAGTGAGGGCCTCACTCCAGGTCTGGGACCAGATGGGGTCCCTCAACATCTGCTTAGGAGAGAAGACACCAGACCTGGTGACACTGTCCCCAGAAGACTGCTTTGCCTTTGCTCAGCCCAGGGCCCCTCAGTCCCTTTCTCCAACTCTGCTTTTCTTCCCAGGTCCTTCGCAGCTCCCCTCTTTTCAAGGATGGGCCACTGTTTGACAGACCCAAGCTTCTCTGCTTTCCAGAATCCTCCAAAACTAGCCCCTCGACCCCTTGTTCAGCCTCAGGGGCTTCCTGCAGCTGATGATCACGGGCACCGCTAGGTGTCAGGCCCAGGAATCAGGCTGGACAACATCTAGACTCTGCATGTCAGCTTGGGTTCTAGAAAGCAGCACTGTCAGAGATGGCACAGACTCACAGGGGCCTTGAAACTACGTGACATAAATGAAACCCAGGAGAGGAATTTTCCAGAGCCTGGAGCACTTTACTGTCCCCACACAGGCGTGCTCACCTCCAGCTTTGGGTGAAGGCAGAGCACAGGCTGAGCAGAGAGGTTTCCCTCCTCTGGGAGGGGGAAAGTGGTGGAGCCTTGAGCACCCCCACCACCCCAGGCCAAACTGGGCTCCCAAATGCCCTGCAGTGTGAGCATCGGGGCGGGTGCAGTGAGTGGGGGCACAAGCAGACCTGACATTTCCTTCAGGAGAGATCATCGGGGGACATGAGGTCAGACCCCACTCCCGACCCTACATGGCATTTCTATGGATATCAGATCAGAAATCTGAGAGCTGGTTTGATGACAAATTCCTGCCATTTTACAACATGAGGTGTGGTGGTTTCCTGATTCGAGAGGACTTCGTGCTGACAGCCGCTCACTGTAATGGGAGGTGAGGAGCAGCCCCAGCCCACACCCTCCTGAGAGCCTCACTTCTCCCCAGGAGCTCCCCAGCTTCTAGGAGTACATGAGCCAGAAGAGTCCTCAGAGGTGAGAAATGTGCAGGTAGCTAGTGGGGAGGAGCCAGGGCAGTGCCAGCTGGAGACCTGCAGGGAAGAGAGAGTGCTCAGCCCTGCTGGCTTTAATGCTGGACCGCTTGGGCATCAGATGCAGACTAATGCAATTTCGCAGGCCTTCCTGAGGTATCTGACCCCGGGTCCACAATGCAGTTACCAATAGCTCTAGAATACTCCCTCAGTTACTGAGAAGCAGAGGGTGCAACAGATGAGCCCTGATTCCTCTGTTGCCTCCATTTCCCCTCAGCTGCTGCCTTCCCTGCCCCACCAGCCCCTCCCTGCCTGGCTCTAGCACTGTGTCTCCTGTGACTTCTCCCTCTTCTCTGTGTGCAGCTCAATGACCGTCACCCTGGGGGCCCATGACATCACCAAGCAGGAGAGGACCCAGCAGGTCATCCCTGTGAAGAGAGCCATCCCCCACCCAGGTCATAATAATACGACCCACGTCAACGACATCATGTTGCTGCAGGTGAGGTAATCCCCCTGCTGCTCCTCTCTCCAGGGTGCACATGGCTTCCTGCCTTCCCATCCTGGCTGTCTGACTAGTCCCTGTGACTCAGGGGAGAGGACACTCTCCCCACGAGGGTGTTCATGCCCAGAGGTCACTGAATGCCCTCTTGTCTCTCCCCCTTTAGCTGGAGAGGAAAGCCAAGAAGAACAAAGCTGTAAATATCCTCAGGCTGCCCAGGGCCAGGAACCGGGTGAGGCCAGGACAGGTGTGCAGTGTGGCTGGCTGGGGGCTCAACCGGCAGCGAGAATTTTCAGACAAGCTGCAGGAGGTGAAACTAACCATCCAGGAGGATCAGGAGTGCAAACAATGTTATCCAAATAAATATGACAACAGGATTCAGCTGTGTGCAGGGGACCCAAAGAAAGATAAGGCTTCCTTTAAGGTGAGACTGAGCCTAGCTTTTGTGGGGAGAAGGCTGTTTGGGGAAGATCTTGTGCCTGGAGGCCCAAGCATTGGGAGCTTGCTCACCCTATCTAAGCCGTGATCTTTCTTCCTGCGAAGAGAAGGGGTGCACACCAGGCTGGGGAGTATCTGGGGACCTCTGGGAGGCTCCAGGGGCCTGAGGTAAATGCAGACATTGTGATCCTCCCCAGGGTCCTGGAGGATGGGTTTGCAGCACTCCACCCTCTCAGGACAGAAGTGAGAAGACAGTGCTCCTTGGTGTCCACGAGCACCTTGCTAGTCGTTAAAACCACCTTGCTCCTCAGAGAGAGACCCCTGAGTGAACAGGCTTTCCCTCCAGATCAGCCCTCCAGTGTCAGCCCTCCAGTGTCAGCCCTCGCCTATGTCCTCAGTAGACAGGGCCATGCCCCTCAGCACCTCTGTGGGCTGTGGATCCAGGACCTGCAGAAGACAGGGAGCAGCCACCTGGGTGAAGTGAAGTGGTGACAGTGTTCAGGGTAGGGGCTTGGCAGTGAGGGACTGACTGGGGTCCTCCCTGCCACCTCCCTCATGGAGGCTGCTTCTCTGAGACAGTCTTGGGATGCAGAGAGCAAGACCAGAAAGAGCTGGCTCAGTCCTCCCCTTCTCTGTCCACAGGGGGACTCCGGGGGACCCCTGGTGTGTAAGGAGATGGCTATGGGCATTGTTGACTATGGATTTAACAGTGGGAAACCTCCACGTGTCTACACCAAAGTCTCAAGTTTCCTGCCCTGGATAAAGGAAACCATGAGACGCCTGTGACTGCAGGTACCAGCCTCTGGGAGCTGTTCCAGAATCACCTCCAGCTGAATAAACATCTCTGCACTGAGTGGGCACTGCTGGTTTATTTATTCACCCTCACTCACAGGCACAACTCTGCTCAGAAGTCAGTGTCACAACTCACCTCTTCTCTGCTCCCTCATCCACCTCCCCACCTCTGCCAAACCCCATGAAAAACTGCCACCCAGTCCCTTACATCCCTCTGTCTCTCCGGCATCTGCCCTCGCAGGGCTGAGGCTGAGTACCATCAGGAGAAAACATGAACCTCTCTGTCCTGGGGCTCAAGGGGAACTACGTCCCTCCCTCCCCTGTTATGTGGCAGGGGAAGGGCTATCACCATGGGTCCTGGACACCAGGCAGCTCAGCCTGGAACTGCAGCCCAGGACATAGGCCTCAGCCCCACTGGGGAGGGGAGGGCAATTCTCTCCCCAGCCAGGGAAGGCGGCTGCCGTGGGGCAGGGGTGTTGAGAAGCTCCTCATTCTCACATAGGTTGGGTTTCCTTCCCCGCCCTTCTCTGCCCCCTCTAAGCAGAGTCTGGCTTGGTCTCCAGTCTCCTAGCCATCCCTTCTTCTCCATCTCAGCTTGCCACTGGCAGATCTCCGGCCACCTTTCCTGGCCCCTCCAGACCACACTGGCCTGAGCTGTCCCTTTCCTCATATTCCCGCTCCCCACCAAGGATCCCCAGAGCTCTGTGTGGGTCCAGCAGGGCCAGCCCAGCTCCTGCCCAGGCACAGAGGGGCTCTCAGAGGGTCCCCCCAAACAGGGGGTCCGTGGAGGAGGGCTGGCCGTGTGTCTCTCCAGAACCCTCAGCCCATCCCTCACTGGGCAGGGTGGGCTCAGCCCCTTACATGCAGCCCAGGGCCCCCCGTTTATGTACTCAGGATCCACTGGCCTCCTGGCCACTCAGTGGCCTGAGCCCTTTTAGCCTGTCCCTCTAAGTCACTGCTGACCTCTGGACTAAGCCTCCCTGCTGGCCACCTTGGGCTCCTCTCTGCACAATTTTTTTCATCAAATCAATGAGCAAATACACATTGAGCACCTACTAAGTTCCAGGCATTGGGGACACGTAGCGCATGCCCTATCATTTGAAAGTGCTGAGACTTTTATCTGGAAGATCTACCCCTCTTGCTCCTTCGCAGAAGCCTGTTACTTCCAGGTTTTGCCATTCCTCTTAATATGGAAGGGATTGAGACTCTTTTCATTCTTTTTTAAATATATCTTATTGTGCACCGTCAAGTCGTTTGCCTACTTCTCTGTCCGATTTTGAGTCTTGATCATCTACATTTCTAGAATTATCTATATTACAAATAGATTAGCTCTTAATTGTGCTATATTAGCTCTTTAATTTGTTTTTTTTAAGATTTATTTTTATTATGCATACAAGAACTGGGGTGTAGGCCAGAGGTGATGGGTAGTGAGAGGATTCACCAAACACAGAGTGGGGAGAACAGGCAGACTGACTGAAATACACTGCTGAGGGGAGCAGCGGGTGAGACAGAAGAGGTCTTCTGTACCAAGTGGGTCAGTTCCCTGGCCAGGGATTGAACTCATGCTGCAGTGGCTAGTGATAGCATCATCGTAATGAAGACTTAACCCCTTGCACCACCAGGAAAGCCCATTAGCTCTTTAATTTGTGCTACATTTTCCCCAAGTCTGCTGTCTGTCTTTTGCATTTTCTTTCAATGGTTTTTGACAAACTTTTAAAAGTTTACGCTTTAGGGCCTCCCTGGTGGCGCAGCGGTTGAGCGCTGGGTTGCGAAGCTGCCCGCGGCCTCTGCAGCGCCGGTCGATTACCGACTGCTCCCCGGCCACCGGTGGAGGGTCCCACATGGCACACAGACCTCTCCCGCTGCTCGCTGCTCCCCTCAGCAGTGTACTTCATCAATCTGCCTGCTCTGCTCCCCGCTTTGGCTCTGGTGAATTCTCTCACCCTCCCGCGCTTTTGACTGTACCCAGTGCTTGTATAAATAAATAAAAATAAATCTTTAAAAAAAATAAAATAAAATAAAAAATAAAATATTCAAAAAAAAAGTTTACGCTTTAAATCATCAAAATTCATTGATCAATTTTTTTCTTTTAATACTTCTAGATTTAGAGCCTCTCCTAGAAAGGCTCTCCCCACTCTGTCTAGGAAGGCACTTCCCCTTGTGTATTTGTAGTATTTGTAGGGTTTTACTTTGTGTATTGGAGTCTCTTATCTATTTGGAATTTATTCTGGTGGCTTATGTGAGATACAACTCCAATTTAATCTCTTCACAAATGATTATTTCATTGTTCCAACCTATTAATTAAAAGTCCATCTTTTCCCCAATGATCTGAAATGCCATCTTATTCTAAACTGTATTTCATATGTATTTGGGGGGTTTATGGATTTTTCTGTTCTGTTTTGTTAGTCTCTCTGTCTAGTCATGAGTCAGCAACACTGTATTTTCAAAAAGCAGTTTTATCAGATATTTTTAAGAATTGATTAGGCTAATCTTCTCTTAGTACTCATTTATGTGTCATAATTTTCCTAGTTATTTTTTCATGTTTATTTTAATTTGACTTTAAGAAACTGCCTAGAAGAAAAAAACAGTGTTTTTCTTATTGGAATCACATTGAATTTATATATTAGCACAGAAAGAGTAGGTGCCATTTTTGTGTGGATCCAGCCTTCCAAAAGCTAAGAACATCTATTTCTCAGGTCTATTTTTGCAGTTTTAGGAGATATTTTTAAAGTTTTCCTCAAATAAGTTTTTCACAATTCTGGCTATGTTTTTACTAAACACCTTTTCTTTTTTGTCAGTTCTTCTAAGAGAATGGGGACCAAGATGTTTCAAACTAACAATATTTTCAATTCCATGACCCCTCTTTTTCAGCTATGGGGAAATGGATCCTCAGGATAATTTGTTCAGCAAATTGCTACAGTGATCTCAGAAATGTAGTACAGCAGCAGGAGACTACTGCCTTGGACCCTGGCATCCATCTCCATGTCATGTGGTATCAGTAATTCATTCATTGATCTTATTGATGATCATTGTCCTACCTTGGGAAAATAGCCAGTTTCCCCATTGTTTTTTTCTAACTTGTTATTAACCTGTACTTATGATATATACACAACTCTATCCATCTCAGTAGAACAAAGACACATGGCGTGTCCTCCTGCACATCTGACGTCATTAGTCTTACGCAAGAATGATCACATGGACTGAGCAGGCTATAGAAGACCCTTGTCAAGAGGGGCTGATGTGGATCCTGCCTCGAACAGAACTCCTGTCCCCTGGTTCCAGCACTGAGGACCCCTGTACGTAAGTTGACTTCAATGAATGTTAAGTGTGATTAATAGAAGTGCCTGCTTCATTCTTCTGACTCAGATTATCAGTACTAAAAATCGTATTCGTTCCCACAGCCACACAGTTGGCAAGCCAGTCAAGAGTCCAAGGAGAAGCATGCAAAATGCAGGACAAGGAGGGACAGGGAGGTCTTGGTGGCAAAACTGAAGTATGGGTGGCCAGGCCCTATTTTGGGGGAATCCCGGGTAATCTCTCACCTCCACTTGGGGGAAAGGCAGCTCTTTGTAGAGCAGTTTGGACCCATGTGTGAGTGTAGGGGAGCTCCAAAGACTCTAGCCAGACTGCTAGAAGTGCTCCAGGGTAATCTGGAGGGAAGGAGAGGGGAAAAGGACTGTGCATTAGCAGCTGCAGCCACAGTGTGCAGGTGCTGTGTGCCTGAGAGAAACCACAGAAGTTGAGCCAGCAGCCAAAGCAGAGCTCCTAAAATGCAGGATGACTAGACAAGGAGAATCAACATTAGAACAGTTGTTGCACGGGAAAGTGGAACCCCAAAACTTAACATCTCTGAGAAAGAGTGAGGATGACAAATCCATGGTAGAAGATGATGTATGGGAAGAATCTCTACCTTTCCCTGTGACCTAAGAGCCCAGGAATGAAAGGGCTGTGCCTCCCCAGGCCAGACATTTAATCCAATGAAAAGCTATCTCTGAGCCTGGGGGGAGTGAGGAAGCGCTAAGTTACTGGCCACAACTAAAATTACCAAGAGCGAGTGTACATCTGCTGAGTTGGTAAGTGGCCAGCTGATTCAGACAGAAATACAAAGAAAATGTCACCACATGGCTCAAGCACTTGTGGAACCAGGCTAAGGCCAGTCACGTTAAAAGGAAATGTCTTGAGCCTCCCTGGTGGCACAGGCAGTTGAGTGCAGCGCTGTGAAGCTGTCCGCAGCTTCTGCAGCGCGAGTTCGATCCCTGCCAGCTGAGGAGCAACCCACATGGCATGGCAGACCTCTTCTGTCTTGCCCACTGCTCCCCTCAGCAGTGTATTTCAGTCAGTCTGCCTGTTCTATTCCCCGCTCTGTCTCTGGTGAATCCTCTCACCCTCTCGCACATCTGGCCTGTACCCCGGTTCTTGTATCAATCAATCAATTTTTTTTTAAAGATTTTATTTATTGGACCTCCCCGGAGGCACAGCAATTGAGCACTGGGCTGTGAAGCTGCCCGCAGCCTCTGTAGTGCAGGTTCGATCCCCGGCCGCCAGCGAGGGTCCCACATGGCGCGACAGACCGCTCCTGTCTCATCCACTGCTCCCCTCAGCAGTGTACTTCATCAGTCTGCCTGTTCTGTTCCCCTCTCTGGCTCTGGTGCATTCTTGCAGTCAGAAGAGCGGGAGGGTGAGAGAATGCACCAGAGCCAGAGCGGGGAACAGAACAGGCAGACTGACGAAGTACATTGCTGAGGGGAGCAGCGGGCAGCAGAAGAGGTCTGTGCACCATGTGGGACCCTTGCAGGCGGCCGGGGATCGAACTGGCGCTGCAGAGGCTGCGGGCAGCTTCGCAACCCAGCACTCAACTGCTGCGCCACCAGGAGGCCCTAAATAAATAAATCTTTAAAAAAAGAAAAAAAAAAGCTTTAAAAAAAAAAAGGAAATCTCTAAAATATTTGGCAGTGATTATTCACTGCAGGGCAAAAACAAAATCTAGCCCAAATAACTAACTTGGTCAACTGGGTTATGCTGGGGTTTACATTAACCTGGCCTAATTAGGGGACTCTGTGGAGGAATTGTAAGACATAATTTGAGAACTTGCTATAGAGAGCCCATAATGAATGGTGACTGCTGGGAACAAAGCCCATGTTTTGCCATCTGCTCTGGTCATGACTCATGACGGTGGGGCTTCAGTGTCTAGTAAGTCCTTTAGCGGCAGCCCATACCTACAGTGTAGCATTTATTTCTGAGTGAAACTGGGCTTTGAGAAGATGGTGGGTAGTATAAGTCTCCCTTTAAATGCAAATTGGTCAAGACAAAGGGAACCATCAGACTGAGACAGAAACAGCTGTGGATCCATCTCCTTGCAGCAGGAACACTGAGAATCATTTAAAAACAGCCCAGTTGCAAAAGTAGAGCCTGAGAAGTGGTCTCAATCTCTTACTCCCAAATCAGAGAGAGGGCCCAGCTCACCCCTCACTTTTCCGGAGAAGCAGGGAAGGATTTCCTCAGCCCTCTGGAACAGGACACAGGCCAAAGTTGCCGCTAGCCGGGCTTCAGGGGGTGACTGGCAGCCACGTGTTGGGCTCACTATTTACGGGTCTAGCTCCACAAGCTGCCGGTATTGGCTGTGGTTGACAGAGTCGCTGAAAGTGCTTTGATTTATGGAAATGCAAGTAAATTTATTTTTCTTCTTTTTTTTTTTAACTTTTTTTTTTAATAGAGGCATGTTTATTTATTTATTTGTTTGTTTGTTTGTTTGTTTTGTACATACATGCACTGGGTACAGTCAGAAGCGCGGGAGGGTGAGAGAATTCACCAGAGCCAGAGCGGGGAGCAGAGCAGGCAGAAGGACCGAAGTACACTGCTGAGGGGAGCAGCGGGCGGCAGGAGAGGTCTGCGCACCATGTGGGACCCTCCTCTGGTGGCCGGGGAGCAGCCGGGGATCGAACCAGTGTCGCAGAGGCTGCGGGCAGCTTCGCAACCCAGCGCTCAACCGCTGCGCCAACGGGGAGGCCCCGGAAATGCAAGTAAATTTAAAGGGCCAATTGTGGCTATTGATGGGGTGGAGAAAAAACAATCAGAATTAAACAAGTATCTTTATATTTACAAATTAATAGATTACCACCAAAATTACACTCAGCCTTTGTCTCTCTGATACCTGAATGTATTTTGGGTGGTGTTTTACAAGGATCAGATATTACCACCACTACTGGCAAACTCTGACTTGGCCTGGACAAACTGGCCTTGCAGAGAGGACGCCCCAAACACTGCCTGTTCCTCTCAGGGTGCCACACATTAAACAACACTGCTTGCTCAGAGGGCATGAGGATATTATGGCCACAATTACAGGGTAAGAAAGGCAGGGAGGTGTGCCCTGCAGACATCCCATACATAGTAGTCCTGCGTGGCCAGTAAAAAAACGTCATTGAAAAAGGAGAATGACTGTGGATTATAGGGAGTTACACAGGTCACTCCACCACCACCTGCTGCTGTTCCTGACATGCCGCTCTCCTGGCTGAGGCTCAGCAGCTCCAGGATTCTAGCACAGTGTCTTGGATTTGTCTAATGCTTTTTTCAGCATCCCCTTGGATATCCCAGCCCAAGGGTCAATTTGCTTTTTCCTGGGATGGACAACAGTGACTTTCCTTATGTCCCCACAAGGGTATTTACACAGTCCCACTATTTACCACAATGTAGTGGCTAGAGACATGGGAAGGTGGGTAGGGCCTCCCTGGGTTGATAATATTTCATTACATAAATGATCCAATGTCAGCCTGTAGCAATCTGGTTTTAATATCTGAAGTACTTTTCTACTAATGTGCAAGAGTTAATAGAATGGACAGTGAATCCCAGCAAGACCCAGAGACCAGGACAATCAGTAAATTTCTTGGAAACTGTCTGGTCGAGTATGACTAAGGTCATGCCAGCTGCTATGGTAGATAAAAGTAAGCTTTTCCAGTGCCCAGCAATTACACACTTCCATTGGCTTATTACTCCACTTTTCCTACCTCACCTAACCCGGGTCTTATATTCCCTTAACAACTGGTAAAAGTGGGGGTGGGAGGGGTTGGGACTGGCAGCAGCCTCGAGGAGAAGCCTTCACTCAGGCTAAAATTTTACTACAGCAGGTACAAGTCTCAGGCACATTGCAGGCAGAGAAGAAATGTTAATTGGATGCAAGCAGACACCCTGATGGGTTCAGATGGAGCTGTGGCAACAAGGAAGGTGCATTCCTTTAGGCTTTTGTCACATTCTAGAAGGATGCTGAAATTAGATACAGCCCTGTTGAGACACAATTATTAGCAGCATATCTTGCCAGTCAACAAATAGAAATCTTGACTGGGGGCTTCCCGCTACTCCCCTCAGCAGTGTATTTCAGTCAGTCTGCTTGTTCTGTTCCCTGCTCTGTCTCTGGTGAATCCTCTCACCCCTACACCTCTGGTCTGCACCCCAGTTCTTGTATGCATAAATAAATCTTTTTTTAAAAAAAATGAGTATAGATTAGAAACATGCTTGTGAAATCCAAGCGTGCCTGTGCCTAGAACAGCCCCCAGCCATTCTGTGTGGCTAATTTGCCACACAGAGGCACTTACAATACCAGCCATCTTTCAAAAGAAATGTACAACTTACAGGGTCCCGACACATAAGTGGACCCTGAGGGCTCACCTTTAATCCCTAAAGTGATGACTAACATTCATCCTCCACCAAGTGAGACCCAGTATCAGGTAGAAGTAGCAGAGGACAACGGTGTGGTGAGCCACTGCATGCGCTTAGATTCAGACATCACCTGAGTAGAGGCAGGACTATGACTTAGGCTTAGACAGATGAGTGATGCCAGCTGCCCTGACCACCTCTGTACGCACCCAGGGCAGCGAGCAGATCAGCTGAGCTCTGCTCCCACTGTGTGTCTCCTGCCCTACAGGCTCCTCTTACAGGACGGCATCGATGCCCCCTTCCTTTTTATCTGGGCAGGAGCCTTTGGCTGTCCCAAGCCGTAAATATGGTAGACTAGAGGCCATATGACTTCAAAGTCTTGGTGATAAAAGAGCTCAGTTTCAGTGTCTGCCTGGCTCACTTTTGGGGAATCACATTGCCAGGAAAGCAGAACACCCCCATGCAGAGAAGACCGGAGAGGCCATCCTGGGGAGGGCCTGACATCCCCACCACTGCTGGGCACGTGTGGGCCAGCCTTCAGGAGCTCCGGCCTCCAGGCTGCAAGCCTCCCCTGCTAACACGAGGAAAGAGGAGGGGGCTGTCCACACTGGCCACTGACCAACCTGCAGATTCGTGGACAACGTAAATGCTGTGTTTCGAACCACTACGTTCTTTAGTAAGTAGGACAAGCCCTCTTTAGCTTCCTGCAGGCCATCCTGTCCATCCCTCTACCCATGGCCCCTCCATCCTCTTTGATCCCTTGTATCTTTGTTTCCTCCACCAGAAGCAAGGGATCTCCTCTCTCATACCGTGGGGCCTCACACAGAAAGAGACCCCAGCAAGCCAGGCTCCTAACAGCCTAAGGGGACCAAGGAAATGAAGGTTCTCTTGGCTCAGTCACCAGGAGACTCAAGTTTCTGGGACCCAGGGACATGCGTACTGACTGAAGCTACATCTCCAACCCCCCCAACTTGAAGCCTGTAGTTACTATGCTTAGGGGTGTGGTCAGCTCTGAGTTATGGGTTACCAGAGCTAATGTGGTAATTGCTAAATTCTTACTGCCCTCAGGTCCTGATATTTGCTAAGACAGCGGTGTGTGGTGTGTGGTGTGCGGCTTTCAGAGAGAGCCTTATGTTGTAAAGAACACAACACCAGAGGAGGACACGGTGCTTGGAAGGCCAGGAGGAAGATCCAAGAGCAGCCTGGGCAGCCTTCCTGGGGAGATGCAGCCGCTCCTGCTCCTGGTGGCCTGTCTTCTGTCCCCTGGGCTGGAGGCAGGTGAGTGACGTCCCCACCTGCAGAAGCCCCAACCCACTGGCACAGATGCTATATCCAGACACACCGTGGCCCTGGCTCACCCCCAGGAACTTTCTATACTCCAGGACCTATCTCCCTCGAAGATCAGCAGATCTGACTTAATAAAATCTCAGAAGGAATGGCGGGGCAGAAGGCTGTTCTCCATAGTAGCCACTGGGTATATTTCCTCCCCAGGACCTAACCTTGTTCTCTGGAAAGCCAGTGTTTTTTTACAGGCACATCTGGAAGAAGGTCTGAAGCTGGGAAAGAGAAATGCAATAATTCCCCAATAAAAGGCAATTTGGGGAAAGGGTTGGTTTCTGTAATTAAAGTAAGGCCCACTCATTTTTTAATTCAGCATCTTAAATCTACCCTCAGTCTCCTCCCCATTCTCCAAGCTTTGTCATTCCCAATGAAGTTAAGGCCCAGGTGATCCCAGAATTGGCAGCGTCCCCTTCTACACTCTGTTGACTGATTTAGTCTCAATAGTAGTTTGCAGTCACATGGAGAACAGAGACTTTGGAGTGGGGGGTGGGGGTATCTCCCTGCTGCTCAGAATCCACCAGTACTGCCCCAGCTGGCCCTCATCCCAAGGTTAATTGGGAGTCCTTCCTTCATGCTGCCAAGACCTTCACCGGGCACCAACTGAGGGTCAGGCTTTACCAGATCAAACTCAAATCAACATCTCAACTCCTGTTTTAAATATCACAAACATCATTTGGCTCCATGAGCACAGCTAACATGAGACTTTTTCTTTCAGTGAAAATCGTCGATGGCCATGAGTCCAACCCTCATTCTCGTCCCTACATGGCATTTCTTCAAATGCAATATCCACATAAAAAGTGTGGGGGGTTTCTGATACGTGATGACATTGTGCTGACCGCAGTTCACTGCTGGGAAAAGTAAGGAGCAGCCCCTGGGCCCACCCTCATGTGGACACCCTCCTATAGGGGTTGTGGACCTGGGAAACCTAATAAACAGCAGCTTCTTTTGAGGATAGGTATGATTTGAGGAGAGAGAGACAGGTCAATGCAAATGGCCTACGGCAGAGAGAAGGAACTGATCAATGGTAGCATGGACAGAGACGAAGGTTGTGTCCCAGAGCCCAGAGCTCAAATTTGAGAAATTCACAGTTTTGCTTAGGCAATCAGACTGTGTGGGTAACTGAGCACCATAACTCTGCCCTGAGAGATGAGGCTGCCTGGAAGCAGAGAGCACAGGGTCCATCCCCTATAGCTCCACCCAACTCCAACCTGCCTGCCCCACCCGCCCCTCCCCTACCTAGCCTCTGGCCTGTGTCTCCTCCCTCTCTGTTCTCTGTGCAGCTCTATCACCGTCACCCTGGGGGCCCATGACATCACCAAGGAGGAGCCTACCCAGCAGGTCATCCCTGTGATAAGAGCCATCCCCCACCCAGCCTATAATGATTGGACCTCTGCCAACGACATCATGTTGCTGCAGGTAGCAAATCCTGGGCTGTTTGCATCCCCTGTGAAGTCATTCCCATCCCCTTCCCAGTTATGACCCTACCCTGCCCTAGGGCTGTGAAGAAAGCAACCCCATGTCTGTCCCTACAGTCTTGTGGCCCAGTAGTCGAAAAGAATTCCTTTCTTTCCTTCCTGCAAGCTGAAGTGGAAGGCCGAGCTGAATGCCTACGTGAGAACCATCAGGCTGCCCGGCAAGGATGAATCGGTGAAGCCGGGGATGGTGTGCACCGTGGTGGGATGGGGCGTCCGCAATGTCAATGTTATGAAAATGTCAGATAAACTGCACGAGGCAGACCTTATAGTTCAAAGGAGGAAAATTTGCTGCCAGGAATACAGATACTACTTTTACGACAACAGCATCCAGATATGTGCGGGAGAGCCTGGAACAACGAAGGCTTCATTTAAGGTGAGCTCACCAGCACTGACCATGCCCAACCCTGGGTACAGCCAGGCTTTGAGGAGCCCAGGGCAGTGAGAACCAGCCATATCCTTACTGACTCAGCCTTCCCATCTTCCATCTCTGGTCCGCCTTCCTATGGGACAGGACACTGCCCCTCAGCTACTCATGGGCAGAAGCTTCCTGACAGAGGAGAGGAAGGGAATTGCCAGGGCAGGCAGGAACCCGGGGACCTGTCCTGCATCTGATCTCACCCACAGCCCCTATCAGAGACCCCCAGCCCTGGGGCAGTGGGAAGTTCAGGACCAGGAGAAGGCCCCACTCAGTTCTTCCTCCATCTGCCCACAGGGTGACTCCGGGGGCCCCTTGGTGTGTAACGAGGTGGCTCAGGGCATCATCTCCTTAGGGCACAGGAATGGGACGCCTCCACGTGTCTTCACCAGGATCTCAAACTTTGTGCCCTGGGTAGAAGAAACAATGAGACAAGTCACACTGCAGGGACCAGGCTGAGGCGCCAGGGACTGAGCCATCTGTCCTCTCTGGGACAGAGGCTGGAGCAGCACTGGCCGGTAGGGGTGGGGGGGCTGCCAGGGGCTTCACAAACTTTCATTTCTAGAGGGAAATCGTTGACTCCTCCTGTTTCTCAAATTGCCCTACAGCTTATAGCTTCATGAGTAAATTTTTCCTTTTATTTTTCAACAATCTCTAAATCCTTTCCCTAAGAATGTACGTAGAAAGCCCCCGCCTTAGAGAAGATTGAAAGTAGAATGCTGAATTGTTTGCACTGACGAGAGTGCTTACACTGTGGGGAAGTAAATTCTGGGCCTGAAAGTGATACAGATTCCTCAAAGGCGTGATCGTTCAGCACAGAATGTGTAAATAAAAACATGAGATTTCTGCGACTACCCGGAGATGATCCTCATTCCTGCTCCCCGTGTCTCCTCCCGCTCTTGTCCTGTGTCTTCAAAAGATGCTGCTCCTCTAACAGAAGTGGGCCTGGCTGTCGGGCTCAGCCTGGCCTCCATCACCTGCTGTCATGCTGGGGAGCGTGGGGGCCCCTGTTGCTGACGCTGCTGGTCACAGGTTCAGGAGCCTCACACACACGGTGTTGGGACGGAGGGGCCTAGTTCCTGTGAGGGGAGCATGACGGCGTTCACCCCCCTCACCTGGCAGCACTGGCAGCTTTTCTGCAGGGGAGCCCTTCCCCACTCAAGGCACTGTGACTTGGGGGGACGGGCCCCCACCCGAAGGGTGCTAAGTGACCTAAACACAAACCAACCAGAACACTTCAAGGGACCCAGGGGTGATTGGCTCCTGTCCAGTGACTGTCAAGTCCAGGACTTCTGTTCAAAGCTGAGAGCTTAAAGAAGCTCTTTGTCACAGAACACTTAGATTTGGAAAAGGGAAATGTGAACCTTTAAAAGTATGAGTCTGGAATGGTGGTAAGACAGGAAACAGGGCTGCCGTGGGGTATTCGGGTGTGTCCAGCTCCACTGCTCATAGGCAAACCCAATCTACCTCTCACCCCAGCCAGGACACCCCGTGTCCTGACCCCCTGGCCCTCTAAGCACAGGCTCTTAGGCTACTGCAGCGGGGTCAGCTGCTCGGGGGCAGGAGCCGGCTCTCTCAGAGGCCTGGACCTTGCCTGCTGAGCGATCACTCATGGTTTTGTTAGGGGGAAGTGATGTCCTGAGTTAATCCCATACAGGCTTTGTGGACTCCACCCCCACTCCAGACTAAAGCCATCAAGACTCTGGGAAAGACAAATCCCATCACCACCAAGGGAGGGTGGCTGGGACCTGAGGGGGGAGTTGGGCAGCCAGGTTGGATATAAAAAAACCAAACACGTGGGCCTTGGGCTCTCTGGCTCGCGATCGCTCGCCTCCTGGCTTCACGGCTCCTGGCTGGCGGCGAACTCCGAGAGCGCCATTTTGGGATTCCAGATGGGCGGATCGGGTAGGACTCATTTAAAACTTTGTCTCCCACTTTTCTCCCAGAGCTGTACATTTCCTCATTTCCCCTTCCCTTGTAAATAAACCTTTTATTAACCTTTCACGTGTGCCTGCAGGAGAGCATTGATAAGTCCTTTTAAGCGCGCGGGTGAGGACCCACAGTCAGGCACCCCGTTTTGTATCGGGGTTGCTCTACAACAGTTTCATGAGAATAGAAGAGAGCCAGGAGCCGGGGCTGCTGGGGTCCCAGCCTGTGCTGACTGCCACCCCGGCCTTCACTTTCTTGTCCTTTCCTGAGCTTTCACCTCTGACTCATTGGGCCCTGCACACACTGTGACACATTTAACTCTGTTCACACCTAGCCCAAGTGCCTCGTGTGATGACACCCGACATTACTGAGCTGTGTGGGTACAGGAGGTTGTGAGGCCTCTAAGCTGCCCCTCCCCACTTCCCTCTGGATGTTAGTGTCTGCCAGGAAGAAACATCAGCAGTTCTGACCTGGGCAGGCCCTCAGAGAGATGCAGCCCCTCCTGCTCTTGCTGGCCTTTATTCTGCCCCCCGGGGCTAGCACAGGTGAGTGACCACCCCCACGGCTGAGGCTTTAGCCCCCTCATAGGGCTCCCGGTCCTCCTGACCCTTATGCCCAGCACATTCAGGGACTGTGCTCGATTCAGGCCCATGAACTTTCTGAACTCGCCTCAGACTCAGACTAACAAGTGCCAAGCTGCCTACACCCTCAACGGGCCAGCAGGAAGGAGGGCTGTTCCCTCAAAAACTTAATAGGTGTGAGTCTGAGTCCATCTCCACTGCCTGGGACACGGCTGTCCATAGAGAGGCATTCAGCAAAGGGGGGGCAGCTACAGCAACAAAGCATTAGAGTCCTGAGCATCAGACTGAGGGCAGGGCAGCTGAGAGACTCAGGCTGTGTGTGGGAGGAGTGGTCAGACTCACCTAAGGACCAGTTAAATTTCTCAGGCCCTCCACCCCCTCCCTTCTGCCAGGGAGGGGGCCAGGCTGGGATGGATCTGAGAAGTGGCTACATGACTGCCTGAAAGCTACCCTGTGGCCTGGGCTGCCCCGGTCTGTGTGGCCCATGTCCCTCCCACGCCCGCTTGCCTTCCCAAGTCCCCAGTGCTCCAGTGACTCTGGCTGTGTCCTCACCCCTGTGGTCTCAAATCCTACCAGCAGTGTCCACCAAGTGTAAGCCAAGCGCTACTTGGAGGCCTCCATGCAGCCAAAAGATGTTTCCTGAGAAGCTACAATGTGTTAGGTCCTAGTGTGGGGACCGTAACACTGGAGGGTCCTTGGTATCTCTGGAGAAAAGAGTCTCACAAAGTTCCAGAATGAAGGCAGCACCAGGGTTTATTAAGCAGCAACAGGACAGACCCCATGAGAGGCAGCGGGTGGTCTCAGCAGGGGGAGGGCAGGGAGGCACTGGAGGCAGGAAGTAGTGGGATGTGTGAGGCTTTTTCCTTTCTGGATGGAGAAGGGTCTCTTTTTTTTTTTTGAATCTTTTTTTCCCCCATACTTCTTTTTTTTTTTAAATAATAAATTTTATTTTTATATTCCCCATACAATTGCAACCCCCCCATTTTGACCCCAATCCCTCCCCTCCCGCCACCCACCCCCCCAAAAGTGTCTCTGGTTCATAGTTTTTTGTTGGTTTTGATTTTTACTTTCTTATAGTTATTCTTTTTCCTGGTCCCTTATTTAAGTTTTCTAGATTCCTGCTATGAGTGAGACCATCTGGTATTTTTCTTTTTCTTTCTGGCTTATTTCGCTGAGCATGATCCCTTCCAGCGCCATCCATGTTGCCGCAAATTGTATGTGTTTATCTTTTTTGAATGCTGAGTAATATTCCATGGTATATATGTACCACATCTTCTTGATCCAGTCATCTATTTTTGGGCATTTGGGTTGTTTCCAAAGCTTAGCTATTGTAAACAGTGCTGCTATAAACATAGGGGTGCAGGTGTTCTTTGGAATTGATGTTTCTGTGTCCTTTGGGTAAATACCTAGGAGTGGAATTGCTGGATCATATGGAAGCTCTATGTTTAGTAGCTCCAGAAATCTCCACACAGCTCTCCATAGTGGTTGGACCAGTTTGCACTCCCACCAACAGTGCAGGAGAGTTCCTTTTTCTCCACACCCTCGCCAACATTTGTTGTTGCTAGTTTTTTTAATATGTGCCATTCTCACTGGTGTCAGATGGTATCTCATGGTAGTTTTGATTTGCATTTCACTGATTACAAGTGATATTGAACATTTTTTCATATGCCAGTTGGCCATTTGCATTTCCTCTTCAGAGAAGTTTCTTTTTAGCTCTTCTGCCCATTTTTTGACTGGATTATTTTCTTTGTTGTTGTTGAGTCTCATCAGCTCTTTGCAGATTTTTGTGATCAGTCCTTTATCATTAGTGTTGTGTGCAAAAATGTTCTCCCAGTTGGTGGGGTTTCTCTTTGTTTTTGTTATTGTCTCTTTTGCTGTGCAGAAGCTCTTTAATTAGATATAGTCCCAGCTGTTTATCTTTGTGAGAAGGGTCTCTCTTAATGATGCATACCTTGCTCCCATCACCAGCCCCCATGCATACATTCTGGGATTAAATGGAACTACCCTTCCCTCCCTCTTTTGGAGTCAGAGAAACTCTGGTTGAAAGACTCTCCCCAGGCCTCCCAGACCTACCAGATCCTACCTGGGCCTTGCTAAGCCCAGCTGCCTTGTGGGATGGTGGACATGTGCTATGACCCCTTGGGTTTGTGTGTGAGAGCTCTTTTCTGTCCCTCACATGAGAATATGAAGATTTTGGAAAATCCAACTACATAAGCCCCTGAGTGGATTATTAGCAAATGGCACTAATTGGGATGTTAGTGGATCAGAGAGTTCAGGGAGACTCACTGACAAAGAAGGCAGCAGGAGAGCCCCAAACCTGAGGCCCTGGGATGCTGCCGTCTTGAAGACAGCTCTTTCCTCCACTCGTGTCTCAAGTCACAGCCAGAAATTAAGCCCTGCCCTCCACCCCCAATATTTGCAGAGTGGGATTCTGAGACTCAAAGTTCAGAAAAGGTTATTGTGTACCTGGGACTACTTGGAGGACTCCCCCTCTGTCCACAGACACGGGCAGTCCACCCCCAATCGCCACCATGCCAAGCCTTTCCTCCTGACCACAGCCACTCCCAGTCTCCCATCTTCCAGTCTTTTTTTTCAGAGGGGATCATCGGGGGCCACAAGGTCAAGACCCACTCCCACCCCTACAAGGCATTGGTTCAGCTTCTGACTAAGAAGGCGAAGATGAGGTGTGGAGGGGTCCTCGTGCAGAAGGACTTTGTTCTGACAGCTGCTCACTGCAGGGGGAGGTAAGCAATAGCCACCAGCACAGCTCCCAAGACTCCTACAGGGACCTCTGTCCTCTCCCCGGGGCCTGCAGCCCAGGGGCACTCCCCGCACCTAGAAGCTTAGCCCACAGAAGCACTTCAGAGGAGGCATCTGAGAGCACGACCAGAGCCACGAAAGTCTGAGAAGTAGAACAGGCAGATTTGGGGTCAGACGGTGAGAGGTGACAAGGGACACAGTGTGAGGAGAGGGGCCATTACAGCCAAATAGCTGTGGTGGAGGGTGAAAGCATGCATTAAGGGTCAAATGCAACTTGGAGTGATTTCAGGCTTGACCCTTGAACAACACAGAACTGCACAGGGCATCTCCAGGGCAGGTGTTTCCTCTCCACAGTTTCCACATTCAGAGACTCAACCAGCGCTGATGTCAGTTAGTTGAATCCCCAGATGCAGACCCCGCCTATGTGGAGGGTCCATACAAAATACACATGGCTTTTCGACATGGTGGGTGATCAGTACCCCAACCCCCGTGATGTTCGAGGGTCAACTGCATTGCCCGAAAGCAAGAGAAAGCTCCTGGAAGCACCACCTCAGTGTCTCTGAGAAGCGAGAGCACAGAATCACTCAACTAGCGACCCGCCTATCACCTCCATTCCCCCTGAGCTGCAGCCCCGCCTGCCCCTGTCCCTGCCTGCCAAGCTCCGGAGCTGTTTCTCCTGTGACTACTCCCTCCGCTCTGTGTGCAGCTCACTGAAAGTGACCCTGGGGGCCCACAACATCACCAAGCAGGAGAGGACCCAGCAGGTCATCCCTGTGAAGAGGGCCATCCCCCACCCAGATTATAATCCTAGCACCAATGCCAACGACATCATGTTGCTGCAGGTGAGGTAACCCCCCTGCTGCTCCTGTCTCTGGTGTGCCCATGGCTTTCCTCCTTCCCATCCTGGCTGCCTGACCAGTCCCTGTGACTCAGGGGAGAGGAAGACAGCACCGCCCCATAAGGGTGTCCAGGCCCAGAGGTCACTGGATGGCCTCTTGTCTCTCCCCCTTTAGCTGGAGAAAAAGGCCAAGAAGAACCCAGCTGTGAAGACCCTCAGGCTACCCAGTGGCAGGTATCGGGTGAAGCCAGGGCAGGTGTGCAGTGTGGCCAGCTAGGGGCAAGACCAGTGGAAAGAATTGGCAGACACGCTGCAGGAGGTGGAGCTGACAGTGCAGGAGGACAAGGTGTGCAATTCATTCTTCCCCGGCAGTTACACCGGAGATGCCCAGATCTGTGCAGGGGACACAAAGAAGAGGAAGACCAGCTTCAAGGTCAGGTGCCAGCATCTATCTAGATGGGCCCCGGGAGAGAGGGATTTGGAGAGGCCTGGGGTGTTAGAGTGGCCACACCCACATGCCTCAGCCTGAGCACTTCAGCAGCCTGGGTTCACCGGCCCAGTCTCCAGAGCTTTCTCCCATGGGGATCAGGACGGGGGGCAGGGAGGAATCATTCCTCCACAGCATGGTTGCCACTTGCCCTGGTCTGGGTAGAGCTGGAAAGAACAGGCAGAGCCAGGCTAGCTCCCCAAACAGAGGGGGTGATGAGGGGGTGGTGGGGGGTGGTGAGGCCTTTCCTGGTCCTCACCCACAGCTCTCTAATAGAGACCACCACCAGCAGGGCAGCAGCGAGGCCAACTCAATCCTTCCTCCATCTGCCCACAGGGAGACTCTGGGGCCCCCCTCGTGTGTAACAAAGTGGTCCAGGGATTTTCCCCTCTGGACACATGGACGGGATACCTCCAGGAATCTTCATCAAGGTCTCACCCTTCCTGCCCTGGATAAAGAGGACACTGACGTACCCCCAGCAGCAGGCGGGAGACTGAGCTTCCTCTGTGCCTGACCCTCTTTTCTGGGACAGAGGCAAGAACCCCAGGGGTACAGGAAGTGGGATTTCAGGGCCATAATAAAGGAATCTCTGGAGTGACTCAAAGTGAAGTCTTATTTCTCCACTGAGCCACCTCCAGGGTGCAGCCACACTGCTCCAGGCAGCCCTCTGCTGTCAATTCTGGGCTTTGCGTCCTCGGTTCTCCCCCCGCCCTCCCTCCTGCTTAAAAGCCCACACTGTTTGGTTTTCCTTCAATTTCTCATTCACACGTCTCTGGTGCTTAGCCCTGTGCAGAGGCTGAGTCTAAACTTCATAATGAAAGGACAGTTTTCTTCCCTCAAAGAGATCCTCTCTGGGCCTTGGAAAGTCTTATCTTCTCTGTGACAACCACCATCCCCAACCCCCCAAAACCCCCAACAATTTCACAGGCAGATGAGCAGGTCAGAGGAGGGGGAATAACTCCAGGGACCTAGGAGACCAGGGCCTGTCTCTCTACGGGTGCAAGTTTTTCCTTCTCATCCAGGTCCAATTTCCTGCCCTAGCCTGGGCCCAGCACTGAACTTGGCAATCTCCTTCCTCCCTGGCTGATTGTCTTGCACCAAGCCCTGTTTTTCACCTAAGTGCCCAGGCCCCCAGTTCCTTTCCCTTCCTGCCCCACTCTATTAGAGGCGGTCTCTCCTCTTCCTAATTCCAATAGGAATAAAGGAATTCTCCCATACTGCTTGTCCTCACTTGAACTGAGCTGACGGCCTACCTGATGCTTAGTAGAAGAGTAAGTACCCGTCTTGCACCTGAGCAGGACCAGGTGACCCCTGTGCAGCCCAGTGTCTCCCCCCACCCTCCAAGTGTTCAGCCACCACCTCCCGTGTACTCATAGCCTCAGCGCTTTCAGCCAGGCCTGGCCTCCGCCTCTGCCTCCTTCTGCTGGCAGCCTGGGGTATGGCAGGACTGGGAAGTACCACTTGGTCGTCCACCAATGGGTAAAACGTTGATCTCTGTCTTTGTGCCAGGCTCATCACAGGCTCTGCTCCTGCCACTGGGGAACTTACAGTAATGATAAATTTCCTCTAATTCACCTGGTCCCTCTCCTTCCACCGGGCAGATAGGTTTGGCAAATCGTGTTTTGAAAATAATAAAATTCCCTGCATTTTGTATGTATTACAGTTGCAGGTGCATGATCTTGTTTTATTCCAGAAGGGTGGCGTGTGAAATCAAAAAGGACTTGGGGACCCACATTCCAATCTATGCTGGCCAGAGTCCTTGGCTAAGGTGAGAGGGGTGAGGAAAGAGGCACCAGCCTCTGGACAGTATGGGCCTGGTCCACAGACCCGGGAAATGCCAAGTGCTGGACGTTCCCCTGTGGCCCACAAGGCCTAATTTTGAGATCCTGCACCCGCCCAACAGCACCAGCTGTGAGCCGGATACGACAGAACACTCCATGAGCGCAAACACTGAATCAAGCGGGAATCAACATCAACAAGAGAAGCGACACACTAAAAAGGAAAAAATGAAATAAATTACACGGATATGAAAAGCAAAATCCAGCATGTTGAAAATAAGGGGGAAAGCGTCAAGGCTTGCTTTCTGCGTGAGGCTGTCCCAGGGCAGCGGGGTCCCAGAGCCAGCAGAAGCGCGGGTTTGAGAAGACCCGCGTGCTTGCGTGGACACGACAAGGCAACGGTAGAATGTGCCCAGCCAGGGGACAAGTTCCAGGTAAAAAGTGAGGGTCCCAGGAGAACCCATCACAGTGTGGAAGGCACCCATCTCCCCTCCACTCACACCCCGCAGCCACCGGTGACCTCAGTGAGGCCGGGCCGTGCAGTCCACCCATGGCCCTGGAGGAAAATGACTTTTTTTTTTTCCTAATCTGCTAGCTCGTCTCCTCAGCCACAATGCTTAACAGTGTTTGCTAGTCATAAAGGCCATGAGTCCTAATGTTTTTCTTGCTTATAATACACTTCTATTTTTTAAAGAGTTGGATAATGAAAGATGAAAATGAGTCACATAAATTGGTTATTCTGGCAGCTGCCTACTTTTAATAGAAATAGTATCAAACTATAGGTGAATTTTACATTCTACTTTTTATACTTAATATTGGAAAATACAAATGCTCCATGCCACTAAGCAATCTTGCAAAATATTATGCTTTTTAATAGCATCATGAATGTATTATAATATATATTACTATTCTCCTATTGCTCTCCTATTTGAATTGTCTGAGAATTTTTTTAAACATATAAGGCCTTTTCTCCCCAAGGATTTATTTTTATTTATGCATACAAGAACTGGGGTGTAGGCCAGAGGTGCCAAGGGTGAGAGGATTCACCAGAGACAGAGTGGGGAGCAGAACAGGTGGATCTACTGAAAGACACTGCTGAGGGGAGCAGCGAGCGAGAAAGGTGAGATCTGCTGCTCCATGTGGGTTAGTTCCCTGGCTGGGGATCAAACTCAGGCCACAGTGGCTGGGGATAGCTTGATAGCACTGAGACTTTAACCCCTGCACCACCAGGGAGGCCCCTGTCTGAGCATTTTTAGAAGAGAGTCTCAGGAAACATGTGCACCTCCCCCTTCTTCTCACCTTTATCCACTAAAGTCTAGCACCCAGTCTCAAAAGTTAGCTTTTCTGCCAGGAAACATGGGGGTCCTTGAACTTTTTTCCAAATCTTTCTCTGTCAAATCCTGGGCTCTTTCACCCTATCTACTCTGATGGGAAGATTTTGTGCAGATCCCATAGAATATGCTCAAGGAAATCATGTACCTTCCAGAAGTTCAGTCTCTCTTTGCCACCCACTCTTCCCTTCTAGAAGGACAGCAAAGGCCAGGCTTATGCAAGAAAATTGCCTTGTTCCCAGAAGACACCTGTGTCAGGAAGACGGTAGCTCTGGCACAGCCGTCTCCCAGGCCTGCTGCTCCATAAAGTGACCATAACATCCCAAAGAGCTTCCAAAGCGTCCTCCTAAGGGGCGGCGAAGGCAACCCTGGGGATGCCCGGCTCGGCTCAGAAGCGCACTGTTCTATAGAGCCAAGAGCAACTATCAGTAGAGTGTCCTCGACGAGAACAGGATCAACAGGAAGGAGAAGGAAGAGCCCAGCCACAGCCGGCAAACCACCTACCCAGAAGATGGTACGGGGCACAGGGAGGCTGTGGGAAATATAATCTAATGTCCCAACATCCCAGAGGAGAAAAAAATGGCAACTGCCGGAAATGTAATAAAACAGTCAAAAGTAGATGTAACAAGCTATGAATATTGAGAAACGTATCATGGTTTTATTTATTCAACTATCACAGCTTTTTTAATTACATAGAAAATTTGAAGATATAGTCTCCCACCTGTTCTCATGTATCCCTCTCTCCATCCAAATGTGATTTCTAATCCCTACCCGCTGACAAACAGGCTATAAAAAATTACTGCAAAATATATAATATGAAAAGTGCACGAAACATAAAACAACAGTTGAAGGAACAAAGCAAGCAATTTATGTCAAGAAATAAAGCACAATCAATGTCCCACAATCCTGTATGCCTCCTCCTGGTTTTCATGCCTCTCCACCCCCCGGCCCCAGGCCAAGCACTGTCGTGACTTATGTGATCCCCACCTCTTTGCTTTTCATCATACTTTGACCACCTCTGTGTGTATTTCTATCCAATACAGTTTCACGTTGCCCACTTTTAAACTTTGTATAGGAGAATCCTGCAGAATGCAACCTTCTTGGGTTCTTTCAACATTATGTTGCTAAGATTCATTTGTGTCACTGTATGTGGCACTAATTCACACATTTTTTTTTTTTTGGTGCATCATTCTATGGAGTAGATTATCTTTTTCATATTGATTTACAGAAGTTTTTTTTATAATTTACCTCTAAGTCCTTTGTTATATGTGTTACAAGCATCTTTGCCCCCTCTACAAATTGTCATTCATTTGGGTTTTTTTAATTAATTAATTAAAAAAAATTTTTTTGCATAGAACTGTGGTGTAGGCCAGAGGTACGGGGGGTGAGAAGACTCACCAGAGCCAAAGTTGGGAGCAGAGCAGGTGGATCTACTGAAATACACTGCTGAGGGGAGCAGTGGGTGAGACAGGAGAGGTCTGCTGCACCATGTGGGTCAGCTCCTTGCCCAGGGATTGAACTCAGGCCATAGCGGTGATAGTTCTGAGACTTAACCCCTATACCACCAGGGAGGCCCACATTTGTTTGATTTTAACTTAACAAATCATCAGTAGTGCTTTATGATTAGTGCTTTTGGTATAGCAATTAAAATTTTCACCATGAAGGTGTTATTGCATCACATGTTCAAAAATATAGGAACTTTCTACTCATGTTCTTCCAATTTCTAGCTTAAATTCACTATAGCCGACCACAAGTGGTATATAATTTTAATCCTTGGAACAGTTTTTGAGATCTAACCTATGGCCTAATCTGTGGTCAATTTTTGATAAATAACCTATATGTGCTTGTAAAGGGTATAACTTGCAAGTTGTTCAATATACATTAGCTTTTTGCATCAGCTATTTAAAACTGCTATATCATTTTATAGGATAACCAATTTATATGAAATGTTTTTAAATCTTCCCAAATGACCATGTGGCTGTTTCTTCCCACATGACTCTCGCTCATCACTACTCTGGAAATTCTGTTTTTCAATCTGCCATTCATTGGAAAGTAATCTGTCTTTCTCCAGTTGCCTTAAGATTTCTCTCATTTCCTTACAGCATTGATTTCTAGTACAGATAGCTTTTTATTATTCTGCTTGAAACTTATTTATTTTCTTTAACTTTTCATGGGGTGTTTTTCATCAGTTTTGAACAAAATCTAAGTTTCTGGCTCATTATCATTTTTTCCTATTTGCTTTCTCTCTTCTAGATCCCTAATTAAATATATGTTCAACCTTCTAAGTCCGCTGTGAATTTAACTTCAGTTATTTCATGTTTTGCTCTCAAAGTTGGATTAAGTCTTTTTTAGATATTACATCACTTTTTTAAGTTTCATGTTCCCTGCAGCTCTTTAAAGCTCTTATGCCAGAGGACTTGGAAATGGAAGAACGAGGCGTTACCAGACCTCATGCATTGTAGGATATTATTGAATATGGTGAGTTTAGGGTCCTGGACACAGTACCCAAAACCCCCTCCTTACTGCCCTGGTTCCCGCGTCTGCTGCCAGCCCTGACTCAGCAGCTGCACAGGAGAGCAGTGTGGCTGAGCTGAGTCTCACATTCTCTCTTTCCTCTGATCACTGGCAGTTGTTGGGCAAGCCTTCTGGGAAGACTTGGGTAATGCAATCCATCACACCAGCAGGAAAATGGGGCCCTGAATTCTCAGGCTGCCACCCCCCTCCTTCCTTCCTCTCTGTGGGGGTGCTAAAAGTCCCACAGGGGGAAGCATCAGGAACAACTGACTTGGTCGCCTTCCTGGGAAGATGCACCTACTCCTGCTCCTGCCGGCCCTTCTCCTACCCCCCAGAACTGAGGCAGGTGAGTAACCATCCCCTCCCTCAGAGGCTGACCCCACCCCATAGACTCTGGAGCCATATGGCTTAGGCACTTCCTAACTCTATCCCTGGGCAGGTGGTTTGAATCCACAATTCCTCTCTTGCCTTGTGTATAAAATTGGAATAACATTAATGCCCAAGTCACAGAATTGCTATGAGAGTTAAACTACTAGTGTACATAAAACTCTAGGGATTGCCCCTGGCACGTAGCAGATGCTATACAAATGTGCTCTCTGAATTCAGGGTGCAGCCCATGCCAGAGCCCAGGGGATAAGGCAATAAATGTGCTATCAGCTCCTGTCCAGGTTCCTAAATACCCGGCTCCTGCTAGCCATGAACTGGCCGTGAGCTGACTCGGAGGGATCTGGAAGTCTCCCTGAAGAAGAAAGGAGCAGGAAACTTCAGGGAGAGGGCCCTGCAGAGGGAGCGGATCACCCCCTGGCGGCAGAGCACCTCTCCATGCAGGAGGCTGAGCTGCCCTTGCCCAGAGCAAGGCTTGTTTCCTTCTTTGAGGGAGATGGGAAGGGCTGAGGTCGGAGATAGGGAACGGGTCTCCCCTGAAGCCAGCAGTGCTCCCTGTGAAATCCTGGTGCCCTCTTCCAATGTGTAGGTACCATGCACACCCCGGTTCTCCCCATCGACTGCTTACACTGCCTCATCTCTCCTGCCTTCCCATCTTCTCACCTTTCTGGTCACCGTGGTGCCCATACCTCGGTTCAGGGAATACTGAGATAAATGCCAGATGCTTCCTTCCAGGGGAGATCATTGGAGGCAAAGAAGCCAGGCCCCATTCCCGCCCCTACATGGCCTACCTTCAGATCCAGACTCCTGTGGGGCTGAGCTCTTGTGGGGGCTTCCTGGTGCGTGAAGACTTCGTGCTGACAGCGGCTCACTGCCAGGGAAGGTGAGCGCCCAGGGAGCTCCCAGGGGGCCGGGACACGGGCCTGGAAGAGCAATGCCAGGCGTCATCTGAAAGCAGGTGCTAGCAATGACAGGGTGCCAGGAGACCAAGCAGGTCTTGAGGAGGAGTAAATAAAGAGAAAGCAGAACATGACCTAAAAAAGACCAAGCAGAGGAGAGGGAAGGCGAGCATTGGGGCTCCAACCATGAATTCAAGTCGCTCCTCCAGTTATTCTAGAGGAGACAGTGCTTGTGTGTTTTGTACTGTAGTGTGTGGCAGCCTGCAGTAGGTATTTCCCATCTGAACTTTCACTCAGTGTGAATATTTGGAGCGTCATCCATACTGTTGTGCATATCAACAGCTCCTTTCTTTTTATGGCGGAACGGCATCCCATTGTGCCCCCATGGGAAGAGTGTGAGAGTCTTTTTCTGGTCACCGTGTCCCCTCAAGCCCCAGCTCAAGGCACAGAGAAGCAGAAGGCACAGAGAGCTCAGCCCTGGAGCCCTCCCAGTTCTTCAGTTCTCTCAGCAATAGCGTCACCTGCTGGGGGCCTGTAGCTCCTGCAGCTCCCACCTGCCTCTCAGCAGCTTCCCTTTGCAGGTCTATCACCGTTAAGCTGGGGGCCCACAATGTCAAGAAGCAGGAAAGGACCCAGCAGAACATAAGAGTGCGCAGAGCCATCCGCCACCCTGCCTATAACCCGCAGAACAACCAGAACGACATCATGTTACTGCAGGTACCACCTGCCTGGCCCTCTGGTTCTCCAGCTGAGCTGGCTCCCTCCCTGCGTGGGGTTTCATGGACAGGAGGAGGGGGGAGGTGTTCCCAAGGGTGAGAGAGGCCCATGGTCCCTGAGGGCCCACCCTCTCCCTGCCAGCTGGAGAGGAGAGCCAAGAAGAACCGAGCCGTGCAGACACTGGGCCTGCCTCGGTCCCGGGGCAGGCTGAGTCCAGGGACCCAGTGTATGGTGGCCGGCTGGGGCCGGGTTGGCCTGAACAGGAAAACTGAGAAGCTCCAGGAGGCGCAGCTGAGAGTGCAGAGGGATCAGGAGTGCAGCAGGCGCTTTCGTATCTACAAAAGCCAAACGCAAATTTGTGTGGGGAACTCCCGGGAGAGGAAGTCTGTCTTCAGGGTAAGGCCATGGGCAACCGCAAACGCTGCCCGAGACAGAGGGGCCTGGGTAGACTGGGCAGTGGGAGCAGACCACAGCCCCATGACCTCCGGCTGGGGCCAGGGAGAGCTGGGGGCTTTTCCCAGCATTCCTGTCTCTGGGAGAACTGGAGAAGCTTTGGGCACACATTGTACCTCTGCAGTGTTTGGCTGGGGAAGATGAGGCACTTTCACTTGGTTTAAACTGGGGAGAGTAACCAGAGCCAGGACTGAATTCCAGCAATGAAAGATTCAGAGGCTTGACTCTATGAACCACCACCCTCCCATTTTGCACACACCCAGCAATTGAAGGAGCCCACCACCACCTCCACCTGTGGGCCAGGCCTTAGGGCAGCAGCAGCAGGGAGGCCTGGCTTAGTGGCCCTTTATCTCTTCACCCACAGGGAGACTCCGGGGGCCCACTGGTGTGCAATGGTGTGGGCCAGGGCATTGTGTCCTATGGAAGTAATGATGGGACTCCTCCAGCTGTCTTCACCAGGGTCTCGAGCTTCATGCCCTGGATAAGGAGAACAATGAGGCGGTTCAAACAGTCAGACTGAGACACCCCCCCCCCCATCCTGCCACTCCCATGATAGAGTCTTCTTTTCTGGGGCAGAGGCCAGCTCCAGGGGGGTTGCCAGAGCCCTAATAAATGTCCATGTCTAAGTGAAAATAACAAATTTTTCATTTGTTCATTAAACGTCATTCAGTATACAACAGATGTTTGCCAGCACTGAGTCTGAGTGCCTCCAGAAGACTGGGGTCTCTTCCCCAACACAAATGACCCTGCACCCCATGCTCAGGATGAACTTCTTATTCCCTCCTCAAAGATATCCATACCCTGGTCTCCTCCCTCTCCCACCACCTGGTGAACAATTGAAGGACACACATCTCCCCAGGGACACTAGGTAGTAAAGAATATTCTAAAACCCTAACCACTGTAGCCTCGCAGAGGACAGACAGATCAGAGGACAGAATAGAAGCATCACACAAGGCCCAGCTTAATACACGATGAATGTGGCATCTCAAATTTCTTTTTTTAAGATTTATTTATTTATGCATACAAGAACTGGGATACAGGCCAAAGGTGTGGGGGTGAGAGTATTCACCAGAGAGAGAGTGGGGAGCAGAACAGGCTGATCAACTGAAATACACTGCTGAGGGGAGCAGTGGGTGAGACAAGAGAGGTCTGCTGTACCATGTGGGTCACCGCCCTGGCCAGGGATTGAACTCATGCTGCAGTGGCTACAGACAGCTCCATAGTGCTGTGTCTTAACCCCTTGCACCACCAGGGAGGCCCAGCATCTCAAATTTCAGAAGGGAAATGAACTTTTCATAGATGGTGCTACAACACTACATAGTTATTTGGAGGGAAAAAGTAAAATTGAATCAACTCCTCACAACATAATCCAAAATTGACCTCAAATGGATCAGAGATCAAAATGTAAAAAATTAAACCATAAAAATACTAGAAAAAAGAAAATTTCTTGCTTGAAAATAGCTAATAGACACCCAAGTTCACACCCAGAGCACTAGTCACCACAACAAAAAGGTGGAAGCCACCCAGGTCCATCAACAGCCAGCACCTCGTCCTCGCCCCTCATGCCACCCGCACCCTAGATACTGCAGACCTGTGTTCTCATTTTTGGTGTGATGCTTCTTACTTTGATACTCTGAAGTTATACCAAAATCCACGCAAAATACTGACTAAATAAACTGATTTTTTACCCTAAAAATTAGCCCATGACTATCTACATAACTATTATATTGAAATACATTACCAAAGTCGCATAATTTAGAATGCTGCCAACACCTTCTTAGAGCAACTATACAGAATGAGCTGGCAAGTTTTTCTCTATCAAAACGTTAATCATTCCTGGTTTTCTATGTTCTCATGGAGCTGTGGCCACTGGGCTTTGACATTCCAGCTCCTCAAAAGAAGCTTCTAGAGATTCCAGGAAGGGTCGGAGCAACATGGGGGCGAGGAGACGCTGCGAGTAAGATCTCCCATTAAAAAAAGTTAATAGGGAGGAAAAGCGGCAGGTCCCAGTGAGAACTGGGAAAGGGAAGATAAACGGGTGACTCCAGCAAACTACCTGAAGAAGAAAGTTGCCATAAAAGAGGACTAGAAGGGAGGAAAGCGCAGAACCCTGCTCTCCTCCCCCACCCACAGAGTCGGCACTCTCCAACCAGCAGAGAGGAGGAAAAAAACAAACTAAAACGACCAACAAGAACAAACTACGCAGCAAGCGGGACTGGGAGTGGAAAGGAACTATTGCAGCCACCACACCCCATGAACAGGAGCTGCGGAGAACCCTGCAGGATTCGCCACGGCGGTGAGCAAACGGCTCCAGGCGCCATTAGAGAAGAACAAAGAGACTCTGGAGGAGACCTGCACACAGCCCCGGGCCGGCCGGTAAGCTTGCGCGGAAAAGCAGCGCGCTTGGCGCGCTTGAAAAGCAAACGGGATCGGGATCACGGCTGCCCAGTTCCCCGCGCCTGCGACCTAGGCTTGCGGGGAGATGCGCGGAGGCCCTCACTGGGGTGAAAGTCCCTCACTGAGTAAGCAGGAACCAGGCACGGGAGCGGGGTGCAAAAGGCGCCATTCCCGCGCCACTGAACTGGGCTACAGCCCGCGTCCTGGACCTGAGGGCTTTGGAACTGAGACCCGGGGCACGAAATTCGGGGCGTGGGTTCTCCACGACGGTGGGGCACAAGGCAGACACAGCACCCCAAAGCCGTTGAGGTTTACCCTACCATTCCCGCTCTGTTCCCTGTCCCACGGGGTGGGGGGGAGGCGAAAAACAGCCCCCACAGGACAATAGGAGAGATCTCTGGCGCCACCTAGCGACCAGGGAAAAAAAAGTCACTAACACCCCATAGAACAGGGAAATTTCTTAAGAAAAGACTTCTTGAAAAGGGCAGAAGGCTTCTGGAGGAGACAGTGCCAGCTGGGAAGTTAGCCCACGCCAGGCCCCGGCCAACCAGCAGTCTGAGCCCAAAGAGGGAACAGGCAACCACGGCCGGGGTAGACCGGGTGCGCAGAAGAGTGTGCCTGAGACCGGAAGTGCAGAGACTGAGTCCCGCGTTGCCATTTTAGAACAGGGACATTTCTTCAGTAAAGACTGCCTGAAACCAGCAGAAAGCTCCCTCAGAAGCCAGAGATGGCTCCTGGAGGAGCCAGAGGGGAGCGGAGAAGTCACCCAAGATGCCGGCCAGTCCGAGCAACACAGTGTCCCAATGCATACGACAAATTAGAAAACAGACAGTAGGGAGTAGAAGAACCACACACAACCTAATAACTCCTCAGGATAAAAGCACACCACAAAAAGAAAACCACCCTCCAGATTATAACGACAGTAACTTGGAAGAACTTCTGAGACTTCCAGAAAGAGAATTTAAAATTGCTGTGATTAAAAAACTGACAGAAGTCATAAAGGAAAACAATGATATGAGAAAAATAATCAACGATCAGAAGAATGAAATTGAGTCCGTAAAGAGGGAAGCAAAAGAAACGCAGGAGATCAAAGAATTAATGGAGGAACTAAAGAACTCTGGGAAAAGCAATGAAAGCAGAATAGATGAAATGGAAGAACGAATAAGTACTCTTGAAGACACAGAAATAAAAAGAACCAAAACAGAAAAGGAAAGAGAAGTACGAAGGAAAAAGAATGAAGAAAGACTTCGGGAACTATCTGACTCCATGAGGAAAGGAAATATAAGAGTTATAGGAATTCCAGAAGGAGAGGAGAGAGATGTAGGAACAGAGAAAATATTCCAGGAGATAATTGAAGAGAACTTCCCAAATGTGAAGAAGGAGCTAAAAATTGATATACAAGAAGCAAGAAGAACACCAAACTTCCATGACGAAAGGAAAAATACAGCAAGACACATAATAGTAAAGCTCCCAAGAATCCAGGACAAGGAAAAAATAATGAAGCTGGCAAGAGGGAAGAAACAGATAACATTCAAAGGAAAACCAATCAGGCTGACATCAGACTTCTCTGAAGAAACACTACGGGCAAGGAGAGAGTGGAGGGGCATAGTCAACAGACTCCAAGAAAACAGATGCCAACCAAGAATACTCTATCCCGCAAAGCTCTCCTTCCTCTATGAAGAAAGAATAAGGACCTTCCCAGACAAACAGAAACTCTGGAATTTCATTACGACTAAACCCCCACTCCAAAAAATACTACAAAGAATCCTAAAGCCAGAACGTCAGAGGGATGAATAACAACGAAAGAAGGCCAAAAAAAAATATTAAAAGAATAAATAAATAAAATCAAAGGAAAGACAAACACAATGGCAAATACAGATGCTAACATGTCAATATTAACTCTAAATGTAAATGGACTAAACTCTTCAATAAAAAGTCACAGAGTTGCAGCCTGGATTAAGAAACAAAACCCAAACTTTTGCTGTCTCCAGGAAACACATTTAGCTACAAAAGATAAAAATAGGCTCAAAATTAAAGGATGGAAAACAATCCTACAAGCAAATGGACCAAAAAAGAAAGCAGGAACAGCTATACTTATATTAGATAAAACAGACTTCAAACTCAAAAAAATAAAAAGAGACCCCAATGGTCATTACATTATGATCAAGGGGACAATACTTCAAGAAGAAATAACACTCATTAACATATACTCACCAAATGAAGGAGCACCAAAATATATCAGACAACTGTTGTCCTCTCTGAAAACAGACATCAGAGAAAACACATACGTAGTGGGAGACTTCAACACACCACTATCAACAATGGATAGATCAACAAGACAAAAAATAAGTAAAGAAACTAAAGCTCTAAATAAGGACCTAGAGCATTTGGGCTTAACAGACATCTATAGAACACTAAACCCCAAAAAAACGGAGTACACATTTTTCTCAAGTGCACAAGGATCATTCTCCAGGATCGATCACATACTGGGGCACAAGACAAACATCAACAGATACACAAAGATTGAAATCATACCAACCATCTTTTCTGACCATGAAGGCATCAAACTAGAAATAAACCATAAATGGAAGGCAAGGAACTTTCCTACCTCATGGAGATTAAAAACCACACTACTGGAAGACCACTGGACTAATGAGGAGATCAAAGAAGAAATTAAAAAATTCTTTGAATTGAATGACAAGGAGGACACCAATATCCTAAATGTATGGGATGAAGCAAAAGCAGTAGTAAGAGGAAAATATATAGCAATAGAAGCTCACATCAAGAAACAAGAAAGAACTCAAAGAAACAACCTAATCTCGAAGCTCAAAGATCTAGAAAAAGAACAACAAAAAAAACCCAAAACCAGTAGAAGAAAATAAATAATAAAAACCAAAGCAGAAATAAATGAAATTGAACTAAAAATACAATCCAAAAGATCAATGAAACCAAGAGCTGGTTCTTTGAAAAAATCAATAAAATAGACAAACCCCTAGCCAGGCTCACAAAGATAAAAAGGGAGAAAGCACAAATAAACAGGATCACAAATGAAAGAGGAGAAATTACAACGGACACAGCAGAAATCAAAAGAATAATCAGTAACTACTATGAACAGTTATATGGAAACAAGTTTAACAATCTAGAGGAGATGGACAAATTCCTACAACTCTACAATCACCCAAAGCTAAATAAAGAAGAAATAGAACACCTAAACAGACCAATTACAATTAGCAAAATTGAAATGGTAATCAAAAACCTCCCCAAAAACAAAAGCCCAGGACCTGATGGATTTACAAATGAATTCTACCAAACATTCAGAGACGAATTAGTGCCTATCCTTCACAAACTCTTCCAAAAAATTGAGAAGGAAGGGACAATACCAAACACGTTCTATGAAGCCAACATTACACTAATACCAAAACTGAAAAAGGACAACACAAAAAAGGAAAACTACAGGCCAATCTCCCTAATGAACACTGATGCAAAAATCCTCAATAAAATTTTAGCCATCAGAATCCAACAATGTATCCATAAGATAATTCACCACGACCAAGTAGGATTCATTCCAGGGACACAAGGATGGTTCAACATCCGAAAATCAATCAACGATATACAACACATCAACAAAAAGAAATATAAAAACCATATGATAATATCAATAGATGCTGAGAAAGCTTTTGACAAAGTGCAACACCCATTCATGATAAAAGCCCTTGAAATTCTTGGGATACAAGGAACATACCTCAACATCATAAAGGCCATCTATGACAAGCCAACAGCCAGTATCATTTTCAATGGTGAAAAGCTGAAAGCAATTCCATTAAGATCTGGAACAAGACAAGGATGTCCACTCTCACCACTGCTTTTCAATATAATACTGGAAGTCCTAGCCAGAGCAATAAGACAACAGAAAGACATCCAAGGAATCCAAATAGGAAAAGAAGAAGTCAAACTATCACTATTTGCAGATGATATGATAATATACGTAGAGAACCCCAAAAACTCCACAGAAAAACTAATTCAACTCATCAATCAGTTCAGTAAAGTGGCAGGATACAAAATCAACACGCAAAAGTCAGTAGCCTTCCTATACACAAACAATAAATCTGAAGAAGAAGAAATCAAAAAAACCATCCCTTTTATTATTGAAACAAAAAAAAATCAAATATTTGGGAATAAATCTAACAAAAGAGGTAAAGGACCTATACAAAGAAAACTATAAAACACTGTTAAAAGAAATAGAAGAAGACACAAAGAAATGGAAAGACATCCCCTGCTCATGGATTGGAAGAATAAACATTATTAAAATGGCCATCCTACCAAAAGCAATATACAGATTCAATGCTATTCCAATCAAAATTTCAATGTCATTCTTCAAAGAAATAGACCAATTATTGATGAAATTCATATGGAATCACAAAAAAACCCGAATAGCCAAAGCTCTCCTGAAAAAAAAAAGAAGGGAATGGAGGCATCACACTCCCAGACTTCAAACTATACTACAAAGCCATAATCATCAAAAATGCATGGTATTGGAACAAGAACAGACATACAGACCAATGGAATCAAATAGAAAATCCAGAAATAAACCCACAGATTTATGGTCAACTAATCTTTGACAAAGGAGCAAAGACTATGCATTGGAGCAAAGAAAGTTTGTTCAATAAATGGTGCTGGGAAAACTGGGTCGCTACATGCAAAAGAATGAAGCTTGACCACTACCTCACACCATACACAAAAATCAACTCAAAATGGATTAAAGAACTAGACATAAGACCTGAAACCATAAAATATATAGAAGGAAATATAGGTGAAACACTACGTGATTTGCACATCAAAGACATCTTTACAGACACATCACCCAAAGCAGTGATAGTGAAGGCAAAGATAAACAGCTGGGACTACATCAAATTAAAGAGCTTCTGCACAGCAAAAGAGACAATAACAAAAACAAAGAGAAACCCCACCAACTGGGAGAACATTTTTGCACACAACACTAATGATAAAGGACTGATCACAAAAATCTGCAAAGAGCTGATGAGACTCAACAACAACAAAGAAAATAATCCCGTCAAAAAATGGGCAGAAGAGCTAAAAAGAAACTTCTCTGAAGAGGAAAGGCAAATGGCCAACAGGCATATGAAAAAATGTTCAACATCACTTGTAATCAGGGAAATGCAAATCAAAACTACCATGAGATACCATCTGACACCAGTGAGAATGGCACATATTAAAAAAACTAGCAACAACAAATGTTGGCGAGGGTGTGGAGAAAAAGGAACTCTCCTGCACTGTTGGTGGGAGTGCAAACTGGTCCAACCACTATGGAGAGCTGTGTGGAGATTTCTGGAGCTACTAAACATAGAGCTTCCATATGATCCAGCAATTCCACTCCTAGGTATTTACCCAAAGGACACAGAAACATCAATTCCAAAGAACACCTGCACCCCTATGTTTATAGCAGCACTGTTTACAATAGCTAAGCTTTGGAAACAACCCAAATGCCCAAAAATAGATGACTGGATCAAGAAGATGTGGTACATATACACCATGGAATATTATTCAGCATTCAAAAAAGAGAAACACATGCAATTTGCAGCAACATGGATGGCGCTAGAAGGGATCATGCTCAGCAAAATAAGCCAAAATGAAAAAGAAAAATACCGGATGGTCTCACTCATAGCAGGAATCTAGAAAACTTAAATAAGGGACCAGGAAAATGAATAACTATAAGAAAGTGAAAATCAGAATCAACAAAAAACTATGAAACAGAGACACTTTTGGGGGGGTGGGGGGCGGGAGGGGAGGGATTGGGATCAGAAAGGGGGGGTTGCAATTGTATGGGGAATATAAAAATAAAATATATTATTTAAAAAAAAAAGAAGCATCTAGAATTTACCCCCTGAAAGGTCGATGCAGGGGGCAGGAATGAGGAAGCCCACATAGAAAAAGACAAGATGACCCTGACACCAGAACCACTGATACCATCAAGCCTAAACTGAAGCCTTAAACAGGAGAAAAACAACTCAGCTCCATTCTGATATTGTGAGCTCCCAGTGTGACAGTCATTTTGCTGTAAAACAAGGGGGATGTGAAGTCAGGAGCTTCAGCATAGTCTCTGGAGGGCAGGTTGAAGCGCAGCCTCTAGACCCCCAGCTGAGTAGATTGGAAAGAGGGGAGGGTGGGTGTTCCCCTTCCTTGCTGTGCAGAGGTGATCCAGGCTGTGATAGTGCTTCGGTAGCCCCCCTCCCTCTGATTCTCCAGGAACCCCACACTCGTTCTGCCTGGCACGCAGGACACAGGGCTCCTCTGTGTGCTCCGTGTGCTCAGGAAACTTCCTGAATTGCCGGGGGCCATGTAGGTGGTCCCTGGAAACAAGGCTCTATTTGTTCTCCTCACCTTCCATTGCAATGAGCTGCTGTCAACACGAAGTTGTCTTGTACCAGGAAACCCCCACATTGGTACTGACGACCATTTTTTTCCTCACAGAAACTCACAAATGCCACATAGGGCCGGGAGTGTGGTTTGGCCTCTGTGCCGCAGTAGATCTCCCCTGAAAAAAAATTCCCTGGATCTCCTTGCCCACAGAGGGAAAAAAAAAAAGAGAACAGGAACTGCCTGATGGCCTAAAACAACAAATGGGATGGTCCACCATGGAGGTCTTCAGGGACCCATCACCCTGGGATACAATGTATGGCCTCCTGGGCAGCATCGGGAGCAGTGTATTTCCTTGCCTCATTCTCAGTTTCTTGTGTAGAGAGAGGAACTTAACCCTATTGTGAATCAGATACCCTCAAATACATGTTGGGGGAAAGGATCTGTGTTCAAGGTAGAACATTCAAAAGACCTGAAAGTAGTCTCTCTGCCCCCAGTGTCTCAGGCCCCTGTGTCCTGCCTACTCCAGGCTTGATCTAGTCAAAGACCTGAGCAACTGAACCCTGTGCCGCAAAATTGCAGATTTTCTTATCCCCATCCTGAGTCAGGCACTTAGAAATATCCCAAAAAGTTTGGAACAGTGTCCAAATTTGCTTTTATCAGCAGTAGGTAGGCGTGATCTTAAGGCGATAGAAGCCAGCACCGCTTTATCTGTCTTCCGTACTGACCTCAGGTACTAGAGGGCAATTAGATAGGACTGGAAATAAGAGTGAGATGGGGAAGGGGTGGGTAGGAGACAGTGTCCATTAGTGCCTGAGACACTAGGGCCACACTGTCATGGCTCACTTAGGTTCTAGGTTTGGCCTGGTGGAGCTCAGTGGCCTGCAACATGGGGACAGCAGGAAAGAGCACATGCGGCACTTAGCCCAAGCGAGCTTTCTCATCTTGGTCCAGATGACAGCTCCAGAGATAGATAACTTTGCAGAAAGGAAAATTTTATGAAGTTCAGCCTTCCCCCTCCACAAGCACCTGCACCGTCGTAGTAATCAGTCCCTGTTCAGGTGACAGGAGTGAGAGCCATGGAAGGGAGATGACACCCCAGGTCTCGCAGGAGTAGTTTCCTTTGCTGTGATTTCTGTGCCTGTGTATTCAGATAGAGTTCTGGGTTTCAGCATGTTTCTGGGAGTAGACTGAGCAAGGAAGGCTCACACGAGCCTCAGTGGACACTATGAAAGTGTCGCAAGTAGACTAAGCCTATGTGTTGGAGGTGGAGCTGAGAATAGAGAGGGTCACTTACCTCCTTCAACTCCAGAGAGCAGGACACTGGCCAATAAGGACAGGAGGAGCAGCATCTTTCTTAAAAGGGTGATCAAGTCTTCGTGGAACCTGAATTTCCCCTCGGGTTTTAAATAGTAGAGGTGAAGTCAGAGGGGAAGACTCAGAGACCACACACTTCCTGTTTGTGTTGATTCTCAAGGCACGTGCTATGCCCTCATGGCTCTTTGGTTCACACAGAAAGGTCTGTGTATTGAGGGTTTAGAAGAACCACAATCCATATGCATTGGTGGGGGGTCACATTCGGGTGGAAAAAATCGTGACTCTTAAGAGAGGAAGGGGCTCTGGGGAACTTGGGAATTACTAGGCTGAATGCTGTCTCCTTACCCTATGTCAGACCCTCCAGAGATTGAATGTGACCCCCCCCCCATGCCTGAGTCTGTGATGGGGTGGGTAACCGTCTGCTTCTTAAGACACCAAGTATCTGCTCAATCTGACTCTGTGGAGCTTCTCTGGTGATAGCCCAAGTGTTTCATTTTTTGGTTTTGGGGGTTTATTTTGTTTCTTTTTTTCTCCTGTACTATACAAAAGTACTGAGCATTTATCTCTCCTAAAACACAATCAAGAGTCTAATTATCCATCAAGTTTGTGGTAAGTTAAGCCAAACAAAACTGTTGGGGATGGGGTGATAAGCAGAGATTGTGGTGGAGTAGAAGCTGGATGTAGCTGAGAGTACATGGAAAGCAAGGAAAAAACAGAAGAGAAGGATTTGTGAAGAGGGGCAGGGCTGACAGAGGCGCTTGAGTTCATTAAATGTGGTGCAGGCCCAGGAACGCAGCTCCGAGTTGCTGACATGTGTGCCAGCACGGTTGGGATTTGTTAAATAACCATATGTGGACACACTGGGTTGTAAGTATCTAGTAAATAATATTGGGGATGCTTAGAATGCTTAAAAAACAAATAATGAAAGAATATGACTTTCAATCAGGATAGTGGTTTGATCACCTGTCACATAACCTTGTCACATAAACCATGAAGGGTTTTACAATCTCCACTGCTGATTTCTTACATGTGCAGGGCTATCAATTTTTCTGTAGACAATTTTTCTTGAGCAATTGGGGTGCTACCCACTGAGTCCCCTGTCTCCCTGCCCCCCACCTGCTCACAACTCAGCTGCTCTGACCTGGGACAGAGGCCCCTGTCCTGAGCTTAATTCCTGTCCTGGGAGATATAATTGCTCTGTGAGGTCTTCATAATGAAATTGTAATTGCTTTGGACTTTGGGGGGAATAAAGAGGACAAAAGAAACCTGAGAAAACCCTAAGAGATGGGACATGAAATGCATAAAGGTGTAGAGGAATTCCCAGGAGAACAGGAGAGAGACAACAGGGCAGAATGTGGTTGAAGATACAATGGCTGAAAATATCTCAACTTAGAGGGAACAAACAACAGAGAAGCAAAGAGACCCAAACCTCAGTGTAGACACCCAGACAGCTCCGAGAACTCAGAGTGGGACAAAGGAGCATGAAATGGGCAGGGTACTCCATCCCTGGCCCTTCCCCTAGAGCTCCTCCTCCCAGTCCAGCTGCGCCCCTTCAGATGCCCCACTGGGCCCAGCTCACACATGTGCTTTTGCTTCAGGGTCACGTTCACAGGGGGAGGGTGGGGTGGGGTTGCCAGGGGGTGAACAGAGACAGACACGGTGCCTTTTCTCCTTGCAGACACCCCAGTAGCTGAAGGAGATGTTGCTCCAACCAGGCGTGGGAGTGTGAGGAGGTGGCTGCCCACTTTCTCCAACAACTACTCGACCATGAGCCCTTAGTTCCTTCTGGGCACAGAGGAGTCTTGCATTTTGTGACTACATGTTATTGTGGTAAAGTACACAGGACATCAGCATTACCATCACCATGATGGGGTGCACAGTGTGAGGGCACCAAGTCCACACCCCTTGTCCTGTCAACACCTGCACCTCCACCCCCAAACTTCCTCCTCTTCCCAAAAGGAGTCTCTGAGCCCCTTCAGGTGTAATCCCCATTGTCCTCTGCCCCTTCCTGGAGAGATGGCCTGCTGCTCGGTGTCTGCAGTGTGGAGAGTCCATACATACAAGCATCGCCCGTGTGTCCCCTTCTCAAGAGTTATGCCTGAGAGAGGCGAAAAGAGGCCGGGAGGGCTAATGTGTACGGGGAAGGGAAAATGAGAGCATGGCTGAGCGCGCGTGAGGAGCAGCTACTGCTCCTGGCTGTGAACCACCTCTGGCATCTCAGGTCTCTGAGCGCCTTTGCTTCATGCCAGGAGCAAGAAATACTAGTTCTCCAGACCAGAACTAGGGAGTCCTGGGCCCTGTAGGGGTGTCAATGGAGGCTGTAGCAGCACAGCTGAGAATTCAAGCCAAGGATGATGTAACTAGCAATAAAATATAATTACTAGCCCTGTGCACAGGTGTTTGAGGGAAGCTCTATTCCGTGGGATTCAATGACCACACCGTATTAAAGAAAAAAGGATTTATTGTGAGCAACAGAGGCGATGTGCAAGCAAAATTATAAACAGTGCCCCAAACCCAACCAAACTGATGAACATGCATACATACTGTACAGTTTCCTCAGAAATTAGCATCACGGAGGCAAAGAGTCAGCACTCCGGAGAACAGCATCACGGAGGCAAAAAGGCAGCACTCCGGAGAACAGCATCATGGAGACAAAAAAGTCAGCACTCCGGAGAACAGCATGGGAGACATATCCACGTCCAGTAGCTGCGAGCAGCAGCAGCTAGGCGACCACTGTGTTTTTATCTCCCAAGGTTGGATATGGCCAGTATCCAAGCCCAGGGATTCATGTTGGGCTGGTCATGTTTCTGTGCACGACGCCCTGGAGTTACATAACCAACCCATTTCTTGGTGGTCCTGGACATCGCGAACAGTTACATAACCAGCCCTATCTTTTGGCTCCTGGTCCGGGTGCTGGCCAGGCTCCCGGATCAGGGGGCCAAAAGGTGGTCTCACATCTTCCAATGTCCCCAGCAAAACGACATTAACACTTCATTTTCCTACATTTCGGCCCTACGGTTTGTCGGGGACATAGGGCCGATTTTGATACCAAAAACTATGGGCAAGTGCCGAAGACCAGCTTTTGGCAAAATGTCGGGTCAGAAGTTCGTGAAAGGAAAAGATGGCCTAGGTGAAGCGAAAGGGGCTGAGGGGAAGGGGATGAGGTAGAATGAGGAGACACTGACACTTGGTGAGGTGCCAGTATCTTCTACTGAGGGGCTCAGCGGGGTCTTTATTTATACTTCTTAGCAAGCCGAGAGATGTCATCATTATAAACATAGAAACAAAGCTGAAACAATTAGTGTATCCCCTTTTTTATAGACTTTTGGCCACTACGTGCTCTTAACAAGAAGGCAACCTTCAAGGTTAATGAAAAAACTAAGCCTTACACTAAAACTCATTGTTTTAGCTAAACAACAACCTAAGACCGTAGATAGCCGCCAGCACATCCCTATCCGCCAAAGCCCAAGCAAGAAAAGACTTTTCTTATTTGCATGGCCTTTAGTCGGGGACCAGCTGTTACCCAGCTATTAGAACTTTGTTTTTACCTAGAAACTTTTTAACTTAAATAGCTTTATTTAAAAACTTTTTTAAGAAACTTTAAGAGAAGGCAAAAGAAGGACCTACTAGAATTATTGTGCTGGATTGCTTGTCAGGCATGTACAATAAATTGTTTCCCATTGTCAAGTGGGCCAAATTGTTTAATAACTAATTTTTATTTATTTATTTATTTTTTAATATTTTGACAAAGTCTCTATTTTTTTATTATTATTTTTTAATTTATTTATACAAGCACTGGGTACAGTCAGAAGCGCGGGAGGGTGAGAGGATTCACCAGAGCCAGAGCGGGGAACAGAACAAGCAGACTGACGAAATACACTGCTGAGGAGAGCAGCGGGCGGCAGGAGAGGTCTGTGCGCCATGTGGGACCCTCCTCCGGTGGCCGGGGAGCAGCCGGGGATCGAACCGGAGCTGCAGAGGCTGCAGGCAGCTTCGCAACCCAGCGCTCAACCGCTGCGCCACCGGGGAGGCCCTAATAACTAATTTTTAAACAGATAATTTTTCACGCCATCCACCCACAGTCTGCTGACACGTACTATTCACTGCCCAATATACTTTTTAATAATATTTTTTTTCTCTATGACAAAGAACAAAAAGTAAAGGGATGCCAGATCTTCAGCCCCACGGTGTGAGGCCCTTTACTGGGTTCCAGTGTGAAAGAAAACCAGTCCCTTCAGGTATTGTCCATTGTGGAAAGCAAAAGTCCTCCATTGCTGGAAAAACAGTTCATCAGTCCAAGCCAAAAAAATCTGGAGGCATTAGCCAAAACAAGACAGCAAATATGTCAAAATCTCAAAAAAAATTCTTAAAATGGTTTAATTTATGTAGAACACAAATTCTCCCAGCCTTGATCCCAAGCTTTAACAGCATAGCAAAAGTTTGTAAACTAAGTCTACTTTTAAACCATATTATCTATTTTTGCATACAATCACAGGACAGAATAACTTAACAGCAATTTCAGCTGGCTTTGTTGGAATACTCCATATACGATCAGAGCAAACCATTGGCATCCGGTCCATGTAGGCTTTAGGAACAGAGTTGGTCTCATCAGACTCCACCTGGGCTTTCCTCTTCTTGAGGATACCAGGGACTTTTCGTTGGCTGGGTTATTCAGTTCTGCCATTGGAGGCAAGCTTCCTCACCTTCTTTGGAGGTTTCTGGAACCCTATGAACAAAGCAAACAGGTTCTCCTCTTCTTAGTTCAGCTCTGTTGTAACTTTGGAAGAACTTCATGCAAAGCCACACAATTAAACTTATGTCCAAATTTTTTTTTGTTTAAGCAGACAAAATCCCCATGGAAGTTATGCAAAAACAGACTCTGAGCTAAGTAGTAAAAGATTACTATCACTATTTTCATGCTGTATTGGTATCAAGGGGAGAGAAAATGCAAACACAGTGCTGGAAAAAAGAATTGCAACCTTGCTGCAGATCATGGTCACCAAAACAAGAAAACTTTGTGGATTCAGAACAAAATCCAAAAAAAAATTTTACCAGTATTATGTATTATGTCAAAGAAAATTTAGAAAATATCAGGTGTATTTAGTCCTGTGCAGGAAATTTGTACTCTCAACAGTTCCATCAATAGGAATCCGTTGAGGTCTTTTTTTTTTCCCCTATTTTTCCAGAAACAATTTTTGAAATAACAATCAATAAACAATAAACAATCAACAAACAATTGAGGTATACGATATTACAAGGTGACAATCACCACTGACAATTTACATACATATCAGGTACTGAGAGGTTTTATACACATTTTAGAAAAATAGTGTTAACATTTTTGTACATGCCAAAGTTTTACCATTTTCCCAAGTGACAATGCTTCCTTTCCAGTTTTACTTCACTAGGTAAGCCAAATAGAACATATTCGTCTAATGCCTTTCCCAGGAGGAAAGGGAGAAACCCTGTGGAGTGTCTTAGGAGCTCTACTGAGGTTCCACAAAATTTCCTTGCATCAGCCAAATGACAGGCTACCCAATTTGTACTTGAATTTAGATTTCTGGGAAGCTTTGCCATAAGTATCAGAAAAACAACAGAAACAACAATATCAAATCTCTATGAAGGCATCGGCTTAGTTCAGTATTACAATGTTGACAATTTTACTGAAATGGCCTGTGCGGCCACATGAAAGCAAGCTCTAGTATTAATTTCTTTTTTTTTCTTATTATGTGAATAAATTGATTAAATAATGCAATACAGTAAATTTCCAACACATATTATTGTTTTTCTTTAAACCTATTATTTGCAGTTTTTATAAACCAAGGCAGATACAGCTTAATTTCCCTCAAACCTTTTATGACTTACTACATACCCTCAATTTTAGCTTTTTTCTATTTTTTTCACACTCTGGCACAACCAGACATTTTAATTTTAAGACAAAACTAACTTCCCTTTCCTTTTTTTTTTTATTTACCATCAGTCATTAATTGCTCTTTCTCTGTTCTTCAGACATCACTAAAACTTTTAACAAATCATGATTGTGGTTTTCTTTCAGTAGTCCAGAACACTAGGAGGTGCTTTGTGTGTTCACCACCCCAAAATGTTACTTTAAACATTGCAGATTATTAAAATTAACTTAAAAACAATATAGCTTAGTTGCACTTGGTAAAGTTAATATGAAAAAAAATTTACATATGTAAGTATATTTAACACTATAACTTTAAGGCATATATGTTTTGAATTATATCATAAAATTTGAACTAGTTCTTGCATCTTAAAAATTTTGGATTATGAGAATTTGTTTTTATGAGAACTTATATAGGCGCCGTTTATAATTAGTCTTCCGGAGGTAAAACAAAACAAAACACAAAGACAGACACAAACAGACACAGAGATCTCTTGACATACATTTAAAATTTTGGCCATATGCATATATTTTAAAACATAGTTATTTTACCAATATGTATGAAGATACTGAGGTTTTTAATAAGTTAAAAGCTAAAATCTGCGCAGAGAATAAATGTCTAATCTTAATTATTACCAAAGACCTTGGTTTCGAGACCACAGCAGTCATGGCAGTTTTTATTAACTTTTTAGATAAGAAAATATTTTTTTTTGAGTTTATATTTTTAAGAAATGATCCTTTGGCTTTAGGTTGTCAATGCTTTATTTCATTGAGAATGAGCATATTTTAAAACAAAAAGAACACTGTTATCTTAAGAACAGGAGAAGAGGTAAATTTTTACAGTCTGCCTGTTTTTAGGCTTTTATCAAAATCTGAGGCTTAGTATTTAGCTCAAAAATGTCTGTATTACCACTTTATATTTTAACTGGTTAATTAGTTTTAACAAGAAACTTAACCTTTACAGGTCCAATAAGGAAATTTAAAAGTTTTATTTAACCAATAAGCATTTTGTATAGCTTATTAGCAAGTCCAAAGTAACTAAGCAGTTTTTACCTTAGACAATTTACACTTTAAAATCAGAAAAACACAGGGAAATAGAACTTTTTTCCTAGAATGAAACAAAATAGTTTTTTAAGGTGGACAATTTGAATCCCTGGTGGGGCTTGATATTGATCTAAATGTTTGGCCACTGTCCGGTGGCAGATAGTGGGTTTATGTTTATATCCTTGTGGCAACCAGGTGAACATATATTATCGGCCTTTCCATGTAAAAGCAAACTGCTCCCACCTGTCTTGTGAGATTGGGATGGTGAAAAAAGCATTGGCTAAGTCTAGCACTGTGTACCACTGTCCAGGGTGTCCTTGAATATTTTCAATAAGGGTAACAGTATCAGGGACTGCAGCAGTCAATGGTGGAGTTACCTGATTTAATTGTCTATAGTCCATCGCCACGATCCGTCGCTTTTCAGACTGGCCAAATTGGATTATTCCAAGCAGTGGTGGTGGTTATCAGCACTCCAGTATTAACATAATCTTTAATAGTCTGTTCAATTTTGTCCTGCCCACCCGCAATCTGATATTGTTTAGCAGTTATCAACCGGGAGGGGGCTGGAAGATCAACAGAAGGCTGTTTCAACTTTCCCACCGCTACATTATGTATTATTTACGTTTTAATTGCAAAAGGATAATCCCCATCTTTTTCAAGTGTAATGACATTCCCTTTAGGATGTCAATCCCTATGATATATTCTGGAATTAGAATGATTACTACTGAATAGGATTTTGGGGGTAATCCACTAATATACATACAGTGGTCTGGGTGGCTCGAATCTCTTTTCCTCCCAGACCCTGTATGATGATAACCATTCCTTTAAATTTTTTAGGGTTTCCATAAATTAGGGTGGCTTCCACTCCCATATCCATTAAGGCCTGTGCTTGAGTCACATTTCTCATCAATCAAATCATCCAATCTATGGCATAAGCGGTCATAAGCAGATAACAACAACCAGCCCTGCCGGGATATTGCTCCCGGTTCTTTCCCCTTCTCAACCGGGACCTTCTGAAGGGCCTGGATTAATTGAGGCAGGGCAGCACATCTTGGAGCAGACCGTCCCAAGACTCACTAAGGCTGTTCCCCACTGCCCATTCCTTAGCCAAAGCAGCAAAGCTTGGATCTTCCCACCCAGGAATATCCTGGGCAGCAACAGTGACCTGAGGTGAGCGTTTAGCAAAGAAAGGCATGGTCCTTATTGTCACATGGAATCCTGCTGACTACGCCAATTATGTAACTAGCAATAAAATATAATTGCTAGCCCTTAGCACAGGTGTTTGAGGGAAGCTCTATTCCGTGGGATTCAATGACCACACTGTATTAAAGAAAAAAGGATTTATTGTGAGCAACAGAGGCGATGTGCGAGCAAAATTATAAACAGTGCCCCAAACCCAACCAAACTGATGAACATGCATACATACTGTACAGTTTCCTCAGAAATTAGCATCACGGAGGCAAAGAGTCAGCACTCCGGAAAACAGCATCATGGAAGCAAAAAGGCAGCACTCCGGAGAACAGCATCACGGAGGCAAAAAAGTCAGCACTCCGGAGAACAGCATGGGAGACATATCCACGTCCAGCAGCTGCAAGCAGCAGCAGCTAGGCGACCACTGTGTTTTTTATCTCCCAAGGTTGGATATGGCCAGTATCCAAGCCCAGGGATTCATGTTGGGCTGGTCATGTTTCTGTGCACGATGCCCTGGAGTTACATAACCAACCCATTTCTTGGTGGTCCTGGACATCGCGAACAGTTACATAACCAGCCCTATCTTTTGGCTCCTGGTCCGGGTGCTGGCCAGGCTCCCGGATCAGGGGGCCAAAAGGTGGTCGAACATCTTCCAATGTACCCGGCAAAATGACATTAACACTTTATTTTCCTACAGATGAATAAGGCTCTTGCCCTGGTCAATGCTGGAGCTTGTGGGGACAAGGGCACAATGAACAGCCACTTTCCCCCCTCCCCCCGGCCCTGGCCTGACACACCCGCTCCCCCACAGTCAATATTGACTCAGGGTGTCTTTCTGTTTCCCATCTGTCTCGTTTTCAACTATTTGTAGAATTAAAAAAAAAATACAACCATCCACATAAGCGCACACAAAAATATGTGTACACATATATACATAGGTGTAACATACACAATTTGCATAGTAAATACATATCCCGTGTCCATGTATGTATATGTAGGTACACACCGAGGAGTAGGTACAGATACATGGTTTCCAAGAGCAGCCTTGACACACAGGTCACTTGAGGGAGCCTTCCTGGGTAACAAGGACTAAGGAGCATCTGCTGTAGCCCCTCCTTTTTCATGGGGGGAGGGGGGAGACCCAGAAATGACAATGGAGCCACATAACTGAACAGGAGCCTGAGCTCCACCCCCAGGTCAGGTCTTTTCCAACTGGGAGAGAAAGGCTCGCAGCGCTTCTTCTGCCCAACCCACCATCACCGCAGTCCCCGAAGTAGTTTTTGGCCCCTTGTGGCAACGATTCTTTGAGAGACAGCAGCGGAGTCACGTGAACAGCTGTTCTGGAAGAACTGCAACTGTGAAAACATTCTGTCCTGCTCTCAAAATCTGCCCAATGTGGCTTCCGCCACTTCTAGAGTGCATAGAGGGAAGTCTGCAGCTTGGCAGTCTGCGTCCTCTGTGTGTGTGTGTGTGTGTGTGTGTGTAACCTGTGTGATCTTGGGCTCATCACTTAATATCTCTGAGTCTGTTTCACTTTCAAAGGTGATTATGGTCAACTCCCTGCAGAAGGTAGAGAATTCAGTAAGATAATATAAATACAAATTATGTAGGTTTTGGACTTGGTAAGGTGTGGGTTAATAGCAATGCCCGGTGTCTTCCTCACTGCTGATTACCCTATGCTGCATTTGAGCTCAAATAGGTACAAAATTATAACCTCAATTATCTGAAGCCCATCTGGGTCTGACCCCCATCCCAGTGCACCCTTCTACTTGCATCAGATGGGACTTCATTTACCTGGGAGAGCCCTTTGCTCTGGGACACTGGCCAGAGTCCAGGGATGCCTTTTAGAGGCAAATCTTTCCTTTGCCCTGTTATATCGTCTACAGGCTCAGGAAACAACAGTCTGACTGCCCTGCTGCTAAGAGGCTGAGGCAGAGATGAGATTTCGGGAGAAAAGGACCCAGCTAACCCCACTGATGTGGCCCCACTGATTTCCTCAGGGCTCACTGAGCACCATTTTTGAGTAGGGATTTCTGTGAAGGCAGCTGAGACACTGGCAGCTGCACAGCCAGCCCCAGGTTGTGGCGCCAGGAGAAGGGAGTGGGGTGAATGGCTGGAAGCTGAGTCTTCAAGTCCAAGGGCAAGGCAGCACCTTGGTGAGTGACACCTGGTCCAGTCACAGCTGGACCCTCAGGTTCCCAGGCGTAGGGACCGGAAACAAAGGGCCATTTGCAGTCTCGTGTTGGAGGTTCTGGCCAGTGATTAAGCAAGGAGAGTACAGTTGTGACAAAAGGTTGCTGGGTAAAGTGGATGGTGAACATGAAAATGAGAGAATGGATGAAAGTGTGCATGAGAGAATTTCTTGCTTCTGTTGTCAGCCCAGCTCTGGCGTCTCAGGTCCCTTGTATCTCATCTGTCGTCCTGTCATAGTTGCTTTGGTAGGAGGCTCCCAGAGGCCCAGCAGCTCTCTGCAGCACCTGACTTCTCATGGGCAGACCTTGAGGGACTGGCTGCAATGGTCCAGATCTTCTATTTTGTTCACATAGAGTTCTATGGCTGTTTCCTGGCCTTGGTCAGAAACGGAGGAACTTAATAGCAGGGAGCATTTACAAGAGATGTACAAGACTGGAGGGCTAATAGAATATATGACAAAAGAATTCTGAGCAGAGAATTAGAATTTCTAAACACAATATGTGTTATATCTCCCTGAATGTTATATAGAGAAACAGAAAGTCTATGCACTCATATACTTTGAGGTTCTGCAAATGATTCAGCAGCATCTCTCTCATGCACCCCAAACCCAACCATCTGCCACATCCCGTAGAGACTTGATAAGATAGTGCACCTAGTCCTAGGTATGATGGGAAAGAAAGAACCCCTTTCAGTGAAGGTTAAGATGTGACCTCCTGGGTAAAGAAATGACCTTAGGAGGCAAAGTTTCTGGGTAAAGATCCTCAGGTAGTGGTTAACAAGTGTCTTGAGTGTGGTCCAACAGCACATCAAAAGTGACAGAGGGCCTCCCAGGTGGCGCAGCGGTTGAGCGCTGGGTTGCGAAGCTGCCCGCAGCCTCTGCGGTGCCGGTTCGATCCCCGGCTGCTCCCCGGCCACCAGAGGAGGGTCCCACATGGCACGCAGACCTCTCCTGCCACCCACTGCTCCCCTCAGCAGTGTACTTCGGTCCTTCTGCCTGCTCTGCTTCCTGCTCTGGCTCTGGTGAATTCTCTTACCCTCCCGCGCTTCTGACTGTACCCAGTGCATGTATAAACAAAACAAAACAAACAAACAAACAAACAAACAAATAAATAAATAAATAAATAAAACAAAACAAAACAACAAAAAAAGTAACAGATACCACAACCTAGATGACTCCCTTCCAAGTGACTCCCTTCCCCAAGTGCAGAAAAAAAAAGGAATTTTCTGAGTCTGTAATGATACACTTGCCTCCAGATTGGAGGAAGTGGCCACACGGTTCCCAGCCTCACCTACTTTCCTGTCTTCCTCTAGCCCTCCCATTACTCCAGTCATTTACTCACGCCATGGTTTTGCTGAACTGTCCCCCACCTGACATCCAAGCTTTGCTCCTTGTTGGTGACTGGGACTTAATTATTGACAGATTGGCTACAAGTGGAAGTTATAGGGTGACTAGTATATACCAAACCTCTGAAAATGCCACAGCTGGTCTCTTTCCTGTAGACTTTTTCTCTCCCCACCTGCCTTCTCTCCCCCATTCTCACCAGAGGCAAATGGAAGTGTGACCTTCCCACTACAGCACACAGCCTCGGTTCTCTTTCCCTGACATAATCTCCCTCAAGACTGTTTTTGATATCTTATAAGCACCGCAAAAATTCTGGCTCTCATCCCAGCCTCCTAATAGGAATGCACAGATAACTCTTAACTGAGGCAATAATCTCTCAACAACATGGCTGAGTGTTGTGGTTAAATGAAACTGGCCATGGCCAAGTTCTAGACGCTGATGCCTATAGATTCTGATTTCAGGCAGAACATAGAGAGTGACAGGACTTAGGGAAATCAGTTGACAGCAGTAGAAGCAAATGCCATGTGTCAGTGTGGGCATGTCATGTTACTGTGCTATTGTCGCTATCTAAAAGGAATGGTCCTGCCCGCTTCCGATAGGGACTGGCTATGACTTGTGAGAGGTTATGGCGCTAGGGAATGCCCCTCATGGGCCAGGCTCAATATTCTGTGGGGAATGTGGGGTAAGAACATCAGGAAAAAATAAAGAAAATGGTTTTTAATATACTTTAAAATATTTTTTAAGTAACTGTGATCCAAATGAACAATATAAACAGAAACTTATATTCTTCAGCAACACTTGATCTTTCCCCAGATTCCTTGGCAATGTAGGAAGCAGTTCATTTGCAGAGCTATGGAAAAGATCTCCGACTCTGGAATCAGACTCCTACATGCTAATCCTTGCTCCCTCTCCACTCTTACAACATGAGCAAAGAGGAAATGTACTTTCCTGTGTCAGTATCTCAACTGTCTCATCTGTGACATGAAAAAATGTCAGTAGCTCCCTCAGAGGGTAGAGTGGGGATTCTATGGTCAGGGATCAGTGTTAGGCAGCATTACAACATGGCTGATATTTTCTCATTTGCTCAACAAATTGATTAATCCTATCAGTGCTCCAAGTATATGAAGCAAACATTGAGAGGGATATATAATCAGGAGGGGATATATAATCAGGAGGGGATATAATCAATTCTCCAAAATTAGTTTGAAAACTGAATAACACATTTTAAATAGTGTGTAGAACCTTTGGGCAAAAATTAATAAGGAAACCAGGAATTTGAACAACACTATAAACCAATTAGACAAACACATATATGGAATACTCCAGCCCCAGCAGAATACATATTCTCTGAAGTGCATGTTCTCTCAGGAAGCATTCTCCAGGATAAGTCATAGGTTAGGTCATAAAAAATTTCTCAGTAAGTTTTAAATACTTTAAATTAGTTAAATTTATAATAACTAAACATGGAAAAAGTCAAAAAATCTTCTCCAACCATAACAAAATGGAACGAGAGAGGAGTAATTCAAGGAAAACTCACAGACATGGAAATCAAGCAACACACTCTTAAATAACCAAAGGGTCAAAGAGAAATGATAGAAAAATTAGAATATACTGAGACAAATGAAAATAAAAACACAACATACCAAAATTTGATGGATGCAATAGTGCTCATAGTGAACTATAGAAGTATAAATGCCTACATTCAAAAAGGAGAAAGATATCAAATCAATAGGACAACACCACACCTAAAAGAACTCGAAGGAAGAGCCTAAAGGATTTTAGAATTTTCTAAAGGCACAATATAAAAGAAGATCAAATAACTCAAGGCAGCAAAGGTAAAAAATAGTAAAGATTAGAGAGAGATCAACAAAAGTGACAGTTTTTAGTAGATCAAATGATAAAAAAAGATTTACAGTATTAAAACCAGAAAATAAAATGAGGACATTACTGCCAACCTAGAGGAATTGAAAGAATTTGTGGGAATGCTATCTACATTTGTACACCAAAGGAGATAATCAGAGTAAAATGGGCAAATTCCTAGAAAAACAGAAAATTCCAAATCTGACTGAAGATGAAATAAAAATATGACTAGAACTACAACAAGGAGATTGAACAAGTAATGAGAAACCTCCCAACACAGAATATCCCAGGCCAAATGGCATCATTGGTAAATCTAACTAAACTTTTCAAGAATTATCACCAATCTCACTGACACTCTTTAGTACAAATTGAACAGGAAAGAATACTTCCTCACATATTCTAAAAGGCCAGCATTCCCAGGTACCAGCCCGACAAAAATACCAAAAGAAAACTGGAACACCATTGTCCTTTATGAAAATAGATGCAAAGTTCCTCAACATGACATTATCAAATTGAGTCCAACAACACAATAAAAGGATTATAGTGCATGAGCAATTGGGTTTAACCCTTGAAAAGTTAAGGTGGTTCAACATTAGACATTCAATCAGTGTAACCCACCACAGTAATAGAATGAAGGGAAAATATATAATCATCTCATAGATGCAGAAAATTCATTTAACAAAATGAAAATCGTTCATGGTTTTAAGGGGGAAAAAGTTTCAGCAAACTTAGTATAAAAGGGAAATTCATAACATCATAAAATGTGTTTACTTAAACCCAAAAATCTTTCATCCTACGCAGTGGTAAAAGACTGATATTAGGAACAAGATAAGTATGTCCACTTCACCACCACTATTTAACACTGAATTGAAAGTCCTGGACAGAAGAATTTTACAACACAATAAAAAAAAAGGCATAAAAATTGGAGAAAATGAAGTAAAACTACCTATTGGCAGATGACATGACTATAAATAGAAAATCCCACCCCATAGCAAAATAAATAAATTAATTAAATTCATGGCAGGATACAAGTTCAGTTGTCAGTCTACACACCAGAAATAAATAATCCAAAAAAGAAAATTAGTATGATTCCATTTGTAATAGCATTCTCCCAAATAAAATGCCCACTAACAAATATAACCAAGGAGGTGAGCAAATTTGAACTTGCTCTGTAGTGGAACTTATTTAAAAATAAATTACCTTTCTGATTATTGTGTTAATATATGTTCATGAGGAAAATGGAAAGTAGGAAGGAAAATTGTCATTCATTCAATCTCCCACAGACAGAGTGTTACATAAGCACTGAGTTTTAAATCTTGGGATCATATGAGATCTACAGTGCCATTTTCTTTGATGTCACTAAACTCAACAACTGAAGCCTTTCCTCCATGTTCAAAAATGTATGTCATGGGACTATAACATCTCTTTCCTAGTTTTTAGAATTTTTACTTGCAATTAATTTCTAAAGTTTTTTGAAAAATTTAAAAAGAAAACAAAATTATAAAGTGATTTGATGTCTCCTTACTTGTTAATAATCATCTTTAATGTCCTGTGGGATGACCCAACATTTCTCTTATGTGTATCTGTAGCCCTGCTTGTCCTATTCTGGTGGGAGGAGCACAGAGGAACCTTCTATGTGGTACGTTGTGTTCAACTTCTTTCATTAGCTCAATGATTCTGAGGTTTATCCAGAGGTCAGAGATCAGCAAAATGTCAAGTCCTGGTCTCCGGTGCCCAAGCATGCTGCCCACTTCACATGGTATTGGTAGCTTAGCAATCTAACTTCCTTGGGAAAAGACGTCCTCTGCCAGTCTTAGCCCATGTGCTTGAGTGGGACCCACACCAGTGCCCCCAAAGCAGGAAAGACCAGGCTTGTCAGCCCATGGACTCATCTTCTAGGGCCATAGACACTTGCTATTTAGATCAATCAATATCAAGGGCCAATTTTGGTAAAAACAAAAGTCTAGAGAGATGGTCTCAATCTGAGCATTTGCAATTTTATTTATTTATTTTTAAAGATTTATTTATTTATGCATACAAGAGCTGGGGTACAGGCCAGAGGTGTGTGTGGGGGGGGGCGGGGAGAGAATTCACCAGAAACAGAGTGAAGAACAGAACAGACTGTTCTGACTAAACATACACTGCTGAGGGCAGCAGGGGGCGAGATAGGAGAGATCTGCTGTGCCATGTGGGTTACTCCCTGGCTGGCCTGGGATCGAAATTGTGCTGCAGAGGCTGCAGATTGCTTCATAGGTTGTGCCACCAGGGAGGCCCCGAGCACATTTGAAATTTTAAAGGGATGTGAAATACCCCAAAGAATGAAGCTTGGATGAGGCAGGGCTGCTGTCTGGATTTAGTGGCTGTGGCTTTCACTAACTTGTGCACCATGGCCTGCACTGCTGTGTCTGCATCTGGTGGCAGCACAGCAGGGCCTGCACCTGGGATGAAGAAACTATCCTGAAGGACTTGGCAGGATGGAGATGAAGGGGTGGTGTTTCTGTCACTGGGGACTAGATTTCTGGTTCTCTGGCACCTCTACCGGTCAACACCACCTCCTAGTCCCCACCTTAGCCTCGGGTTCCTGTCAGGGTTGGAACAAGTGGTCTTTTCTGAGTCATCAGCTGTGGGTACTGATGTGGCCACTGTGGGTCCTTACACCCTCCCACCCCCCAGGGAGCATCACCTGACCCCCACCAGGTGTGGGGGCGGGGCAGCCTTCATAGAAAACCCTGTGGGATGACACATCACAGAACAAGAAAGGAACCCCGGCTTACTGGGCCCACCTGCTCCTCCATCCTCTCCAGGCAAAGGACGCCCCAGCGGCTCCACCAAGCAGCCTTCCTGGGAAGATGCAGTCGCTCCTGCTCCCGCTGCTGCTGGCCTGTTTGCTGCTCCCCAGGGCGGAGGCAGGTGAGTGACCTTCCCCATCTCAGAGGCCACAGGTCCCCTGCCCCTTCTGCATACGTGGGACCCACCTGCCAGGATGTTCTGACCCTGGCTCCTGTCTCACATCAGGCCCCAAGGTGTTGTTGGACAAGCTGCCAGCAGGACCGGCCTGGCCAGGGCTGTTCTCAAGAAGAGCCGGTGGTGCTGTCTCCCCTCCCAGCGCCGCCAGCCCCTGCCATCTGGAGAGTGGAGCCTCCCTGGAAGTGCATGCAGAGGGTGGGAAACTGGCAATGACAAACAGTAAATCCCCCTGCCAAGGGCAGCAAGGGCCTGGCTCCGGGTCTGGGACCAGACAGGGGGTCTCTCAACATCTGCTTAGGAGAGAAGACACCAGACCTGGTGACCACACTGTCCCCAGAAGACTGCTTTGCCTTTGCTCAGCCTAGAGCCCCTCAGCCCCTTTCTCCAACTCTGCTTTTCTTCCCAGGTCCTTAGCAGCTCCCGTCTTTTCAAGGATGGGCCACTCTTCAGCAGACTGCGGCTTCTCTGCTTTCGAGAATTCCCCAGCACTAGCCCCTCCAACCCTTCTTCAGCCACAGGGGCTTCCTGCAGCCAATGAGCATGGACACCTCTAGGAGTCAAGCCCAGGAATCAAGCTGGACAACATCTAGACTCTGCACATCAGCTTGGGTTCTAGAAAGCAGCACTGTCAGAGATGGCACAGACTCACAGGGGCCTTGAAACTACATGACATAAAAGAAAACCAGGAGAGGAGTTTTCCAGAGCCTGGAGCACTTTACTGTCCTGACACAGCCCTGCTCACCTCCAGCTTTGGGTGAAGGCAGAGCACAGGCTAAGCAGAGGGGCTTTCCTCCTCTGGGAAGGGAAAATGGAGGAGCCTTAAGCACCCCCACCAGCCCCAGGCCACCCTGGCTCTCAAATGCCCTTAGTGTGAGCATCAGGGCAGGTGCAGTAAGTGGGGGCACAAGCAGACCAGACATTTCCTTCAGGAGAGATCATCGGGGGACATGAGGCCAGACCCCACTCCCGACCCTACATGGCGTTTCTACAGATATCAGATCAGAAATCTGAGAGCTGGTTTGGTGACAAATTCCTGCCATTTTACAACAAGAGGTGTGGCGGTTTCCTGATTCAAGAGGACTTCGTGCTGACAGCCGCTCACTGTAAAGGGAGGTGAGGAGCAGCCATAGCCCACACCCTCCTGAGAGCCCCACTTCTTCCCAGGAGCTTCCCAGCTTCTAGGAGTACATAAGCCAGAAGAGTCCTCAGAAGTGAGAAATGTGCAGGTAGCTGGTAAGGAAGGACCAGGGCAGTGTAAGCTGGAAACCTGCAGGGAAGAGAGTGCTCAGCCCTGCTGGCTTTAATGTGGCCCGCTTGGGCATCAGATGCAGACTAATGCAACTTCGCATGCCTTCCTGAGGTAATTGACTTCTGGGGTCCGTGGCACAGTTACCAATAGCTCTAGAATACTCCTTCTGTTACTGAGAAGCAGAGGGCACAGACAGATTTTCCCTGAGCCCTCTGTTGCCTCCATTTCCCCTCAGCTGCAGTCCCCCCTGCCCCGCCTGTCCCTGCCCTACCAGACACCTGGGCTGTATCTCCTGTGACTTCTCCCTCTGGTCTGTTTTCAGATCAATGACTGTCACCCTGGGGGCCCACGACATCACCATGCAGGAGAGGACCCAGCAGGTCATCCCTGTGAAGAGGGCCATCCCCCATCCAGATTATAATGCTAACACCATTGCCAACGACATCATGTTGCTGCAGGTTGCAAATCTCTCCCTTGGTCCTGACATTTAATCCTGGGCTGTTTGTATCCCCTGTGGCCTCATTCCTGTCCTCTTCCCAGTTATGACCCTTCATTGTCCAAGGGATGTGAGAAGGTAACCCCATGACTGTCTTGTGGGTCAGCAGTAGATAAGGTTTCCTTTCCTTTTCTTTCTGTCAGCTTCAACGGAAGGCCACGTTGAACACCAATGTGAAAACCATCAGGCTGCCCAGGAAGAACAAATCAGTGAAGCCGGGGAAGGTGTGCACTGTGGCCGGATGGGGGCGCTTAGGCGTCACTGCCCAGCGTGCACATAAACTGCAGGAGGTAGACCTTGCAGTTCAAAAGGACAGTGTTTGCCTCCATGTCTTCAAAGACAATCTTTATGACAGCACCACCCAGATATGTGCGGGAGAGCCTGGAACAACGAAGGCTTCATTTAAGGTGAGCTCACCAGCACTGTCCATGCCCAACCCTGGGTACAGCCAGGCTTTGAGGAGCCCAGGGCAGTGAGAACCAGCCATATCCTTACTGACTCAGCCTTCCCATCTTCCATCTCTGGTCCGCCTTTCTAGGGGACAGGACACAGCCCCTCAGCTATTCATGGGCAGAGGCTTCCTGACAGAGGAGAGGGAGGGAATTGCCAGGGCCAGGCGGGAACCCTAGGACATGTCCCGAGCCTGATCTCATCCACAGCCCCTATCAGAGACCCCCACCCTCAGGGCAAGACCAGGAGAAGGCCCCGCTCAGTTCTTCCTCCATCTGCACAGGGTGACTCCGGGGGCCCCTTGGTGTGTAACAAGGTGGCTCAGGGAATCGTCTCCTACGGGCCCCAGGATGGGACGCCTCCACGTTTCTTCACCAGGATCTCAAGCTTTGTGCCCTGGGTAGAAGAAACAATGAGACAAGTCACACTGCAGGGACCAGACTGAGGCGCCAGGGACTGAGTCATCTGTCCTCTCTGGGACAGAGGCTGGAGCAGCTTTGGCCAGTGGGGGTGGGGGGGCTGCCAGGGGCTTCACAAACTTTCATTTCTAGAGGGAATCATTGACTCCTCCTGTTTCTCAAATTGCCCTACAGCTTATAGCTTCATGAGTAAATTTTTCCTTCTATTTTTCAACAACCTCCAAATCCTTTCCCTAAGAACGTACGTAGAAAGTACCTCATTTGAAAGCCTCCGCCTTAGAGAAGACTGAAAGTAGAAGAATGCTGAATTGTTTGCACTGACGAGAGTGCTTACACTGCGGGGAAGTAAATTCTGGGTCTGAAAGTAATAGATTCCTCAAAGGCGTGATCGTTCAGCACAGAATGTGTAAATAAAAACATGAGATTTCTGTGACTACCCGGAGATGATCCTCATTCCTGCTCCCCGTGTCTCCTCCCACTCTTGTCCTGTGTCTTCAAAAGATGCTGCTCCTCTAACAGAAGTGGGCCTGGCTGTCGGTCTCAGCCTGGTCTCCATCACCTGCAGTCCTGCTGGGGAGTGTGGGGGCTGCTGTTTGCTGATGCTGCTGGTCACGGGTGCAGGAGCCTCAGATATATGGTGTCGGGACGGAGGGGCCTAGTGCCATGATGGGGAGCGTAACGGCGTTCACCCTTCTCACCTGGCAGAACTGGCAGCTTTTCTGCAAGGGAGCCCTTCCTGTGACTTGGGGGGATGGGCCCCCACCCGAAGGGTGCTAAGTGACCTAAACACAAACCAACCAGAACACTTCAAGGGACCCAGGGGTGATTGGCTTCTGTCCAGTGACTGTCAAGTCCAGGACTTCTGTTCAAAGCTGTGGGCTAAGAGAAGCTCTTTGTCACAGAACACTTAGATTTGGAAAAGGGAAATGTGAACCTTTAAAAGTATGAGTCTGGAATGGTGGTAAGACAGGAAACAGGGCTGCCGTGGGGTATTCGGGTGTGTCCACCTCCACTGCTCATAAGGCAAACCCAATCTACCTCTCACCCCAGCCAGGACACCCCGTGTCCTGACCCCCTGGCCCTCTAAGCACAGGCTCTTAGGCTACTGCTGTGGGGTCAGCTTCTCGGGGGCAGGAGCCGGCTCTCTCAGAGGCCTGGACCTTGCCTGCTGAGTGATCACTCACTCAAGTGAGAATAGAAGAGAGCCAGGAGCCGGGGCTGGTGGTGTCTCAGCCTGTGCTGGCTGCCACCCCGGCCTTCACTTTCTTGTCCTTTCCTGAGCGTTCACCTCAGACTCAGCAGGCCCTGCACACACTGTGACACATTTAACTCTGTTCACACCTAGCCCAAGTGCCTCGTGTGATGACACCCGGCATTACTGGGCTGTGTGGGTACAGGAGGCTGTGAGGCCTCTGAGCCACCCCTCCCCACTTCCCTCCGGGTCTTGGTGTCTGCCAGGAAGAAACACTAGCAGCTCTGACCTGGGCAGGCCCTCACAGATATGCAGCCCCTCCTGCTCTTGCTGGCCTTTCTTCTGTCCCCCCGGGGCTAGCACAGGTGAGTGACCACCCCCATGGCTGAGGCTTTAGCCCCCTCATAGGGCTCCCGGTCCTCCTGACCCTTGTGCCCAGCACATTCAGGGACTGTGCTCGATTCAGGCCCAGGAACTTTCTGAACTCGCCTCAGACTCAGACTAACAAGTCCCAAGCTGCCTACACCCTCATCAGGTTGGCAGGAAGGAGGGCTGTTCCCTCAAAGACTTAGTGGGTGTGAGTGCATTTCCAGTGCCTGGGACACGGGCTGTCCATAGAGAGGCATTCAGCAAAGGTGGGGCAGCTACAGCGACAAAGCTTTGGAGTCCAGAGTATCAGACCGAGGGCAGGGCAGCTCAGAGACTCAGGCTGTGGTGGGAGGAGTGGTCAGACTCGCCTAAGGACCGGTTAAATTTCTCAGGCCCTCCACCCCCTCCCTGCTGCAGAGACGGGGCCAGGCTCGGATGGATCTGAGAAGTGGCTACATGACTGCCTGAAAGCACCCCTGTGGCCTGGGCTGCCCCGGTCTGTGTGGCCCATGTCCCTCCCACGCCCGCCTGCCTTCCCAGGTCCCCAGTGCTCCAGTGACTCTGGCTGTGTCCTCACCCCTGTGGTCTCAAATCCTACCAGCACTGGTCTACCAAGCGTAAGCCAAGGGCTTATTGGAGGCCTCCATGCAGCCAAAAGATGTTTCCTGAGAAGCTACATTGTGTTAGTGATGCTGTCATTTCTCAGGCCTAGTCTCCCAGCCAGGAAGGAATCCCAGGCAGCGCTGAATCCCAGTCACTAGATCACCATGGGTTGGTGTCTCATGAAGCCGTAAAAAGGAATTTGCAGACATTTTAGATAAGTAAGCAGAGAGAGACAAAATTTGTTTAATAAAGTAAAGACAAATTTATTTAAAGAAAGAAAGTAAGGACTCACAAGTATGCTGTGCTTGGGAGGGGCAAGGAAGCCGTTGAGGGCTGGAGTGCATGGGTATTTAAACCTTTTTTTCTCACTATTTTAAAATGTCATCATTTTATTGTGAGGGGCTCTTTTTTCCTAGTGGCCATATTCCTCCGGGCAGCTGTGCCCATTTTCTCAGCTTTTATCTTAGAGTTTACCTCCCCTGTCCAAGGTCTTATTTTCTCAAGTTTTACTGTCTTTGTGTGGTCCTCCTGGATTTTCTGACCTCACCTCTGGAGTATATTCTGGTAAGCACATTTTAGAATTTATTGTTCTTATCTTAGAAGCCTGTTTAACGCTCTCAAGTCCCTGCTTGCACTGCCCCTGGAGCTGCCTACTTAACCCTAACTTGCCCTGGAACTCAGTACGCCCTAGTGTGGGGACCGTAACACTGGACAGTCCTTGGTGTCTCTGGAGAAAAGAGTCTCACAAAGCTCCAGAATGAAGGCAGAACCGGGGCTTATTAGGCAGTGACAGGACAGACCCCATGAGAGGCAGCGGCAGTCTCAGGAGGGGGAGAGCGCACGGAGGCATGGAGCAGTAGGGTGTTTGAGGGTTTTTCCGTTCTGGGTAGAGATACCAGGGCTGGGGGCGAGTGACCATGGGCACCTTAGCAACCACGCTGCAGGAGGGCATAGGTGTGAGCTGGCAGCATGTGTGGGCAGATGCAGGAGGTGATGGGAGCACAGGAGAAGACAAGGAGTTGGGCCTGGTACATGGTGGTTTCATTTAAGGGACAGAGAGAAACAAATGCTCTCACTGGACAATGGTGTTTATTAAGAATCAGACGGCCACGCCCACATGTTTTGATGGAGACCACGAACAAGTGACAGTGGTCTAGTTACCCCAGGAGAGATTCATTGTTCTGTGGTCCAGGGCAGGAAGCTGGAGATCCTGGTGAAGACCCACAGAAGGACCTTATGACCCTTGTATGCATAGCTGAAATGCCCTGGGCCACCCTGTCACACATGAACGGGGCCCCAGAGTCCCCCTGTGACAGAAAAGGGACAAGTGTCATCCACTGCCCTCTGATTCCCTCCTCTCAGCTTCATCATCCCCCCAGTCCTTTCTGCCTCCCTCTCAGGGCTCAGGTGTCCCAGGGAAGGGACTGAATGGTCATCAATCACCAGGCCTTCGTTGTAAGGGGACAAGTAGAGTCCAGGCCCCTGTGACTCCCCCCACCATTGCTGATGCTGGCTGTGTACCCCTCAGCTCAGCCCAGGCCCAGGCTCCTTGTTGGCCCAGGACAAAGGCCCAGAGGCTGATGGAGGGAGAACCTGCCCCTGTGCTGGGAAGAACGTGCCTCCAACCATGAGTGGAGCCTGGCCACTGTACACTGTGCTATGGGAGAAGCCTGGTCATGCACCCCAATGTCACAGAAACTCTGGGGCAAGACTGGGAAGGAGATTGCCCCCTTAGACCTCCAGTGGCCTTCTTGGTCTCAGGGTTTCCCACACACAGCTCAATGGAGTTGTTGGGTAATTTTGTAAGAGATCCTTGCACTTCTGCTCAGTCTGCACTTGTAGATCCACCTTCTGAAGTGTGTCTGGAGAGTCCCCATCAGTCATTTCTCCCCAGCTTGCCATGCTGCACACCTGTCCCAGCTCTACCACATCCTGATATGTGGCAGGGAAATGGTCTGCACGTTCTGGTTCAGTTGTGCTTTGTTTTCCAGCTGGTCAGAGGGAGAGAGGAAGCAGTTCAGGTTCTGGCCTCCAGCTGGGCTCAGCCTGTGGGGAGGCTTCTGTACCCACCTTCCACCCGCACCTCACAGAGTCTCCAAAGCCCCCTCTAATCCACTGACTAGGGACGAGCATCCAGTTGGAGGGAGGTGGGAACTCATACCCATGGTGGGGAGCTCGCCCCTGTGACTTGTGCAGTTACCCCTGCAAGTCAGCAAGACGGTACCTTCAACAGCATGATGTCACTGACATGTTTCTTAGCATCATAGTCCTGGTGGAGGAAGGCTCTGAGCACAGGGATGACCTGCTGGGTGTTTTCCCTCTTTCTGATGTTGTGAGCTCCCACCGTGACAGTCATATTTCTGTAAAACAAGGGGGATGTGAAGTGGGGGGCTTCAGTGCAGTCTTCACAGGGCAGGTTGAAGCGCAGCATCTAGACCCCCAGCTGAGTATATTGGAAAGAGGGGTGGATGGGTGTCCCCCTTCCGTGCTGTGCAGGGGTGACCCAGACTGTGATGGTGCTTCGGCAGCCCCCCCTCCCTCTGATGCTCCAGGAACCCCACACTTGCTCTGCCTGGCCACGCAGGTCACGGGGCTCCTCTGTGTGCTCTGCGTTTTCACGAACCTGCTTGAAAGGCCTGGGTGTGTAGGAGGTCCCAGGATGCCAAGGCCCCGTTTGTTGGGCAGAGCTCACCTTCCATTGCAGTGAGCTGCTGTCAACACGAAGTTGTCTTGTATCAGGGAACACCCACATTTGAACCAATGACCTTTTTGGTCATCATAGAAATGTACAAGCGCCATGTAGGGCCAGGAGTGTGGTTTGGCCTCTGTACCCCAGTGGATCTCTTCTGAAAGAGAAACTTCCCTGAATCTCTTTGTTCATAGAAAAAGATTTGGCCTTTGCCTTGCAGGCTGATACAATGGATGAGATGACCCAGGCTGGGGTGGGCTGTCGTGGTCTTCAAGGACCCATCACCATGGGATATGGACTTGGGCCTCCTGAGCTCATTGGGTGCATGGGAATGTTTCCTTGCCTGGTTCTCAGTTCCTCTGTGGAGAGGGAGTTCTGCCCTATTGAATATCAAACCCTTAAACACATGTCCCAGAGAAGGATGTCTGCTCAGGATAGAGGTCTACACGACCTGCAATTAGTTGCTTTGACTTAGCTTTGTCACACATTTCTCTCTCTTTTTTAAAAAAGATTTATTTATTTATACATATAAAATCTGGGGTACAGGCTGGCACTGCAGGGGGTGAGACAGAGTGGGGAACAAAACAGCCTGATGAACTGAAATAAACTGCTGAGGGGAGCAGTGGGTGAGACAGGAGATGTGTACTGCGTCATGTGCGTACCTCCTGGCCGGGGGTTGAACTTGTGCTGGAGAGGCTGCGGATAGCTTCACAATGCGGTGCTTAACTCCTGGTGCCACCAGGGAGGCCCGTTTTGTCACATACTTCTCAGCCAAAGTGTGTCCTGCCTACTGCAGGCTTGACCTAGTCTCAGATCTGAAAAACTGGATCCTGTGCAGTGGAAAACTCAGGGTTCATTTTCCTCATCCTGAGTCAACTGCATGTTAAATACCCCAAAAAGCCTTGTTGGGCACACAATGAATACTCCAGTTCTTTTGTCAGCAGCAGAGGAGTGGTGATAATGCAATCTGATTCCCAGCACAAATTTGTCTTTTTAGATATTGACTAGAGGATGGAGGGGGAGATTAGACAAGTTTGAAAATCAGATTGGACTGGGGAAATGGGCGGGAGTGAGCCTGGTGGGAGTCAGTGTCCATTAGGTCTTGAGGACATGGTGAGGCCACATGCCGTGGCTCATTTAGTGTCTGAGTTTTCCTCTGGTAGATTGGAGTGGACAGAGAGTGGGGACAGGCACAATTGGTCCCAGAGTGTAAGAAAACTCCTTCATTCTTGGTCCAGAGGACAGCTCCTGCCATAGCAGACACCTAACCTGTCTTAGGTGTGCAGAATGGAAATTATGGACATCAACTCCAGCTCTCCCCTCCCCTGCATCCTGCCCATCCTAAATATAAGTCCCTGTTCAGGTGACAGGAGTGAGAGCCATGGAAGGGAGCTGACACCCCAGCTCCCTTGGGAGTAGATTCCTTTGCTGTGATTTCTGTGCCTGAATATTCAGAGACAGGTCTGGGTTTCAGCAAATCTCTAGGAGTAGACTGAGCAAGGAAGGCTCACAGAGCCTCAGTGGACACTATGGAAGTGTCATGAACGGACTAAGCTGTGTGGTAGAGGTGGAGCTGAGAATAGAGCATGACTTACCTCCTTCAACCCTGGAGAGTAGGACACTGGCCAACAAGGACAGAAGAGGCAGCATCTTCTCTGAGGCTGATCAGGTCTGATGTGGTCCCTGCTTCCTCCTCATTCTAGCAATGGTGCGTCACACCCTTCTGAAGCTGAGGGTGTTTATGATTTCCTCTGCTGCAATCAGCTGGAGAAAACTGCTTTGAAAGGCACATGTGATTTTTGTCATAGAAGGTCATGCAAACACAGAAGTAAATTCATATTCACAGACCCCAGCCACATTCACAGAGGAGAGGATTAAATAAGGGTGAGGATCATGGGGGATTTTAGGATCCGTCTACTGCAGAGAGTGACAATCACAAAACTTTTAAATGGAATGCAGGAGAAAAGTGGGGAGAGACAATTCAGGGTCACCTGAGGAATGGAATGTGGGATGTTAACCTCCTGGGAGGTAAGACCTTCTCTATTTCAGGTTCAAAATCACCTCAAGGGCTCAGAAACACAGGAAACTTGAACCCCAACCGATTTAGAAGGTGCACAACCTGGATAGAGCCAGAGACTGCAGAAGGGTGGGCAGGGCAGGTAACTTGGTCTGACCTGGGAGGCCATGACACGGTGGCCCAGGCCTTAGGAGCCACTGGGTGTCAGCACAAGTCAGGACCCTCAACAGGCATTCAGTGGATTAAGAAATGGAGTTTTGTCTTCCTCTTGGTCTTCTCTAAGAAATTTGAAGACGGGATCAGCTTCCAATGGGAAGGGAAAGTCGAGGCTAGTTGAAGGCAGGGAGGAGGGCATGAGTGAGAGAAGAGGGGCAGCTGGTCGCGTGGGAGCCCGTCTGTCTACTGAGCATTTCTCCTCAGCTGGGGGACTTTGGGAGGGTCAGTTCTCACCACAGATCAGACACCAGAACTCAGAGGTCTCAGGGGTCCCATTGAGGGCACCAGCTGATTTGCTTTTTCATGACCACAATGCAGACAACAGATTTCAGCAATGCGCCTTGTTCTAACTCCGTGATTTGAGGAAGGAGGAACATTAAGAACAGCCAGAGTAGCCGGATGCCCAGAGGCTGCCCGGGTTCATGGTGAGGGGGAGGGAGAGCAGGGACTCGGTATCCAGCCCCTTCCTGCTCACGTAGGTAGGTGCTGTGAGCTCACTGCCTGCTCCTTGCTGGAGTTTTTCTTCCCCTATTGTCTCTACATCAGAAGCAAACACCAGTCAGCACAGTGCTCAGGTTTGGAAATCCTGGGAAATTCAGTCTGGACTGAAACAAATGATGAGCCTTTGGAGTTGGAGAAATAAAGAAGGAAGAAGTAAGCTGGTGGGTCTTTATTTTGTTTATTTGAAACTTTAAAAAACTGGTTAGACCTACACCAGTCCTCTGCAACCTTCTTATTATTCAACATTTTAAAAGAGTAGTTGTATTTTTTTTTTTTTTTTAAGAAACGTGTTTACCGGGTGTGAAATTTAGGTTCGAAAGCATGAAAAGGAAAAATCCTCCTCTCTCCTCTGACTCCTACTCATGTTTGTGCCCTGGGCAGCTCAGGGCATATTCCGCGGGTCAGCCCTGGGCAGAATGCCTTCCCATTGCAGGGTGCACTCACACCCTTGCTGCCCCAGACTGGGTTCATTTAGACACCCCAGTGAACCTAAGTTGCACATTTGGGGGATGTGGGTGGAAGCCGGGTGCAGGGAGAGGACCCTCCCTGTGACAGGGAGATGTTGCAAATTGCACACACTCAGGGGCCCTGCCCTGGGAATCAATTTTTTTTTCTCATCAACATTCTAAAAAGTCAGTGATGTTGTCTGAGGCCCTTCGGTGTGTGTCCCATACCTTGCCCGTGGGATTGCTCCATCCTGCACAATTCACTGTTCCGATTAATGCCCCCAACACTACCCAGGGTCCTAAGGCTTCATGTTTCTGTTGTCTACTAGGTGTGAAAACGAAAATCATAGTGGTTTCTATGACCGCTTCCCTGACACGTAGTGAGATTCATTAACTTTTAAAATATTTACTGGAAGTTTGAGCTCACTCTTCTGTGAATCGTCATACCCCTTGCAGTTACATTTGAGTTGTTTTTGTTATGATTTTCAAGAGTTTTGACATAATCTAGATTCCAGTTTTTCAGCAGGAAATTGTAAATATTATCTCCCACCCAAAGTTGTTGTTTTCACTCTTACAGAGACTTTGGTTAGATAGACAGAAGATTTAAGTTGGCAAAGACTCCAATTTATTCATTTCTCCCTATTGTTTCTGAGTTCCACAGATTTTCTGGGAAAAAAAATTAATTTTCCGCTGCATTCTTGATTATTCCTCATAATCCTATGGTTCTCCAGACCAGAACTAGGGAGGTCTGGGCCTTGTAGGGGTGTCAATGGAGGCTGTAGCAGCACAGCCGAAAATTCAAGCCAAGGATGAACAACCCTCTTGCCCTGCTCGATGCTTGGGAAGCTGGAGCTTGTGGGGACAAAGGCACAAAGATCAGCCATCCCTGCCTCCCCACCCCGCCTGACCCACTCGCTCCCCCACAGTCAATAATGGACTCAGGTTGACTTTCTGTTTCCTGTCTGTCTTGTTTTCAACCACTTGTAGAATTAAAAAATATACAATCATCCATAGAAGCACACACAAAAATACATGTACACATATATATGTGTAATATAAAAAATTTGCATAGTAAATACATATCCCGTGCCCATGTATGTATATGTAGGAACACACTGAGGAGTAGGTACAGATACATGGTTTCCAAGAGCAGCCTTGACACACAGGTCACTTGAGGGAGTTCATGGGTAACAAGGACTAAGGAGCGTCTGCTGTGGCCCTGTCCTCTTTCATGGGGGGTGGGGAGGCCCAGAAATGACAATGGAACCTCATAACTGAACAGGAGCCTGGGCTCCTCCCCCAGGTCAGGTCTTTTCCAAATGGGAGAGAAAGGCTCGCAGCTCTCCTTCAGCCCAACCCACCATCACCGCAGTCCCTGAAGATGTTTTTGGGTCCTTGTTGCAACGATTCCTTGAGAAACAGCAGAGACACATTAACAGCTGTTCTGAGAAAACTTCAACTGTGAAAACTTTCTGTTCTGTTTGCAAAATCTGCCGACTGTGTCTTCCACCACTTCTCAGAGTGCATAGAGGGAATTCTGCAGCTTGGTGGCCTGCGTCCTCTCTGTGTGTGTGTGTGTGTGTGTGTGTGTGTGTGTGTGTGTGTGTGTAACAGTGTGATCTTGGGCTCATCACTTAATATCTCTGAGTCTGTTTCACTTTTAAATGTGATTAATGGCCCTCCCCTGCAGAAGGTGGGGAATTCAGTAAGATAATTTAAATACAAATTATACAGGTTTTAGATATGGCAAGATGTAGGTTAATAGCAATGCCTTGTGTCCAGCACTACTGATTCCCATATGCTGCATTTGGGCTAAAATGCTACCAAATGACAACCTCTTTATTTGAAGGTCTTCTGGGTGCCCCACCCCCGCCCCAGTGCTCCCTTCTACATGCATCTGGTGGGACTTCACTTACCTGGGAGAGCCCTCTGCTCTGGGACACTGACCAGAGTCCAGGGACTCCTTCATGGGACAAACCTTTCCTTTGGCCTGTTATATTGTCTACAGGCTCAGGAAACAACCATCTGATGCCCTGTGCTGTGAGGCTGAGGCAGAGATGAGATTTCTGGGAGAAAGGGACCCAGCTGATGTGGCCCGTGATTTCCTCAGGACTCACTGAGCACCATTTTTGAGTAGGGATTTCTGTGAAGGCAGCTGAGACACTGGTAGCTGCACAGCCAGCCTTAGCTTGTGGTGCCAGGAGAGGGGGTTTGGGGTGAATGGCTGGAAGCTGAGACCTCAAGTCCAAGGTCAAGGGCAGCACCTTGGTGAATGCCACCTCAGTTCCTAGGCGTAGGGACTAAAAACAAGGGGCCATTTGCAATCTCGTGTTGGAGGTTCTGGCCAATGATTAAGCAAGGAGAGAACAGCTGCCATGAAAGGTTGCTGGGTAAAGTGGATGGTGTAAGTGAAAATGAGAGAATGGATGAAAGTGTACATGAGAGAAGTTCTTGCTCCTGTTGTCAGCCCAGCTCTGGCCTTTCCAGTCCCTGGTGTCTCATATGTCGTCCTATCATAGCTCCTTTGGTAGGAGGCTCCAAGAGGCCCAGCAGCTCTCTGCAACACCTGATTTCTCATGGGCAGATTTTGAGGGATGGGCTGGAATGGTCCTGATTTTCTGTTCTGTTCACATAGAGTTCCATGAGTGCTTCCTGGCTTTGGTCAGAAACAGAGGAACTTAATAGCAGGGAGCATTTACCATAAGATGTTGCACCAAGACTGGCGGGTCAATAGAATATATGACAAAAGAATTCTGAGGTGAGAAATTCTGAGGTTTAGAATTTCTAAACACATTATTTGTTATATCTCCCTGAATGTTATATAGAGAAACTGAAAGTCTATGCACCCATATGCTAGAGGTTCTGCAAATGATTCAGCAGCAGCCCTTTCACCTACCCCAAACCAAACCATCTGCCACGTCCCGTAGAGACTTGATAAATAGTGCACCTAGCCCTAGGTGTGATGGGGAAGAAAGAAACCCTTTCTGTGAAGGTTACGATGTGAACTTCTGGGTAAAGGAATGGCCTTAGGAGGCAAAGTTTCTGGGTAAAGATCCCGAGGTCGGGTAGGGTTTAGAAGGATCTTGAGTGTGGTCCAATTATTTCAAAGGTGACGAACACCACAACCCATATGGCCACTCACTTCCAAGTGCCTCCTTTGCAGCAGTGCAGAAAAAATGGATTTTTCTGTGTTTGGAATGATACACTTGTCTCCAGTTCAGTGGAAGTGGCCACACAATTGCACCCTCACCCACTTTTGTGCCTTCCTCTGTAGCCCTCTCATCACCCCAGGTTTTTACTCACTCCATGGTTTTCTGAACTTTCCCCAACCTGATTTCCAAGCTTTGCTCCTTGTTGGTAACTGGGACCTAATTATTGATAAATTAGGCAACAAAGCAAAGTTAGAGAGAGCTTAGTATATACCAAACCTCTGGAAATCCCATAGCTGGATCTCTTTCCTATAGACTTTTTGCCTCTCACCAGAGGCAAATGGAAGTGTGATCTTCCCACTACACACACAACCTTGGTTCTCCTTCCCTGACAGGTATCTCCCTCAAGACTCTTTTGATATCTTATACCATCCCAGAACTTCTGGCTCTCATCACAGCATCCTAATAGGAGAGCACAGATGACTCCTAACTGAGGCAAGCATCTTCTCAACAACATGGCTGAGTCCTGTGGTTAAATGAAACTGGCCAGGGCCAACTTCTGGCCCCTTATGCCTATAGATTCTGATTTCAGGCAACACATAAGACAGTGATAAGACTTAAGGAAATCAGTTGACAGCAGTAGAAGCAAATGCCATGTGTCACTGTGGGAATGTCCTGTTACTGTACTAGTGTCACCACCTAAAAGGAATGGCCCTGCCCACTTTGGAGAGGGACTGGCTGTGACATGTGAGAAGTTATTATGGCTCTAGGGAATGCCCCTCATGGGCCAGGCTCAATATTCTGTGGGGAATGTGGGGAAAGAATATCAGGACAAAAAGAAGAATATATGTTCATGAAGAAAATGGAAAGTAGGAAGGAAAAGTGTCATTCATTTCAGTCTCCCACAGACAGAGTGTTACATAAGCCCTGAGTTTTAAATCCTGGGATCATATGAGATCTACAGTGCCATTTTCTTTGAGCTCACTAAACCCATCAACTGAAGCCTTTTCTCTGTTCTTAAAAATGTATGTCAATGGCACTATAATCTCTTCCCTATTTTTTTAAATTTTACTTGCAACTAATTTCTACAGTTGTTGGAAAATTTTAAAAACAAAACAAAATTATAAAGTGGTTTGATTTCCCCTTACTTGTTAATAATCATCTTTAATGTCCTGAGGGATGATCCAACATTTCTCTCATGTGTATCTGCAGCTCTGCTTGTCCTATACTTGTGGGAGGAGCACAGAGGAACCTTGCACTGTGTGGTATGTTGCTCAATGATTCTGAGATTTATCCAGAGGTCAGAGATCACCAAAAGGTCAAGTCCTGGTCTCTGGTACCCAGCATGCTGCCTACTACGCATGGTAATGGCAGCTTAGCAATCTAATTTCCTTGGGAGAAGGTGTCCTTTGCCAGTCTTAGCCCATGTGCTTGAGTGGGACCCACCCTGTGCCCCCAAAGCAGGGAAGACCAAGGATTGTCAGCCCATGGACCCAACTTCTAGGGCTATAAAGACTTGCTATATAGGTCAATCAATATCAAGGGCCAGTTTTGGTAAAAACAAAGTCGAGAGAGAGAGAGAGAGACGGCCTCACTCTGAGCATTAAAGGGATGATAAATAACTCTCAGGAAGGAAGCTCAGATGAGGCAGGGCTGCTGTCTGATGTAGTGGCTGTGGGTGTCACTGACTTGTGCACCCACAGCCTGCACAGCTGCGTCTCCATCTGGTGGCAGCACAGCAGGGCCTGCGCCTCGGCTGAAGAAACTATCCTGAAGGATTAGCAGGATGGAGATGAAGGCGTGTGGGTCTGTCATTGGGGACTTGATTTCTGGGGCTCTGGCACCTCTACCAGTCAATACCACCTCCTAGTCCCCACCTTAGCATCAGGTTCCTGTCTGGGTTGGGACAGTAGTCTTTTCTGCGTCATCAGCCGAGGGTACTGATGTGGCCACTGTGGGTCCTCACACCGCCCAGGGGATGTTACCAGGCAGGAGGTGTTGGGGTGGGCAGCTTTCATAGAAAACCTTGCAGGATGACAGGCCACAGAAGCAGAAAGGAGCCTCACTGGGCCCACGTGCTCCTCCATCCTCTTTGGGCGAAGGACTGCCCAGCGGCTCCAAAGAGCAGCCTTCCTGGGAAGATGCAGCCGCTCCAGCTCCTGTTGCTGCTGGCCTGTTTGCTGCCCTCCAGATGGTGTCTTTTGAGGTGGAAATGATTCTCAACTTTGCATGAACTTCGTTGGGCTTCACTTGGAGGTAGGTCTGTCCCCCCTCCCTGCACCGGGACCCCCTTCTGGCCTCCTTCCCTCCTCCCTGGCAGGGAGGCAGACCTGGGGAAGCAAAGCCTGTGACTGGGCGCACTGAGGAGGGCAGCGCCTCGCGTCTGCTCACCCGTCCTGCTCTTGGGCCGAGGCCCGGGGTTTGTAGACAAGGGGGTAAAAAGGGGGAGATGGCGAGTGTCGGTCAGGGGGTGCTAAGAGGGTTCGGGGAGTCCTGGTGATGCAGCAGCTGGAGCTCGGGGGAGGCCGGGCAGGGTGCGTGCGCCCCAGCTGTGCCTGGAGCTCCCCCTGGCGTCCGCTGGTCGCAGGCCGGGCGGGAACCTAGAGCGGCTGGCGCGGCCTCTGCTGGGGGCGGTGGGGGAGAGAAGCCCTGGCCCAGGTGGCTCCGGACCGGCGGGCAGCTGCTGCCTGCGCAGGGAAGGAGCTGGTGGTCAAGGGCTGCCCTGAGCCGTTCTCTCCCTCGTGATTCCAATGGCGCCCATCTCTCATACAGCTCAGGCTGTGCTCAGCTTCTCAATGAGAACTGGGGGACCATTTCAGGTCGTCTTCATGGGCCGGCCCGGGTTGGGGGGGGGCGGGCAGTGGGTGTTACAGAAGGCGCACTCCAGCTCTGGCCAGCCCCTGCAGGACGAGTTCCACTCCCCCATCTCCCCCCAGGGAGACCTCCGCGGTCTCCCTGCTGCCCCCCTCAGCTGTGGATTTCAGTCCGTCCGCCAGTTCTGCTCCCCACTCTGTCTCTGTTGAATCCTCTTGCACCCCCGCACCTCTGGCCTGTACCCCAGTTCTTGTATGTATGAAGAAAGACATCTAAAAACATCAAGGAGGAAACGTGTAACTAAAGAAGCGTTTTATGATGAATCTGATGTTTTGGTTTGAGCCGCTGGAGCACAGCTGATGCAGGTACCAGGCACCCGTCTCTGAGATAGGAATGAAGGAGTAGGTCTCCCCCATCTCTTGCAATTCCCCTTTGTTTGACAGGTTTGTCTTCTCCCATTCCAAGGAGTTGAGAAAAGCAGCCTAGAGCTCACCCATCTCATGCAGACCCTTTCCCTTCCCTTTGCAGACCCTCCTCTTCCCCTTTTTTCCCCTTTGCACGAAGACCCCTGCCCTCTGCCCAAGACAGGACGGTGGTCTGTCAGACATGAGTCTGCTGCCCTACTCGTTTGTCCACAAATTCAACCACTTGCCTATTCCCCAAACTTGGTTTCCTTTCATTGGCTGAGGGAAACTGAGGCTGGTGTTCAGTACCAATGGGGCAGGCCAGAGCCAGGAGCTGGATGCCACTTGGGCTCTGCCAGCCTCAACTCTGACTTCCCAGGGATGGAGCAGTTGCCCCCGGCCGCCAGGCCACCCTGTCGTCGCCTGGGCATCCAGGGTGGCTTCCTGATCCCCTTGCTCCGAGGGAGCGCCCTCTCTTCAGAGGGAGGGAGAATCCCAGCAGCTGTGGGGTTTCTCCTCAGGGGAACTTTCCAAGTCCCCCTTGCGAGAGGCACAGCTCTTCTCTGCCCCCTTGGAGGAGATGGAACCTGGGTGAAAAACCGCAGTGGGTCCCCTGGCATTTGGTGTCAGTTCCTGGGGTACATGCCAAGCCCCTGGCCTGCACACATTTGGGAAGAATCGGAGTCCCCCTCAGGGAGGGAGTCCAGTTCCCCTCAGTTTGGGAGGGAGTCTGTGAGTCTTCCTCAATTTGGGGCTTCTTTGGAGTGGAGTGGGAATTGGGAAACATTGGGTATTTTCCTTGGTATTTGGAGTTTCCCATTCATTTTTGGAAGCCAAGGATTTGGTGAAAATTGTGAGAGCTGCCATATTTGTTTCATCTGAAAGCCCCGTGGGGACAGTATTAACTGAATTGGGGACCTGTAGCTGCCAACCCATGTCTAAGAAGCAGCTCCTGTCACTCTTTCCCTGCAGGAGTCCAGGAGCAGCTGACAGTGGGGAACAGACTGATGCTTTCCTAACACAAAAGCCAGGCAGTAAGCGCTCCTTTTCCACACTGGCTGGCTCAGGCCTGACTTCCTTTTGACTCTCCTCTTCTACAGTCTCCCCCTGACATCCAGGGTGAGTTCTGGCGCTTTGGCTCTAGGCAACCTAGAATAACACTGACTCTGTGGACACTGGCAGGTGGCTGGAAGGGCTGGGTTGTCCCCATGAGAGCAGTGGGCCTGGACCGGGCCTTCTCCTTACCTTACTTGGCCCTCACTTTGTGCAAATAGCTTTGTGAATATGAATGTTGTGTCCATGTAAGGAATTCAAACAAGGGTCTGCAATCAGGTCTTGGTTATTTAAAAATTTGGTATTTTTTCTTATTTTTATGTGTTTAATCAGAAAGCTACTTCAGCATCTACCAGTCACTGTGAAAATGGGATGTAAAGTAAGCTGAAGAGTGTTCTCCGCTTGAAGGAGGCCTTTTCTTCCTCTGAATTCACTGGCCTCTCCAGATCACACTCAGGGACTTCTGGCATCAGGCTCAGTTGGTTTTGTCAAAATTACTTGGACTTTCTAATCAGCTATAAAGGAAGCTTGCTAGGTGGTTGGAAAATTTCTAAACTTCTTATTGGCCATTAAAAGTGACAGGTTTCATTAAAAATCTAAGTTTCTTATTTAAAATAATCAATTTAGTCATCTAAAACTACACAGTATGTTTCTGTAAGCGATATTCCTTGTCAAATTTCTGGTAAGTATCTAAGAACAAACAAAATGCAAAGTAAGATCTTAATCTGTCTCTTCTCCTGTCCTTCTCATGCCCCAGGTAGAAGGTATCTTTTATCTTTCCTAGGACCAGGCCTCCTTTTTGAGGTCAAACAGAAACCAGCACTTTGCAAAGCAATTTGAATTTTCTATGCTTGTCTTTAAAATTCCAATCTTGGGCTCTAGAGGTTTTAAAATGATTGAAATGGGATACTTATTAGAACATGTAAGGACTTTAGTTTCCCTCTCATATTAGAAACCTCCTTGATTACCAAAAACAAACAAACAAACAAACAACTTAAATGGCTATATCGACTGAACTTGAAAAACGTAAGTTGTTTTAGGAATTAGTCTGTCTTCGTATTGAAAGGGATGTAGTTTTGGTCAAACTGTCGACCCATCCAAAATCTCTTCTAGGGACTTTGGAAAAAGGTGGCCATAAAAAGTGATAGGCAATCAGGGAAATGCAAATCAAAACTACCATGAGATACCATCTTACACCAGTGAGAATGGCACATATTAAAAAAACTAGCAACAACAAATGTTGGCGAGGGTGTGGAGAAAAAGGAACTCTTCTGCACTGTTGGTGGGAGTGCAAACTGGTCCAACCACTATGGAGAGCTGTGTGGATATTTCTGGACCTACTAAACATAGAGCTTCCATATGATCCAGCAATTCCACTCCTAGGTATTTACCCAAAGGACACAGAAACATCAATTCCAAAGAACACCTGCACCCCTATGTTTATAGCAGCTCTATTTACAATAGCTAAGCTTTGGAAACAACCCAAATGCCCAAAAATAGATGACTAGATCGAGAAGATGTGGTACATATATACCATGGAATATTACTCAGCATTCAAAAAAGATAAACACATGCAATTTGCAGCAACATGGATGGCGCTGGAAGGGATCATGCTCAGCGAAATAAGCCAGAAAGAAAAAGAAAAATACCGGATGGTCTCACTCATAACAGGAATCTAGAAAACTTAAATAAGGGACCAGGAAAATGAATAACTATAAGAAAGTGAAAATCAAAATCAACAAAAAACTGTGAACCAGAGACACTTTTTGGGGGGTGGGGGGCGGGAGGGGAGGGATTGGGGTCAGAATGGGGGGGTTGCAATTGTATGGGGAATATAAAAATAAAATTTATTATTAAAAAAAAGAAAACATTAATAAATGAAAAAAAAAGTGATAGGCAATTTTCTGCCCCACTATCTTTAAAACCTAGGGGCATTATTACAAATATAACTTGAAAAATGTTTTCATATCTGAAGGAGTTAGTTCAAAATGAATATTTAAAAGTAAATTAATAATTGCTGTTGGTAATATTGGTAAAATGACTATCTCTAAAAATTAGTGCAAGTGGCCTAGATTCTAAATGAAAGAGATCTCTATGTCTGTGTCTTTGCCTTTGTGTCTTTTGTCTCCAGAGGGTTGCTGTGTTAAAATTATTATAAATTGAGCCTAGATAAATTCTAATCAAAAAAGAAACAATTTTTGAGATGGAGATCTAAAATTTTTGAGATGGAGATCTAAAATTTTGATGGAGAACCTAGTTCAAAACGTAATGGTTTAGGGCCTCCCTTGTGGCGCAAGGGGTTAAGATGCAACCCATGAAGCAATCCTCAGCCTCTGCAGCACAGGTTCGATCCCTGGCCGACCACGGAGCAACCCACATGGTGCAGCAGATCTCTCCTGACTCCACCGCTGCTCCCCTCAGCAGTGTATTTCAGTCAGTCTGCCTGTTCTGTTCCCCACTCTGTCTCTGGTGAATCCTCTCACCCCCCCACACCTTTGGCCTGTACCCCAGTTTTTGTATGCATAAATAAATAAATCTTAAAAAAAAATGAAGAGCGTGTGTATTTTCTTGATTTCCCGAAAGGCTGCATACTGCGCATGCTCCTGCACTTCTTCCCACTTGACAGCATAGGGAACACGGCGTATCGAGAAAAACATACTGTCTACCAAACCTGACTAACCTTCCGGAGACCACATGGGCAAAGAAAATGTAAACAAATGAGAACCACTCAGAGAGATGACTAGCCGGAAAAACTGTGATTTTCAGTGGGGAAAGGTTAGCAATAAACTGCAAGAAAAACAAACTCTACAATCTAATTTTATTTTTTAATTTTAAAAATTTATTTATATACAAAATTTATTTATTTATTTATATTTATTGATTTAAATAAAATTCATTTATTTATATTTATTTATTTATATGTATTTATTTATATACATACAAAATCTGGGGTACAGAGCAGAGGTGAGGGGGGAGGTGAGAGGATTCACCAGAGATAGAGCGGGGAGCGGAACAGATGGACTGACTGAAATACACTGCTGAGGGGAGCAGTGGGCGAGTGAGGAGAGGTCTGTTGCGCCATGTGGGTAGATGCCTGGCCGGGATTCAACTTGTGCTGCAGAGGGTACCGACTGCTTCATAGTGCCGCGTCTTTACCCCTTGTGCTACCCAGGAGGCCCTTCAATCTAATTTTATTTTTTTTTAAAGATTTATTTATTTATGCATACAAGAACTGGGGTACAGGCCAGAGACAGACTGGGGAAGAGAACTGGCGATTGACCGAGATACATCGCTGAGGGGAGCAGCAGGGGAGAGAGCTGCGCCATGTGGGCTGCTCCCTGGCCCCAGGGATCAGGTGGCTGCGGGTGCCTTCATAGTGCTGCGTCTTAACCCCTTTAGCCACCAGGGAGGCCCCTAATGTTCATTTTAGTTAGGAGAGTCCAGGACTTCGCCTGGGTACTCTCTACTTATTATTATTATGTTTTTAATACACGCACTGGGTACGGTCAGAAGCGCGGGAGGGTGAGAGAATTCACCAGAGCCAGAGCGGGGAGCAGAGCAGGCAGAAGGAGCGAAGTGCACTGCTGAGGGGAGCAGCGGGCGGCAGGAGAGGTCTGCGCGCCATGTGGGATCGAACCGTCACTGAAGAAGCTGCGGGCAGCTTCGCAGCCCAGCGCTCAACCGCTGCGCCCCGGGTACCCTCCACTTTTCTAGCACCATTGTGGAAAGAACCCCGACCACGCGCATGTGGGGCGTGGCGTATGTAGATGAGCAGCGCGCGGAGGAGGCTGGGCCTGCTGCGCTGGGCCCTGCGCGAGCTGGTCTGGGGGCGCCCGTGCCCCCCGGAGCGCTTTCGGGCCGGGCGAGGTCGGGGCGAGGGCCGGCGCGGGCGTCGGGGCGGGCGGGCGGCGCGAGGCGAGCGACCGTGTGTGAAGAGCGAGGCGAGGAGCGGGGTGTGGGTGTGGGCGCGGCGAGCAGCTCATACTTACCTGGCAGGGGAGACACCATGATCACGAAGGTGGTTTTCCCAGGGCGAGGCTTATCCATTGCACTCCGGATGTGCTGACCCCTGCGATTTCTCCAAATGTGGGAAACTCGACTGTATAATTTGTGGTAGTGGGGACTGCGTTCGCGCTCTCCCCCGGTTATCTGTTAACAAAATAAGGCTTTTAAGACAGGGCGGGCGGGATTCTCATGAAACTGTAAAGTACTCTCTGTGCTTGTGTTTCCTAAATTGCGTCACGTTGTTTTTGTTTGGCGGTGTTTGAAGTGTGGTTGCTGAAAGAAGCAACCTCCGCAAAAGTTTTAAGGATACAGTTCTCTAGGTTTCTCATTTTTTGCGGGATACGTGACTCACAATCAGTGTTTCAACAACGTGCCCAGTAAACAATACGCCCATTGAAGTCTAGGCGCTCGGGTTACAGCATACTGTTAAATTTTTTATTTTTAAAGATTGATTTATTGGCCCTCCCTGGTGGCACAAGGGGTTAAGTCGCACACCATGGAGCTGTCTGCAGCCACAATAGCACAAGTTCTGTAACAGGGGAGGTTCCCTGCCCCACCCAAGGGAGGGTGGAGCTGAGCAGGAAGAGGAGAAGCTGCAGAAGAGACTGAGGAAGGAAGCAGGATGGAGCCAGGAGACCTGGAGGAGGCGCGTGGAGCCTAGAGACACGTGAAGAAACTGCGCTTGCCTTTTGGTCGTGGACTGGGTGACACAGATGTGGGTGAGACCCGTGGGGAGGTGACAATGGCAGCTTTTATCTTGATGTTGGTTTTGCTCTTTTCCTTCTGGGCCTGTCTGGTTGTTTCTAACCCTTTTCTGTGGGTCCCCACTGGAAGATGCTTTAGACTTGTGGCAGGCTTTGGGGCCTTGCTCTGGGCCAATCCCATATGGATGGACTTTTACGCACGAGGGGACGGGTAACTTTGGGTGCTTCATTTAGAAACTAAATTCTTTGCCTTTTCTGTATTGTTTCCTAATTATATCAAAGTTCCTTCCCATTAAAGTCATGTTTTGTGTTGATGCGGCGGATGGCAGAACCCATTTAGAATAGGCAGGTTTGCGGGGTTTGGGCTGCCCCTCTCCCTGTCCTATAACAGATTGATTCCTGGCCAGGGAGCAAACCACATGGCGCAGCAGACCTCTCCTGTCTTGCCGGCTGCTCCCCTCAGCAGTGTATTTCAGTCAGTCTGCCTCTTCTGCTCCCCACTCTGTGGTGAACCCTCTCAGAAACCCCAATCCTCTGGCCTGTACCCCAGTTCTTGTATGCATAAATAAATAAATCTTTGAAAAAAGAAAAGACACCCCACAGTGCGGGCTGGGGCACACACTAAACCCCTCATGGTTGTGAAAACGAGAAGCAGCGTCAGGAACAGCTGCCAAAGAGAAAAGTCCATCAAATGGAAGAAGATGATCTCACCCAGTTGGAGCAGGCGGTGACAGTTGAAATGGATTCTAACATGGGAACCAAGATGATGGGAACCAAGATGATTTATTTTGGGGGGTGATGTGCTAGATCCCTGGACTATTTTGCTTAACTACAAAACGGAATGTTGTGATGAAAACACATGGAATGTTTCATGTGAAGTTAAATATACGGTAAAGCAGGAATCTGAGCATAAGACAGAGAGCACTTGAGCTGCCCTGAAAGTTTCTGTGCATTTCAAGACACTGTTAAGTCAGTTAATTTCTCAAGGTCTCTCCCGAAAAACACAAGACACTGCGATCCTTTGCGGGGCGGCCCCCAGCAGATCCAGGGCACGCACGGTGGGGGGCTCAGGCCAGAGCGGGGGTCGGTGGCTTCCAGGCAGCCCCTCGGGCTCGGGCGCCGGGGCCTCTGCGGCATCACCTGGGCCTGGAGCGCGGCAGGCGCTGGGGCCTGGAGGGCGCACACCTGGGGCGCAGGGCGGCGGATATAAGGGGGCGTCTCCGCGAGCGGGCGGGCTCGTGCCCCGCAGCAGCGAGAGGGACCCGACCTCGCGGGAACGCCAGCGAGAGCCCAGGAGAGTCCAGATGCCCCGGGGTCTGCCCGCCCTGCGGTCCCCAGCCTCACCCCGGATCCCGGCCCCTCCACCCCCGCCCGCCCGCCCTGCAGCCCCCACCTCACCTCACCCCGGATCCCGGCCCCTGCGCCCCCGGCCCGCCCTGAGAGTCTGGGTTCGCAGGAGCCGGGAGCCTCTCCCCGGGGCCTCCTGCCCGCCGTGTCCCCGGGCGCCGAGCTGCGCTGTCGGGGAGAACGCGAAAGTCCCACGCCAGCCCCCGGGAGCCCCAGGACCCTCTGCCCGTGTGCCCGGAGCCCCCGGAGCCGGCCCCGCAGCCGCCCCACGGCCGGCCCGGGCGGCAGGACCCGGCGCGGACGGGCACGCGGCCCCCCAAAGCCTCCGGCGGGAGCGATGGGCGCGGCTCCTCTCTGCGGCCCCGGACCCGGCGCCACGTGGGACGGTGCGCGCTGCGGGGGCCCCGCGGACGGAATTAGCCCCGCTCAGAGCAGGGCTGGGGTGAGCGTCCCCCAAGCTCTGCCCGTGGGGAGGGGACAACCCTGGAGGCCTAAGGCGGCCGCGGCCCGGGAGCTGCCAGAGGAGGCCTGCGGGGAGGGAGGGAGCAGCCAGCGGGGACCCACCGGCTCCCCGGCGCACCCCACGGAGGGCGGGGGCTCACGGCCACGCCAGAGGCTGCGGACGGGGCGGGGGGCGCCTTCTCATCGCGCCGGGGACAGGGGGGGCGAGGGGCCCCACTGTGCCCCCGGGGAGGAGAGTCGGGGTGGCCTTAAGCGGCCTGGGGCGAGGGGGGGGTTTCCGCAGCAGGCGGGAGAGTCTCAAACAGCCGCTCAGACCAGCCAAGGCGGGCGCCGAGGCCGGAGCCCTGCCCGTGGGGCGCGAGCCGCGGGGCTCCCGGAGCAGCTGCGCCTCCTCGCGGCACCTGTGGGCGAGGCCCGGTGTGGCTGGCGCTGAGCCCGCAGCCCCGAGAGGCCGGAGCCGGGCGCCCCTGCACGGGACCGCGGAGGCGCCCTGACTGAGCGGCGGTTCCCCTGCGGGGAGCGGGGCTGTGGGGGGCGGTCGGGAGCGACCATGGGCGGGGCCCGCTCCCGGGCGCCTCGTTCCGCCCTCGGGGGCGCCCTGTCTGGAAGGACGGGTCTCCGCTGCGTCTGTGGCGATGTGGTGCTCGGTTGCGCCGCTCGGCTGTGCGGGCCGCGGCCGCAGGGTCCCGTGGCCAAGAGAAGCCAGGTGGGGACCGTCCAGAGACAGCAAACGGCGGGGTGGAAGGAGGGCTACGGGAAGCTTGCTTCCTTTTGGGGTTTGCGCCCAACGCCTTTGTGGCAAACCTGCAGCTGGGAAACTGGGGGCCTTGGGAGTGTGGGCTTCGCGTCGGCTGCCTGCGGGTGAGCGCCCGGGGAAGGGGTGGGCGTGCTCGCGCGGCGCACCTGACTTGGGGGCTGAGATAATAAAGGCTGCAGTAGGGAGCAAGGAGCGAAGGGGAACAACCAGCACATCGCCGCTGGGAATAAGGTACCGGGAATGGGGGTGGAAGACCCAGGACCTCCCCAAGGGGGGGGCGCCCCCTACCGGCGGTTCTGAAAATGTCACTTGCGCCTGCGCAGTCGGGTGGGTGGCTCTGGCTCACCTGGGGCGGAGCCTGGGGCTTCTCAGCGCTTCTGGTCCAGGTGAGGCCTCTTCCCCTTCAGTGATGCGGCTTGCCCAGGGCTTGCACAAGGGCCTATTTTGAGATTTTTGCAGGGGGCGCTGTCATGCTTGTCTGTGGCTACAGGGGGTGTCCTCCCTGAGTGACCTCACCCCTCCGCTCAGGGCGTCTTCGGGGCACAGCCTGACCCTGGGGGTGTGAGTGCGAGCGGAGGGTGCAGGTGTCCCTCTACCCCCCGGCTCGTGTGGCCAGGGCCAGGGGGTGCTAGGAGGGTTTGGGGAGTCCTGGAGACGCAGCAACTGGACATCAGCGGGCGGGGGCCCCCCTCTGCTTGGAGCCCCCCTGGAGTCTCAGGGTCGCAGGCCGGGTGGGGCCTTGAGCAGCGCTGCCTCTGCTGAGGGCAGTTGGGCAGAGGCTCTGACCGGGGCCGGCACCCGCTGCCCGCGCTGGGGGAAACTGGGCGTCAGAGGCCCCGCTCCATCCCGGGGGCAGGAGGACGCTGCCCTGAGCTCGGTCTCTCCATCGTGATCCCCATGGCGGCGCTGTCTCTCCTGCAGTTCAGGTCGTGCTCAGCTTCCCTGTGAGAACTGGGGACCATTTCAGGTCTTGACATGGGCCTCCGGGGGTGGGGGGCAGGGGGATGCAGATGGAGATCCCCAGCTCTGGCCAGCCCATGCAGCACGAGTCGCCCCCCCAACCCCCCGCGGGCCAGGAGCAGCCCACAGGGCACAGCAGACCTCCCCGTCTCCCTGCTGCCCTCCTCAGCCGTGGATTTCAGTCCATCTGCCAGTTCTGCTCCCCACTCTGTCTCTGATGAATCCTCTCACCTCCTGCTCCTCTGCCCTAGACCCCAGTTCTTGTTTGCATAAAAATAAATACATCTTTTAAAAATAGATAATTTTAAGAATTAGCTTACTCATAATTTCCAATATTTTGAACTATGAACTATAATACCCGTGTTTACAGTAAGGGCAGAGACTATACAGGTGAAAATTTAGAATTACAAAATGAACTCCCATTAACTGGGTGAAGAATCCTAAGACCACACTATACCATAATCTTCCTCCCCAAGTAAGCAGGAATGTGGCTGTCATAATTATTTCCCTTGCCCTTCATGACAGTTCATCACCTAAGTGTGTATCACTAAATGCATACCTAACACATGCTTTTCCATTTTGTCTGGTATTTAAAATTTAAATCAATCCTATTATGTTCATTTTATATCTGGAATAATGCTATGCCTACAATCTATCTTTCCTCCTTGATTTAACATAATACAAGTATTTTCTAACTCATTTAAAACTATTCAGAATGAATTGCTACATTTGTTTCATGTACATAGTGTAGTATATTTCGCTGTTTCCTAGAGTTTTTTAATTGCAAACCAGCAACTTTTTTTTTAAAGATTTATTTATTTATACATACAAGCACTGGGTACAGTCAGAAGCGCGGGAGGGTGAGAGAATTCACCAGAGCCAGAGTGGGGAGCAGAGCAGGAAGAAGGACCGAAGTACACTGCTGAGGGGAGCCGCGGGCGGCAGGGGAGGTCTGTGCGCCATGCAGGACCCTCCTCTGGTGGCCGGGGAGCAGCTGGGGATCGAACTGGCGCTGCAGATGGAGTTTCCAAAATTTAAATTGGATTACTCATTGAACACATATTTTATCAAATGCAATTGCCTATACACAGAGATGCTTTGGTGTATTTGACCATTCTTACATGGGTTTTTCTTATTCAAAAATTATTTGCCTAACATTCAGTGTAAGCCATTTATCAAAATTTTAATCAAGAATACATCTTTGACAATATTGTCATTCTCTCAATACCTGCTACCAACCACCACAGGAATTACCTACACACTCACACACACATGAGCTCCCGCACTCTTTTTCTAGATGCAGCCTCTGAGGCTCCTGCGCCTGTGACCAGCAGCATCAGCAAACAGCAGCCCCCACGCTGCCCAGCAGGACAGCAGGCGATGGAGACCAGGCTGAGCCCGACAGCCAGGCCCACTTCTGTTAGAGGAGCAGCATCTTTTGAAGACACAGGACAAGAGCAGGAGGAGATGCTGGGAGCAGGAATAAGGATCCGGGTAGTCACAGAAATTTCATGTTTTATTTACTCATTCTGTACTGAACTATCACGCCTTTGAGGAATCTGTATTACTTGCAGGCCCAGAATTTACTTCCCTGCAGTGTAAGCACTCTTGTCAGTGCTACTTCATCATTTAACACTGCAATATAACTCGTTTCCTCATCATTAAAAACTATTCAGTGTTACTGTATCGATCTAGTTTTTACATTTAATTTTGTATATATTGGGGTTTTTTATTTAGATAGTTTCAAATCATTTTACTGTAAATAAAGGCTGCCGTTTGTGGCCACGATTTTCCCACGATTCCACCCCTGTCCACAAGGCGGCGAAACTCGCTCCTCGCGCCGCTTTATTTTGCCGCGAGGAGCCGCTCTTGGCGCGGCCACTTCTGGTCTGGCTGCCTTTTCTGTTGCGATTTTCCCACGATACCACCCCGGCCCACAAGGCGGCGACACTCGCTTGTCTCGCTCCTTTAGTTTGCCCCTAGGAGCCGCTCTTGGCGCGGCCTCTCACATTACGCCTGGTGCATCCTGGGAGTCACAGAGTGATGACGTAACTGCCGAGGGCGCACTTAAAGGGCCGATACCGCGAAGGACTGATGAAGGACCGGCGTGGGCGGTCTGAAAGCGCCGCTGGCTGCGCCGGGCAATGGCGGGAGCTGAGACAAGTGAGGACCGCGCCGCGACACAGGGGGAGGGCGGGAGGCTTCACCAGGAAACGGGACAGAACAAACGATGGAGGAGAGGAAATCTGTCCTCACTATTCCTGAGAAATAAGTTCACAACACTTCTGCAGGGAACTTTGAATTTAAAATACTTTTTAAGATTTATTTATTTATATAACAGCCGGGGAACAGCGCGGGGGGTGAGAGGATTCACCAGAGACAGAGCGGGGAACAAAACAGGCAGGCTGATGAAACACACTGCTGAGGGGCGCAGCAGGGAGCCAGGAGAGGTCTGCCGCACCAAGTGGGTTGCTCCGAGGCCGGCGGGGATCAACCCGGCGCTGCAGCGGCTGCGGACAGCTTCCCGGGGCTGCGCTCCACCCGCTGCGCCCCCGGGGAGGCATTAAAATACTTACATTTTCAGTGGCAATAGTAATTTTAATTTTGGATATGACCTAAGGAAATGTTTTCAAATTCAGATAAATCTTTATGTGTAAAAATGTTCACTAACACTTTATTTACAGTAAAATGATTTGAAACTAAATAAAAACAGCCACTGTATACATAATTAAATGTAAAAACTAGATACAGTAACACTAAATAGTTTTTAATGATGTGAAAGTATATTAGTGTTAAATGTTGAAAGTGGAAAATTCTAGCAATGAAGTCATTCCACCACAGAAGGAAAATATTAATGAAACGTCCTCTCCTAACCCCTTACGTGTGAGAACACAATGTAAACAATAGCATGGAGTGGACTGTTACACAGCAGTGAGAATAAACAGTCTAGCTGCATCCAAAATGTGGACTAGTCTTGCCTTCATACTATTGAGTGACATCCAAGACAGAAACAGAACATGATTAAATATTAAACATCACACAAAATTAAAGTCACATTTTAATGATACATGCAGGGATACATACCTAGGATATGTAGTGACAAGCAAAGAAAAAAATTAGTGACAGCCATATAGGGGCTTCCTTATGGACAGAGATCCTATGTGACTTTTCAGTCCTTGACCTATTTAATGGAAGCTCATTTTATAATTCTCAAGCTACTACCTACCTTCTACACAGGCATTCTGTTTCACAATTGCAAATATTGGGGAAAAAACTAGGAAGGAAACGTGCTAAGTCATAAGAATACTTGTTGATACTGTTCATCCTATTTTATTCTACTCTTCACATTTTCTATAATATACACAACTCCCTGTCATTATCAGGACCAGTAACAGGAGCTGATGAAAACTCCATTGGTAAAATGACCTCCTTGCTCCTTGGCAGGGATAAAGTAATTTTTAAAAAGTCTTAAGAATTCCATGTAGTTAAAGAAAAACATTTTAGGATGAAACATGGCCTCCTGCTAGTCACACGGCAACGTTGGGAGTTAATGTCAAGGTCACCCTATTTTTTTTAGTGAGGGGGTTTGGGTTTCTAGCCTGAACCTGTGCTCCAGCTACCTTTTAAACCCAAATAAAAATCCTTTGCCCTTTTTCTTCATTTTTAAATTTAGAAATGTATTCTGTTTAATCCATAGCTGTATATAGCTTTAATTAAAAATAAAGCAGTGAAAACAAGACACTACTTCAAAGTCTGGGCCCTTCCAGCTTCCAAATGCAAGAGTCCTGAAAGTTGTCTACACCTACAGGAGGAGCAGGACAGAATAATGAATGGAGCCAGGATATGTCATAAAACAAAATTTTGTATAACTGAAAGCTCCTTCCTGTGACTAGTTCCTTGCCTTTACAAAAAGAAAAAGAAGAATCGAACAGAATAGAATAGAATGGATTTCCTGTATCCAGCTCAAGCTGTCACAGGTTAGTATAAATCCAGTGTCCTGGCAAAGATCATAGTTGATAGTTCAGCTGTGGCTTTCACTTTCTGTCTCACCTAGAGCTCAAACCCTGGCTCATGCAGTGGAGACCCCACAGGTAGCAGGAAAGACGGGGCATTAAGTCACTCACATAACCTTTTATGGTAGCGCCAAAGTGGCCTTATTATAACAACTGTCCTCTATAACATGATAAACAGGATTTATCTCTGGAATATTCTTTCTTCATCTTCCCCAAACACATCTAATGTGTCTTTTTAAAAAAAATAACACCAACGTGGGTTTTTTAAATGCTGCTTTATGAATGTTCCATAATAGGAAAAAGTAACATGTCAGGGGGGACTCACTACCTGTATGCAATTTATTTTATTTCATTGTAGTTTTGGGATAAAGTATTTTGTTGCCAGCTCAAAATGAGAAGATACTTGTGTGGTGGAGCCACGAATGAGATGATCTTCAGAGGCGATGACAACATCGATCATGGTTTTTATTAACACGGATGCGTCGTAATTAAAGCTCTAGCATCTGAGTGTCACTTACCCGAACTTCCTGGTCACCCTGAGCTTCGTCAACATCGAGCGCTGTTCATTAGCCTGAAACAGAAAATACGTCACGGGATGGATTTATATGAGCGTTTTCAGGCAAAAGAGAAATGGCGCCGGCGGAAGGTACAGGGCATTTCTCTTAGGAAGCGGTTTTTATAAAGACCACAATTGTACGGATCTCCCGCCGTCCTACTTTGGGGGGCACTCCGTGTCTCTTCCCAGTGACCTGACGCTGCGCCCCAGGAATCCTACAGACCTAGTTCTCCTTCCCACTGTTATCCAGCATGACCTGGTCCCGCAGGTTCTCAGACTCGCCGCCCCGCGGCTGTGCAGCTTCTGCCAAAGGGAGCCGCTCCCCTGCGAGAGGCTTCTGCCCGGGCGGGATCTGGAATCAGAGATGGGACAGCTCTGGACTCAGGGAGCAAAGAGCTACTGGGACTTCACCAGAAGAAAGGGGGACAGGAAACAGTGGCTGACGCACCTGGGAGGGGTTACAGGGCAGAGCCCCCAGAAAGGAAGGAGACACTGTGCTCAGGTACGCACCATCATTTCCGCCAAAGCCCCGCCCCCCCCCCTTGGCCCCGGAAAGCTCGGCTGAGGGCGCGGCTGCTCCTTGGTCCCAGACGCTGCCCCGCCCGGCCCGGGAGCCTGACCCGCCCGCCCTTGGCGCGTCTGGGGCGCGAGCTGCTGCGGTTCATCAGGCCCCTGCGTCCCTCCGCCCCCCAACATGACTTGGTGACTGTGCCGGGAGCCCGCTCGTGCCCGCTGCCCTTCCCTGCCCTCCTCACCCCCCTCCTGCACGCCCTCCTGAGCCTGGGGGGTCCCGCGTACTTGCTCGGGCTCCAGCCCCACTAGTGGACTCGGTCTGGGCGGCAGCGGCGGCTGCGCTCGTGTCTCCGTCAGTCCATCTCCGAGGGCGACCCCGGCCCGCCGGTGGCCTCCTCCCGTCAGTGGAAGGCCCGGGGGCGACCCTGGGGCTCCCGGGGAGAGCGTTTCTCGGAGCAGACGCCGCGCCCCGGCCTGGCCCGTGCTGTCCTGCATGCGCCACTGCTCCGCCAGCTCCCCACGAAGCCGCTGTTCCCAGGACAAAGGGCACCGACTCGGTTTTCCTTTTCTGTCCTGCAGGTCCGGAACCGAGACTGCGGTGGAGCCGCCGGGAGCAGGACGCACGGGCTGCGGCCCCGCCGGACTCTGCAGCGGAGAGACTGGCCATGCCGGCACCCCTGGGAGCTGGAGGGCGGAGACAGAGCGGTCGCGGGGTCGGGAAGCCCTGGAGGCGCGGGGAGAGGGGGCCAGGGGAGGAAGAGGGGGGACAGGGGAGGGGGCGGGGGGGGGAAGGGCGGGGCCCGGCGCTCCAGGCTTAAAAGCCACCACCTTCGGGGCGCCCAGCTGCCGCAGCACCGCCTGGCCCACTGGGCGCAGGTCCGCCGCGGCCTCCCTCCCTCCCTCCCCGGAACCATAGCAGGACCCCCAACATATCTCACCAGTCATGTCTCCGTAGTGGGCAACTTGTGCAATCAAAAAGATAACCAGCCACCCCTCCCCGGGACCTGAGCCCCCACCAGGTGCTAAGTCCCCCGCAGAGGCACCGAGTCCCCCCCAGGGGCGCCACGTCTCCCCAGAGTCCTCCCAGGGCCCCCAGGCACCATTGTCTGTGGTCCCCTGGCCACCTCTGCCCTATTTCCCGGTAGACGAGGGTCCGTGTGAATATTCGATCGTTTGCCTGAATGTGCCCCCACACGGGCGGCCCCTGGGGATTCCGTTCATTCTCTTACACCCTACACACGGCGTTCCCTGAGGTGCCCACAGACTGGGCACAACATCGACTGACAAACTGCCCTGTATCTAGGACAAGTCTACACAAAAATCCCACATTTAAAAAAACCAACGACATTTTCCAATTATACCGAAAAGTATAAAGCGTGGTGTATTGCCTGATCGAATACCTTTTAAGTTTTAAACACCACCAAGAAAAAGAAGAGTTTACTAGGCTTTATAATAAATAACTGCTTTTGCAATAGGTTATGAAAATGCCTGTACGTTTCTAAATTTATCTGACCTCGCTTTACTGGTAATACCTTCGCTTTCATGTCTAAGCAAAATCAGCTCCTAAACAGCTGCAGCATCATCCCAACAGTGAATCTCTTCATATCCTTGTCCAATCCATACTCAGGTTTCTTTGTTCCATCCCCAAAAGTTTGAAAAACATAATTTATTTGAAAATAAATTAAGCACAAGGGATCTGCGAGTGTATAACTGGAGAAGGAGAGCCCAGACCCGGGAGGCCGCTTAGCTCAGCTCAGCTCTGCGAAGGAGCCAGGGATTGTTGGACTTTTTGTTTCTGGTCTGGCATCACCCACACTGGCCCTGGCACACAGTAGGTTCTCAGAAAACATCTGGGGAAATGAGTAAGTGGGGAAAGCCCTGGCCTGGCCCTGGTGCCCAGCAGGTCAGGAATTGTGGAGTCTGAATCTCCCCTGTACTCTGGATGTCACCCAGGCTTCAGCACACAGTGGGTCCTTAGGAATAATGAGTCCTGGGGTGAACGGATGAATCGTGAGCATTCACAGCTCTAGCCATGGGGGCCCTCCAACTCAGAAACCAAGCATCCTGGTTCTTTCCTGCGCCCGGCCATTGGCACACAGTAGGTCCGTTCACCCAGCATCCACTCTAGAGTCCTGGAAGGTGAGAGACAACGCACAGTTGTTTCCTCCTAGGAAGGCAGACACCATCTAAGTCTCGGTACACACTAGGTCCTTAACAAATGCTGCACTGGACTATTCAGCTGAACACGCCCAGACTCGGAGCTCAGGGTCATGACCACGCAGTCCAGCTCCTCCCTCTGGCCCACATTTCCCCGCCCCTGCCTCCGCGCACAGTGGGTGCTCAGGAAATGCCGAGGAGCAGATTTCACTCAGGCGAGAGCTTGAGTGAAATAAGTGGGGAAAGCCCTTACTACCCCGCAGGAAGTCAGCGCCCTCTCCCTATATGTGAATGAACTTTTCGTCTCTCGGGACGCCCCTCACTTCGGCTTCCACATGAAGCTCCTTACTGGGGTGTTTTTCTCACCTCGGCACCGGCGGGTCTGCGCCGGTCAACCCCACGGACAAATGCAAACAAGGACGGGCACGTGGCGGCCCACAGTCGCCCTTCCCCCCCTTCCAGCCTGTCACCGCCCTCGGTGACGCGGAACCCCCGGGCCCTCCCGACGCCAGTGCCGCGCCTTCCCCGCCGCTCCTGAGCCCGCTGGGAGGGCACAGAGGAGCCACCCCGGGACTGTGCGCGCAGCTGCGAGGTTCGGCATCAGAGTGGGGTCCTGGCATCCCCCAGCCGAGCCGAGCCGAGCGGACGCCGGCAGGCGCAGAGGGCGGCCCTGTCCCCAGAGGCGCGCGAAGGGGCCGCACAGGTGGAGTGACCCCAGCGGAGGGCCCGAAGCCACTGCCGGGGGCAGCTCGGCAGGAGGCCTGACCTCGGGGCAGCACCTGCACCCCCAGCCCCCAGGCGGGCGCCGGACACCCGCTCCCCAATTCCGGCCGACGGGTAAGGGACTCCCCACCGCCTCCGCTTCCCAGGGCCGCGTCCCGCGTCCTTGCGTGGCTCGTGCTGGTGCGCGCGCGCCGACCCCACCGCCTCGCCTCGGTTGCCGGGTCTCGGCGTCTCCCCAGGAGCGCGGCCGCCAGACCTGCCAGAACCGCGCGCGAGGCGGAGCCAGGCAGGCGGCGGGGCCCGTGGGTGCCCCCTGGCGGCCGCGTAGACGGCGCCTGCCGCCCGCAAGCCCCCCGTGAAAGGGGCGGATTTGGCTGCGGCGCCCGGAGGACGGTTCCGGGAGGCTGGGGCGCGCGGGCGGGACGAGCCGGTGGGACGGGCTGTGCGCAAGGCGTCCGACGCCGGGAGATTGTGAGCGCAGTTACTTGGGGGAGGCGGTCAGCGTGCTCGCCCGGGCGGACAGGGGCTACGCGCTCCACTGGTCGACCAGCTCACCGCGGGGTTTGCGCCTCCTCCCATAGCCCGCCGGGACCCCCAGCCCGCCAGGACGCGCAGCCCACCCAGGACCATCGTCCCGCTGGGAGCCCGGAACCCCCCACCCGCCTGGGACGCCCAGATCGCCCGGAACGCCCAGCCTTCCCGTGGTGCCCAGCCTACCCAGTAACCCCTCAGCCTACCCAGAGCCTGGGGCGCCCAGCCCGCCGGGACCCCCGCCCGCCCGGGAACCCAGCCCGCCGGGAGATCCCCGCAGCCCGGGGGACCTACCCAGCGCGGGGCGCACATCTGCCGGGCGGGTCAGCGGGGGAGGCAGCGGCTGTCCCACGCCCGGGACTGCATCTCCGTCGGCCCAACTGCCGCGTCCCTCTCCGGGAGAGGGAGCCCCGGTGGTGCCCAGGGGATGAGAGGGACGACCATGGTCCAGCCCCGCTCCTGCCGCTGCCGTGCCCAGAGGTCGGAGGGGCCGGGGCAGGGGCCGGGGTCCGCGAGCCTGGGGGACCTGGAGCCGCAGCCGGGCCAGCAGCTGCGGGTGAGGAGGCCGAGAACCTGGTGCGAGGGGCGCTGTCGCGGGGGCCGAAGGCCGGGGCTGCGGGCGCGGGGTCTGGGGCGGGACCCGCAAGTTGCGAGCTTCGGGCCGAAGCCGCAGAAAGACCCAGGCCGGGGGCCGCAAACTGGGATCGGCGCAGCGCGTGAAGCCTGGGGCCTAGGGCGGAGCCGCGAGCCCGGGGCCGGATCCCGGAGCCACAAGACGGGGGTCTCCTGCGGGGCCGGGCCGGGCCGGAGCTCTGCTCGGGGAGGGCTGCGGCGGGGCCCCCGCCCGAACGGTCGAAACTAGATGGCCCCGCAGCGGGGTCCCGCCCCTCCCCGCACGCCCCCCCCCCCCCCCCCCCGCGCCCAAGGTCGACCAGAGGCCCTGGGGCGCAGGGAAAGGGGTCGTGCTGTGGGGCGGGGGCCGGGCCACCTTTCCAGGGGCCCACGGGGAGCTATGGCTTGGCCACGTCCCAGGGCGCCGAGATTTTTTTTTGGCCTGAAATCGGCGGTTTTTGCCTCCAGACTATCAGTGGCTCCTCTCCCTGTGCGGAGCCCCGCGCGTTCCCCCACCCCGCTTATAAAACTTTCCGTGCGCCGGGCCTCCGGGGCCCCGAGTGCTCCCGCCAGAGCGAGCAAATTTGCGGTCTTACTGGTTTCACGCGGGCGCTCCTTGCAGTGGTCTGCGGGAAGAGATCACGTCCGTCCCAGCGAAATGGCGCCCTAGAAAAAGAAAAATCAGAGTGCCTGTTATAGAAAGCGGCTCTGAGCAGCTGCAACGACATAGTGCTTCGCAGGCTTCGGCTCACTGGGCGCGCTGCCGCGCGGTCCGAAAGTTTCTTGAGGCTTCCCAAAACCCAGCTTGTTGTGTCGTCCGCGCTGCTAGCCACGTCTTCCATGGCCTGCCTTCACGCCCGGATGCCCGACGAATGGGGGACCGTCGTCCCCTAGTGAACGATCTGCCATGTTCAGGCTCCTATTTATCGGCTGTTTTTCTGATGGCTGCGCAGCCCAGTTCCTGCCGATTCTGGAGGGTCATCCTCTCACTGTGTGGAGCGGGGCCCGATGGGGTCTCACGCCGATTCCCACGCAAATGCGCCGCCAGGTGTGGGGCCGTGTTCCCGCAAGAGCGCAGCCAGTGTGGGGAGCTGGCTTTCTGGAGCCGGTGGGGCGCTGTGCGCGACTGTGTTCCCCTGGCCGCGAGGGTGGGGTAGCGAGAAGACAAGCATGTCCAGAGGTCCTGCATCCCGGCCCGCACGTCGCTGTGATGCACGCGGTTTTCCAAGAATGATTTCTGTGCGTTCTGGGGCGCTGTGCCCTTGTTCAGAGAAAGCTCCGTGCGCTCCTTACGGGCGGTGCTCCCGATGCATTCCTTGTGCGCCCGCTGCCCCCTGGAGCTGGCGCCCCGCAGTAGTGTGTGGGCGTAGGTAGAGGTGCCTCGTGGGGCGGCTCGCTCCCAGCCCCCCATAGGTGGTGGGCACGAAAGCGCCAGGGTTGGGCGTTGTCCGAACCGTGTGCGTGGGGCGGTGCAAGCTTTGCGGGGTCATCTATCTGGGCCCGGCGTTCCCAGTCTTTTCCGACGATGTGCCTCGCCTTTGGCAGTCTGATTCCTTCCAGTACTACTTTCTCAACTAACGTGCCTGTCCCCTGGTACACAGCCTGTGGGAATCCTCCGGTGCCTTTGAAAATGCTTGTGTATCCGTGGCTGAGACTGGACAGTATGTGATTACTAAACTGTTGCTTGTGGGAGAGAAGTGAAGAGCATGTGTGTTCTCCATGGTCTTACAAGTGGTCATGGCCTTGGCGCCCCTTTTGTGTGAGGAGCTCTTAGGTGAGTTGGGCTGGTGCCCAGTACCTGTTACTCCTGGGGCATTGGACACCCTTGACTGTAGCTGGTGAACTCCAGGTTTGGTTATGGGGACATTCCCTCAATGATCTGTTTGGGTCACCTTGAATTGCAGCTGGTGCCCTGCCAGCACATGGGGCTGCTCTTGAAGTTTTGAAGCTAAAGTGTCAATTTTGGGGATCTTTACATGGTGTTGTGGGGGCAACATTAAAGATGAGTGCCCTGCATTGCTGGGCTCTGGAAGTCTGCCACTGAGATGTGCCCCATCCACCCTTGCCCTGTGGGGGTACAGCAGGGTGCTTAGCAGAGGGAGTAACTGGTAGCCTATGGTGGCTTCCCCTGTGTGGCCTCTGGGCATCATGCTGTGATGTGTGGCTCTGACTTTAAGTGGTGGCTGGCAGTGTTGTTCCCACAATGGGGCTGCTTACTGGGAAGTGGTGCCTTTGTACCCTGTGGGGCGGGCTCTGGAGGGGAGCCCCTAGGCTCCTACAATGTTGGCGCTTGTGGCTTGAGCAGGTCAGGTCCCTCTGACTTGGCTCATGGAGGTGTGCAGGGGTGGTGCTTAGAGCTGGCCAAAGAAGGTGCCTGTGCAGTTGGCTCACCTGGCTGTAGTGGTCACTACTGCCAAAAGTGTGCTGTCCCAAGTGGCTGCTCTCCTCCCCAAGCAGTTGCCCCTAGGTGGGGTGTTTCTCCCAGCAGCTTAGGCCCAGCCCTGGGTGCTATGGTTTTGTGGCCTGAAATGTGTGCTGTTTTTGTTGGCACAGTTGCTGGTTTCTCTCTTGGAAGCCTTGTGTGTTCCTTGTCTACCATTATAGGCTTCTGTGTGGGGACTCTGCTCTAGAGACAGTGATGGCCATGATGGGGCCTGTGCCAGGGGGCTTTCCATGGACTCCAGGAGACTTGGGCAGCCTTAGATGTTGGCTTTCACCTGCCCTTGTTTGGCTCTCAGTGCTTTTGCCCTATGGCGCTGTGTACCTTGGGGTGTGCTACCCTTAAGGACTTGGGTGGGTTGGGCTTCAGCCCAGTTATTGTGTTGGGGTGCTCTGCCCACCATTAAGGGGGTCTACTGGTGCTATGCTGTAAGGGGGCCTCTGTCAGTGCTCTTGCATCTGTGGCTGTTGCCTGTGGTGAGCCGGGGGGAGGGTGTTCTTTCCATCCTCCTGCCTTCGTACCTCATTCTGAGAAGTTCGTTCACCCCTGGGACTTGAGTCAGGGGTTAATATGCTCAGGGGGAGGACAATCTGAGTATGGGTACTGCTGCCGCCCCTGGTGTGCTTGCCTGATGGTCCCTATCCCTCTGTTGCTGCAAGTCCATGTGGTGGGGCCTCTGGGCCAGGCTTTGGTGGGGTGGGGTTTGCATGGCCCAAGTCAGGGGCACAGGTGGCTTGGTCTGGGTTCCAGATGGGGGCATCTGGGTCGTGGGGGTCCCTCCTCTCCGCTGAAACCCAGTGGAGAGGAGGGGCCCTGCCTGCTGCTGTGCCCTGCTGAGGTCGACCAGTTGGCCGGCTGGCCCCAACGCCACATAGCTGGGTCAACCAGATGGTCGATTTTTGGTCGAGGGGAGGGGAGGGGAGGGGAGGGGAGGGGAGGGGAGGGGACTACAGCGCCCCCATTCAGATTTCTGTCCTTTCCTTTTAGATGCCTCTTCTTGTTGGGGTGCACTCCCCAGGAGAGCCAGGGGGTGAGAACCCATTTCAGATTTGCATGTGCTCTTCTGGCAAAACAGGAAAAGGCTTTGGAATCCTAGTCAAGAGACATGAAGGGACTCTGTTTTACCATTTATCTGGGGTTTTCTGGCATGATTAGAAAAATACTCATTCTCGCAGGTTTTCCCATAACCCTCATTGGGTCCGGATAGGAGCGGGCCAAAAAATAGGCACACAAACTGTAATAAGCTGAATTTGGAATTCTACAAGTAGAAAATGAGCCTAAAATGTCCACAAGACACACACACACACACACACTGGTCATGAAGTAGGCAGGTTGCAGCCAAGGCTTCCAGAAAGCTTGGGAAAGCAGCTTAGAGGCCACAGTGCGTTCACAGGGCCAGAAATCAAAATGACTTTTTTTTTTTTAAATCCAGTCACTGCGAGTTACAAACAGGACAGTGTGACATAAAAAAGGGTCATCCAACTTAAGGAAGCTGGCAAGGCTGGTTCTACCACCGGATAATTTGCAGTCAGAGAACACAAAGGACTCAACTTCAACATTGACAGGAGGAGTAGAAAATTTTTTCAAACCCAAGACCTAATGGGAAACACATCACAAAGCTGAAGAGAAATGGATATAAATCCATCCTGATGCTGTTTCTTTGGAAAAAGCAAGAGTAAACTGGTCAAACGCTTACAAATGAACCAATTCTTTACAAGCTGATAAAAGGGTGAGTGAGTCCTCAGCCCTGACACCAAACTCAACAAACACCGAGACTCCTCCAGAAACTATCATGATGGGGTTCAGTATCTGGGGACGTATCCTATACCCCAAGGACACAGGTCAGGAAGCTACTAGCACTGTCCACCCCCCAAGCTACCTCCATCCACCTTCTGCGAGGTCAGGCGGCACCTCCACCAGGGGGCACTGGCGAATCCCTGCCCTCCCCCCAATCAAAAACGTTTGCATCAGACGGGGGCTTCATTCAGGGACACAGGCACAAAGCCTCACCAAAAGGTTAAATGCAACAAATGTCCCAATGGATATTGGGAGGGCGCTTGGTCAGCCTCAGTGGCCTCTCCTGCTGCTAGCCCAGAACCCTCGGTGGCAGCAGCACTGTGGTGAGGGGAACAGTACCATGGGCATACTGGTCAACACCAGAAACGGAGAGCACACACACCACCAGGATGATGGTCATCTGCTGGGGCGCTCTGGGCAACTCCAGGAAGCCCTGAGACACAAGAGGGAGTGACAATGTGGGGGAGGGAGGGCACTTGCAGGAGGAGGGTTTTAGGCCCAGGGATGGCTCGGCCTGGCACGTGCCTAGCTGTTGCGATTTCAGCTGTAGAATGACACGACTGGGTGACAGATAAAGTGACATTGGGCTCCAAGTCTCCAGCTGTTTGAACCCTCAAAGAACCCACCCCGCCTGGGATGGCCACAGATTCCCCCCCCCCCCATTTCTTGGAAGGAGACTGCCTGCAGGGGGTGGCTGCACCTTGGGCTGGTGGACGGAACTGGTGACCCAACCTCACAGGGCCAGCACTGCCCCTGCCACACCCTCCTGTGCGGGGTGGGGTGTGCTGGGGCTGCTCATCCCTCAGAGCTCAGGTAATAGCCCCAGCCCTCTCCCTCCACCTCCTCCAGCCCTCGCTCCTCACCCGAGCCACCTAAGCCCCCTTCTGCTCCCCTGGGCCCCAGCATGCACAGGAGGCAGCGAGGGGCCTTTGGAAGCAGCAGCCAAGACAACCCTCCTCGCCCCATCCCCACAGCCCTCCTGCAGCAAAGGCCATATTTTCAGTGCCAAGGAGACCCACACCCATCAGCCCCCCACACTCTCCCCCCTCCAACCCGCAGCACCCACACTTCCGCCTGCACTCTTACCCCCCTCCAGGCCCCAGAACAAGCCTATGGCCTGGAGCTGCCCCCTGGAGTCTACGTTTGCACCCCCGGAGCTGGCCTTTCCCTGCCCCCAAGTCCCTTTCTGACTTGAACCATGAAAGTCTGGTCCAGCAAGAGGCAAGGAACACCTGCTCTGAGCCAGCAGACAGGGCCTCCAGTGCAGGGGGTGGACACGCGCCTGAGGGCAGCCCGTCCCTACCTCATGCCCAGGGCTTGTGGCCCCAAGACAGTCTTGAGGACGTGCTTGGCAGCGCCTCACCAGTCAGCAAGGGTGCCCGGGTGAGTGGGTGAGCGGGCAGTGGGCAAGCTGAGAGCCCTTGAGTGGGCAGCTGAGGAAGGACAAACTGGATCCACACTGGGGGGGGGGGAGCACGAGGTTGGGGTGAAGGGGCAGGGAAGTGGACAGCCAGGTAGTGGTGATGGGCGAGGGATGGCCGGGTGCAGAAATGATGGGCTGGGGGGTTGGGGGGCTACTGTGCGGTGCCCTCGTGCGTGAGGGCTGCGGGGATGAAAGAGGCCGCTGCATCAGTCACGGGTGACCGCAGCCGGCGTCCCGTCCCATGGGGCCTCCTGGACCAGCCCTGGGCAGACGGGGTGGGGTTCCCAGGGCGGGGCGTCTGCGGAGAGGAGGGAGCCACCTTACCTGGGAGTCCTCAGGACAGGGCCTGGCGTCTTCCTCCACGGAGCTCCGCGCCTGGGGGAACGCGGCGTCCAGAGCAGGCTGGGAGGAGTGCGGGGGACCTGGGTGCCCTCGTGTATGCCCCTCCCCTCCGGGGACAGCCCCTCCCTGCCGCGCCGCGCCCCCAGCACACCCACGGGCAGGAGGCCTCGGGACACCTCGGCGATGCGGGGGTCTCCCGGCTCCCGGAGACGCCCCACAGCCAGAGCCTGTGACCACGAAGGCCTGCGCGGGACGGGGTCAGGCCATGGGGACACCCCACGCTCACGCCCCTCCTGATGGACCCCGCCGCCCCGGCAGCTGATGGGCCCCGCGCGGCGCAAATGGCGCTGCCCTCGGGGGGTCGGCGCCCCGCTAGCGGCCTCAGCCAGCACATCCATCAGCGGATGGCGGGGGGGGGGGGAACCCTGCTTCTCGGGTTCACTTACCCGCCTCCCTCCGGAGCCCGAGCCGCAGCCCGCGAGGACGCCCGCGCTCCGCCGCCCCCGACCGCCAGAGGGCAGCAGCGTCCCCGCAGAGACGCGGGCACCCCCGCCCGCAAAACAAACCCCGAAACTCCCCAGACGTCGTGCAAGTTCCCGGGAGGCTGTAATGGGCCCAGCGGGGCCGCCCAGCCAGAGTCTGAAACAGGGGAGCCCGTTCCTCCCTCAGACGCCAGGCGGCCGCAGACCCCTCCCCCCCGCGACTCCCTCCCCCGCCGTTTCCCCGGGACTACGCGGCGTCGGCGGCTCGGTGGACGCGGCCCGCCCCCCGCGCTCCGGCCCAGTCCCCCGCGCCGCGGCCCTGCCCGGCTCCCGCCTGCCTCGCGGCTCCAGCGCCCCTCGGCCCCGCCCGCGAGGCAGCAGCGAGCGCAGCCCCGTGGGCCGTCAGGCCGGGCCGCGTGGAGGGCGCGGGGTCGGGGTGGGGGGGCTCCTGACTGGAGCCGCGGGAGAGCTCGGCCCGGACCTGCCAGGGGTGCCGGGAACCCCGCCGTGCGCCCCGCGGCACGAGGGCCCGGGACCCGTCCCCCCAAGGCCGGCAGACGCAGGAGCAGGGCGCTGCTTGAAGCCACTGGGTCTGGGGTGACTCCCTCCACAGCGAGGCCGCCCGACACGGCCCCCACAATGTTCGCGCACTGGACCGTGGGGGGACGCCACCATCTTCACTCCCCGCGGCCTCCTCACCTTTCTCCTCGCCTGCGTCGCCGGGGCCGCCGCTCCACGGCCCCCCAGTCCCGGGCGGGGCGCCCAGCTTCTCGCGGGGCGGCGGCGTCTGGGCGCGCTCCGGCTCCAGCAGCGCGCGCGTGGGCGGGCCCGAGGCTCTGCAAGGCGGGCGGGCGCCCGGGCCGCGGCAAACGCTCGCCGCGCCCCCGCGGCCGGCACTTCCAGGTGCCGGAGATGCGGCCCCCTGCTCTCCTGGGGTCCCCTCCGGGGGCGCCCACAGACGCCTAGGGGTGTCACGCGCTCCAGGATCATCAGGCTGGGATAGGAGGGAAAGGAGGGGAGGGGGAAGGGGAGGGGAGGGAGGGGGCTCTGGGGGTGTTGGGGGCGGTGCGCACGTGCGCGCAGGATTTTCACCTGCCGTGAAAAACATCCCCAGACGACCAAGAAAACTTGGCCGAGGCTTCGCCCATCGAGGGACGCGGGTCACGTTGGCGGAGGGGCACCCGGCCTCGCGGATCCGCGGGAAACAGCCGGTTTTGCTTGAAACGGCTGTTCCGGGCACATCGGTTCCGTTGACAAAATGGCCAAGAGCTGCTTGGAACAGTCTGCAGGGACCTCCCTCCCTCCCCCCAGCTGGCTCCCGGGCTGGGAGAAGCAGGGGTGATGCGGGGTGACATAGAGATATATGTGGGGTGGCAGGGGAATGTAATTGTCAGGCCCTGGCTTTTATGTTGTGAGGTGGGGTTGTAACAGGGTGGTCCCCAGGAAAGGGAGAGGTTCCCTGCCCCACCCAAGGGAGGGTGGAGCTGAGCAGGAAGAGGAGAAGCTGCAGAAGAGACTGAGGAAGGAAGCAGGATGGAGCCAGGAGACCTGGAGGAGGCGCGTGGAGCCTAGAGACACGTGAAGAAACTGCGCTTGTCTTTTGGTCGTAGACTGGGAGACACAGATGTGGGTGAGACCCGTGGGGAGGTGACAATGGCAGCTTTTATCTTGATGTTGATTTTGCTCTTTTCCTTCCGGGCTTGTCTGGTTGTTTCTGACCCTTTTCTGTGGGTCCCCACTGGAAGATGCTTTAGACTTGTAGCAGGCTTTGGGGCCTTGCTCTGGGCCAATCCCATATGGATGGACTTTTACCTACGAGGGGACGGGTAACTTTGGGTGCTTCATTTAGAAACTAGACTCTTTGCCTTACCTGTATTGTTTCCTACTTTTATTAAAGTTCCTTCCCATTAAAGTCTCATATGTTTTGTGTTGATGCGTTGGATGGCAGAACCCATTTAGAATAGGCAGGTTTGCGGGGCTTGGGCTGCCCCTCTCCCTGCCCTATAACAGGGTAACAAGGATATTACAGAAATGCACACAAACAGAGAATGGCTGTGTTATACACGAATTGGAATTATAAACACTTGAAAAGTGAGCTGTGGGTGACATTTTTTTTAAATGACAAGAAGCCATGCTTTTAAATATAATCCGCTGTGTAAATTATAAGCGGTTTGCTGTTTCCAGTATCACTTTAGATAAGCCACTTTTTGTGAGCCCCTGGCATAAAACCTGCCCACTCTTGGGTTGTTGAATGAATGAATGAAAGAATGGACAAGTTTGTTCTCAAAGATCTGGTCACAACTGTCCCCATCGCTCAAGACACTTTTATAACGAGCCCACTATGTGCTATATATTGCAGGGGACAGCTGGGATGGCTGAGCCTTCTCCCCAAAGAGGATGATTTTCACATCCCGCAGGGGAAGGACGCTCTGAGGCTGTGATTTGAGCTGCTCCGATCAGGCTCTTCCCTGGTTTTCTATGTTCTCATGGAGCTGTGGCCACTGGGCTTTGACATTCCAGCTCCTCAAAAGAAGCTTCTAGAATTTACCCCCTGAAAGGTCGATGCAGGGGCCAGGAATGAGGAAGCCCACATAGAAAAAGACAAGATGACCCTGACACTAGAACCACTGATACCATCAAGCCTAAACTGAAGCCTTAAACAGGAGAAAAACAACTCAGCTCCACCCAAAACAACTTTGGTTCCGCCTAAACCTGTCCCCCCTGCCAACCCAATTTTCCTGCCTAACCTCTCCTCACCCTATAAAAGGGACATCTCTCCTCACAACGGGTGTGGCTTCACGGACCCCCACGTTGGGTCTGTGAGGTCTGCCCGGGGCGCAAGAAATTTTCCCTTTCTTTGAGAAATTTAGCCTGGCTCTCCTTTTCTTTACTGTACCGAACCTTTCACACCCCATGGCAGGAAGGACCCCGTGCGTCTAACTCAACCACGGGCTAGAACACATCTCGGCACATACCAGACGTTTCATGAGCCCATTGTTGTTTTGAATGATTGAGTGGATGAAAGATGGTCTTTAATACAATCAATTATTCCGTTTTTTTTTTCTTAAAGATTTATTTCTTTATGCATACAAGAGCTGGAGTACAGGCCAGAGATGTGGTTGAGAGGACCCACCAGAGACAGAGTAAGGAACAGAACAGGCAGGTTGACTGAAATGCACTGCTGAGGGAAGCAGTGGGTGAGTCAGGAGAGGTCTGCAGTGCCATGTGAATTAGCTCCCTGGCTGGCCGGGGATCGAACTTGTGCTGCCGAGGCTGCAGATTGCTTCAAAGTGCGGTGCTTAACCACCTGCGCCACAGGGAGGCCCTTCCATTGTCTTAATATTGACAATCACATCGACATATCAGAAGGAGCATCAGTGTCTGGACCACGCAGGATGCAGCCTTGCCGTGTGCTGATGACAGGGAACATTACTGAATGATTTGTCAGAGGGATCCGAGGAAGCCCCCCCTCACCCCCCGCCAACAAACTGAAACCCTTCACCTGAATTCCAAGGGGGGTTTACTCTTTTTCAACTTTGAAAATATGTATTGTGTTTAATCAACAAGCTTCATATAATCATAGGTAAAAACATGAAACAGTGACAATAATAAGGCACTAATTCAAAGTCCAGACCCTTCCAGCTTTCAAATACAAGAGGTCTGGGGCCTCCTCCCTCAGGGTGCAAAGGGTAAGTCTCAGCACTATCAAGCTACTGGCAGCCACTGTGGCATGAGTTCCATCCCCAGCCTGGGAGCTGGCCCACATGGTGCATCAGACCTCTCTTATCTTGCCCGCAGCTCCCCTCAGCAGAGTATCTCTGCATCTCTGGCCTACAACCCCAGTCTTGTATACATAAATAAATAAAAATGTAAAAAATAAATAAACACAAGAGGCCTGCAATCTGTATATAACTATGGGAAGGAAAAGACAAAATTTTGAATGGAGCAAAGGAGCAACAAAATTTGAAATAACTGATAAAACCTTCCTGTGACTAGTTTATTGCCTTTACAAAAAGAAATACAGAACATAATGGAATGAGTGCCTATATTCCAAGTCAACTTACACAGATCAATATAAATCTAGTATCCTGCCAAACAGAACACTTTCATTTTCTGTCTCATCCTAGCAATGAAAACCTGATTATTTCAACAGAGGTCCCATCATTGACAAGAAAGATGGTGGCATCAGAATTCATATTGATTCATTTGTGGCAGTTCAACAGTGAGCTTATTTCTGGGTAAGCCTGCAAACCGTACAGGGTCAGAAATATCATAAATGAAAAGGGTGCTAAGGCTCCGGGAAAAGGAAGAAAGGAAAAAACAAACCCACCAGGAATAGCAAGAGGCGTTCAAGGAACCAAAGAATGCCAACACTTAAATCCCATTCTTTAAAAAGGGGATTTTATTTTTGTTTAGTTTTGTTTCAGACTGAGAGCAGACAGTGGAAGCCACTGAAGAGCTTTTTGAGGCTGTAAATAAATTACGTGACACAGCAGGTTATCTTTTGCAAGGGCAGCGAGGACCGAGGGAAGGACTGCAGACAGCCCTCGGGAAACACCTGGTTCCTCCCTGTCCTCTCCCCAGGAGGCAAAGATAGGAGGACGTGAACCAGCCTGCCTAGGACAGCAGCGAAGACTTGCCCTTGTTCGCCAGGTGCAAATTCAGACCCCAGGCCCAGCTTCAGAAAGGACCATCCACGGAGGAGTGGGGCTGGCCCTGCCTTGTCCTGTGGCAGGTGACCAGCCCACAATCGAGGATTGTGGATTTGACAGACACACGTGACCAGAGATGTGGCTCTAACTTCATTATCCACTTCATGTTTTCCAGTTTCACATTTTCAATTTCCTGACTTCATTCCTCTCCTTGATTCCTTTATAAAGCACACTGGCACTCTCCTGCAAGTAAGTCACTTACGTGCAACATTTTCTCTGTTGGCACCATGAAGCAGATGAAAAAGGGACCATCTTACTTAGCGTCCCATCGGTGTAAAGGCAGAAGAATATCCTAATATTATACCATCAATAACTGGTCATCTATTCTATGATAAAATGCCAATTACCTTTCAATCTGAAACATTCTCCATCTCTAGAGAACAGACCTACTTTGTCTATTTTAAAAATTATAGAAAATAACACCTTTTTAGAAATTTCAGAAAATAACACCTACATTTTTTCTTAACACTCTGTTTTATGAATGTTCCATAACTGGAAAAGCGCAACAAACCTAGATGGGACTATTAGGAGGAAAGGATGTCCTGAGTTAATTCCATGCAGGCTTTGTGGACCCCACCCCCATTCCAGACCAAAGCCATCAAGACACTGGGAAAGACAAATCCCATCACCACCAAAGAGAAGGTGGCTGGGACCTGAGGGTGGAGTTAAGCAGCCAGGTTTGGTATAAAAACCAGACACGTGGGCCTTGGGGGCTCGCTCTCTTACTTGCCTCCTGGCTTCCCGGCTCCTGGCTTGCAGCCAGCTCTCAGAGCGCCATTTAGGATTCCTGATCGGAGGATCGGGTAGGAAGCATTTAAAACTTTGTCTCCCACTTTTCTCCCTGAGTTGTACATTTCCTCATTTGCTCTTCCCTTGTAAATAAATCTTTTATTAATCTTTTGTGTGTGCCTGCAGTAGAGTATTGATAAGTCCTTTCAAGCGCGCAGGTGAGGGCCCAGAGTCAGGCAACCCGTTTTGTATGGGGGCTGCCCTACAACAGGACTTCCTATTTGTATGCAATTTACAGATTCAATGCAATTCCAATACAAATCACAATGGTGCTCTTCAATGAAATGGAACCAATATGACTCAAATTCATATGGGATCACAAAAACCTCTAGTAGCAAAAGTTCTTCTGACTAAAAGGGTGGGGGAGAAAGGAGGTATCATTGCGTTGGGCAACAACCCCACACAGATAAAGGGGAGTCATGGAGCAGGCAACACAATGCAGGATGCTGCTGAAGCACAAGATCCTGGCCTTTTCATTGATTCACAGCATTGATAGTAATGGCAAGGAGCAAAATAGGAAAAGAGGAGGAGAGTAAGGGATAGGAGATTAAAGAAAGCGGAAGAATGTAGAAGATCAGGGATTGTGAGTCTGCCCTCCAGGCACTTCTCATCTGTTTCATCACTTGGTATTATCATTGAGGTCACACCCTAATTCCCAGCCACAGTTCTAATCTGATCAACAGGGCTTCCACCACTGATCAGCTTCTGGGGTCCTTTGCTATGCATTGTTCCTCAGCAGCCCCCACCTCCACCCTGCCCCAGGTGTTCCTGGTCATACCTTGTGATGCATAGCCTTCCCAGTGTGATTCAGCTTTGCATTCTTGTTTGATTTGAAAGGGCACCTTAAAGGGTTGGCTCTGCACCTAACTGACCAGGCCATCCTGACCTTGCTTAGAACTATAGGTGACAAAACGGTGGCTAAACAATCCACTTAGTGTAACAGGGTGGTCCCCAGGAAAGGGGGAGGTTCCAGGTTTCCTGCCCCACCCAAGGGAGGGTGGAGCTGATCAGGAAGAGAAGAAGCCGCAAAGGAGACTGAGGAAGGAAGGAAGCAGGATGGAGATCCAGAAGGAGACCTGGAGGAGGCACCTGGGGCCAAGAGACATGTGAAGAAACTGAGCTTGCCTTTTGGTTGTGGACTGGGTAACCCCAACGTGGGTGAGAGACCCGAGGGGAGGTGACAATGGCGGCTTTTATCTTGATTTTGATTTTGCTCTTTTCCTTCTGGGCTTGTCTGGTTGTTTCTGACCCTTTTCTATGGATCCCCACTGGAAGAAGCTTTAGACTTGTGGCAGGCTTTGGGGCCTTGCTCTGGGCCAATCCCATTTGGATGGAGTTTTACCCACGAGGGGATGGGTAACTTTGGGTACTTGATTTAGAAACTAGATTCTTTGCCTTTCCTGTATTGTTTCCTAATTGTATTAAAGTTCCTTCCCATTAAAGTCTCATTTTTGTGTTAATGCGGCGGATGGCAGAACCCTATATAGAATAGGCAGGTTTGTGGGGTTTGGGCTGCCCCTCTCCCTGCCCTGTAACATTAGGAGCAGCAGACCCACGAGGTATTACACTCTGAGACATGAAAGAACACTACAAAGATATATAATGAAAACAGTATTGGAACAAAAACAGACACAGAGACCAATGGCGAACTAACCAATGACACAGGAGCAAAGAATATACATTGGAACAAGAATAGCCTCTTCCATAAATGGTGCGGGGGAACCTGGACTGCAACATGCAAAAGAATGAAACTAGACCACTACCTCACACCATACACAAACCAACTCAAGTGGATGAAAGACTTCATGTGAAACCTGGCCCCATAGAATATACAGAAGTGAACACAGGCCAACACTCAATGACATGATCCTCAGAAACGTCTTTGAGGTTTCTTCTCCAGAAGCAAGGAAACCAGAGAGAATGTAGACAGTTGGGGCTACAGCCACAGGCGGTCAACCAACACAGAGACACCTGCCGAATGGGGGGAAATATCAGCACACCGCATGACAGCTGAGGGACTGATATCAAAGATCTACAAAGAGCTTACATGACTCAACAAAAACAAGCAACCCAGTTCAAAAAATGGGCAGAGGTAGAAAGACACTTCTCCAAAGAAGAAATACAAATGGCCAACAAGCATAGAAAAAACATTCACCATCACTAGTATCAGGGAAATGCAAATCAAAACCACAATGAGCGACCACCTCACTCCAGTGAGAATGCTCCACGTTAAAAAAGAAAAACTGGGAACAACAAATGCTGGAGAAGCGGCAGAGAGAAAGGAGCCTCTGACACCGCTGGTGGGAGTGCAAACTGGTCCAGCCACTATGGGCAGCTGTGTGGAGGTTCCACAGAACACTGCAAACAGATCTACATATGATCCAGCATTCCACTCCTAGGAATCTACCTAAGGACAAAAAACAAAAACAAAATACAAAAAATATTAAAAAAAAACAAAAAAACAAACAGGAAACCTGAACTCCTGTGCTTATTGCAGCACTATTTACAATAGCCATGACATGGAAACAACTCAAATGCCAGAAGGCAGATGAACGGATCAAAATGTTGTGGTATAGTTACACCAGGGAATATTACTCTGCAATCAAAAAAGACAAATTCATGCCACTTGTGGTGATATGGATGGAGCTGGAAGGGATGATGCTAGCCACAATAAGGCAGGAGAAAGGTAAATATCAGATGGTTTCACTTACATGTGAAATATAAAGAAACAACAAAAGATAAAGAAAAAAGACAACCCTAGCAGGCTGGCCAAGACCTGAGGCATTTAGCAGGGAGGGGGAAGGAGGGTGGTTGTTAGGAGTTGGCGCCTCAACTCCGTTCGGGGTTCCCAAAAACTACACGGAGCCAGAGATGCAAAAGCAAAAAGGCTTTATTGCTAGCTTAAGCTAGGGTCCGACTCTGCCTGGTGTACTGACACAGCAGTCTCATCAGGTTGAGAGAAGGACCCCTTTAAGGGTGACAAGCTGTTTTTTATACTCTGTTTACAGCAGAAAAAGGGGACCTTTCATATCAGAAAATGGGGACCTTTCACAACGGGGACCAAGTTCGATCTGATTATGTACCTTTCTTTGGCAACCTTTAGGTTGTTTATCCTTGCCTTGGGGAACTTGTGGTTTTACCCTGAAACGAAACTTGGGCTCAGCTGTGCTCTTCAAAATGGTCGTCTTCCTTAAAATGGCTGCTGTCTTGCTATCTTACATGGTGAACAGAGGGGAGGGAAGAGCACATGGGCACTGTGGTGGTGGGAGAACTATGGGGACCACCCCTGAGGGGAGAAACCAACCAACACCTAGACAAAAATGAACAACTATGTAAGAAAAGAAGAGAAGGGCCTCCCTGGTGGCACGGGTGGTTGAGCACAGCGCTGTGAAGCTGTCCGGAGCCTCTGCAGTGCCGGTTCGATTCCCACCGGCCACAGAGATGCCCACATGGCACAGCAGACCTCTCCTGTCTCCCTCACTGCTCCCCTCAGCAGTGTATTTCAGTCAGTCTGCCTGTTCTGCTGCCCGCTCTGTCTCTGGTGACTCCTCTCACCCTCCCCCGCTTCTGGCCTATACCCCGTTCTTGTATAAATAAATAAATAAATCTTTTTTAAAAAAGAAAAAAGAAAAGAAGAAAAAAAGAGATGGTCTTTAAGGAAGGGGAAGACCCTAAGGCAATATAAATAAATAAATGTTCCTAAAGGGGGTCTCATCCTGAACAATGCTGCAGGCACTGCCGAGGCATCCCCTCCTCACCAATTGTCTAGATCACTGGGAATTTTCTCTGGTAGGTGCAGCAATTAAGCCTGCTGCATGGGAATCATTAGAAAAAGGCTATTTTTAACTGCAGTCTCTTCCAAGTAGCAATCCTGTTTGGGATTAGAGCCATTCTAAAACTATGAAGTCATTCACGTTCAATGTTAATGGCAGCATCTTCACGTGGTGCAATGAAACGTGAAAGTTTTGTTCTGTCTTGTTTTAGGCCGAAGCTCCTTCCTCATGGAGGAGGATGCCCAGCACCCAAGGACCTGTTCTGAGGATGGGTGCGGGCGCCCACACGCCTTCCCTCCCCCTGGCCTCCAAGAGGGTTACAATTTACCTTCATTTTAAAACCTCTGGTTCAGTACAAAATACAAAGATTTGGGAGTCCAAATATATTTGGCCCTTGTGCTTATTTTTGGATCTCAGAGAAGTCACTGATCCCTTTTGGACCTCAGCGTCCATGACGACAGGGTAGGAATAATATCTCTACAGCGTCCATTAATGGAGATCACGTACCTAAAGCGATGAACTTGTTGCTCCAGCAGGTGCTCAATAAATGCCGATTCCTTTCTCCTTTCCAGAGAAATTCAACTTCTTTCCAAAGCGAGCATAACAGAGGGATTGGCAAGGAAGGAGGTAACATCAGTTTAACACATTAAAAGGTAAAGTGCAGCCTCCCCCCACCCCCAAGTGGCCTAGTGGTTAAATCTCAGCGCTGTCACCAAAATGGTCTGAGTTCAATCCTGGCCAGGGAGCTACCCACATAGTGCAGCAGACCTCTCCTGTCTCGCCTGATGCTCCCCTCAGCAGTGTATCTCAGTAGATCTGCCTGTTTTACTCCCTACTGTGTCTCTGGTGAATCCTCTCACTGTCCCACACCTCTGGCCTGCACACCAGTTCTTCTATGAAAAAAATAAAAGCTTTAAAAAAAAAAGATAAAGTGGATTATCTCCAAAATGTCCAGTTCCCACATGAGTCACTGTGGTTCACACAATCCCCAAAATAGGAGGAATCCTCTCAGCACTATCTATAGCGAAAAGATCTCAAGAGCTTAGAAAAGGGCCCTTCAGCGTCTCACATACTCCCCATGAAGAACCTTTCCACCCTGACTGGTGATGGCGCCCAGCTGTCACAGCTGCGGGGTTTCTCAGGTTGGTCCTTCAGTGATGCAGAGAGGGCCACTGCTTTCAATACACTGAATCGGTGAATAATAACCCATTTTAGAAAGCCAAAGACTTGTAGCCAGAGTATGGCAGGCCATGTGGCTCCTGGTCACTCAAGGCTCAGGAAAGTCTGGATTCTATTCAAGGGTTATTCTGAAATCGCCTCATGAGGCAGTTTCCAGGGTCAAACTGTTATAGGGCAGCCCCGATACAAAACGGGGTGCCTGACTGTGGGTCCTCACTCGCACGCTTTAAAGGAATTATCAATGCTCTACTGCAGGCACACACGAAAGGTTAATAAAAGGTTTATTTTCAAGGGAAGGGGAAATAAGGAAATGTACAGCTCAGGGAGAAAAGTGGGAGACAAAAGTTTTAAATGCATCCTACCCGATCCGCCGATCAGGAATCCCAAATGGCACTCTGAGAACTGGCCTCAAGCCAGGAGCCGTGAAGCCATGAGGCCAGCGATAGCAAGCGAGAGCCCTCAAGGCCCACGTGTTTAGTTTTTATACCCAACCTGGCTGCTTAACTCCACCCTCAGGTCCCAGCCACCTTCCCTTTGGTGATGATCCCTTTGGTGGGATTTGTCTTTCCCAATGTCCTGATGGCTTTGGTCTGGAGTGGGGGTGGAGTCCACAAAGCCTGTATGGGATTAGCACTGGACATCCTTTCCCCCTAACAAAATCCCCCTTCAAGGCCCTGAATGGCCGCATCACCTGCACGACAGGTAGTGATGCCTCAGCCCCCAGACGTGGGCCCAGGCCCAGACAGCATCTCAGACCCCATGAGAAATGCAGAGCCCCAGGCACCACACAACCCACTGGGTCAGAACCTGCACCCCGGGCGACTGGGACTCGACTCTTCCCTCCTGCCTGCTAGACCTGGCATGGGGAGGGGGATGTCAGCCCCAGAAAAGTTTACAATACATTCTCCAAATTATATTCTAAGTCCACAGAAATAAAACGCACACACATCTATGGAACAGAACGGAGAGCCCAGAAAACACATTCCGGGGGTTGATCAGTGCAGCAGGGAGGAGCCAGGAGCAAACACGGGGCATGCGCTTTCATTCAGGGGCGCTGGGCACGCACAGGGTCACACTCAGGAATGTCCTGACCCCCATGTTCCTCCAGGACCCAAAATGACCCGCGCAGAGCTCTCCACAGACAGCCCGCCCAGCCCTGTGTCCCCTGACTCACTGCTCTGCAGTCAGCCATGGGCAGGGAGATGTCCTTACCTTTCCCTTGCTCTGGGGTGGTTCCTGAAGAAACCGGGTTCTCACAGGCCAGGACTTCACCCCAAGTCCGGAGAAGCAGGTGCCAAGGTGAGCCCCACTACAGGGGAGGCAGGAGCCAGTGTTGGGGCAGGGAGGGTCGGGGCTGCAGGAGCAGGGGCGGGGCTGCAGGGGCAGGGCTGCAGGGGCAGTAGGTGTAGGGGCGGGGCGTCAGGGGCGGGGTTGCAGGGGCGGCAGGGGGCAGGGGGTGCAGGGGTGGGGCTGCAGGAGGGGGCGGGGCTGCATGGAGGGGCGGGGCTTCAGGGAGGGACGGGGTTTCGGGGAGGGGGCGGGGCTGTGGGTGCAGGGGGGCGCGCTCCAGGGCCGGGGGAAGCGGGAAAGCCCCGGGGTGCTCACGGGGGCGCCCCTGTCCGTCCTGCTGCGGCTGAAGTTTAGAAAATCAAACGGAAACGGAGGCGAAGAGCCCACATCTCTGAAAATGCTATTAACCTAAAATTTTCGCAGCCATGAAAACAACAGATCGTGTCCATGTGCATTAAAGACACGCTGGGGAACACTGACCCGCGGCCACAGAGGGCCCCCCCCAAACCCGCTGCCCCACCCCCCACAGTGAGAGAAGGGGCGTCCCGCTCCGCCCGACCTGGCCTTGCCTGCCCCGGCGCCTCCTCATGATTCCCCGCGAGGCCGCATTTCCCCGCCTCACCACCAGGCGGCGCGCGGTCCCCCGGCCTTTGCTTTGCCCCCGGGGCTTCTCCTTCCTCGGCATGCGGGCCCGCTCCGCTGGGGCGGGCGCTCCTGGCGTCGGTGGCTCCGCCACTTTCGCTCCAGCCGCCACTCTCGCGTCAGCGCGCAGGGAAGGGACGTCCACACGCAGGGGGCGGGGCAAGGCCGAGGAAGGAGAGGCTCGCGGGGGAAACCAGGGGCAGAGCAGCGGCGCGCGCCGCCTGGCGGCGCGGAGGGGCGGTGCGGCCGAGGCGAGACACTGGCGGGAGGGAAGGACCCTCTGCTGAGGGTCGGCTCAGCTGGGCCAGGGCGGGGACACAGCCCGGAGAGTCGTAGGGCAGGGGGAGGCCCGCGCAGAGGGGGAGCAGGAAGCCGGAGTGTGTCATGTCACAGCCCTGAAGATGGGGAGATAGAATGACGTGGGGCAAGAACCCGCTGAAACAGGGATCCTCGCTCATTCGGAGAAGAAAACAAGTTGGTATCGCCCTTCTGAATTTAGCTGTTAGCATTTGGGATGTTATATATGTGTGTGTCTGTATTAAAAGAAATAGTAATTCAGGTTTTGAGACATGACCTAAGGAAACGCTTTTACACACATACACTTTGTAAAAACGCTAACCAGCATTTTTTCATACTTACAAATACTGGAAACAATATAAGTCAAAACTCTAGGAAACAGGGGCCTCCCCCGTGGCGCAGCGGTTGAACGCTGGGTTGCGAAGCTGCCCGCAGCCTCTGCAGCGCCGGTTCGATCCCCGGCTGCTCCCCGGCCACCGGAGGAGGGTCCCACATGGCGCGCAGACCTCTCCTGCCGCCCGCTGCCCACCTCAGCAGTGTACTTCGGTCCTTTTGCCTGCGCTACTCTCCGCTCTGGCTCTGGTGAATTCTCTCTGTACCCAGTGCTTGTATGTATAAATAAATAAATAAATCTTTAAAAAAAAATGTTGCTGGTTTGCAATTTAAAAAAAAAACTCTAGGAAACAGCGAAATATAGTACACTATGTACATGAAACAAATGTAGCAATTCATTCTGAATAGTTTTAAATGAGTTAGAAAATACTTGTATTATGTTAAATGAAGGAGGAAAGATAGATTGTAGGCATAGCATTATTCCAGATATAAAATGAACATAATAGGATTGATTTAAATTTTAAATACCAGACAAAATGGAAAAGCATGTGTTAGGTATGCATTTAGTGATACACACTTAGGTGATGAACTGTCATGAAGGGCAAGGGAAATAATTATGACAGCCACATATTCCTGCTTACTTGGGGAGGAAGATTATGGTATAGTGTGGTCTTAGGATTCTTCACCCAGTTAATGAGAGTTCATTTTGTAATTCTAAATTTTCACCTGTATAGTCTCTGCCCTTACTGTAAACACGGGTATTATAGTTCATAGTTCAAAATATTGGAAATTATGAGTAAGCTAATTCTTAAAATTATCTATTTTTAAAAGATGTATTTATTTTTATGCAAACAAGAACTGGGGTCTAGGGCAGAGGAGCAGGAGGTGAGAGGATTCATCAGAGACAGAGTGGGGAGCAGAACTGGCAGATGGACTGAAATCCACGGCTGAGGAGGGCAGCAGGGAAATGGGGAGGTCTGCTGTGCCCTGTGGGCTGCTCCTGGCCCGCGGGGGGTGGGGGGGGCGACTCGTGCTGCATGGGCTGGCCAGAGCTGGGGATCTCCATCTGCATCCCCCTGCCCCCCACCCCCGGAGGCCCATGTCAAGATCTGAAATGGTCCCCAGTTCTCACGGGGAAGCTGAGCACGACCTGAGCTGCAGGAGAGGCGGCGCGGCCATGGGGATCACGATGGAGAGACCGAGCTCAGGGCAGCGTCCTCCTGCCCCCGGGATGGAGCGGGGGCCGCTGACACCCAGCTCCCCCCAGCGCGGGCAGCGAGTGCCGGCCGCGGCCAGAGCCTCTGCCCAACTGCCCTCAGCAGAGGCAGCGCCCCTCAAGGTCCCGCCCGGCCCGCGACCCTGAGACTCCAGGGGGGGCTCCAAGCAGAGGGGGGCCCCCGCCCGCTGATGTCCAGCTGCTGCATCTCCAGGACTCCCCAAACCCTCCTAGAACCCCCTGGCCCTGGCCACACGAGCTGGGGGGTAGAGGGACACCTGCACCCTCCGCTTGCACTCACACCCCCAGGGGCAGGCTGTGCCCCGAAGATGCCCTGGGCGGAGGAGCGAGGTCACTGTCAGGGAGGACACCCCCTGTAGCCACAGACAAGCGATGGCCGCGCCCCCTGCCAAAATCTCAAAATAGGCCCTTGTGCAAGCCCTGGGCAAGCCGCATCACTGAAGGGGAAGAGGCCTCACCTGACCCAGAAGCGCTGAGAAGCCCCAGGCTCCGCCCCAGGTGAGCCAGAGCCACCCACCCGACTGCGCAGGCGCAAGTGACATTTTCAGAACCGCCGGTAGGGGGCGCCTCCACCCCCATTCCCGATACCTTATTTCCAGCGGCGATGCGCTGGTTGTTCCCCTTCGCTCCTTGCTCCCTACTGCAGCCTTTATTATCTAGGCCCCCCAAGTCAGGTGCGCCGCGCGAGCACGCCCACCCCTTCCCCAGGCGCTCACCCGCAGGCAGCCGACGCGAAGCCCACACCCCCAACAGGCCCCCAGTTTTCCCATCTGCAGGTTTGCCACAAAGGCGTTGGGCGCAAACCCCAAAAGGAAGCAAGCTTCCCGTAGCCCTCCTTCCACCCCGCCGTTTGCTGTCTCTGGACGGTCCCCACCTGGCTTCTCTTGGCCACGGGACCCTGCGGCCGCGGCCCGCACAGCCGAGCGGCGCAACCGAGCACCACATCGCCACAGACGCAGCGGAGACCCGTCCTTCCAGACAGGGCGCCCCCGAGGGCGGAACGAGGCGCCCGGGAGCGGGCCCCGCCCATGGTCGCTCCCGACCGCCCCCCACAGCCCCGCCGCTCCCCGCAGGGGAACCGCCGCTCAGTCTGGGCGCCTCCGCGGTCCCGTGCAGGGGCGCCCGGCTCCCGCCTCTCGGGGCTGCGGGCTCAGCGCCAGCCACACCCCAAACCCCACCCCCAGCTGCGCGCACTCTGAGGTCTGAGACACTCAGCTCTCTTGGGGTGACCGCGCAGCCCCAGGGGTGCTCACTGCCGTCCCCGCCGCTCCAGGTCTCGTCACCCCGCTGCGGCCGGCCCCGCGCCAGGCCCTGGACACCAGCTCCCCGCGGGCGCCCCACAGGCCACGTCCCGGCCGCCCCGGAGGCTCCTCCGCCCTCACCCTCAGGCTCCAGCCCCGGGCCTCGCCCACAGGTGCCGCGAGGAGGCGCAGCTGCTCCGGGAGCCCCACGGGCAGGGCTCCTGGCCTTGGCGCCCGCCTTGGCTGGTCTGAGCGGCTGTTTGAGACTCTCCCGCCTGCTGCGGAAACGCCCCCCTCGCCCCAGGCCGCTTAAGGCCACCCCGACTCTCCTCCCCGGGGGCACAATGGGGCCCCTCGCTCCCCCTGTCCCCGGCGCCATGAGAAGGCGCCCCCCGCCCCGTCCCAGCCTCTGGCGTGACCGTGAGCCCCCGCCCTCCATGGGGTGCGCCGGGGAGCCGGTGGGTCCCCGCCGGCAGCTCGCCCTCCCCGCAGGCCTCCTCCGGCAGCTCCCGGGCCGCGTCCGCCTTCTGGGGGTCCGCGGCGCCTCCAGGGTCGTCCCCTTCCCACGGGCAGAGCTTGGGGGACGCTCACCCCAGACCTGCTCTAAGCGGGGCTAAGTCCGTCCGCGGCGCCCCCTTAGTGCGCACCGTCCCGCGTAGCCCCGGGTCCGGGGGCCGCAGAGAGGAGCCGCGCCCCCTCGCTCCCGCCCGATCCCTGTCCGCGCCGGGCCCTGCCGCCCGGCCCGTCCCTGGGGCGGCTGCGGGCCCGGCTCCGGGAGCTCCGGGCACACGGGCAGAGGGTCCTGGGGCTCCGGGGGCTGGCGTGGGACTTTCGCGTTCTCCCCGACAGCGCAGCTCGGCGCCCGAGGGCACGGCGGGCAGGAGGCCCCGGGGAGAGGCTCCCGGCCCCTTTGAACCCAGACTCTCGGGGCGGGCCGGGGGCGGAGGGGCCGGGATCCGGGGTGAGGCGGGGGACCGCAGGGCGGGCAGACCCAGGGGCATCTGGACTCTCCTGGGCTCTCGCTGGCGTTCCCGCGAAGTCGGGTGCGCTCTCGCTGCTGCGGGGCACGAGCCCGCCCGCGCGCGGAGACGCCCCCTTATGTGCGCCGCCCTGCGCCCCAGGTGTGCGCCCTCCAGGCCCCAGCGCCTGCCGCGCTCCAGGCCCAGGTGATGCCGCAGAGGCCCAGGCGCCCGAGCCCGAGCGGCTGCCTGGAAGCCACCGACCCCCGCTCTGGCCTGAGCCCCCCACCGTGCGTGCCCTGGATCTGCTGGGGGCCGCCCCGCAAAGGATCGCAGTGTCTTGTGTTTTTCGGGAGAGACCTTGAGAAATTAACTGACTTAACAGTGTCTTGAAATGCACAGAAACTTTCAGGGCAGCTCAAGTGCTCTCTGTCTTATGCTCAGATTCCTGTTTTATCGTATATTTAACTTCACATGAAACATTCCATGTGTTTTCATCACAACATTCCGTTTTGTAGTTAAGCAAAATATTCCAGGGATCTAGCACATCACCCCCAAAAATAACTCATCTTGGTTCCCATCATCTTGGTTCCCATGTTAGAATCCATTTCAACTGTCACCGCCTGCTCCAACTGGGTGAGATCATCTTCTTCCATTTGATGGACTTTTCTCTTTGGCAGCTGTTCCTGACGCTGCTTCTCGTTTTCACAACCATGAGGGGTTTAGTGTGTGCCCCAGCCTGCACTGTGGGGTGTCTTTTCTTTTTTCAAAGATTTATTTATTTATGCATACAAGAACTGGGGTGCAGGCCAGAGGTTTGGGGTTTCTGAGAGGGTTCACCACAGAGTGGGGAGCAGAAGAGGCAGACTGACTGCAATACACTGCTGAGGGGAGCAGCCAGCAAGACAAGGAGAGGTCTGCTGCGCCATGTGGTTTGCTCCCTGGCCAGGAATGGAACTTGTGCTATTGTGGCTGCAGATAGCTCCATGGTGTGCGACTTAACTCCTTGTGCCACCAGGGAGGGCCAATAAATCAATCTTAAAATAAAAAATTTAACAGTATGCTGTAACCCGAGCTCCAGAGACTTCAATGGGCGTATTGTTTACTGGGCATGTTGTCGAAACACTGATTGTGAATCACGTGTCCTGCAAAAAATAAGAAACCTAGAGAACTGTATCCTTAAAACTTTTTTGCGGAGGTTGCTTCTTTCAGCTACCACACTTCAAACACCGCTAAACAAAAACAACGTAACGCAATCTAGGAAACAGTATTTTACAGTTTTATGAGAATCCCACCCACTCTGAGAAAGATAGCCAGCGCCTTAAGGTTGAAACAGCCATAATTGACACAATTAAAGACAGTAAAACAGAAAAATCGCAGACTGAAACTCTTACTTTAGAAACAGATAACCGGGGGAGAGCGCGAACGCAGTCCCCACTACCACAAATTATGCAGTCGAGTTTCCCACATTTGGGGAAATCGCAGGGGTCAGCACACCCGCAGTGCAATGGATAAGCCTCGCCCTGGGAAAACCACCTTCGTGATCATGGTATCTCCCCTGCCAGGTAAGTATGAGCTGCTCGCCGCGCCCACACCCGCACCCCGCCCCTCGCCTCGCTCTTCACACACGGTCGCTCGCCTCGCGCCGCCCGCCCGCCCCGACGCCCGCGCCGGCCCTCGCCCCGACCTCGCCCGGCCGGAAAGCGCTCCGGGGGGCACGGGCGCCCCCACACCAGCTCGCGCAGGGCCCAGCGCAGCAGGCCCAGGCTCCTCCGCGCGCTGCTCATCTACATACGCCACGCCCCACATGCGCGTGGTCGGGGTTCTTTCCACAACGGTGCTAGAAAAGTGGAGGGTACCCGGGGCGCAGCGGTTGAGCGCTGGGCTGCGAAGCTGCCCGCAGCTTCTTCAGTGACGGTTCGATCCCACATGGCGCGCAGACCTCTCCTGCCGCCCGCTGCTCCCCTCAGCAGTGCACTTTGCTCCTTCTGCCTGCTCTGCTCCCCGCTCTGGCTCTGGTGAATTCTCTCACCCTCCCGCGCTTCTGACCGTACCCAGTGCGTGTATTAAAAACATAATAATAATAAGTAGAGAGTACCCAGGCGAAGTCCTGGACTCTCCTAACTAAAATGAACATTAGGGGCCTCCCTGGTGGCTAAAGGGGTTAAGACGCAGCACTATGAAGGCACCCGCAGCCACCTGATCCCTGGGGCCAGGGAGCAGCCCACATGGCGCAGCTCTCTCCCCTGCTGCTCCCCTCAGCGATGTATCTCCGTCAATCGCCAGTTCTCTTCCCCAGTCTGTCTCTGGCCTGTACCCCAGTTCTTGTATGCATAAATAAATAAATCTTTAAAAAAAAATAAAATTAGATTGAAGGGCCTCCTGGGTAGCACAAGGGGTAAAGACGCGGCACTATGAAGCAGTCGGTACCCTCTGCAGCACAAGTTGAATCCCGGCCAGGCATCTACCCACATGGCGCAACAGACCTCTCCTCACTCGCCCTCTGCTCCCCTCAGCAGTGTATTTCAGTCAGTCCATCTGTTCCGCTCCCCGCTCTATCGCTGATGAATCCTCTCACCTCCCCCCTCACCTCTGCTCTGTACCCCAGTTTTTGTATGTATATAAATAAATACATATAAATAAATAAATATAAATAAATGAATTTTATTTAAATCAATAAATATAAATAAATAAATAAATTTTGTATATAAATAAATTTTTTAAATTAAAAAATAAAATTAGATTGTAGAGTTTGTTTTTGTTTTTGTTTTGCAGTTTATTGCTAACCTTTCCCCACTGAAAATCACAGTTTTTCCGGCTAGTCATCTCTCTGAGTGGTTCTCATTTGTTTACATTTTCTTTGCCCATGTGGTCTCCGGAAGGTTAGTCAGGTTTGGTAGACAGTATGTTTTTCTCGATAGGCCGTGTTCCCTATGCTGTCAAGTGGGAAGAAGTGCAGGAGCATGCGCAGTATGCAGCCTTTCGGGAAATCAAGAAAATACACACGCTCTTCATTTTTTTTTAAGATTTATTTATTTATGCATACAAAAACTGGGGTACAGGCCAAAGGTGTGGGGGGGTGAGAAGATTCACCAGAGACAGAGTGGGGAACAGAACAGGCAGACTGACTGAAATACACTGCTGAGGGGAGCAGCGGTGGAGTCAGGAGAGATCTGCTGCACCATGTGGGTTGCTCCCTGGCCGGCCAGGGATCGATCCTGTGCTGCAGAGGCTGAGGATTGCTTCATGGGTTGCTTCTTAACCCCTTGCGCCACCAGGGAGGCCCTAAATCATTACATTTTTTTTTTAAGGCATGTTTTTTTTTATTTATTTGTTTTGTTTGTTTATACATGCACTGGGTACAGTCAGAAGCGCGGGAGGGTGAGAGAATTCAATTCACCAGAGCCAGAGCGGGGAGCAGAGCAGGCAGAAGGACCCAAGTACACTGTTGAGGGAAGCAGCAGGCTGCAGGAGAGTCTGTGCGCCATGTGGGACCCTCCTCTGGTGGCCGGGGAGCAGCCGGGGATCCAAAGGCGCCTCAGAGGCCGCGGGCAGCTTCGCAATCCAGCGCTCAACCGCTGCGCCACCGCCACCGGGGAGGCCCTAAATCATTACATTTTGAACTAGGTTCTGTTTACACAAATTTTAGATCTCCATCTCAAAAATTGTTTCTTTTTTAATTAGAATTTATCTAGGCTCAATTTATAATAATTTTAACACAGCAACCCTCTGGAGACAAAAGACACAAAGGCAAAGACACAGACATAGAGATCTCTTTCATTTAGAATCTGGGCCACTTGCACTAATTTTTAGAGATAGTCATACTGTTGTAGAGCAACCCCGATACAAAACGGGGTGCCTGACTGTGGGTCCTCACCCGCGCGCTAAAAAGGACTTATCAATGCTCTACTGCAGGCACATGTGAAAGGTTAATAAAAGGTTTATTTACAAGGGAAGGGGAAATGAGGAAATGTACAGCTCTGGGAGAAAAGTGGGAGACAAAGTTTTAAGTGAGTCCTACCCGATCCGCCAATCAGGAATCCCAAAATGGCACTCAGAGTTGGTGGCCAGCCAGGAGCGGTGAAGCCAGGAGGCGAGCGATCGCGAGCCAGAGAGAGAGCCCAAGGCCCACGTGTTTGATTTTTTATATCCAACCTGGCTGCCCAACTCCACCCTCAGGTCCCAGCCACCCTCCCTTGGTGGTGATGGGATTTGTCTTTCCCAGAGTCTTGATGGCTTTAGTCTGGAGTGGGGGTGGAGTCCACAAAGCCTGTATGGGATTAACTCAGGACATCACTTCCCCCTAACAATTTTACCAATATTACCAACAGCAATAATTAATTTACTTTTAAATATTCATTTTGAACTAACTCCTTCAGATATGAAAACATTTTTCAAGTTATATTTGTATAATGCCCCTAGGTTCTAAAGATAGTGGGGCAGAAAATTCCCTATCACTTTTTATGGCCACCTTTTTCCTAAAGTCCCTAGAAGAGTTTTTGGATGGGTTGGACAGTTTGACCAAAACTACATCCCTTTCAATACGAAGACAGACTAATTCCTAAAACAACTTATGTTTTTCAAGTTCAGTGGATATAGCCATTTAAGTTGTTTGTTTGTTTGTTTTTGGTAATCAAGGAGGTTTCTAATATGAGAGGGAAACTAAAGTCCTTACATGTTCTAATAAGTATCCCATTTCAATCATTTTAAAACCTCTAGAGCCCAAGATTGGAATTTTAAAGACAAGCATAGAAAATTCAAATTGCTTTGCAAAGTGCTGGTTTCTGTTTGACCTCAGAGGAGGCCTGGTCCTAGGCAAGATAAAAGATACCTTCTACCTGGGGCATGAGAAGGACAGGAGAAGAGACAGATTAAGATCTTACTTTGCATTTTGTTTGTTCTTAGACTCTTACCAGAAATTTGTCAAGGAATATCGCTTACAGAAACCTACTATGTAGTTTTAGATGACTAGAAAGTCCAAGTAATTTTGACAAAACCAACTGAGCCTGATGCCAGAAGTCCCCGAGTGTGATCGGAGAGGCCAGCAAATTCAGAGGAAGAAAAGGCCTCCTTCAAGCGGAGAACACTCTTTAGCTTACTTTACATCCCGTTTTCACAGTTACTGGTAGATGCTGAAGTAGCTTTCTGATTAAACACATAAAAATAAGAAAAAATACCAAATTTTTAAATAACCAAGACCTGATTGCAGACCCTTGTTTGAATTCCTTACATGGACACAACATTCATATTCACAAAGCTATTTGCACAAAGTGAGGGCCAAGTAAGGTAAGGAGAAGGCCTGGTCCAGGCCCACTGCTCTCATGGGGACAACCCAGCCCTTCCAGCCACCTGCCAGTGTCCACAGAGCCAGGGTTATTCTAGGTTGCCTAGAGCCAAAGCGCCAGAACTCACCCTGGATGTCAGGGGGAGACTGTAGAAGAGGAGAGTCAAAGGAAGTCAGGCCTGAGCCAGCCAGTGTGGAAAAGGAGCGCTTACTGCCTGGCTTTTGTGTTAGGAAAGTGCTGGAGACCAGCCCCAGCTAGAAGTTGTGTCAGGGGTCTCAGAGAGGAGAGGATGGCATTGGCCAAGTTTTCTCTCGGAGGGCTGAGGGGAAGTGGAGCAAGGTAGGAGTGAGGAAGACACAAACACTTTAGTTCGCGCAAGTATCTCCTACTGAGGTTCTCAGCAGGTCTTTATTTATACCTTAAGGCAAGCGGTGAGATTACATCAGCAAAGCAGAACAGAAACCATCATTACATATTTTCTCATGAATATACAAAGACCCTCTTGATCTTATACTACAAAAGGACACTTTTTTAATCTGATTAAGTAAATCAGCAGAGACAAATACTCTCCTAGGTACAACTCTTTTTCTAGCATTATCAATTGTCTAAGACAGTACAATGTTTAGTAACAATCAATCATCCTGTCAAGCCTTCCTGATTTTGGAGTAGACATGAAAGTCCATTGTTATGCTATATTACTAAAATCAACCCATTCTCTAGCACTAGATTAATCTAGCCTATTATCAATTACTTCAAAGTGATCTAAAACAACTTATCAAATCTATGTAAGTTCTACTGAATTCTAACTCTTAACTAGATATTCCTAACCTCCACACACCCTGCGAACTGTTGGCCTTACGCATACAACAGGAGATGTATTGTTGCCACAAACAGGTACCCCCAAGGATAGGCTATAGTTTCCAAGCACAGCTGGTTCAGGGCAGCTTGTTCTCCATAGTTCTCAGGGCCGAAACATTTCTTTCCTAACTATATCTTTAACAATTTTTACTTCTTTTGTGATAGTTCATGCATAAGAGCAATGAACCAATTGTCACCTGGGTCCGAATTAGGTTTTCACATGCCAGTTATTAACTAACTTACTTTTGCATTAACCAAGAACAAAGAGGAGAGCATTAGAAGGCATTGCCATGGAGACTCCCTAGTTCAGATCTTCTTTGGGAAGTGCAAGAACTCCCCTCTTCTGGGAAGTATAACTTTCCCTCTTTGGGGGCGGGGCACAGGAACTCCCCACTTCTCGGGAGTCTCCCCCAATACCCGGACCATGTCAAGAGACAGCATGGGAGGTGCAGCCTGCCTCAGGAAAGCATCAGTCTTTTCCCCACTGTCAGCTGCTCCTGGGCTCCTGCAGGGAAAGAGTGACAGGAGCTGCTTCTTAGACATGGGTTGGCAGCTACAGGTCCCCAACTCAGTTAATACTGTCCCCACGGGGCTTTCAGATGAAACAAATATGGCACCTCACACAATTTTCACCAAATCCCTGGCTTCCAAAAATGAACGGGAAACTCCAAATACCAAGGAAAATACCCAATGTTTCCCAATTCCCACTCCACTCCAAAGGAGCCCCAAATTGAGGAAGACTCACAGACTCCCTCCCAAACTGAGGGGAACTGGACTCCCTCCCTGAGGGGGACTCCGATTCTTCCCAAATGTGTGCAGGCCAGGGGCTTGGCATGCACCCCAGGAACTGACACCAAATGCCAGGGGACCCACTGCGGTTTTCAACCCAGGTTCCATCTCCTCCAAGGGGGCAGAGAAGAGCTGTGCCTCTCCTGAGGGGGACTTGGAAAGTTCCCCTGAGGAGAAACCCCACAGCTGCTGGGACTCTCCTTCCCTCTGAAGAGAGGGCACTCCCTCGGAGCAAGGGGATCAGGAAGCCACCCTGGATGCCCAGGCGACGACAGGGTGGCCTGGCGGCGGGGGCAACTGCTCCATCCCTGGGAAGTCAGAGTTGAGGCTGGCAGAGCACAAGTGGCATCCAGTTCCTGGCTCTGGCCTGCCCCATTGGTACTGAACACCAGCCTCAGTTTCCCTCAGCCAATGAAAGGAAACCAAGTTTGGGGAATAGGGAAGTGGTTGAATTTGTGGACCAATGAGAAGGGCAGCAGACTCATGTTTGACAGACCACCGTCCTGTCTTGGGCAGAGGGCAGGGGTCTTCGTGCAAAGGTGAAACAAATGTGGCACAAATATGGCAGTGGTGAAACAAATATGGGGAAGAGGAGGGTCTGCAAAGGGGAAGGGAAAGGGTCTGCATGAGATGGGTGAGCTCTAGGCTGCTTTTCTCAACTCCTTGGAATGGGAGAAGACAAACCTGTCAAACAAGGGGGGTACTGCAAGAGCTGGGGGAGACCCACTCCTTCATTCCTATTTGAGAGACCAGTGCCTGGTACCTGCATCAGCTGTGCTCCAGCGGCTCAAACCAAAACATCAGATTCATCATAAAACGCTTCTTTAGTTACACGTTTCCTCCTTGATGTTTTTAGATTTCTTTCTTTATGCATACAAGAACTTGGGTACAGGCCAGAGGTGTGGGGGTGAGAGGATTCACCAGAGACAGAGTGGGGAGCAGAACTGGCAGACGGACTGAAATCCACAGCTGAGGGGGGCAGCAGGGAGACCACGGAGGTCTCCCTGGGAGGCGTGGGGGGGTGGGGTGGGGGAGTGGAACTCGTCCTGCAGGGGCTGGCCAGAGCCCGAGAGCGCCTTCTGAAACACCCACCTACCCCCCCCCCCCGCCCCCAACCCGGGCCCGCCCATGAAGATGACCTGAAACGGTCCCCCAGTTCTCATTGTGAAGCTGAGCACAGCCTGAGCTGTATGAGAGATGGGCGCCATTGGAATCACGAGGGAGAGAACGGCTCAGGGCAGCCCCTGACCACCAGCTCCCTCCCTGCGAGGACAGCGGTTGCCCGCCGGTCTGGGCGCCGCCCCAGGCCAGGGCATCTCTCCCCCACCGCCCCCAGCAGAGGCCTCTCTGGCCGCCCTAGGCCCCCGCCCGGCCTGCGACCAGCAGACGCCAGGGGGAGCTCCAGGCACAGCTGGGGCGCACGCACCCTGCCCGGCCTCCCCCAAGCTCCAGCTGCTGCATCACCAGGACTCCCGGAACCCTCTTAGCACCCCCTGGCCGACACTCGCCATCTCCCCCTTTTTACCCCCTTGTCTACAAACCCCGGGCCTCGGCCCAAGAGCAGGACGGGGTGAGCAGACGCGAGGCGCTGCCCTCCTCAGTGCGCCCACAGTCACAGGCCCTGCTTCCCCAACTCTGCCTCCCTGCCAGGGAGGAGGGAAGGAGGCCTGAAGGGGGTCCCGGCACAGGGAGGGGGGACGGACCGGCCTCCAAGGGAAGCCCAACGAAGTCCATGCAAAGTTGAGAATCATTTCCACCTCAAAAGACACTATCTGGGGGGCAGCAAACAGGCCAGCAGGAGCAGGAGCAGGAGCAGGAGTGGCTGCATCTTCCCAGGAAGGCTGCTCTTTGGAGCCTCTGGGCCGTCCTTCGCCCAGAGAGGATGAAGGAGCACGTGGGCCCAGTGAGGCTCCTTTCTGCTTCTGTGGTGTGTCATCCTGCAAGGTTTTCTATGAAAGCTGCCCACCCCAACACCTCCTGCCTGGTAACATCCCCTGGGCGGTGTGAGGACCCACAGTGGCCACATCAGTACCCACGGCTGATGACGCAGAAAAGACTACTGTCCCAACCCAGACAGGAACCTGATGCTAAGGTGGGGACTAGGAGGTGGTATGGACCAGTAGAGGTGCCAGAGCCCCAGAAATCAAGTGACAGGCCCACACGCCTTCATCTCCATCCTGCTAATCCTTCAGGATAGTTTCTTCAGCAGAGGCGCAGGCCCTGCTGTGCTACGGCCAGATGGAGACGCAGCTGTGCAGGCTGTGGGTGCACAAGTCAGTGACAGCCACAGCCACTACATCCAGACAGCAGCCCTGCCTCCTCTGAGCTTCCTTCCTGAGGGTCATTTATCATCCCTTTAATGCTCAGAGTGAGGTGGTCTCTCTCTCTCTCTCTCTCTCTCTCTCTCTCTCTCTCTCTCTCTCTCTCTCTCCTTTCATTTTTACCAAAACTGGCCCTTGATATTGATTGACCTATATAGCAAGTCTCTATGGCCCTAGAAGTTGGGTCCATGGGCTGACAATCCTTGGTCTTCCCTGCTTTGGGGGCACAGGGGTGGATCCCACTCAAGCACATGGGCTAAGACTGGCAGAGGACGCCTTCTCCCAAGAAGTTAGATGGCTAAGCTGCCATTACCATGCGTAGTAGGGAGCATGCTGGGTACCAGAGACCAAGACTTGACCTTTTGCTGATCTCTGACCTCTGGATAAATTTCAGAATCATTGAGCAACATACCACATAGTACAAGGTTCCTCTGTGCTCCTCCCACCAGAATAGGACAAGCAGAGCTGCAGATACACATGAGAGAAATGTTGGATCATCCCTCAGGACATTAAAGATGATTATTAACAAGTAAGGAGAAATCAAATCACTTTACAATTTTGTTTTGTTTTTAAAATTTTCCAGCAACTGTAGAAATTAGTTGCAAGTAAAATTTAAAAAAATAGGGAAGAGATTATAGTGCCATTGACATACATTTTTAAGAACATGGAGAAAAGGCTTCAGTTGATGGGTTTAGTGAGCTCAAAGAAAATGGCACTGTAGATCTCATACGATCCCAGGATTTAAAACTCAGTGCTTATGTAACACTCTGTCTGTGGGAGATTGAAATGAATGACACTTTTCCTTCCTACTTTCCATTTTCTTCATGAACATATATTAACACAAATCAGAAAGGTAATTTAATTTTAAATAAGTTCCACTACAGAGCGAGTTCAAATTTGTTCACCTCCTTGGTTATATTTGGAATTAGGCATTTTATTTGGGAGAATTGTATTGGAAATGGAATTGTACTAATTCCTTTTTCGGATTATTTATTTCTGGTGTATAGACAGAAACTGAGCTTGTATCCTGCCATGAATTTACTTAATTTATCTTGCTAATGGGGTGTGATTTTCTATATATAGTCATGTCATCTGCCATTAGGTAGTTTACGTCATTTTCTCCAATTTATATGTGTTTTATTTCATTGTCTTGTAGAATTGTTCTGTCCAGGACTTTGAATTCAATGTCAAATAGTGGTGGTGAAGTGGACATACTTATCTGGCTCCTAATATCAGTCTTTTACCATTGCATAGGATGAAAGATTTTGGGTTTGAGTAAACACATTTTATGATGTTACAAAGTTCTCTTTTATTCTTAGTTTGCTGAAACTAATGTAGTTAGATGAATTTTCTGCATCTATGAGATGATCATGTATTTTCCCTTCATTCTATTACTGTGGTGGGTTACACTGATTGACCCTTTTGTTATTTAAGAGAGTGTTACTGTGTTACTTGATTCCATGTCTGTGAGTTTTCCAGTTTTCCATGAATTACTGACTTCTACTTCCATTTCATTAAGGTTGGAGAAGATTATTTGTATTATTTCATTTTAGTTATTATAAATTTAACTAATTCAAAGTATTTAAAACTCACTGAGAAATGTGTATGACCCAACCTATGACTTATCCTGGAGAATGCTTCCTGAGAGAACATGCACTTGAGAGAATATATATTCTTTTGGGGCTGGAGTGTTGGTATATGTGTTTGGTCTAATTGATTTATAGTGTTGTTCAAACTCCTGGTTTCCTTGTTAATTTTCTGCCCAAAGGTTCTACACACTATTCAAAGTGTATTATTGAACTCTCCAACAATTTCTAGAGAATTGTTTATTTCTCCCCTTGATTTTCTCTATGTTTGCTTTATATACTTGGAGCACTGGTGTGATTAATCGGTTTATAAAGCAAATGAGAAAATGTCAGCCACATCGTAATGCTGCCTAACACTGATCCCTGACTATAGATCCCCACTTTACCCTCTCAGGGAGCTACTGACATTTCTTCATTTCACAGATGAGACAGTGAGATACTGACATGGGAAAGTACTTTTCCTCTTCGCTCATGTCATAAGCGTGGAGAGGGAGCAAGGGTTAGAATGTAGGAGTGTGATTCCAAAATCGGTGATCTTATCCAAGCTCTGCAAATGCACTGTTTCCAAGATTGCCAAGGAATCTAGGGAAAGATAAAGTGTTGCTGAAGAATATAGTTTCTGTTTACCTTGCTAATGTAAGCAGTTCATTCTCTTAGAGAAGAAAGATTCCCGATCCTGATGGAAAAGTTCATTTAGATCACACAGTTCCTTTTCTTAAATATATTTTAAAGTATATTAAAAATCATTTTCTTCTTTTTGTCCTGATGTTCTTTCCCCACATTCCCCACAGAATATTGATCCTGGCCCATGAGGGACATTTCCTAGAGCCATGATAACCTCTCACATGTCACCATTCCTTTTAGGTGGTGACACTAGCACAGTAACAGGACATTCCCACAGTGACACATGGCATTTGCTTCTACTGCTGTCAACTGATATCCCTAAGTCTTATCACTGTCTTATGTCCTGCCTGAAATCAGAATCTATAGGCATAAGGGGCCAGAAGTTGGCCCTGACCAGTTTCATTTCACCACAGGACTCAGCCATGTTGTTGAGAAGATGCTTGCCTCAGTTCGGAGTCATCTGTGCACTCCTATTAGGATGCTGTGATGAGAGCCTGAAGTTCTGGGATGGTATAAGATATCAAAACACTCTTAAGGGAGATACCTGTCAGGGAAGGAGAACCAAGGCTCAGAGGCCTCACAGCCTCCTGTACCCACACAGCTCAGTAATGCTGGGTGTTATCACATGAGGTGCGTGGGCTAGGTGTGAACAGAGTTAAATGTGTCACAGTGTGTGCAGGGCCTGCTGAGTCTGAGGTGAACGCTCAGGAAAGGACAAGAAAGTGAAGGCCGGGGTGGCAGCCAGCACAGGCTGGGACCCCAGCAGCCCCCGCTCCTGGCTCTCTTCCATTCTCACGAAACCACGAGTGATCGCTCAGCAGGCAAGTTCCAGGCCTCTGGGAGAGCCGGCTCCTGCCCCCGAGCAGCTGACCCCGCTGCAGTAGCCAAAGAGCCTGTGCTTAGAGGGCCCGGGGGTCAGGACATGGGGTGTCCTGGCTGGGGTAGAGGTCGACTGGGTTTGCCTTATGAGCAGTGGAGCTGGACACACCTGAATACTCCATGGTAACCCTGTTTCCTGTCTTATCACCATTCCGGACTCATACTTTGAGAAGGTTCATATTTCCCTTTTCCAAATCTAAGTGTTCTGTGACAAAGAGCTTCTCTTAGCCCACAGATTTGAACAGAAGTCCTGGACTTGACAGTCACTGGACAGAAGCCAATCACCCCTGGGTCCCTTGAAGTGATCTGCTTGGTTTGCGTTTAGGTCACTTAGCACCCTTCGGGCTCTGGGACCTGTCCCCCCAAGACACAGGAAGGGCTCCCCTGCAGAAAAGCTGCCAGTGCGCTGGGTAAGGGGGGTGAACGCTGTCATGCTCCCCTCACGGGCACTAGGCCCCTCCATCCTGACACCGTATGTCTGAGGCTCCTGCACCCGTGACCAGCAGCATCAGCAAACAGCGGCCCTCACGCTCCCCAGCCGGACAGCAGGTGATGGAGACCAGGATGAGCCTAACAGCCAGGCCCACTTCTGTTAGAGGAGCAGCATCTTTTGAAGACACAGGACAAAAGCAGGAGGAGACACGGGGAGCAGGAATGAGGATCATCTCCAGGTAGTTGCAGAAATTTCAAGTTTTTATTTATACATTCTGTATTGAACGATCACGCCTTTGAGGAATCTATTACTTTCAGGCCCAGAATTTACTTCCCCGCAGTGTAAGCACTCTCGTCAGTGCAAACAATTCAGCATTCTTCTACTTTCCAATCTTCTCTAAGGCGGAGGCTTTCAAATGAGGTACTTTCTAACTACGTTCTTAGGGAAAGGATTTAGAGGTTCTTGAAAAAATAGAAGAAAAAATTTACTCATGAAGCTATAAGCTGTAGGGCAATTTGAGAAACAGGAGGAGTCAATGATTCCCTCTAGAAATGAAAGTTTGTGAAGCCCCTGGCAGCCCCCCCACCCCCACCGGCCAGTGCTGCTCCAGCCTCTGTCCCAGAGAGGACAGATGGCTCAGTCCCTGGCGCCTCAGCCTGGTCCCTGCAGTGTGACTTGTCTCATTGTTTCTTCTACCCAGGGCACAGAGCTTGAGATCCTGGTGAAGACACATGGAGGCGTCCCATCCTGGGGCCCGTAGGAGATGATGCCCTGAGCCACCTCGTTACACACCAAGGGGCCCCCGGAGTCACCCTGTGGGCAGATGGAGGAAGAACTGAGCGGGGCCTTCTCTTGGTCCTGACCTTCCCACTGCCCCATGGGTGGGGGTCTCTGATAGGGGCTGTGGGTGAGATCAGGCCCAGGGCTCCTCAAAGCCTGGCTGCACCCAGGGTTGGGCATGGTCAGTGCTGGTGAGCTCACCTCAAATGTAGACTTAGTTGTTTCAGGCTCTCCGGCACATATCTGGATGCTGTTGTCGTAAGGTATGTCTTTGATGAAACGGAGGCAAACACTGTTCTTTTGAACTGCAAGGTCTACCTCCTGCAGTTTATGTGCAAGCTGGGTATTGACGCCTGAGTGCCCCCATCCGGCCACAGTGCACAGCTTCCCCGACTTCACTGATTTGTTCTTCCTGGGCAGCCTGATGGTTTTCACATTGGTGTTCAACGTGGCGTTCCCTTGAAGCTGACAGAAAGAAAAGGAAAGGAAACCTTATCTACTGCTGACCCACAAGACAGTCATTGCCTTCTCACAAGGGTCACTGAAGGGTCATAACTGGGAAGAGGACGGGAATGAGGTCACAGGGGATACGAACAGCCCAGGATTAAATGTCAGGACCAACGGAGAGATTTGCAACCTGCAGCAACATGATGTCGTTGGCTTTGGTCCAAAGATTATAATCTGGGTGGGGGATGGCTCTCTTCACAGGGATGACCTGATGGGTCCTCTCCTGCATGGTGATGTCGTGGGCTCCCAGGATGACGGTGATTGAGCTGCACACAGAGCAGAGGGAGAAGTCACAGGAGATACAGCCCAAGGTCTGGCAGGGCAGGGACAGGCGGGGCAGGGAGGGATGCATCTGAGGGGAAATGGAGGCAACAGAGGAATCAGGGCTCATCTGTCTGTGCCCTCTGCTTCTCAGTAACTGAAGGAGTATTCTAGAGCTATTGGTAACTGCGCCGTGGATCACAGAGGTCAGTTACCTCAGGAAGGTGTGCAAAATTGCACTAGTCTGCATCTGATGCCCAGTTGGGCCTAGCATTAAAGCCAGCAGGGCTGAGCACTCTCTCTTCCCTGCAGGTTTCCAGCTGGCACTACCCTGGCTCCTCCCCACCAGCTGCCTACACATTTCTCACCTCTGGGGACTCTTCTGGCTCATGTACTCCTAGAAGCTGGGGAGCTCCTGGGGAGTAGTGGGGGCTCTCAGGAGGGTGTGGGCTGTGGCTGCTCCTCACCTCCCTGTACAGTGAGCGGCTGTCAGCACAAAGTCCTCTCGAATCAGGAAACCACCACAAACACGCCTCTTGTTGTGAAATGGCTGGAATTTGTCACCAAACCAGCTCTCAGATTTCTGACCTGATATCCATAGAAATGCCATGTAGGGTCGGGAGTGGGGAATGGCCTCATGTCCCCCGATGATCTCTCCTGAAGGAAATGTCTGGTCTGCTTGTGCATCCACTCACTGCACCCGCCCTGATGCTCACACTACAGGGCATTTGGGAGCCAGGGTGGCCTGGGGCCGGTGGGGGTGCTCAAGACTCCTCCATTTTCCCCTCCCAGAGAAGGGAAGCCCCTCTGCTTAGCCTGTGCTCTGCCTTCACCCAAAGCTGGAGGTGAGCAGAGCTGTGTCAGGACAGTAAAGTGCTCCAGGCTCTGGAAAATTCCTCTCCTGGTTTTCTTTAATGTCATGTAGTTTCAAGGCCCCTGTGAGTCTGTGCCATCTCTGACAGTGCTACTTTTAGAGCCCAAGCTGAGGTGCAGAGCCTAGATGTTGTCTAGCCTGATTCCTGGGCCTGACACCCAGCGATGCCCATGATCATTGACTGCAGGAATCCCATGTGGCTGAAGAAGGGTTGGAGGGGCTAGTGCTGGGGGATTCTGGAAAGCAGAGAAGCCGTGGTCTGCCAAAGAGTGGCCCATCCTTGGAAAGAGGGGAGCTGCTAAGGACCTGGGAAGAAAAGCAGAGTTGGAAAAAGGGAATGAGGGGCCCTGGGCTGAGCAAAGGCAAAGCAGTCTTCTGGGGACAGTGTGGTCACTAGGTCTGGTGTCTTCTCTCCTAAGCAGGTGTCTGGTCCCAGACCCAGAGCCAGGCCCTTGCTGCCCTTGACAGGGGGATTTACTGTTTGTCATTGCCAGTTTCCCACCCTCTGCATGCACTTCCAGGGAGACTCCACTCTCCGGATGGCAGGGGCTGGTGGCACTGGGAGAGGAGACAGCACCACTGGCTCTTCTTGAGAACAGCCCTGGCCTGGCCGGTCCTGCTGGCAGCTTATCCAGCTCCATCTTGGGGTCTGATGTGGGACAGGAGCCGGGGGTCAGAACGTCCTGGCAGGTGGGTCCCACGTATGCAGAAGGGGCAGGGGACCTGTGGCCTCTGAGATGGGGAAGGTCACTCACCTGCCTCTGCCATGGGGGCCAGCAAACAGGCCAGCAGCAGCGAGAGCAGGAGTGGCTGCATCTTCCCAGGAGGCTGCTCAGTGGAGCCACTGGGGCATCCTTTGCCCGAGAGGATGGAGGAGCAGGTGGGCACAGTGAGCTGGGGCTCCTTTCTGGTTCTGTGGTGCGTCATCCTTCAAGGTTTTCTATGAAGGCTGCCCCACCCCCACACATGCTGTCAAGTGACGCTCCCTGGGGGGTAGGGGGGTATGAGGACCCACAGTGGCCACATAGGTACCCACAGCTGATGACTCAAAAAAGATCACTTGTTCCAACCCTGACAGGAACCCGAGGCTAAGTTGGGAAATAGGAGGTGGTGTTGACGGTAGAGGTGCCAGAGCCCCAGAAATCAAGTCCCTAGTGACAGAAACACCGCCCTTCATCTCCATCCTGCCAAGTCCTTCAGGATAGTTTTTTCAGGGCAGGTGCAGTCCCTGCTGTGCTGCCACCAGATGCAGACACAGCAGTGCAGGCCATGGAGCACAAGTCAGTGACAGCCACAGCCACTTTATCCAGACAGCAGCCCTGCCTCATCCAAGCTTCATTCCTTGGGGTATTTCACACCCTTTAAAATTGCAAATGCTCAGGTCCTCCCTGGTGGCACAATCTATGAAGCAATCCGCAGCCTCTGCAGCACAAGTTCGATCCCTGGCCAGCCAGGGAGTAACCCACATGGTACAGCGGACCTTTCCTGTCTCGCCCACTGCTCCCCTAAGCATTGTATGTTCAGTCAGAACAGTCTGTTCTGTTCCTCACTCTGTTTCTGGTGAATTCTCTCACCCCCCCTCCTTTGGCCTGTACCCCAGCACTTGTATGCATAAATAAATAAATCTTTAAAAATAAATAAATAAATAAAATTGCAAATGCTCAGATTGAGACCATCTCTCTCGACCTTTGTTTTTACCAAAACTGGTCCTTGATATTGATTGACCTAAATAGCAAGTCTCTATGGCCCTAGAAGTTGAGTCCATGGGCTGACAAGCCTGGTCTTTCCTGCTTTGGGGGCACGAGGGTGGGTCCCACTCAAGCACATGGGCTAAGACTGGCAGGGGATGGCATCTCCCAAGGAAGTTAGATTGCTAAGCTGCCAATGCCATGTGAAGTGGGCAGCATGCTGGGCACCGGAGACCAGAACTTGACCTATTGGTGATCTCTGACCTCTGGATAAACCTCAGAATCATTGAGCTATTGAAAGAAGCCGAACACAACATACCACATAGTGCAAGGTTCCTCTGTGCTCCTCCCACCAGAATAGAACAAGCAGGGCTACAGATACACATGAGCGAAATGTTGGGTCATCCCTCAGGACATTAAAGATGATTATTAACAAGTAATGAGAAATCAAATGACTTTATAATTTTGTTTTCTTTTTAAAATTTTTGAAAAACTGTAGAAATTAATTGCAAGTAAAAATTCTAAAAACTAGGAAAGAGATGCTATAGTGCCATGACATACATTTTTTTTTAATGACATCACTTTATTTTATTTTGTGTATGTTTTACATCATTCTTTTTGTACATTCTATGCTTTCTCCTCTCAGGTATAGTCCCTGTAGAATTCCCACCACCAATTCATCCGTGCACCATAGCCATAGTCCCTTATGCTCTTCCCTCCCCTGTAACTCCTCTCTCTCCCCTTCCCTTGCAGAATGTCTCTGATTTATATTGCCTGTTAATTTTGTTTTTTATTTTTTTTAAATAATAAATTTTATTTTTATATTCCCCATACAATTGCAGCCCCCCCCCATTCTGACCCCAATCCCTCCCCTCCCGCCCCCGCCCCCTAAAAGTGTCTCTGGTTCATAGTTTTTTGTTGATTTTGATTTTCACTTTCTTATAGTTATTCATTTTCCTGGTCCCTTATTTAAGTTTTCTAGATTCCTGCTATGAGTGAGACCATCCGGTATTTTTCTTTTTCTTTCTGGCTTATTTCGCTGAGCATGATCCCTTCTAGCGCCATCCATGTTGCTGCAAATTGCATGTGTTTATCTTTTTTGAATGCTGAGTAATATTCCATGGTATATATGTACCACATCTTCTTGATCCAGTCATCTATTTTTGGGCATTTGGGTTGTTTCCAAAGCTTAGCTATTGTAAACAGTGCTGCTATAAACATAGGGGTGGAATTGATGTTTCTGTGTCCTTTGGGTAAATACCTAGGAGTGGAATTGCTGGATCATATGGAAGCTCTATGTTTAGTAGGTCCAGAAATCTCCACACAGCTCTCCACAGTGGTTGGACCAGTTTGCACTCCCACCAACAGTGCAGAAGAGTTCCTTTTTCTCTACACCCTCGCCAACATTTGTTGTTGCTAGTTTTTTTAATATGTGCCATTCTCACTGGTGTAAGATGGTATCTCATGGTAGTTTTGATTTGCATTTCCCTGATGACAAGTGATGTTGAACATGTTTTCATATGCCTGTTGGCCATTTGCATTTCCTCTTCAGAGAAGTTTCTTTTTAGCTCTTCTGCCCATTTTTTGACGGGATTATTTTCTTTGTTGTTGTTGAGTCTCATCAGCTCTTTGCAGATTTTTGTGATCAGTCCTTTATCATTAGTGTTGGGTGCAAAAATGTTCTCCCAGTTGGTGGGGTTTCTCTTTGTTTTTGTTATTGTCTCTTTTGCTGTGCAGAAGCTCTTTAATTTGATGTAGTCCCAGCTGTTTATCTTTGCCTTCACTATCACTGCTTTGGGTGATGTGTTTGTAAAGATGTCTTTGATGTGCAAATCACGTAGTGTTTCGCCTATATTTCCTTCTATATATTTTATGGTTTCAGGTCTTATGTCTAGTTCTTTAATCCATTTTGAGTTGATTTTTGTGTATGGTGTGAGGTAGTGGTCAAGCTTCATTCTTTTGCATGTAGCGACCCAGTTTTCCCAGCACCATTTATTGAACAAACTTTCTTTGCTCCAATGCATAGTCTTTGCTCCTTTGTCAAAGATTAGTTGACCATAAATCTGTGGTTTTATTTCTGGATTTTCTATTCGATTCCATTGGTCTGTATGTCTGTTCTTGTTCCAATACCATGCAGTTTTGATGATTATGGCTTTGTAGTATAGTTTGAAGTCTGGGCGTGTAATGCCTCCATTCCCTTCTTTTTTTTTTCAGGAGAGCTTTGGCTATTCGGGGTTTTTTGTCATTCCATATGAATTTCATCAATAATTGTTCTATTTCTTTGAAGAATGACATTGAAATTTTGATTGGAATAGCATTGAACCTGTATATTGCTTTTGGAAGGATGGCCATTTTAATAATGTTTATTCTTCCAATCCATGAGCAGGGGATGTCTTTCCATTTCTTTGTGTCTTCTTCTATTTCTTTTAACAGTGTTTTATAGTTTTCTTTGTATAGGTCCTTTACCTCTTTTGTTAGATTTATTCCCAAATATTTGATTTTTTTTGTTTCAATAATAAAAGGGATGGTTTTTTTGATTTCTTCTTCTTCAGATTTATTGTTTGTGTATAGGAAGGCTACTGACTTTTGCGTGTTGATTTTGTATCCTGCCACTTTACTGAACTGATTGATGAGTTGAATTAGCTTTTCTGTGGAGTTTTTGGGGTTCTCTATGTATAATATCATATCGTCTGCAAATAGTGATAGTTTGACTTCTTCTTTTCCTATTTGGATTCCTTGGATGTCTTTCTCTTGTCTTATTGCCCTGGCTAGGACTTCCAGTATTATATTGAAAAGCAGTGGTGAGAGTGGACAGCCTTGTCTTGTTCCAGATCTTAATGGAATTGCTTTCAGCTTTTCACCATTGAGAATGATACTGGCTGTTGGCTTGTCATAGATGGCCTTTATAATGTTGAGGTATGTTCCTTGTATCCCAAGAATTTCAAGGGCTTTTATCATGAATGGGTGTTGCACTTTGTCGAAAGCTTTCTCAGCATCTATTGATATTATCATATGGTTTTTATATTTCTTTTTGTTGATGTGTTGGATAATGTTGATTGATTTTCGGATGTTAAACCATCCTTGTGTCCCTGGAATGAATCCTACTTGGTCGTGGTGAATTATCTTATGGATACATTGTTGGATTCTGATAGCTAAAATTTTATTGAGGATTTTTGCATCAGTGTTCATTAGGGAGATTGGCCTGTAGTTTTCCTTTTTTGTGTTGTCCTTGTTTGGTTTTGGTATTAGTGTAATGTTGGCTTCATAGAACGTGTTTGGTATTGTCCCTTCCTTCTCAATTTTTTGGAAGAGTTTGTGGAGGATAGGCACTAATTCGTCTCTGAATGTTTGGTAGAATTCATTTGTAAATCCATCAGGTCCTGGGCTTTTGTTTTTGGGGAGGTTTTTGATTACCATTTCAATTTCGCTGCTTGTAATTGATCTGTTTAGGTGTTCTATTTCTTCTTTATCTAGCTTTGGGTGATTGTAGAGTTGTAGGAATTTGTCCATCTCCTCTAGATTGTTAAACTTGTTTCCATATAACTGTTCATAGTAGTTACTGATTATTCTTTTGATTTCTGCTGTGTCCGTTGTGATTTCTCCTCTTTCATTGATGATCCTGTTTATTTGTGCTTTCTCCCTTTTTTCCTTTGTGAGCCTGGCTAGGGGTTTGTCTATTTTATTGATTTTTTCAAAGAACCAGCTCTTGGTTTCATTGATCTTTTGGATTGTTTTTTTAGTTTCAATTTCATTTATTTCTGCTTTGGTTTTTATTATTTCTTTTCTTCTACTGGTTTTGGGTTTTTTTTGTTGTTCTTTTTCTAGATCTTTGAGCTTCGAGATTAGGTTGTTTCTTTGAGTTCTTTCTTGTTTCTTGATGTGAGCTTCTATTGCTATATATTTTCCTCTTATTACTGCTTTTGCTGCATCCCATACATTTAGGATATTGGTGTCCTCCTTGTCGTTCAATTCAAAGAATTTTTTAATTTCTTCTTTGATCTCCTCATTAGTCCAGTGGTCTTCCAGTAGTGTGGTTTTTAATCTCCATGAGGTAGGAAAGTTCCTTGCCTTCTTTTTATGGTTTATTTCTAGTTTGATGCCTTCATGGTCAGAAAAGATGGTTGATATGATTTCAATCTTGGTGTATCTGTTGATGTTTGTCTTGTGCCCCAGTATGTGATCGATCCTGGAGAATGATCCGTGTGCGCTTGAGAAAAATGTGTACTCCGTTTTTTGGGGGTTTAGTGTTCTATAGATGTCTGTTAAGCCCAATTGCTCTAGGTCCTTATTTAGAGCTTTGGTTTCTTTACTTATTTTTTGTCTTGTTGATCTATCCATTGTTGATAGTGGTGTGTTGAAGTCTCCCACTACGTATGTGTTTTCTCTGATGTCTGTTTTCAGAGAGGACAACAGTTGTCTGATATATTTTGGTGCTCCTTCGTTTGGTGAGTATATGTTAATGAGTGTTATTTCTTCTTGAAGTATTTTCCCCTTGATCATAATGTAGTGACCATTGGGGTCTCTTTTTATCTTTTTGAGTTTGAAATCTGTTTTATCTGATATAAGTATAGCTGTTCCTGCTTTCTTTTTTGGTCCATTTGCTTGTAGGATTGTTTTCCATCCTTTAACTTTGGGCCTATTTTTATCTTTTGTAGCTAAATGTGTTTCCTGGAGACAGCAAAAGGTTGGGTTTTGTTTCTTAATCCAGGCTGCAACTCTGTGTCTTTTTATTGAAGAGTTTAGTCCATTTACATTTAGAGTTAATATTGATATGTTAGCATCTGTATTTGCCATTGTGATTGTCTTTCCTTTGATTTTATTTATTTATTCTTTTAATAACTTTTTTTTTGGCCTTCTTTCATTGTTATTCGTCCCTCTGAGGTTCTGGCTTTAGGACTCCTTGTAGTATTTTTTGGAGTGGGGGTTTAGTTGCAATGAAATTCCGGAGTTTCTGTTTGTCTGGGAAGGTCCATATTCTTTCTTCAAAGAGGAAGGAGAGCTTTGCGGGATAGAGTATTCTTGGTTGGCATCTGTTTTCTTGGAGTCTGTTGACTATGTCCCTCCACTCTCTCCTTGCCCGTAGTGTTTCTTCGGAGAAGTCTGATGTCAGCCTGATTGGTTTTCCTTTGAATGTTATCTGTTTCTTCCCTCTTGCCAGCTTCATTATTTTTTCCTTGTCCTGGATTCTTGGGAGCTTTACTATTATGTGTCTTGCGTATTTTTCCTTTCGTCGTGGAAGTTTGGTGTTCTTCTTGCTTCTTGTATATCAATTTTCAGCTCCTTCTTCACATTTGGGAAGTTCTCTTCAATTATCTCTTTGAATATTTTCTCTGTTCCTACATCTCTCTCCTCTCCTTCTGGTATTCCTATAACTCTTATATTTCCTTTCCTCATGGAGTCAGATAGTTCCCGAAGTCTTTCTTCATTCTTTGTCCTTCATACTTCTCTTTCCTTTTCTGTTTTGGTTCTTTTTATTTCTGTGTCTTCAAGAGTACTTATTCGTTCTTCCATTTCATCTATTCTGCTTTCATTGCTTTTCCCAGAATTCCTTAGTTCTTTCATTAATTCTTTGATCTCCTGCATTTCTTTTACTTCCCTCTTTAGGGAATCAATTTCATTCTTCTGACCATTGTTTTCCCTCTCTAGGGACTCAATTGCATTCTTCTGATCGTTGATTATTTTTCCCTTATCATTCTTTTCCTTTATGACTTCTGTCAGTTTTTTAATCACGGCAATTTTAAATTCTCTTTCTGGAAGGCTCAGAAGTTCTTCCTAGTTACTGTCGTTGCAATCTGGGGGCTGGTTTTCTTTTTGTGGTGTGCTTTTTCCCTGGGGAGTTGCTAGGTTGCGTGTGGTTCTTCTACTCCCTACTGGCCATGACATACATTTTTGAACATGGAGGAAAGACTTCAGTTGTTGAGTTTAGTGACATCAAAGAAAATGGCGGTGTAGATCTCATATGAGCCCAGGATTTAAAACTCAGGGTTTATGTAACACTCTGTCTGTGGGAGATTGAAATGAATGACACTTTTCCTTCCTAGTTTCCATTTTCCTCATGAACATGTATTAACACAATAATCAGAAGGTAATTTATTTTTAAATAAGTTCCACTACAGAGCAAGTTCAAATTTGTTCCCCTCCTTAGTTATATTTGTTAGTGGGCATTTTATTTGGGAGAATGCTATTACAAATGGAATCATACTAATTTTCTTTTTTGGATTATTTATTTCTGATGTGTAGACTGACAACTGAACTTGTATCCTGCCATGAATTTAATTAATTTATTTATTTTGCTATGGGGTGGGATTTTCTATATATAGTCATGTCATCTGCCAATAGGTAGTTTTACTTCATTTTCTCCAATTTTTATGCCTTTTATTTCATTGTCTTGTAGAATTGCTCTGTCCAGGACTTTCAATTCAATGTTAAATAGTGGTGGTGAAGTAGACATATTTATCTGGTTCCTAATATCAGTCTTTTACCATTGCGTAGGATGAAAGATTTTGGGTTTAAGTAAACACAATTTATGATGTTACGAAGTTCTCTTTTATTCTTAGTTTGCTGAAACTTTTTCTCCCTTAAAACCATGAATGATCTTCATTTTGTTAAATGAATTTTCTGCATCTATGAGATGATCATGTATTTTTCCTTCATTCTATCACTGTGGTGGGTTACACTGATTGAATGTCTAATGTTGAACCACCTTAACTTTTCAGGGGTTAATCCCAATTGCTCATGGACTACAATCCTTTTATTGTGTTGTTGTACTCGATTTGATAGTGTCATGTTGAGGAACTTTGCATCTATTTTCATAAAGGACATTGGCGTTCCACTTTTCTTTCAGTATTTTTGTCTGGCTGGTACCTGGGAATGCTGGCCTTTCAGAATATGTGAGGAAATATTCTTTCCTGTTCAATTTGTACTGAAGAGTGTCAGTGAGATTGGTGATAATTCTTGGAAAGTTTAGTTAGATTTACCAATGATGCCATTTGGCCTGGGATATTCTGTGTTGGGAGGTTTCTGATTACTTGTTCAATCTCCTTGTTGTAGTTCTAGTCATATTTTTATTTCATCTTCAGTCAGATTCGGAATTTTCTGTTTTTCTAGTAATTTGCCCATTTCACTCTGATAATCTACTTTGGTGTACAAATGTAGATAGCATTCCCACAAATTCTTTCAATTCCTCTAGGTTGGTAGTAATGTCCTCATTTTATTTTCTGGTTTTAATACTGTAAATCTTTTTTTATCATTTCATCTACTTAAAATTATCACTTTTGTTGATCTCTCTCTAAACTTTACTATTTTTTACCTTTGCTGCCTTGAGTTATTTGATCTTCTTTTATATTGTGCCTTTAGAAAATTCTAAAATCCTTTAGGCTCTTCCTTCGAGTTCTTTTAGGTGTGGTGTTGTGCTATTGATTTGATATCTTTCTCCTTTTTTAATGTAGGCGTTTATACTTCTTTAGTTCACTATGAGCACTATTGCATCCATCAAATTTTGGTTATGTTGTGTTTTTATTTTCATTTGTCTCAGTATTTTCTAATTTTTCTATCATTTCTCTTTCACCCTTTGGTTGTTTAAGAGTGTGTTGCTTGATTTCCAAGTCTGTGAGTTTTCCTTGAATTACTCATCTCTAGTTCCATTTCGTTACAGTTGGAGAAGATTTATTGTATTTTTCCAAGTTGAGTTATTATAAATTTAACTAATTTAAAGTATTTAAAACTTACTGAGAAATTTTTTATGACCTAACCTATGACTTATCCTGGAGAATGCTTCCTGAGAGAACATGCACTTGAGAGAATATGTGTTCTGCTGGGGCTGGAGTGTTCCATATATGTGTTTGGTCTAATTGGTTTATAGTGTTGTTCAAATTCCTGGTTTCCTTATTAATTTTATGCCTAAAGGTTCTACACACTATTTAAAATGTGTTATTCAGCTTTCAAACTAATTTTGGAGAATTGATTATATCCCCCCCTGATTTTCTCAATGTTTACTCCATATACTTGGAGCACTGATAGGATTAATCAGTTTGTTGAGCAAATGAGAAAATATCAGCCACGTCATAATGCTGCCTAACACTGATCCCTGACCATAGATCCCCACTCTACCCTCTGAGGGAGCTACTGACATTTCTTCATGTCACAGATGAGACAGTTGAGATACTGACACAGGAAAGTACATTTCCTCTTTGCTCGTGTCGTAAGAGTGGAGAAGGAGCAAGGATTAGCATGTAGGAGTCTGGTTCCAGAGTCGGAGATCTTTTCCATAGCTCTGCAAATGAACTGCTTCCTACATTGCCAAGGAATCTGGGGAAAGATAAAGGATTACTAAAAAATATAAGTTTCTGTTTATATTGTTCATTTGGATCACAGTTACTTAAAAATATTTTAAAGTATATTAAAAACTATTTTCTTCATTTTTTCCTGATGTTATTACCCCACATTCCCCACAGAATATTGAGCCTGGCCCATGAGGGGCATTCCCTAGTGCCGTAACCTCTCACAAGTCACAGCCAGTCCCTATCGGAAGTGGGCAGGACCATTCCTTTTAGATAGCGACAATAGCACAGTAACATGACATGCCCACACTGACACATGGCATTTGCTTCTACTGCTGTCAACTGATTTCCCTAAGTCCTGTCACTCTCTATGTTCTGCCTGAAATCAGAATCTATAGGCATCAGTGTCCAGAACTTGGCCATGGTCAGTTTCATTTAACCACAACACTCAGCCATGTTGTTGAGAGATTTATTGCCTCAGTTAGGAGTTATCTGTGCATTCCTATAGGAGGCTGGGATGAGAGCCAGAATTTTTGGGGTGCTTATAAGTTATCAAAAACAGCCTTGAGGGAGATTATGTCAGGGAAAGAGAACCGAAGCGGTGTGCTGTAGTGGGAAGGTCACACTTCCATTTGCCTCTGGTGAGAATGGGGGAGAGAAGGCAGGTGGGGAGAGAAAAAGTCTACAGGAAAGAGATCCAGCTGTGGCATTTTCAGAGGTTTGGTATATACTTGTCACCCTATAACTTCCACTTGTAGCCAAATCTGTCAATAATTAAGTCCCAGTCACCAACAAGGAGCAAAGCTTGGATGTCAGGTGGGAGACAGTTCAGCAAAACCATGGCGTGAGTAAATGACTGGAGTGATGAGAGGGCTAGAGGAAGACAGGAAAGAAGGTGAGGCTGGGAACCGTGTGGCCACTTCTTCCAATCTGGAGGCAAGTGTATCATTACAGACTCAGAAAATTCCTTTTTTTTTTTCAGCACTTGGAGAAGGGAGTCACTTGGAAGGGAGTCATCTAGGTTGTGGTATCTGTCACTTTTGATGTGCTCTTGGGCCACACTCAAGACACTTGTTAACCACTACCTGAGGATCTTTACCCAGAAACTTTGCCTCTTAAGGTCATTTATTTACCCAGGAGGTCACATCTTAACCTTCACTGAAAGGGGTTCTTTCTTCCCCTCACACCTAGGGTTAGGAGTGTGCACTATCTTATCAAGTCTCTACGGGATGTGGCAGATGGTTGGGTTTGGGGTAGATGAGAGGGCTGCTGCTGAATCATTTGCAGAACCTCTCAGTATATGAGTGCATAGACTTGCTGTTTCTCTAAATAATATTCAGGGAGATATAACACATAATGTGTTTAGAAATTCTAATTCTTTCCTCAGAATTCTTTTGTCATATATTCTATTGGCCCTCCAGTCTTGGTACAACACTGCTTATTGTAAATGCTCCCTGCTATTAAGTTCCTGTTTCTGACCAAGGCCAGGAAACAGCCATAGAACTCTATGTGAACAAAATAGAAGATCTGGACCATTCAAAGTCTGCCCATGAGAAATCAGGTGTTGCAGAAAGCTGCTAGGTCTCTGGGAGCCTCTTACCAAAGCAACTATGACAGGACAACATAGGAGACAACAGGGACCGGAGAGGCCAGAGCTGGGCTGACAACAAGAGCAAGAACTTCTCTCATGTTCACTTTCATCCATTCTCTTATTTTCACATTCACCATCCACTTTACCCAGCAACCTTTCGTGGCAGCTGTTCTCTCCTTGCTTAATCATTGGCCAGAACCTCTAACACAAGATTGCAAATGGCCCCTTGTTTCTGGTCCCTATGCCTGGGAACTGAGGGTCCAGCTGTGACTGGACCAGGTATCAGTCACCAAGGCACTGCCCTTGCCCTTGGACTTGAGGACTCAGCTTCCAGCCTTTCACACCACTCCCCTCTCCTGGTGCCACAGGCTTATGCTGGCTGTGCAGCTGCCAGTGTCTCAACTACCTTCACAAAAATCCCTACTGGAAAGTGGTGCTCAGTGAGTCCTGAGGATATCAAGGGGCACATCAGTGGGGTTAGCTGGGTCCTTCTCTCCCAGAAATCTCATCTCTGCCTCAGCCTCATAGCAGCAGGGCAGTCAGACTATTATTTCCTGAGCCTTAGACCACATAACAGGCCAAAGGAAAGGTTTGCCTCAAGAAGGCATCCCTGGACTCTGGCCAGTGTCCCAGAGCAGAGGGCTCTCCCAGGTAAATGAAGTCCCATCTGATGCAAGTAGAAGGGTGCACTGGGGTGGGGGTCAGACCAAGATGGGCTTCAAATAATTGAGGTTATAATTGTGTACCTGTTTGAGCCCAAATGCAGGATAGGGGAATCAGCAGTGAGGAAGACACCGGGCATTGCTATTTACCCACACCTTGCCAAGATCAAAGCCTTCATAATTTGTATTTATATTATCTTACTGAATTCTCCACCTTCTTCAGGGGATTGACCATAATCACCTTTAAAAGTGAAACAGACTCAGAGATACTAAGTGTTGAGCCCAAGATCACACGGTTACACACACACACAAATACACACACACACACACACACACACATACACGACGCAGGCTTCCAAGCTGCAGACTTCCCTCTATGCACTCTAAGAAGTGGCGGAAACCACAGTGGGCAGATGTTGTGAGCAGAACAGAGTGTTTTCACAGTTGCAGTTCTCCCAGAACAGCTGTTCACATGACTCCGCTGCTGTCTCTCAGGGAATCGTTGCAACACGGGCCCAAAAACATCTTCGGGGAATGCGGTGATGGTGGATTGGGCAGAAGGAGAGCTGTGAGGCTTTCTCTCCCAGTTGGAAAAGACCTGACCTGGGGGTTATGTGGCTCCACTGTCATTTCTGGGCCTCCCCACCCTCCATGAAAGAGGACAGGGCCACAGTAGACGCTCCTTAGTCCTTGTTACCCAGGAAGGCTCCCTCAAGTGAACTATGTGTCAAGGCTGCTCTTGGAAACCATGTATCTGTACCTACTCCTCGGTGTGTACCTACATATACATACGTGGACACGGGATATGTATTTACTATGCAAATTGTGTATGTTACACCTATGTATATATGTGTACACATATTTTTGTGTGTGCTTATGTGAATGGTTGTATTTTTTTTAATTCTACAAATAATTGAAAATGAGACAGATGGGAAACAGAAAGGTACCCTGAGTCAATACTGACTATGGGGGAGTGGGTGTGTCAGGCCGGGGCCGGGGGGAGGGGGGCAGGTGGTGTTCATTGTGCCTTTGTCCCCACAAGCTCCAGCACTGACCAGGGCGAGAGGGTCGTTCATTCTTGGCTTGAACTCTCAGCTGTGCTGCTACAGCCTCCACTGACACCCCTACAAGGCCAGGACACCCTAGTTCTGGTCTGGAGAACTAGTATTTCTTGCCCCTGGCATGAAGCAAAGGCACTCAGGGACCCGAGATGCCAGAGGTGGGTCACAGCCAGGAGTAGTAGCCGCTCCTCACGTGCGCTCAGCCACACTCTCATTTTCCCTTGCCCCTCCACGTTAGCCTCCCGGCCTCTATTCGCCTCTCTCAGGCGTAACTCTTGAGAAGGGGACACATGGGCGATGCTTGTATGTATGGACTCTCCACACTGTAGACACCGAGCAGCAGGCCATCTCCCCAGGAAGGGGCACAGGACAATGGAGATTACACCTGAAGGGGCTCAGAGACTCCCTTTGGGAAGAGGAGGAAGGATGGGGTGGAGGTGCAGGTAGTGACAGGACAAGGGGTGTGGACTTGGTGCGCCCATACTGTGCACCCCATCATGGTGATGGTAACGCTGATGTCCTGTGTACTTTACCACAATAACATGTAGTCACAAAACGCGAGACTCCTCTGTGCCCAGAAGGAAGTAAGTGCTCATGATCAGAAGTTGTTGGAGAAAGTGGGCAGCGACCTCCTCGCGCTCCCATGCCTGCTTGGAACAACTTCTCCTTCAGCAACTGAAGTGTCTGCAAGGAGCAAAGGCACCGTGTCTGTCTCTGTTCACCCCCCGATAGCGCCACCCCATGCTCCCCCTGTGAACGTGACCCTGAAGCAGAAGCCCTGGTGTGAGCTGGGCCCAGAGGGGCATCTGAAGAGGCGCAGCTGGACTGGGAGGAAGAGCTCTGGGGGAAGGGTCAGGGATGGGAGACCCGGCCCATTTCATGCTCCTTTGTCCCACTCTGAGTTCTCAGAGCTGTCTGGGTGTCTACACCTAGGTTTGGGTCTCTTTGCTTGTCTGTTGTTTGTTCCCACTAAGTTGAGATATTTTCAGCCATTATATCTTCAACCACATTCTGCCCTGTTGTCTCTCTCCTGTTCTCCTGGGAATTCCTCTACACCCTTACGTATTTCATGTCCCATCTCTTAGGGTTTTCTCAGGTTTCTTTTGTCCTCTTTATTCCCCCCAAAGTCCAAAGCAATTACAATTTCATTATGAAGACCTCACAGTGCAATCACGTCTCCCAGGACAGGAATTAAGCTCAGGACAGGGGCCTCTGCCCCAGGTCAGAGCAACTGTGTCATGTACAGGTGGGGGCCAGTGAGACAGGGGGATCAGTGTGTAGCACCCCAATTGCTCAAGAAAAATTGTCTGCGGAAAAATTGATAGTCTTGCACATGTAAGAAATCAGCAGTGGAGATTGTAAAAACCTTAAAGTTTTATGTGACAAGGTTATGTGACAGGTGATCAAACCACTATCTTGATTGAAAGTTATATTCTTTCATTATTTGTTTTCTAAGCATTCTAAGCATCCCCAATATTATTTACTAGATACTTACAACCCAGTGTGTCCACATACAGTTATTTAACAAATCCTAGCAGTGCTGGCACACATGTCAGCAACTCGGAGATGGGCTCCTGGGCCTGCGCCACATATAATGAACTCAAGCGCCTCTGTCAGCCCTGCCCCTCTTCACAAACCCGTCTCTTCTGTTTTTTCCTTGCTTTTTCTCAGCTACATCCCGCTTCTACTCCACCACAATCTCTGCTCATCACCCCATCCCCAACAGTTTTGTTTGGCTGAACTTGCCACAAACTTGATGGATAATTAGACTCTTGATTGTGTGTTAGGAGAGATAAGTGCTCAGTACTTTTGTATAGTACAGGAGAAAAAAATAAACAAAATAAACCCCAATAACCAAAAAATGAAACACTTGGGCTATCACCAGAGAAGCTCCACAGAGTCAGATTGAGCAGATACTTGCTGTGTAAAGAAGCAGGCAGTTACCCACCTCATCACAGACTCAGGCATGGGGGGTCACATTCAATCTCTGGAGGGTCTGCCATAGGGTAAGGAGACAGCATTCAGCCTAGTAATTCCCAAGTTTCCCAGAGCCCCTTCCTCTCTTAAGAGTCACGATTTCTTCCATCCGAATGTGACCCCCTACCAGTGCATATGGATTGTGGTTCTTCTAAACCCTCAGTACACAGACCTTTCTGTGTGAACCAAAGAGCCATAAGGGCATAGCACGTGCCTTGAGAATCAACAAAAGCAGGAAGTGTGTGGTCTCTGTCTTCCCCTCTGACTTCACCTCTACTATTTAAAACCTGAGGGGAAAATCAGGCCCCACACAGACTTGATCACCTTTTTAAGAAAGATGCTGCCCCTCCTGTCGTTGTTGGCCAGTGTCTGCTCTCCGGGGTTGAAGGAGGTAAGTGACCCTCTCTATTCTCAGCTCCACCTCCACATACAGGTTTAGTCCACTTGTGACACTTCCAAAGTGTCCGCGAGGCTTGTGTGAGCCTTCCTTGCTCAGTCCACTCCCAGAAACTTGCTGAAAACCAGACCTGTCTGAATATACAGGACAGAAATTCCAGCAAAGGAAACTACTCCCACAAGACCTGGGGTGTCATCTCCCTTCCATGGCTCTCACTCCTGTCACCTGAACAGGGACCGATTACTAGGACGGTGCAGGTGCTTGTGGAGGGGGAAGGCTGAAATTCGTAAAATTTTCCTTTCTGCAAAGTTATCTATCTCTGGAGCTGTCATCCGGACAAGATGAGAAAGCTCGCTTGGGCTAAGTGCCGGGTGTGCTCTTTCCTGCTGTCCCCATGCTGCAGGCCACTGAGCTCCACCAGGCCAAACCCAGCACATGAGTGAGCCATGACAGTGTGGCTCTAGTGTCCCAGGCACTAATGGACACTAGCTCCTACCCACCCCTTCCCCATCTCACTCTGATTTCCGGTCCTATCTAATTGCCCTCTAGTACCTGAGGTCAGTACGGAAAAAAGATAAAGCGGTGCTGGCTTCTATTGCCTTAAGATCACGCTTACCTGCTGCTGATAAAAGCAAATTTGGACACTGTTTCTGTGTCCCCAGCAAAACTTTTTGGGATATTTCTAAGTGCCTGACTCAGGATGGGGATAAGGAAACCTGCAATTTTGCTGCACAGGGTTCAGTTGTTCAGGTCTTTGACTAGACCAAGCCTGGAGTAGGCAGGACACAAGGGCCTGAGATACTGGGGGGAGAGAAACTACTTTCAGGTCTTCTGAATGTTCTACCTTGAACACAGATCCTTGTATTTGAGGGTATCTTATTCACAATAGGATTAAGTTCCTCTCTCTACACAAGAAACTGAGAACTGGGCAAGGAAATACTCACACTGCTCCCCATGCTACCCAGGGTCCCTACGTCTGTATCCCAGGGTGATGGGTCCCTGAAGACCTCCATGGTGGACCATCCCATTTGTTGTTTTAGGCCATCAGGCAGTTCCTGTCCTCTTTTTGTTTTTTTCCTCTGTGGGCAAGGAGATCCAAGGAATTTTTTTTCAGGGGAGAGGCCAAACCACACTCCCGGCCCTACATGGCATATGTGAGTTCCTATGGGAAAAAAAATGGCCGTCAGTACCAATGTGGGGGTTTCCTCGTACAAGACAACTTCGTGCTGACAGCAGCCCATTGCAATGGAAGGTGAGGAGAACAAACGGAGACTTGTTTCCTAGGACCACCTACATGGCCCCAGGCAATCAGGAAGGTTCCTGAGCCCACGGAGCACACAGAGGAGCCCTGTGTCCTGAGTGCCAGGCAGAACGAGTATGGGGTTCCTGGAGCATCAGTGGGAGGGGGGGCTACCGAAGCATTATCACAGCCTGGATCGCCTCTGCACAGCAAGGAAGGGGAACACCCACCCTCCCCTCTTTCCAGTCTACTCAGCTGGGGGTCTAGAGGCTGCACTTCAACCTGCCCTCCAGAGACTGCGCTGAAGCTCCTGACTTCACATCCTCCTTGTTTTTCAGAAATATGACTGTCATGCTGGGAGCTCACAACATCAGAAAGAGGGAAAACACCCAGCAGGACATCCCTGTGCTCAGAGCCTTCCCCCACCAGGCCTATAATGCTAAGAAACATATCAATGACATCATGCTGTTGAAGGTACCGTCTTGCTGACTTGCAGGGGCAACTGCACAAGTCACGGGAGCGAGCACCTCACAATGGTTATGAGTTCCCACCTCCCTCCAACTGGATGCTCATCCCGGGTCAGTGGATTAGAGGGGGCTTTGGTGACTCAGTGAGGTGTGGGTGGAAGGTGGGTACAGGCAGCCTCCCCACAGGCCTGAGCCCAGCTGGAGGCCAGAACCTGAACTACTTCCTCTCTCCCTCTGACCAGCTGGAAAACAAGGCACAACTGAACCAGAACGGGCAGACCATTCCCCTGCCGTGTCATCAGGACATGGTGGAGCTGGGGAAGGTGTGCAGCGCGGCAGGCTGGGGAAAAATGGCTGACGGCGAACTTTCAAACACACTTCAGGAGGTGGATCTACAAGTGCAGGTGGAGAAGAAGTGCAAGAAAAACTTCCAGCCAAAGTTCAACAACTCCACCCAGCTGTGTGTGGGAAACCCTAAGTCTAAGAAGGCCTCTGGAGGTGTAAGGAGACAATCCCCTTCCCAGTCTTGCCCCAGGGTGTCTGTGACATTGGGATGCATGACCAGGCTTCTCCCATATCACAGTGTACAGTGGGCCGGCTCCACTCATGGGTGGAGACACGTTCTTCCCAACATAGGGGCAGGTTCTCCCTCCATCAACCTCTGGGCCTTTGTCCTGGGCCAACAAGAAGGAGCCTCGGCCTGGGCTGAGCTGAGGGGGACACAGCCAGCATCGGCAATGGTGGGGGGAGTCACACAGGCCTGGACGCTGCTCATCCCCCTACAATCAAGGCCTGGTGATTGATGACCATTCAGTCCCTTCCCTGGGACACCTTAGCCCTGAGAGTGAGGCAGAAAGGACTGGAGGGATGATGAGGCTGAGAGGAGGGAGGCCAAAGGGCCGTGGCTGAGATTTGTCCTTTTCCTTTCCACAGGGGTCTCTGGGGGCCCACTGGTGTGTAAAGGTGTGGCCCAGGGCATTGTCAGCTATGCCTACAAGCGGCCTCCCCAGGTCTTCACCAGGATCTCCAGCTTCGTGCCCTGGATCCACAGAACAATGAAACTCATGGCTTAGACCTTTGTCACTTGTTTGGGGGGTCACAGTGCCTACCTGTGGGAGCCTCTCTTTGGCCATCTCCCAGTGGGAGGATCTGTGTTCTCTCTCATCCTTGAATATTTCTCTGGACACCAGTTGTGCACCAGGTTCCCCTCTACCCTCTTTTCTCTCCCCCTGCTCACCCCAAATCCCAATAGCTTTTTCTTCAAGGTAATAAAGCAAACATTACTGAAACGTGTATGGTACCACAAAGGCCCTGAGTAACCAAAGCAATTGTGAGAAAAACGAAGAATGGAGGTGTAATGCTTCCAGACTTCAAACTACTATTGATACAGATTGCAGTGTCTGTATATTTCTTTTCTTTTTTTTTCCATAAAGGTAGATTTGTTGTATAAGGAAAGAAAAGGACGATTGCACAGACAGAAGCAGGCAGGAAGAGTTGCCCCGAAAGGGACAGGTTAACAGAGAGGCCTGCTAGTCACTGGTGGGCAGAAGAGCTGCCAAGACTGTATATTTCTTTTTACAACAGCCACCTTAACAAGGTCAACTAATTTAATTCATGTCTAAAGGACATTCTTCCATTTTTGTATTTTCTTTTTTAATTTTAGTAGTGTCTTATAGATTTCATTGTACAGGTCTTTCACCTCTTTGGATAAGTTTATTCTTTGGTACTTAATTCTTTTATATATTTTTTAATTAAACATTTCTTTAGCTTCCACCAATACCCACACCCATCTGCCTTCCACCTCCACTCCTTCAAAAAGCCTGGGGGATGAGCGATGTTCAAAACTCATTCGGGTTCGTCAATAACCACAAACTTACAATTAGCAGCTATAACTACAGGTTACCACAGTAGGGTTTACTGTGTTGAAAGAATCATTGATTCTTTACAGTTACTGTAGCCACAATGAGAAGCTTATGAGCAGAAGACCACTGAAGATCTTGGATCAACAGACAGAGATGCTATTTCCTGCACATTCAGAGCTTACAGGGCAGCCACAGCACAGGCGCACCAGAGAACGTCTCTCGGAGAAAGAGTTTCATGCAATCCAGATGGAGATGGAGTTCTAGTCTGGGCAGTTCTTCCTTCCAAGCCATGTAGTGCTTTCCCCATGAGAGGCTCCCAGCGGGCTCTGGGGATACAGCTGGTGAGCAGTGAAACTGACCACGTTCCTACTCTTGAGCACTGAGACCCTCATCAGCCCATAAACACACACTGCATGGTTATGAGTGGTGGCGAGTTCTCCGAGGGGAGGATGATAGCCCAGGACAGGTGAGGCTACTTCTTTTGGGGCTGGGGAAAGAGCTTCCCGTGGAAGGACTATTTGCTAGTCACACATCAAATGAATAAAGAGGAAAAGTGTTCTCTAATGTTCTAGGAATTGTCTTCAGGGGGTCACACAGCCTGAGGCCTAGAGGTGCCTGAGAATAATGAGGAACAATGGAGAATGCAGCTGAAAAATTAATATTTTTTTTCAGAATATCTGTGGAACTCAGAAACAATATGGAGAAATGGATAAATTGGAGTCTTTGCAGATTTAAATCATCTGTTTAAATAACCAAAGGCACCATAAGAGTGAAAACAACAACTTTTGAGTGGGAGACAATATTTACAATTATCTGCTGAAAATCTGGAATTTAGATTATATCAAAACTCTTGAAAATCATTAAGAAAAACAACTCAAATGTAACTGCAAGGGGTATGATGATTCACAGAAGAGTAAGATCAAACGTCTAGTAAATATTTGAAAAGTTAATGTACCTCACCACGCGTCAGGGAAGTGGTCATAGAAACCACTATGATTTTCCATTTCACACCTAGTAGACAACAGAAACATGAAGCCTGAGGACCCTGGGTACTGTTGGGGGCATTAATCGGAACAGTGACTTGTGCAGGATGGAGCAATCCCACAGGCAAGGTACCGGACACACACCGTAGGACCTCAAACAACATCACTGCTTTTTGTTAGAATGTTTATGAGAAAAAAAATTGATTCTCAGGGCAGGGCCCCTGAGTGTGTGCAGTTTGCAACGTCTCCCTGTCACAGGAAGGGTTTCCTCCTTGCACCCGGCTTCCGCCCACATTCCCCAAATGTGCACGTAGGGTTCCTGGGGTGTCTAAATGAACCCAGTCTTGGGGTGGGGTGTGAGTGCACCTTAATGGGAGGGCATTCTGCCCAGGGTTGGCCCCCGCTTTATGCGCTGAGATGCCCAGGGCACAAACATGAGTAGGAGTCAGAGGAGAGAGGAGGATTTTTAATTTTTATGCTTTGGAACCTAAATTTCACACCCGGTAAACACGTTTCTCAAAAAAATATTACAACTACCCTTTTAAAATGTTGAATAAGGAGAAGGTTGCAGAGAGCTAGTGTAGGTCTGACCAGTTTTTAAAAGTTTCAGATAGACAAAATGAAGACCCACCAGCTTACTTTCCCTTCATTGTTTCTCCAACTCAGATGGCTCATTATTTGTTCACCCCAGACTGAATTTCCCAGGATTTCCAAACCTGAGCTACTGCGCCGACTGGCACAAGCTTCTGACAGTAGAGACAATAGGGGAAGAAAAATACAGCAAGGAGCAGTGAGCTCACAGCAGCTACCTACATGAGCAGAGAGGGCTGGGGTACTGAGTCCCCGCTCTCCCTCCCCCTCACCACGAACCTGAGCAGCCTCTGGGCATCCGACTACTCGGGCTGTTCTTAATGTTCCTCCTTCCTCAAGTCACAGAGTTGGAACACGGTGCATTGCTGAAATCTGTTGTCTGCATTGTGGTAATGAAAAAGCTAATCAGCTGGTGCCCACAATGGGACCCCTGAGACCTCTGGGTTCTGGTGTCTGATCTGTGATGAGAACTGACCCTCCCACAGGCCCCCAAGCTGAGGAGAAATGGTCAGCATCAGATGGGATCTCACGCAACCAGCTGCCCCTCTTCTCTCACTCATGCCCTCCTCACTGCCTTCAACTAGCCTCAAATATCCTTTCCCATTGGAAGCTGATCCTATCTACAAATTTCTCAGAGAAGGCCAAGGGAAAGACAATACTCCTTTTCTTAATCCACTGAATGCCTGTTGAGTGTCCTGATTGTGCTGACACCCGGTGACTCCTAAGGCCTGGGCCACCGTGTCATGGCCTCCCAGGTCAGACCAAGTCCCTGCCCTGCCCACCCTTCTGCAGTCTCTGGCTCTATCAAGGTCGTGCGCCTTCTAAACGGTTTGGGGTTCAAGTTTCCTGGGTTTCTGAGCCCTTGAGGTCATTTTGAACCTGAAAGAGAGAAGGTCTAACCTCCCAGGAGGTTAACATCCCACATTCCATTCCTCAGGTGACCCTGAATTGTCTCTCCAGTTTCTCCTGCATTCCATTTAAAAGCTTGTGATTGTCACTCTCTGCAGTAGATGGATCCTAAAATAACCCCCTGTGAGCCTCAACCTTATTGAATCCCCTCCTCTGCGAATGTGCCTGGGGTCTGTGAATATGAATTTACTTCTGTGTTTGCATGACCTTCTATGACAAATAGTCACATGTGCCTTTCAAAGCAGAGTTTTCTCCAGCTGATTGCAGCAGAGGAAATCATAAAAGCCCTCAGGCTGAGGAGGGTGTGACACACCATTGCTGGCATGAGGAGGAGACATATGGCAAGGAATGAAGGTGCTTCTAGAATTGAGAGCTGCCCCTCACTTATAGCCAGCAAGAAAATGGGAAGTGAGGTCCCCACTTCCAGGAACAGAGTCCTAGGGAATTTGGCAGCTGACTCCTTTCCTGCACCCTCCCCCACCCCACTATGAGAGCCCAGCCTGGCAGACACCATGACTTGGGCCTTTGGAGACCTGAGTAGACAGCACTCTTGCGTGCCAGACTTCTGACCGTTTATTATGAGGCAATCAATGGGTGTTATTTTAAGCTGCCAAATTTGTGGTGATGTGTTAACCACTGATAGAAAAGAAATGCAGCATTAATCAGAAATAATTTGCCTCACAGAAACTTGGCATCTTAGGGTAAAACAAGATGTAGAAAAGGGGAGGAGAAAAGAAGACAGCCACCACCTCACCTGGAGTGTGATTCTGAAGAAACTAAAAATGAAGTCCTGTCCATTCTGTTCTTCTCCTGCCCCATATGAACCTCCTCTCTTTCTATCCTTTCTCCTTTCTCCTCTCACACCTATATGGAGATTGTGTGCAGGTGAGGAGATGTGTGTTGATAGATTGAGGCTGAAGAGGACAAGACCTCCCTCCTGTCCTCTGACTTCCTCTCTCACAGCAGCCTTGGGGAGACCAGCACCCCAGTGAGGTGAGCTGTGAGCACTGTGTGCTCCCCGTGGCGGGAATGAGGTCAGGATGAGCAAAAAGGATAGGCAGGTATGTATCTTATATCAGGTACTGCTTTAAACAAATTCCCTTACTCCTACAGTGATCCCAAGAGGTTGGATAGTATTATTGCCATTTTATAGTTGGAGAAACTGAGGCACAGCCTGCATAAGCACCTTTCCCAGGGTGCTGCGTTTGGGCAGCAGTGGAACCGGGATCCACACTGCAGCAGCTGCAGAGTGTGTTTAACTTCTGCACAGAAGTCTTCACACAAGTCTAAGCTCCTTTGGGAAAACCTAATATATTCCTGGTATCCTTGTGAATTCCAAGTCCTCTGAAGCTTTCTGCATCACATCGTGGTGACTGTCCTGTGGTCCACTTAGAGGAAGGAGGTAGAGGGGAATCCTGCCCATTATGTCTTTGATGGACTTTTTCCTACACAGAGTTAGCTGAGCTCCTGGTGTATCTTCATTCATGTGTTGGATGGGTGGGAGGGTGGTTTCAACAATTCAGAAATTCTCAGCCATTGCTTCCTCAATAAGTTTTTCTACTCTGCTCTCCTGCCTCTTTTTCCAGGATTCTCATTACACATACATGAATTTAGTGTCCTACATCTCTGAGGTTAGTTTCCCTATTTTTTCTCTCATTTCACCAGAGAATCAAAGGTTTACAAAATCATTCATGTCAACATCACCAAGCCGCTATGTTGACCGCAGTACAACAGCTCCGGGGCATGTCTCAGGTTACTGGGCCTCTGTCCCGGGTCACAGCAGCTGAATCATGGGCAGGCAGGGGCAACTGAGACAGGGTGCTCAGGGTCTGGGCCAGTGTTACATGCACACATGTCTGCCCTGCAGGATGGGCCTAACCACGTGAGTGGTTCCTCCCACCTTCCCCTGAAGAGCCTGTGGGGTGGAGTGGGAACCCCAGATCATGTCCCAAGAGTTCGAGAAAATTCTCTATCAGAAAAAATGATAGCACTGCCCAGCAGATTAGATGTCAATATGGAAATTGTGAAAACCCTCGTGGTTTGTGACAAGATGCCTTCAAATGATAACCAACGGCTCGAGGTCAAAATTATATGCTAATCATTGATTATCTAAGATGCCAAAATTTCATAAATACAATCTACTGGGTTCTTAACTCAATGTGCCCAACACAGTTACTTACTGACTCACAACATTGCTGAACACAATTGAGGTGTGCAAGTTGGTGGTAGGAGAGACAAAAGCTATCAAAAGAACAGGACATGACCAGCCATTATCACAAGTCACACCTGGGAAAGGAAGGAGAATGAGAAGACACTTCACATGTTTCAGCTCTGGGAATAGGTCGTCAGGAGATGCAAAAGACAAATGATGTCCACTCTCAAAGATCGTGATCTTCACCCACCTATGTTAACTTAAGAAAGTAGACAGAGTAACACAATGTACTGTAATGTAAAATTGGGGCTACCTTGTATTCCAAGGAGAGTCAAAATTGAAATGTCCTCATGCACCTGTGTACAGGAAAGGACAGGAATGAGAATGAGAAGACACTTCACATTTCCTAATCTGGGGAATGGTGTTTCAGAGCTGCAAAGGAACATACCATTATGTACAGACTGAGATACAATTCCAGCAGTCTTCTCAAATCCATATTAAATTAGAAGAACACAGAGAAGTAGGGCCTCCCCTGTTGGCCCAGTGGTTGAGTGCTGGGCTGCGAAGCTACCCGCAGCCTCTGCAGCACCAGTTCAATCCCCGGCCACCAGCGACGGTCCCACATGACGCGCAGACTTCTCCTGCCGCCCGCTGCTCCCCTCAGCAGTGTACTTCGCCTGACACAGGATGGACAGGAGTCCAGAGTTTTCGCTGCTCGGGGTCCAAGTGTTCAGGTTGGTTACTAGACCATACCTGGACTGGGCAGGACATGGGGGACCATGTCGTGAGAAGTTGGGGTACTGGAGACTAATGCCAGGTCTTCTAGATGGTCTATCTCAAACACATATCCTTTCTACCTCTTGGGGAAATTGTCCTCAGAGTTCAGTGCTGGGACTTTCTGACTGAATCCCCATAGGATCCTCCTCATGGTTCAGGCTGAGCCAAACTCTCAGGTAGAGGGGCTCTGTGTGGCAGTATGGGCAAACACTGTGAGCAGTGTGGGCAGAGGGGATCTGCCCAGTGTGTGCAGACACTCTCCCTACTAGTGAGCGGCTACAATGAAAATCAAAAATTGTGGTGTGACTCACACTTGCTGCTGCATCCACTATTGTCCTGGACAGTGAGTGTTATAGCAAGGACACAGAGGGACGCCTGTGAGGACATTCCCTCTTCATTGGGGCTGTTCTTTCTTAGGAACAAGGACACAGGTGCTCAGCAAGCTTCAAACCTCTCTCAGTTGCCCTGAGGACATCAGTACCCCTAGATGGAGACTTTGGCTTCTCAGCTCCTTCATTATCTGCAAAATATCCTAAAATGGAAAGCCAGGCCTCTCATCCCACCAGAGCACATTCAGGAGACGGTGGGAGGACCTCGGTTCATTTTGAGGCTGGCAGCAAAGGACACATCAGGCAGCTGGTGTGTGGCCTCCTGCCCTCCCACCCTCACTCTGTCTTACACGCGCCCTCCAGGCTGTGTGCCCACAGCGTTCGCCCCAGACCCAGTCACGTCCCACTGACAAGTAGGCGTAAGGCCTAAGGGACATGGGCGATGCTTGTGTATATGGAGGACTCTCCACACTTCAGACACCGAGCAGCAGGCCGTCTCCCCAGGGTGGGGCAGAGGACAATGGGGATTACACCTGAAGAGGCTCAGAGACTCCCTTTGGGAAGAAGAGGAAGTTCGGGGGTGGAGGTGCAGGTGGTGACAGGACAAGGGGTGTGGACATCGTGCCCCCACACTGTTCACCGCATCATGGTGATGGGTAAAGCTGATGTCCTGTGTACTTTACCACAGTAACATGTAGTCACAAAAATGCAAGATTCCTCTGTGCCCAGAAGGAACTAAGCGCTCATGGTCGAGAAGTTGTTGAAGAAAGTGGGCAGCGACCTCCTTGCACTCGCCACGCCTGCTTGGAGCAACATCTCCTTCAGCTACTAGGGTGTCTGCAAGGAGAAAAGGCACCGTGTCTGTCTCTGTTCAACCCCTGGTATCTCCACCTCACCCTCCCGCTGTGAACGTGACCCTGAGGCAGAAGCCCTCCTGTGAGCTGGGCCCAGTGGGGCACCTGAAGGGGCGCAGCTGGACTGGGAGGAGGAGCTCTGGGTGTAAAGGGCCGGGGTGGGGGACCCTGCCCATTTCATGCTCCTTTGTCCCACTCTGAGTTCTCAGAGCTGTCTGGGTGTCTACACTGATGGTTTAGGTCTGTTTGCCTGTCTGTTGTTTGTTCCTACTAAGTGGAGATATTTTCAGCGACTGTATCTTTAATCACTTTTCTGCCCTGTGGTCTGGGGTGGAGGGAATCCTGCCCATTTCCATGACCCTTGTCCTGCTTTGAGATCACTGAGCTTCCTAATGTCCACATTAATGGTTTGGGTTTGTTCCATGAAAATTGAAACTTTCCAGTCATTGTTGCCTCCATACTTTCACTCCTTCATTCTCCCTCATCTTCTTGGGCTCATACTATACATCTGTGCATTATTCCAATTCTCCGGGCTTCATGCACTTTCCAATTTTTTCTTTCTATTTACTGAAAAGTACAAAGAAATTACAAATTCATTCATGAAGACCAGAGACCAGCTGATCTCCCGATGCGTTTACTAAGCTCAAGCCCAGGCCTCTGTCCCAGGTCAGAGCAGCTGAATCAGGAGCAGGCAGGGGCAGCTGACACAGGGCGCTCAGGTGCTGGGCCGGTGTCACATGCACACATGCCTGCCCCAGGATGGGCCTAAGCCTGTGAATGGTCCCTCCCGCCGTCCTCTGATGGAGCCTGTGGGGTGGAGGGGGAGCCCCAGGTCGTGTCCCATGAGTTCGAGGAAAATTCTCTATCAGAAAAAATGGTAACGCTGCCCAGAAGATTAGATGTCATCTATGGAAATTGTGAAAACCCTCGTGGTTTGTGACAAGATGCCTTCAAATGATAACCAACGGCTCTAAGTCAAAATTATATCCTACATCATTGATTTTCTAAGTTGCCAAAATTTCACAAATATGATCTACTGGGTACTTAATTCAATGTGCCCAACACAGACACTTAATAAGTCACCCCAGCGTTGCTGAATACACTTGGGGTTTGCAAGTTGGGGATGGGGAGAGACAAAACCATCAAAAGAGCAGGATAGTGACAAGCCATTAACACACAGTCACACCGGGGACAGCAACGAGAATGAGAGGACACTTTACATGTTTCGGCTCTGGGAATAGGTCGTCAGGAGATGCAAAAGACAAATGATGTCCACTTTCAAAGATCGTGATCTTCACCCACCTATGTTAACTTAAGAAAGTAGACAGAGTAACGCAATGTACTGTAATGTAAACTCTATGGGGATGGATGTATTCCAAGGAGATTCAAAATTGAAATGTCCTCATGCACCTGTGTACAGAAAAGAAGGACAGGAATGAGAATGAGAAGACACTTCACATTTCCTAATCTGTCGAATGGTGTTTCAGAGCTGCAAAGGAACATACCATTATGTACAGACTGAGATACAATTCCAGCAGTCTTCTCAAATCCGTATTAAATTAGAAGAACAGGGACCTCCCCGGTGGCGCAGCGGTTGAGCGCTGGGTTGCGAAACTGCGCGCGGCCTCTGCGGCGCCGGTTCAACCCCCGGCTGCTCCCCGGCCACCAGAGGAGGGTCCCACATGGCGCGCAGACCTCTCCTGCCGCCCGCTGCTCCCCTCAGCAGTGTACTTCGGTCCTTCTGCCTGCTCTGCTCCCCGCTCTGGCTCTGGTGAATTCTCTCACCCTCCCTCCCGCACTTCTGACTGTACCCGGTGCATGTATAGACAAAAACAAGCAAACAAACCAGCAAACAAATAAATAAAGCATGCCTCTATTAAAAAAAATAAATAAATAAATAAATAAATAAATAAATAAATAAATAAATTAGAAGAACACAGAGAAGTAATGTAAACTGTATGGTGATTGTGTGTATCCCAACTACATTCACACCTTGAAATGTTTCCAGGCAACAGCTGACAGTGCTCAAGCGCCTGTGCAGAGACTTGGGGTCCTCATTTGAGGTGGGGCCTCGGGCTCAGAACCTTAGCCCACATCACACATTCACTGAGCCCCAGGTACCTCGGCCAGTGACAGGAGTGACCTGGAGCACTCAGAATGACTGACAAAGTTGTTCTCCTGCTCAGACTCTGCCTCTATTCCCAAAACTACTTTCATAGAGGGACCGTAAGGTCCTTTGACCTAGCAACAAGTTCAGAGCAACACTGACCTTAGGATGAACCTGGCCTGGCCCACACACGACCTCAAGTAGAGCCTCTGTTCCTCACCCATCCCCAGCAGTTTCTGCTTGTCTGAACTCACCAACACGTGATGGATGGCCAGGCTCTTGACTATGTATTTCAGGAGACTCCACTGCTTCCTTCTTTTTTATTGAAACAACTGTTAGGTTATCACCAAAAGGAAGTTTACATGGTAGGATTGAACAGGTGCTCACATCTGAAGAAGCACTTGCCTAAACACAAATTTTGGCGAATGGGGTCATTTTCCAAGAGCAGAGGCTCTGTGTTAGAGTGGGGGTCACCCTGCAGGCAATGCCCATATCCCAGCCCCAGTCCAGGGTCTTCTGGGGCGACAGTAGTGACAGGAGACCAAGCAGGTCTTGAGGACGAGGAAATGGGCCAGTGTAAATAAAGAGAAAGGAGAACATGACCTAAAAAAGACCAAGCAGAGGAGAGGGAAGGCGAGCACTGGGGCTCCAACCATGAATTCAAGTTACTCCTCCAGTTATTCTAGAGGAGACAGTACTTGTGTGTTTTGTATTGTAGTGTGGCAGCACACAGTATATATTTCCAGTCTGAACTTTCACTCAGTGTGAGTATTTGGAGCCTCATCCATACTGTTGTGCATATCAACAGCTCCTTTCTTTTTATGGAGGAACGGCATCCCATTGTGCCCCCATGGGGAGAGTGTGAGAGTCCTTTTCTCATCACCGTGTCCCCTCAAGCACCAGCTCAAGGCACAGAGAAGCAGAAGGCACAGAGAGCTCAGCCCTGGAGCCCTCTGGGTTCTTCAGTTCTCTCAGCAATAGCGTCACCTGCTGGGGGCCTAGAGCTCCTGCAGCTCCCACCTACTCTCAGCTGGCTTCCCTTTGCAGGTCTATCACCGTTAAGCTGGGGGCCCACAACGTCAAGAAGCAAGAAAGGACCCAGCAGAACATAAGAGTGCGCAGAGCCATCTGCCACCCTGCCTATAACCCGCAGAACAACCAGAATGACATCATGTTACTGCAGGTACCACCTGCCTGGCCCTCTGGTTCTCCAGCTGAGCTGGCTCCCTCCCTGCGTGGGGTTTCGTGGACAGGAGGAGTGGGGAGGTGTTTCTGAAGGTGAGAGAGGCCCATGGTCCCTGAGGGCCCACCCTCTCCCTGCCAGCTGGAGAGGAGAGCCAAAAAGAACCAAGCCCTGCAGACACTGGGCCTGCCTCGGTCCCAGGGCAGGCTGAGTCCAGGGACCCAGTGTATGGTGGCCGATTGGGGCCAGGTTGGCCTGAACAGGAAAACTGAGAAGCTCCAGGAGGCGCAGCTGAGAGTGCAGAGGGATCAGGAGTGCAGCAGGCGCTTTCGTATCTACAAAAGCCAAATGCAGATTTGTGTGGGGAACTCCCGGGAGAGGAAGTCTGTCTTCAGGGTAAGGCCGTGGGCAACCGCCAACACTGCCCGAGACAGAGGGGCCTGGGTGGACTGGGCAGTGGGAGCAGACCACAGCCCCATGACCTCCGGCTGGGGCCAGGGAGAGCTGGGGGCTTTTCCCAGCATTCCTGTCTCTGGGAGAACTGGAGAAGCTTTGGGCACACATTGTACCTCTGCAGTGTTTGGCTGGGGAAGATGAGGCACTTTCACTTGGTTTAAACTGGAGAGAGTAACCAAAGCCAGGACTGAATTCCAGCAATGAAAGATTCAGAAGCTTGACTCTATGATCCACCACCCTCCCATTTCGCACACACCAAGCTAAATTGAAGGAGCCCACCACCACCTCCACCTGTGGGCCAGGCCTTAGGGCAGCAGCAGCAGGGAGGCCTGGCTTATGGCCCTTTATCTCTTCACCCACAGGAAGACTCTGGGGGCCCACTGGTGTGCAATGGTGTGGGCCAGGGCATTGTCTCCTATGGAAGTAATGACGGGACTTCTCCAGCTGTCTTCACCAGGGTCTCGAGCTTCATGCCCTGGATAAGGAGAACAATGAGGCGGTTCAAACAGTCAGACTGAGACACCCCCCCCCACCCTGCCACTCCCATGATAGTCTTCTTTTCTGGGGCAGAGGCCAGCTCCAGGGGGGTTGCCAGAGCCCTAATAAATGACCACATCTAAGTGAAAATAACAAGTTTTTCATTTGTTCATTAAACGTCATTCAGTATACAACAGATGTTTGCCAGCACTGAGTCTGAGCGCCTCCAGAAGACTGGGGTCTCTTTCCCAACACAATGACCCAGTACCCCATGCTCAGGATGAACTTCTTATTCCCTCCTCAAAGATATCCATACCCTGGTCTCCTCCCTCTCCCACCACCTGGTGAACAATGGAAGGACACACATCTCCCCAGGGACACTAGGTAGTAAAGAATATTCTAAAACCCTAGCCACTGTAGCCTCGCAGAGGACAGGCAGATCAGAGGACAGAAATAGAAGCATCACACAAGGCCCAGCTTAATACATGATGAACGTGGCATCTCAAATTTCTTTTTTTAAGATTTATTTATTTATGCATATAAGAACTGGGATACAGGCCAGAGGTGCAGGGGTGAGAGTATTCACCAGAGAGAGAGTGGGGAGCAGAACAGGCTGATCAACTGAAATACACTGCTGAGGGGAGCAATGGGTGAGACAAGAGAGGTCTGCTGTACCATGTGGGTCACCGCCCTGGCCAGGGATTGAACTCGTGCTGCAGTGGCTACAGACAGCTCCATAGTGCTGTGTCTTAACCCCTTGCACCACCAGGGAGGCCCAGCATCTCAAATTTCGGAAGGGAAATGAACTTTTCATAGACGGTGCTACATCACTACATAGTTATTTGGAGGGAAAAAGTAATATTGAATCAGCTCCTCACAACATAATCCAAAACTGACCTCAAATGTATCAGAGATCAGAATGTAAAAAAATTAAACCATAAAAGTACTAGAAAAAAGAAAATTTCTTGCTTGAAAATATTTAATAGACACCCAAGTTCACACCCAGAGCACTAGTCACCACAACAAAAAGGTGGAAGCCACCCAGGTCCATCAACAGCCAGCACCTCGTCCTTGCCCCTCATGCCACCCGCACCCTAGAAACTACATACCTGTGTTCTCATTTTTGGTGTGATGCTTCTTACTTTGATACTCTGAAGTTATACCAAACTCCACGCAAAATACTGACTAAATAAACATGACTTTTTACCCTAAAAATTAGCCCATGACTATCTACATTACTATTATATTGAACTACATTACCAAAGTTGCATAATTTAGAATGCTGCCAACACCTTCTTAGAGCAACTATACAGAATGAGCTGGCAAGTTTTTCTCTATCAAAACGTTAATCATTCCTTGCAGGGTGACATGTACGATCTGAACTATGCAATTTCCAAAATCTTAAATGGATTAGTCATTGAACACATATTTTATGAAATGCAATTGCCTATACACAGACGCTTTGGTGTATTTGAACATTCTTACATGGGTTTTTCTTATTCAAAAATCATTTGCCTAACATTCAGTGTAAGCCATTTATCATCAAAATTTTAATCAAGAATACATCTTTGACAATATTGTCATTCTCTCAATACTTGCTACCAACCACCACAGGAATTACCTACACACACATGTGCAGTCCTGCACTCTTTTTCTAGATGCAGCCTCTGTGGCTCCTGCACCCGTGACCAGAAGCATCAGCAAACAGCGGCCCCCACGCTGCCCAGCAGGACAGCAGGCGATGGAGACCAGGCTGAGCCCGACAGCCAGGCCCACTTCTGCTAGAGGAGCAGCATCTTTTGAAGACACAGGACAAGAGTGGGAGGAGACGCTGGGAGCAGGAATGAGGATCATACTGGGTAGTCACCAAAATTTCATGTTTTATTTACACATTCTGTACTGAACGATCATGCCTATGAGGAATCTGTATTACTTTCAGGCCCAGAATTTACTTCCCTGCAGTGTAAGCACTCTCGTCAGTGCTACTTCATCATTTAACACTGCAATATAACTCGTTTCCACATCATTAAAAACTATTCAGTGTTACTGTGTCTCTCTAGTTTTTACATTTAATTTTGTATATATTGGGGTTTTTTATTTAGATAGTTTCAAATCATTTTACTGTAAATAAAGTGTTGGTGAACATTTTTACACATAAAGATTTTTATCTGAATATGAAAACATTTCCTTAGGTCATTTCCAAAAATAAAATTATTTCCATTGAAAATGTAAGTATTTTAAATTCAAAGCTCCCTGCAGAGGGGTTGTGAACTTATTTCTCAGGAATAGTGAGGACACATTTCCTAGTCTCACTAACATTTTAGTCTATCCAGTTCTCCCCTTCAAGGCTCTGGACACAAATTCCCACCACGCTCTGCTGCTCCTGCCTCTACACTGGGCCCGCCCCTTCCCCGTGGGCTGTCATGGCTGTTCTCCGCACCATCACTGGACTCTGCCCCACAGGACGCCTCGTGGTACCCGAGCTTGGCCTCCTGGGCCTTTTCTCCCCGTTTGGCCATTTGTCAGGGATTTGCTGTCTCACTACTGATGGCCACCAGGCGGCGCCCTCCCCCGTTATTTTCACATGGTCCTTACCACCCTTTCTATTCCCTGAAACACTTCTCTGCATCTTATTCACAGTCCAGCCCATACATTATTCCGAGCTTGGCCCTTTTACCTCGTTCCTCCTCCCGTTTCCCGCCTTTCTCTCCACCTTTCTCACCCCTCCTGGCGCTTTACTTTACCCGTCCCACTGCCATCATCATTCTGCGGGCCACAAGGCGGCGCTACCCGCTCCACCCGCGCCTTCATTACGCTGCAGGGAGCCGGTATGCCAGGCCACTTCCGGTCCAGCTGGCGTTTCTGGCCTCGATTTTCCCACGATACCACCCCGGTCCAAAAGGGGGCGAAACTCGCTCTTCATGACGCTTTATTTAGACCCCAAGGAGCCACTCTCGGCGCAGCCAGCTCCCGGAAGCTGCCATTTGTGGCCACGATTTTCCCACGATTCCACCCCTGTCCACAAGGCGGCGACACTCAACTCCGTCCGGGGTTCCCAAAAACTACACGGAGCCAGAGATGCAAAAGCAAAAAGGCTTTATTGCCCGCTTAAGCTAGGGTCCGACTCTGCCTGGTATACTGACACAGCAGTCTCATCAGGTTGAGAGAAGGACCCCTTTAAGGGTGACAAGCTGTTTTTTATACTCTGTTTACAGCAGAAAAAGGGGGCCTTTCATATCAGAAAATGGGGACCTTTCACAACGGGGACCAAGTTCGATCTGATTATGTACCTTTCTTTGGCAACCTTTAGGTTGTTTATCCTTGCCTTGGGGAACTTGTGGTTTTACCCTGAAACGAAACTTGGGCTCCGCTGTGCTCTTCAAAATGGTCGTCTTCCTTAAAATGGCTGCTGTCTTGCTATGTTTAGTCCTTCAATATCTTACATGGTGAACAGAGGGGAGGGAAGAGCACATGGGCACTGTGGTGGTGGGAGAACTATGGGGACCACCCCTGAGGGGAGAAACCAACCAACAACTAGACAAAAATGAACAACTATGTAAGAAAAGAAGAGAAGGGCCTCCCTGGTTGCACGGGTGGTTGAGCACAGCGCTGTGAAGCTGTCCGGAGCCTCTGCAGTGCCGGTTCGATTCCCACCGGCCACAGAGATGCCCACATGGCACAGCAGACCTCTCCTGTCTCCCTCACTGCTCCCCTCAGCAGGGTATTTCAGTCAGTCTGCCTGTTCTGCTGCCCGCTCTGTCTCTGGTGACTCCTCTCACCCTCCCCCGCTTCTGGCCTATACCCCGTTCTTGTATAAATAAATAAATAAATCTTTTTTAAAAAAGAAAAAAGAAAAGAAGAAAAAAAGAGATGGTCTTTAAGAAAGGGGAAGACCCTAAGGCAATATAAATAAATAAATGTTCCTAAAGGGGGTCTCATCCTGAACAATGCTGCAGGCACTGCCGAGGCATCCCCTCCTCACCAATTGTCTAGATCTCTGGGAATTTTCTCTGGTAGGTGCTGCAATTAAGCCTGCTGCATGGGAATCATTAGAAAAAGGCTATTTTTAACTGCAGTCTCTTCCAAGTAGCAATCCTGTTTGGGATTAGAGCCATTCTAAAACTATGAAGTCATTCACATTCAATGTTAATGGCAGCATCTTCACGTGGTGCAATGAAACGTGAAAGTTTTGTTCTGTCTTGTTTTAGGCTGAAGCTCCTTCCTCATGGAGGAGGATGCCCAGCACCCAAGGACCTGTTCTGAAGATGGGTGGGGGCGCCCACACGCCTTCCCTCCCCCTGGCCTCCAAGAGGGTTACAATTTAGCTTCATTTTAAAACCTCTGGTTCAGTACAAAATACAAAGATTTGGGAGTCCAAATATATTTGGCCCTTGTGCTTATTTTTGGATCTCAGAGAAGTCACTGATCCCTTTTGGACCTCAGGGTCCATGACGACAGGGTAGGAATAATATCTCTACAGCGTCCATTAATGGAGATCATGTACCTAAAGCGATGAACTTGTTGCTCCAGCAGGTGCTCAATAAATGCCGATTCCTTTCTCCTTTCCAGAGAAATTCAACTTCTTTCCAAAGCGAGCATAACAGAGGGATTGGCAAGGAAGGAGGTAACATCAGTTTAACACATTAAAAGGTAAAGTGCAGCCTCCCCCCAACCCCATGTGGCCTAGTGGTTAAATCTCAGCGCTGTCACCAAAATGGTCTGAGTTCAATCCTGGCCAGGGAGCTACCCACAGAGTGCAGTAGACCTCTCCTGTCTCGCCTGATGCTCCCCTCAGCAGTGTATCTCAATAGATCTGCCTGTTTTACTCCCTACTGTGTCTCTGGTGAATCCTCTCACTGTCCCACACCTCTGGCCTGCACACCAGTTCTTATATGAAAAAAATAAAAGCTTTAAAAAAAAAAAAGATAAAGTGGATTATCTCCAAAATGTCCAGTTCCCACATGAGTCACTGTGGTTCACACAATCCCCAAAATAGGAGGAATCCTCTCAGCACTATCTATAGCGAAAAGATCTCAAGAGCTTAGAAAAGGGCCCTTCAGCGTCTCACATACTCCCCGTGAAGAAACTTTCCACCCCGACTGGTGATGGCGCCCAGCTATCACAGCTGCGGGGTTTCTCAGGAAGGTCCTTCAGTGATGCAGAGAGGGCCACTGCTTTCAATACACTGAATCGGTCAATAATAACCCATTTTAGAAAACCAAAGACTTGTAGCCAGAGTATGGCAGGCCGTGTGGCTCCTGGTCACTCAAGGCTCAGGAAAGTCTGGATTCTATTCAAGGGTTATTCTGAAATCGCCTCATGAGGCAGTTTCCAGGGTCAAACTGTTATAGGGCAGCCTCGATACAAAACGGGGTGCCTGACTGTGGGTCCTCACTCGCGCGCTTTAAAGGAATTATCAATGTTCTACTGCAGGCACACACGAAAGGTTAATAAAAGGTTTATTTTCAAGGGAAGGGGAAATAAGGAAATGTACAGCTCAGGGAGAAAAGTGGGAGACAAAAGTTTTAAATGCATCCTACCCGATCCGCCGATCAGGAATCCCAAATGGCACTCTGAGAACTGGCCTCAAGCCAGGAGCCGTGAAGCCATGAGGCCAGCAATAGCAAGCAAGAGCCCTCAAGGCCCACGTGTTTAGTTTTTATACCCAACCTGGCTGCTTAACTCCACCCTCAGGTCCCAGCCACCTTCCTTTTGGTGGTGATCCCTTTGGTGGGATTTGTCTTTCCCAATGTCCTGATGGCTTTGGTCTGGAGTGGGGGTGGAGTCCACAAAGCCTGTATGGGATTAGCACTGGACATCCTTTCCCCCTAACAAAATCCCCCTTCAAGGCCCTGAATGGCCGCATCACCTCCACAACAGGTAGTGATGCCTCAGCCCCCAGACGTGGGCCCAGGCCCAGGCAGCATCTCAGAACCCATGAGAAATGCAGAGCCCCAGGCACCACACAACCCACTGGGTCAGAACCTGCACCCCGGGCGACTGGGACTCGACTCTTCCCTCCTGCCTGCTAGACCTGGCATGGGGAGGGGGATGTCAGCCCCCAGAAAAGTTTACAATACATTCTCCAAATTATATTCTAAGTCCACAGAAATAAAACGCACACACATCTATGGAACAGAACGGAGAGCCCAGAAAACACATTCCGGGGGTTGATCAGTGCAGTAGGGAGGAGCCAGGAGCAAACACGGGGCATGCGCTTTCATTCAGGGGCGCTGGGCACGCACAGGGTCACACTCAGGAATGTCCTGACCCCCATGTTCCTCCAGGACCCAAAATGACCTGCGCAGAGCTCTCCACAGACAGCCTGCCCAGCCCTGTGTCCCCTGACTCACTGCTCTGCAGTCAGCCATGGGCAGGGAGATGTCCTTACCTTTCCCTTGCTCTGGGGTGGCTCCTGAAGAAACCGGGTTCTCACAGGCCAGGACTTCACCCCAAGTCCGGAGAAGCAAGTGCCAAGGCGAGCCCCGCGACTGGGGAGGCAGGAGCCAGAGTTGGGGCAGGGAGGGGCGGGGCTGCAGGAGCAGGGGCGGGGCTGCAGGGGCAGTAGGTGTAGGGGCAGGGCGGCAGGGGCGGGGTTGCAGGGGCGGCCGGGGGGCTGGGGCAGGGGGTGCGGGGTGGGGCTGCAGGGAGGGGCGGGGCTTTGGGAGGGGACGGGGCTTCGGGGAGGGGGCTGGGCTGCAGGTGCAGGGGGGCGCGCTCCAGGGCCGGGGGCAAGCGGGAAAGCCCCGGGGTGCTCACGGGGGCGCCCCTGTCCGTCCTGCTGCGGCTGAAGTTTAGAAAATCAAACGGAAACGGAGGCGAAGAGCCCACATCTCTGAAAATGCTATTAAACCTAAAATTTTCGCATCCATTAAAACAGCAGATCGTGTCCATGTGCATTAAAGACACGCTGGGGAACACTGACCCGCGGCCACAGAGGGCCCCCCCAAACAAGCTGCCCCCCCCCACAGTGAGAGAAGGGGCGTCCCGCTCCGCCCGCCCTGGCCTTGCCTGCCCCGGCGCCTCCTCATGATTCCCCGCGAGACCGCATTTCCCCGCCTCACCACCAGGCGGCGCGCGCTCCCCCCGCCTGTGCTTTGTCCCCGGGGCTTCTCCTTCCTCGGCCCGCGCGCCCGCTCCGCCGGGGCGGGCGCTCTTGGCGTCCGTGGCTTCGCCACTTTCGCTCCAGCCGCCACTCTCGCGTCAGCGCGCAGGGACGGGACGTCCACACGCAGGGGGCGGGGCAAGGCCGAGGAAGGAGAGGCTCGCGGGGGAAACCAGGGGCAGAGCAGCGGCCGCGCCGCCTGGCGGCGCGGAGGGGCGGTGCGGCCGAGGAGGGAAGGAGCCTCTGCTGAGGGTCGGCTCAGCTGGGCCAGGGCGTGGACACAGCCCGGAGAGTCGTAGGGCAGGGGGAGGCCCGCGCAGAGGGGGAGCAGGAAGCCGGAGTGTGTCATGTCACAGCCCTGAAGATGGGGAGATAGAATGACGTGGGGCAAGAACCCGCTGAAACAGGGATCCTCGCTCATTCGGAGAAGAAAACAAGTTGGTATCGCCCTTCTGAATTTAGCTGTTAGCATTTGGGATGTTATATATGTGTGTGTCTGTATTAAAAGAAATAGTAATTCAGGTTTTGAGACATGACCTAAGGAAACGCTTTGACACACATACACTTTGTAAAAATGCTAACCAGCATTTGCTCATACTTACAAATACTGGAAACAACCTAAGTCAAAACTCTAGGAAACAGGGGCCTCCCCGGTGGCGCAGTGGTTGAGCTCTGGGTTGCGAAGCTGCCCGCAGCCTCTGCAGCGCCGGTTCGATCCCCGGCTGCTCCCCGGCCACCGGAGGAGGGTCCCACATGGCGCCCAGACCTGTCCTGCTGCCCGCTGCCCCCCTCAGCAGTGTGCTTCGGTCCCTCTATCTGCTCTGCTCCCCGCTCTGGCTCTGGTGAATTCTCTCACCCTCCCGCTCTTCTGACTGTACCCACTGCTTGTATGTATTAATAAATAAATCTTTAAAAAAAAAAGTTGCTGGTTTGCAATTTAAAAAAAAAACTCTAGGAAACAGCGAAATATAGTACACTATGTACATGAAACAAATGTAGCAATTCATTCTGAATAGTTTTAAATGAGTTAGAAAATACTTGTATTATGTTAAATGAAGGAGGAAAGATAGATTGTAGGCATAGCATTATTCCAGATATAAAATGAACATAATAGGATTGATTTAAATTTTAAATACCAGACAAAATGGAAAAGCATGTGTTAGGTATGCATTTAGTGATACACACTTAGGTGATGAACTGTCATGAAGGGCAAGGGAAATAATTATGACAGCCACATATTCCTGCTTACTTGGGGAGGAAGATTATGGTATAGTGTGGTCTTAGGATTCTTCACCCAGTTAATGGGAGTTCATTTTGTAATTCTAAATTTTCACCCGTATAGTCTCTGCCCTTACTGTAAACACGGGTATTATAGTTCATAGTTCAAAATATTGGAAATTATAAGTAAGCTAATTCTTAAAATTATCTATTTTTAAAAGATGTATTTATTTTTATGCAAACAAGAACTGGGGTCTAGGGCAGAGGAGCAGGAGGTGAGAGGATTCATCAGAGACAGAGTGGGGAGCAGACCTGGCAGATGGACTGAAATCCACGGCTGAGGAGGGCAGCAGGGAGGCGGGAAGGTCTGCTGCGCCCTGTGGGCTGCTCCTGGCCCGCGGGGGATGGGGGGGGCGACTCGTGCTGCATGGGCTGGCCAGAGCTGGGGATATCCATCTGCATCCCCCTGCCCCCCACCCCCGGAGACCCATGTCAAGAACTGAAATGGTCCCCAGTTCTCACGGGGTGCTGAGCACGACCCGAGCTGCAGGAGAGACGGCGCCGCCATGGGGATCACGATGGAGAGACCGAGCTCAGGGCAGCGTCCTCCTGCCCCCGGGATGGAGCGGGGGCCGCTGAGGCCCAGCTCCCCCCAGCGCGGGCAGCGGGTGCCGGCCCCGGTCAGAGCCTCTGCCCAACTGCCCTCAGCAGAGGCAGCGCTGCTCAAGGCCCCACCCGGCCTGCGACCCTGAGACTCCAGGGGGGCTCCAAGCAGAGGGGGGCCCCCGCCCGCTGATGTCCAGTTGCTGCGTCTCCAGGACTCCCCAAACCCTCCTAGCACCCCCTGGCCCTGGCCACACGAGCTGGGGGGTAGAGGGACACCTGCACCCTCCGCTCGCACTCACACCCCCAGGGTCAGGCTGTGCCCCGAAGACGCCCTGAGCGGAGGGGTGAGGTCACTCAGGGAGGACACCCCCTGTAGCCACAGACAAGCATGACAGCGCCCCCTGCCAAAATCTCAAAATAGGCCCTTGTGCAAGCCCTGGGCAAGCCGCATCACTGAAGGGGAAAAGGCCTCACCTGGACCAGAAGCGCTGAGAAGCCCCAGGCTCCGCCCCAGGTGAGCCAGAGCCACCCACCCGACTGCGCAGGCGCAAGTGACATTTTCAGAACCGCCGGTAGGGGGCGCCCCCCCCTTGGGGAGGTCCTGGGTCTTCCACCCCCATTCCCGGTACCTTATTCCCAGCGGCGATGTGCTGGTTGTTCCCCTTCGCTCCTTGCTCCCTACTGCAGCCTTTATTATCTCAGCCCCCAAGTCAGGTGCGCCGCGCGAGCACGCCCACCCCTTCCCCAGGCGCTCACCCGCAGGCAGCCGACGCGAAGCCCACACTCCCAAGGCCCCCAGTTTTCCCAGCTGCAGGTTGCCACAAAGGCATTCGGCACAAACCCCAAAAGGAAGCAAGCTTCCCGTAGCCCTCCTTCCACCCCGCCGTTTGCTGTCTCTGGACGGTCCCCACCTGGCTTCTCTTGGCCACGGGACCCTGCGGCCGCGGCCCGCACAGCCGAGCGGCGCAACCGAGCACCACATCGCCACAGACGCAGCGGAGACCCGTCCTTCCAGACAGGGCGCCCCCGAGGGCGGAACGAGGCGCCCGGGAGCGGGCCCCGCCCATGGTCGCTCCCGACCGCCCCCCACAGCCCCGCTCCCCGCAGGGGAACCGCCGCTCAGTCTGGGCGCCTCCGCGGTCCCGTGCAGGGGCGCCCGGCTCCGGCCTCTCGGGGCTGCGGGCTCAGCGCCAGCCACACCCCAAACCCCACCCCCAGCTGCGCGCACTCTGAGGTCTGAGACACTCAGCTCTCTTGGGGTGACCGCGCAGCCCCAGGGGTGCTCACTGCCGTCCCCGCCGCTCCAGGTCTCGTCACCCCGCTGCGGCCGGCCCCCGCGCCAGGCCCTGGACACCAGCTCCCCGCGGGCGCCCCACAGGCCACGTCCCGGCCGCCCCGGAGGCTCCTCCGCCCTCACCCTCAGGCTCCAGCCCGCGGGCCTCACCCACAGGTGTCGCGAGGAGGCGCAGCTGCTCCGGGAGCCCCGCGGCTCGCGCCCCACCGGCAGGGCTCCGGCCTCGGTGCCCGCCTTGGCTGGTCTGAGCGGCTGTTTGAGACTCTCCCGCCTGCTGCGGAAACCCCCCCCCTCGCCCCAGGCCGCTTAGAGCACCCGGACTCTCCTCTCCGGGGGCACAGTGGGGCCCCTCGCCCCCCCTGTCCCCGGCGCCATGAGAAGGCGCCCCCCGCCCCGTCCCCAGCCTCTGGCGTGGCCGTGAGCCCCGGCCCTCCGTGGGGTGCGCCGGGGAGCGGGCGGGTCCCCGCCGGCTGCTCCCTCCCTCCCCGCAGGCCTCCTCCGGCAGCTCCCGGGCCGCGTCCGCCTTCTGGGGGACCCGCGGCGCCTCCAGGGTCGTCCCCTCCCCACGGGCAGAGCTTGGGGGACGCTCACCCCAGCCCTGCTCTGAGCGGGGCTAAGTCCGTCCGCGGGGCCCCCGCAGTGCGCACCGTCCCGCGTGGCGCCGGGTCCGGGGCCGCAGAGAGGAGCCGCGCCCCTCGCTCCCGCCCAAGGCCTCGTGAGGCCGCGTCCCAGTATGCGCTGGTCCTGCCGCCCGGGCCGGCCCTGGGGCGGCTGCGGGGCCGGCTCCGGGGGCTCCGGGCACACGGGCAGAGGGTCCTGGGGCTCCCGGGGGCTGGCGTGGGACTTTCGCGTTCTCCCCGACAGCGCAGCTCGGCGCCCGAGGGCACGGCGGGCAGGAGGCCCCGGGGAGAGGCTCCCGGCTCCTGCGAACCCAGACTCTCGGGGCGGGCCGGGGGCGGAGGGGCCGGGATCCGGGGTGAGGTGAGGTTGGGGCTGCAGGGCGGATGGGCCGGGGTGGAGGGGCCGGGATCCGGGGTGAGGCGGGGGACCGCAGGGCGGGCAGACCCCGGGGCATCTGGACTCTCCTGGGCTCTCGCTGGCGTTCCCGCGAGGTCGGGTCCCCTCTCGCTGCTGCGGGGCACGAGCCCGCCCGCTCGCGGAGACGCCCCCTTATATGCGCCGCCCTGCGCCCCAGGTGTGCGCCCTCCAGGCCCCAGCGCCTGCCGCGCTCCAGGCCCAGGTGATGCCGCAGAGGCCTCGGCCCCCGAACCCGAGCGGCTGCCTGGAAGCCACAGACCCCGCTCTGGCCCTGAGCCCCCCACCGTGCGTGCCCTGGATCTGCTGGGGGCCGCCCCGCAAAGGATCGCAGTGTCTTGTGTTTTTCGGGAGAGACCTTGAGAAATTAACTGACTTAACAGTGACTTGAAATGCACAGAAATTTTCAGGGCAGCTCAAGTGCTCTCTGTCTTATGCTCAGATTCCTGCTTTACCGTATATTTAACTTCACATGAAACATTCCATGTGTTTTCATCACAACATTCCGTTTTGTAGTTAAGCAAAATATTCCAGGGATCTAGCACATCACCCCCCAAAATAACTCATCTTGGTTCCCATCATCTTGGTTCCCATGTTAGAATCCATTTCAACTGTCACCGCCTGCTCCAACTGGGTGAGATCATCTTCTTCCATTTGATCGACTTTTCTCTTTGGCAGCTGTTCCTGACGCTGCTTCTCGTTTTCACAACCATGAGGGGTTTAGTGTGTGCTCCAGCCTGCACTGTGGGGTGTCTTTTCTTTTTTCAAAGATTTATTTATTTATGCATACAAGAACTGGGGTACAGGCCAGAGGTTTGGGGTTTCTGAGAGGGTTCACCACAGAGTGGGGAGCAGAAGAGGCAGACTGACTGAAATACACTGCTGAGGGGAGCAGCCCGCAAGACAGGAGAGGTCTGCTGCGCCATGTGGTTTGCTCCCTGGCCAGGAATCAATCTGTTATAGGACAGGGAGAGGGGCAGCCCAAACCCCGCAAACCTGCCTATTCTAAATGGGTTCTGCCATCCACCGCATCAAAACAAAACATGACTTTAATGGGAAGGAACTTTAATAAAACTAGGAAACAATACAGGTAAGGCAAAGAATTTAGTTTCTAAATGAAGCACCCTAAGTTACCCGTCCCCTCGTGGGTAAAAGTCCATCCATATGGGAATGGCCCAGAGCAAGGCCCCACATCCTGCCACAAGTCTAAAGCATCTTCCAGTGGGGACCCACAGAAAAGGGTCAAAAACTACCAGACAAGGCCGAAAGGAAAAGAGCAAAATCAATATCAAAATAAAAGCTGCCATTGTCACCTCCCCATGGGTCTCACCCACATCTGTGTCACCCAGTCCACGACCAAAAGACAAGCACAGTTTCTTCACGTGTCTCTAGGCTCCACGCACCTCCTCCAGGTCTCCTGGCTCCATCCTGCTCCTTCCTCAGTCTCTTCTGCAGCTTCTCTTCTTCCTGCTCAGCTCCACCCTCCCTTGGGTGGGGCAGGGAACCTCCCCTGTTACAGAACTTGTGCTACTGTGGCTGCAGACAGCTCCATGGTGTGCGACTTAACCCCTTGTGCCACCAGGGAGGGCCAATAAATCAATCTTTAAAAATAAAAAACTTAACAGTATGCTGTAACCCGAGCTCCTAGACTTCAATGGGCGTATTGTTTACTGGACATGTTGTTGAAACACTGATTGTCAATCACGTATCCCGCAAAAAATGAGAAACCTAGAGAACTGTATCCTTAAAATTTTTGCGGAGGTTGCTTCTTTCAGCGACTACACTTCAAACACCGCTAAACAAAAACAACGTCACGCAATTTAGGTAACACAAGCGCAGAAAGTATTATACAGTTTCATGAGAATCTCTCCCGCCCTGAGAAAGAGAGGCAGAGCCTTAAGGTCGTTAATCGTCACAATTAAAAAAGGTAAAGCAAAAAATTCGTCGACTGAAACTCTTAAAAGCCTTATTTTGTTAACAGATAACCGGGGGAGAGCGCGAACGCAGTCCCCACTACCACAAATTATGCAGTCGAGTTTCCCACATTTGGGGAAATCGCAGGGGTCAGCACATCCGGAGTGCAATGGATAAGCCTCGCCCTGGGAAAACCACCTTCGTGATCATGGTATCTCCCCTGCCAGGTAAGTATGAGCTGCTCGCCGCGCCGCCACCCGCACCCCGCTCCTCGCCTCGCTCTTCACACACGGTCGCTCGCCTCGCGCCGCCCGCCCGCCCCGACGCCCGCGCCGGCCCTCGCCCCGACTCGCCCGGCCCGAAGGCGCTCCGGGGGGCACGGGCGCCCCCACACCAGCGCGCGCAGGGCCCAGCGCAGCAGGCCCAGGCTCCTCCGCGCGCTGCTCATCTACATACGCCACGCCCCACAGACGCGTGGTCGGGGTTCTTTCCACAACGGTGCTAGAAAAGTGGAGGGTACCCGGGGCGCAGCGGTTGAGCGCTGGGCTGCGAAGCTGCCCGCAGCTTCTTCAGTGACGGTTCGATCCCACATGGCGCGCAGACCTCTCCTGCCGCCCGCTGCTCCCCTCAGCAGTGTACTTCGCTCCTTCTGCCTGCTCTGCTCCCCGCTCTGGCTCTGGTGAATTCTCTCACCCTCCCGCGCTTCTGACCGTACCCAGTGCGTGTATTAAAAACATAATAATAATAAGTAGAGAGTACCCAGGCGAAGTCCTGGACTCTCCCAACTAAAATTGAACATTAGGGGCCTCCCTGGTGGCTAAAGGGGTTAAGACGCAGCACTATGAAGGCACCCGCAGCCACCTGATCCCTGGGGCCAGGGAGCAGCCCACATGGCGCAGCTCTGTCCCCTGCTGCTCCCCTCAGCGATGTATCTCCGTCAATCGCCAGTTCTCTTCCCCAGTCTGTCTCTGGCCTGTACCCCAGTTCTTGTATGCATAAATAAATAAATCTTTAAAAAAAATAAAATTAGATTGAAGGGCCTCCTGGGTAGCACAAGGGGTAAAGACGCGGCACTATGAAGCAGTCGGTACCCTCTGCAGCACAAGTTGAATCCCGGCCAGGCATCTACCCACATGGCGCAACAGACCTCTCCTCACTCGCCCTCTGCTCCCCTCAGCAGTGTATTTCAGTCAGTCCATCTGTTCTGCTCCCCGCTCTATCGCTGATGAATCCTCTCACCTCCCCCCTCACCTCTGCTCTGTACCCCAGTTTTTGTATGTATATAAATAATAACATATAAATAAATAAATATAAATAAATGAATTTTATTTAAATCAATAAATATAAATAAATAAATAAATTTTGTATATAAATAAATTTTTAAAATTAAAAAATAAAATTAGATTGTAGAGTTTGTTTTTGTTTTTGTTTTGCAGTTTATTGCTAACCTTTCCCCACTGAAAATCAGTTTTTCCGGCTAGTCATCTCTCTGAGTGGTTCTCATTTGTTTACATTTTCTTTGCCCATGTGGTCTCCGGAAGGTTAGTCAGGTTTGGTAGACAGTATGTTTTTCTCGATAGGCCGTGTTCCCTATGCTGTCAAGTGGGAAGAAGTGCAGGAGCATGCGCAGTATGCAGCCTTTCGGGAAATCAAGAAAATACACACGCTCTTCATTTTTTTTTAAGATTTATTTATTTATGCATACAAAAACTGGGGTACAGGCCAAAGGTGTGGGGGGGTGAGAGGATTCACCAGAGACAGAGTGGGGAGCAGAACAGGCAGACTGACTGAAATACACTGCTGAGGGGAGCAGCGGTGGAGTCAGGAGAGGTCTGCTGCACCATGTGGGTTGCTCCCTGGCCGGCCAGGGATCGATCCTGTGCTACAGAGGCTGAGGATTGCTTCATGGGTTGCTTCTTAACCCCTTGCGCCACCAGGGAGGCCCTAAATCATTACATTTTTTTTTTTAAGGCATGTTTTTTTTTATTTATTTGTTTTGTTTGTTTATACATGCACTGGGTACAGTCAGAAGCGCGGGAGGGTGAGAGAATTCACCAGAGCCAGAGCGGGGAGCAGAGCAGGCAGAAGGACCGAAGTACACTGCTGAGGGGAGCAGCGGGCGGCAGGAGAGGTCTGCACGCCGTGTGGGACCCTCCTCCGGTGGGCGGGGAGCAGCAGGGGATCCAAAGGCACCTCAGAGGCCGCGGGCAGCTTCCCAATCCAGCGCTCAACCACTGCGCCACCGGGGAGGCCCTAAATCATTACATTTTGAACTAGGTTCTGTTTACAAAAATTTTAGATCTCCATCTCAAAAATTGTTTCTTTTTTAATTAGAATTTATCTAGGCTCAATTTATAATAATTTTAACAAAGCAACCCTCTGGAGACAAAAGACACAAAGGCAAAGACACAGACATAGAGATCTCTTTCATTTAGAATCTAGGGCACTTGCACTAATTTTTAGAGATAGTTATACTGTTGTAGAGCAACCCCGATACAAAACGGGGTGCCTGACTGTGGGTCCTCACCCGCGCGCTAAAAAGGACTTATCAATGCTCTCCTGCAGGCACACGTGAAAGGTTAATAAAAGGTTTATTTACAAGGGAAGGGGAAATGAGGAAATGTACAGCTCTGGGAGAAAAGTGGGAGACAAAGTTTTAAATGAGTCCTACCCGATCCGCCGATCAGGAATCCCAAAATGGCTCTCAGAGTTGGTGGCCAGCCAGGAGCGGTGAAGCCAGGAGGCGAGCGATCGCGAGCCAGGGAGAGAGCCCAAGGCCCACGTGTTTGGTTTTTTATATCCAACCTGGCTGCCCAACTCCACCCTCAGGTCCCAGCCACCCTCCCTTGGTGGTGATGGGATTTGTCTTTCCCAGAGTCTTGATGGCTTTAGTCTGGAGTGGGGGTGGAGTCCACAAAGCCTGTATGGGATTAACTCAGGACATCACTTCCCCCTAACAATTTTACCAATATTACCAACAGCAATAATTAACTTACTTTTAAATATTCATTTTGAACTAACTCCTTCAGATATGAAAACATTTTTCAAGTTATATTTGTATAATGCCCCTAGGTTCTAAAGATAGTGGGGCAGAAAATTCCCTATCACTTTTTATGGCCACCTTTTTCCAAAGTCCCTAGAAGAGATTTTGGATGGGTGGACAGTTTGACCAAAACTACATCCCTTTCAATACGAAGACAGACTAATTCCTAAAACAACTTTCGTTTTTCAAGTTCGGTGGATATAGCCATTTAAGTTGTTTGTTTGTTTGTTTTTGGTAATCAAGGAGGTTTCTAATATGAGAGGGAAACTAAAGTCCTTACATGTTCTAATAAGTATCCCATTTCAATCATTTTAAAACCTCTAGAGCCCAAGATTGGAATTTTAAAGACAAGCATAGAAAATTCAAATTGCTTTGCAAAGTGCTGGTTTCTGTTTGACCTCAGAGGAGGCCTGGTCCTAGGCAAGATAAAAGATACCTTCTACCTGGGGCATGAGAAGGACAGAAGAGACAGATTAAGATCTTACTTTGCATTTTGTTTGTTCTTAGACTCTTACCAGAAATTTGTCAAGGAATATCGCTTACAGAAACCTACTATGTAGTTTTAGATGACTAGAAAGTCCAAGTAATTTTGACAAAACCAACTGAGCCTGATGCCAGAAGTCCCCGAGTGTGATCGGAGAGGCCAGCGAATTCAGAGGAAGAAAAGGCCTCCTTCAAGTGGAGAACACTCTTCAGCTTACTTTACATCCCGTTTTCACGGTTACTGGTAGATGCTGAAGTAGCTTTCTGATTAAACACATAAAAATAAGAAAAAATACCAAATTTTTAAATAACCAAGACCTGGTTGCAGACCCTTGTTTGAATTCCTTACATGGACACAACATTCATATTCACAAAGCTATTTGCACAAAGTGAGGGCCAAGTAAGGTAAGGAGAAGGCCCGGTCCAGGCCCACTGCTCTCATGGGGACAACCCAGCCCTTCCAGACACCTGCCAGTGTCCACAGAGTCAGTGTTATTCTAGGTTGCCTAGAGCCAAAGCGCCAGAACTCACCCTGGATGTCAGGGGGAGACTGTAGAAGAGGAGAGTCAAAAGGAAGTCAGGCCTGAGCCAGCCAGTGTGGAAAAGGAGCGCTTACTGCCTGGCTTTTGTGTTAGGAAAGCATCAGTCTGTTCCCCACTGTCAGCTGCTCCTGGACTCCTGCAGGGAAAGAGTGACAGGAGCTGCTTCTTAGACATGGGTTGGCAGCTACAGGTCCCCAATTCAGTTAATACTGTCCCCACGGGGCTTTCAGATGAAACAAATATGGCAGCTCTCACAATTTTCACCAAATCCCTGGCTTCCAAAAATGAACGGGAAACTCCAAATACCAAGGAAAATACCCAATGTTTCCCAATTCCCACTCCACTCCAAAGGAGCCCCAAATTGAGGAAGACTCACAGACTCCCTCCCAAACTGAGGGGAACTGGACTCCCTCCCTGAGGGGGACTCCGATTCTTCCCAAATGTGTGCAAGCCAGGGGCTTGGCATGCACCCCAGGAACTGACACCAAATGCCAGGGGACCCACTGCGGTTTTTCACCCAGGTTCCATCTCCTCCAAGGGGGCAGAGAAGAGCTGTGCCTCTCGCAATGGGGACTTGGAAAGTTCCCCTGAGGAGAAACCCCACAGCTGCTGGGATTCTCCCTCCCTCTGAAGAGAGGGCGCTCCCTCGGAGCAAGGGGATCAGGAAGCCACCCTGGATGCCCAGGGGAAGACAGGGTGGCCTGGCGGCCTGGGGCAACTGCTCCATCCCTGGGAAGTCAGAGTTGAGGCTGGCAGAGCCCAAGTGGCATCCAGCTCCTGGCTCTGGCCTGCCCCATTGGTACTGAACACCAGCCTCAGTTTCCCTCAGCCAATGAAAGGAAACCAAGTTTGGGGAATAGGCAAGTGGTTGAATTTGTGGACAAACGAGTAGGGCAGCAGACTCATGTCTGACAGACCACTGTCCTGTCTTGGCCAGAGGGCAGGGGTCTTCGTGCAAAGGGGAAAAAAGGGGAAGAGGAGGGTCTGCAAAGGGAAGGGAAAGGGTCTGCATGAGATGGGTGAGCTCTAGGCTGCTTTTCTCAACTCCTTGGAATGGGAGAAGACAAACCTGTCAAACAAGGGGGGGAACTGCAAGAGATGGGGGGAGACCAACTCCTTCATTCCTATTTGAGAGACCAGTGCCTGGTACCTGCATCAGCTGTGCTCCAGCGGCTCAAACCAAAACATCAGATTCATCATAAAACGCTTCTTTAGTTACACATTTCCTCCTTGATGTTTTTAGATTTCTTTCTTCATACATACAAGAACTGGGGTACAGGCCAGAGGTGCGGGGGTGCAAGAGGATTCACCAGAGACAGAGTGGGGAGCAGAACTGGCAGACGGACTGAAATCCACAGCTGAGGGGGGCAGCAGGGAGACCGCGGAGGTCTCCCTGGGGGGAGATGGGGGAGTGGAACTCGTCCTGCAGGGGCTGGCCAGAGCTGGAGAGCGCCTTCTGTAACACCCACTGCCCCCCCCCCCCCCCCCCCCCCCCCCCCGCCAACCCGGGCCGGCCCATGAAGACGACCTGAAATGGTCCCCCAGTTCTCATTGAGAAGCTGAGCACAGCCTGAGCTGTATGAGAGATGGGCGCCATTGGAATCACGAGGGAGAGAACGGCTCAGGGCAGCCCCTGACCACCAGCTCCCTCCCTGCGCGGGCAGCGGCTGCCCGCCGGTCCCGGCGCCGCCCTGACCAGGGCTTCTCTCCCCCACCGCCCCCAGCAGAGGCCGCGCCAGCCGCTCTAGGCCCCCGCCCGGCCTGCGACCAGCGGACGCCAGGGGGAGCTCCAGGCACAGCTGGGGCGCACGCACCCTGCCCGGCCTCCCCCGAGCTCCAGCTGCTGCATCACCAGGACTCCCCGAACCCTCTTAGCACCCCCTGACCGACACTCGCCATCTCCCCCTTTTTACCCCCTTGTCTACAAACCCCAGGCCTCGGCCCAAGAGCTGGACGGGGTGAGCAGACGCGAGGCGCTGCCCTCCTCAGTGCGCCCACAGTCACAGGCTTTGCTTCCCCAGCTCAGCTCCCTGCCAGGGAGGAGGAAAGGAGGTGGGAAGGGGGTCCCGACACAGGGAGGGGGGACGGACCCGCCTCCAAGTGAAGCCCAACGAAGTTCATGCAAAGTTGAGAATCATTTCCACCTCAAAAGACACCATCTGGAGGGCAGCAAACAGGCCAGCAGCAACAGGAGCAGGAGCAGGAGTGGCTGCATCTTCCCAGGAAGGCTGTTCTTTGGAGCCTCTGGGCCGTTCCTTCGCCCAGAGAGGATGGAGGAGCACGTGGGCCCAGTGAGGCTCCTTTCCGCTTCTGTGGCCTGTCATCCTGCAAGGTTTTCTATGAAAGCTGCCCCACCCCAACACCTCCTGCCTGGTGACACCCCCTGGGCGGTGTGAGGACCCACAGTGGCCACATCAGTACCCACGGCTGATGACGCAGAAAAGACTACTGTCCCAACCCAGACAGGAACCTGATGCTAAGGTGGGGACTAGGAGGTGGTATTGACTGGTAGAGGTGCCAGAGCCCCAGAAATCAAGTCCCTAATGACAGACCCACACCCCTTCATCTCCATCCTGCTAATCCTTCAGGATAGTTTCTTCAGCTGAGGCGCAGGCCCTGCTGTGCTGCCACCAGATGGAGACGCAGCTGTGCAGGCCATGGTGCACAAGTCAGTGACACCCACAGCCACTACATCCAGACAGCAGCCCTGCCTCATCCGAGGTTCCTTCCTGAGAGTTATTTATCATCCCTTTAATGCTCAGAGTGAGGCCGTCTCTCTCTCTCTCGACTTTGTTTTTACCAAAACTGGCCCTTGATATTGATTGACCTATATAACAAGTCTTTATAGCCCTAGAAGTTGGGTCCATGGGCTGACAATCCTTGGTCTTCCCTGCTTTGGGGGCACAGGGTGGGTCCCACTCAAGCACATGGGCTAAGACTGGAGACTGGCAAAGGACACCTTCTCCCAAGGAAATTAGATTGCTAAGCTGCCATTACCATGCGTAGTAGGCAGCATGCTGGGTACCAGAGACCAGGACTTGACCTTTTGGTGATCTCTGACCTCTGGATAAATCTCAGAATCATTGAGCAACATACCACACAGTGCAAGGTTCCTCTGTGCTCCTCCCACAAGAATAGGACAAGCAGAGCTGCAGATACACATGAGAGAAATGTTGGATCATCCCTCAGGACATTAAAGATGATTATTAACAAGTAAGGAGAAATCAAACCACTTTATAATTTTGTTTTGTTTTTAAATTTTTCCAACAACTGTAGAAATTAGTTGCAAGTAAAATTTTAAAAAATAGGGAAGAGATTATAGTGCCATTGACATACATTTTTAAGAACAGAGAAAAGGCTTCAGTTGATGGGTTTAGTGAGCTCAAAGAAAATGGCACTGTAGATCTCATATGATCCCAGGATTTAAAACTCAGGGCTTATGTAACACTCTGTCTGTGGGAGACTGAAATGAATGACACTTTTCCTTCCTACTTTCCATTTTCTTCATGAACATATATTCTTCTTTTTGTCCTGATATTCTTTCCCCACATTCCCCACAGAATATTGAGCCTGGCCCATGAGGGGCATTCCCTAGAGCCATAATAACTTCTCACATGTCACAGCCAGTCCCTCTCCAAAGTGGGCAGGGCCATTCCTTTTAGGTGGTGACACTAGTACAGTAACAGGACATTCCCACAGTGACACATGGCATTTGCTTCTACTGCTGTCAACTGATTTCCTTAAGTCTTATCACTGTCTTATGTGTTGCCTGAAATCAGAATCTATAGGCATAAGGGGCCAGAAGTTGGCCCTGGCCAGTTTCATTTAACCACAGGACTCAGCCATGTTGTTGAGAAGATGCTTGCCTCAGTTAGGAGTCATCTGTGCTCTCCTATTAGGATGCTGTGATGAGAGCCAGAAGTTCTGGGATGGTATAAGATATCAAAAGAGTCTTGAGGGAGATACCTGTCAGGGAAGGAGAACCAAGGTTGTGTGTGTAGTGGGAAGATCATACTTCCATTTGCCTCTGGTGAGAGGAAAGAGATCCAGCTATGGGATTTTCAGAGGTTTGGTATATACTAGGCTCTCTCTAACTTTGCTTTGTTGCCTAATTTATCAATAATTAGGTCCCAGTTACCAACAAGGAGCAAAGCTTGGAAATCAGGTTGGGGAAAGTTCAGAAAACCGTGGAGTGAGTAAAAAACCTGGGGTGATGAGAGGGCTACAGAGGAAGACACAAAAGTGGGTGAGGGTGCAATTGTGTGGCCACTTCCACTGAACTGGAGACAAGTGTATCATTCCAAACACAGAAAATCCATTTTTTCTGCACTGCTGCAAAGGAGGCGCTTGGAAGTGAGTGGTCATATGGGTTGTGGTGTTCGTCACCTTTGAAATAATTGGACCACACTCAAGATCCTTCTAAACCCTACCCGACCTCGGGATCTTTACCCAGAAACTTTGCCTCCTAAGGCCATTCCTTTACCCAGAAGTTCACATCGTAACCTTCACCGAAAGGGGTTCTTTCTTCCCCATCACACCTAGGGCTAGGTGCACTATTTATCAAGTCTCTACGGGATGTGGCAGATGGTTTGGCTTGGGGTAGGTGAAAGGGCTGCTGCTGAATCATTTGCAGAACCTCTAGCATATGGGTGCATAGACGTTCTGTTTCTCTATATAACATTCAGGGAGATATAACAAATAATGTGTTTAGAAATTCTAAACCTCAGAATTTCTCACCTCAGAATTCTTTTGTCATATATTCTATTGGCCCGCCAGTCTTGGTGCAACATCTTATGGTAAATGCTCCCTGCTATTAAGTTCCTCTGTTTCTGACCAAAGCCAGGAAGCAGTCATGGAACTCTATGTGAACAGAACAGAAAATCAGGACCATTCCAGCCCATCCCTCAAAATCTGCCCATGAGAAATCAGGTGTTGCAGAGAGCTGCTGGGCCTCTGGGAGCCTCCTACCAAAGGAGCTATGACAGGACGACATATGAGACACCAGGGACTGGAAAGGCCAGAGCTGGGCTGACAACAGGAGCAAGAACTTCTCTCATGTACACTTTCCTCCATTCTCTCATTTTCACTTAAACCATCCACTTTACCCAGCAACCTTTCGTGGCAGCTGTTCTCTCCTTGCTTAATCATTGGCCAGAACCTCCAACACAAGATTGCAAATGGCCCCTTGTTTCCAGTCCCTACGCCTGGGAACTGAGGTGGCAGTCACCAAGGCGCTGCCCTTGACCTTGGACTTGAGGTCTCAGCTTCCAGCCATTCACCCCAACCCCCCTCTCCTGGCACCACAAGCTAAGGCTGGCTGTGCAGCTACCAGTGTCTCAGCTGCCTTCACAGAAATCCCTAATCAAAAATGGTGCTCAGTGAGTCCTGAGGAAATCACGGGCCACATCAGTGGGATTAGCTGGGTCCCTTTCTCCCAGAAATCTCATCTCTGCCTCAGCCTCACAGCACAGGGCATCAGATGGTTGTTTCCTGAGCCTGTAGACGATATAACAGGCCAAAGGAAAGGTTTGTCCCATGAAGGCGTCCCTGGACTCTGGTCAGTGTCCCAGAGCAGAGGGCTCTCCCAGGTAAGTGAAGTCCCACCAGATGCATGTAGAAGGGAGCACAGGGGCGGGGGTGGGGCACCCAGAAGGCCTTCAAATAAAGAGGTTGTCATTTGGTTGCATTTTTAGCCCAAATGTAGCATATGGGAATCAGTAGTGCGGAACACAAGGCATTGCTATTAACCCACATCTTGCCATGTCTAAAACCTGTATAATTTGTATTTAAATTATCTTACTGAATTCCCCACCTTCTGCAGGGGAGGGCCATTAATCACATTTAAAAGTGAAACAGACTCAGAGATACTAAGTGATGAGCCCAAGATCACTCTGTTACACACACACACACACACACACACACACACACACACACACACACACACACAGAGGACGCAGGCCACCAAGCTGCAGACTTCCCTCTATGCACTCTGAGAAGTGGTGGAAGACACAGTGGGCAGATTTTGCGAACAGAACAGAAAGTTTTCACAGTTGAAGTTTTCTCAGAACAGCTGTTAATGTGTCTCTGCTGTTTCTTAAGGAATCGTTTCAACAAGGACCCAAAAACATCTTCGGAGACTGCGGTGATGGTGGGTTGGGCAGAAGGAGAGCTGCGAGCCTTTCTCTCCCAGTTGGAAAAGACCTGACCTGGGGGAGGAGTCCAGGCTCCTGTTCATTTATGAGGCTCCATTGTCATCTGGGCCTCCACACCCCCCATGAAAGAGGACAGGGCCACAGCAGACGCTCCTTAGTCCTTATTACCCATGAACCTCCCTCAAGTGACCTGTGTGTCAAGGCTGCTCTTGGAAACCATGTATCTGTACCTGCTCCTCGGTGTGTTCCTACATATACATACATGGGCACGGGATATGTATTTACTATGCAAATTTTTTATATTACACATATGTATGTATGTGTACATGTATTTTTGTGTGTGCTTCTATGGATGATTGTATTTTTTTTAATTCTGCAAGTGGTTGAAAACAAGACAGATGGGAAACAGAAAGTCAACCTGAGTCCATTATTGACTGTGGGGGAGCGAGTGGGTCAGGCTGGGGGGTGGGGGTGGGCAATCATTGTGCCATTGTCCCCACAAGCTCCAGCTTCCCAAGCACTGAGCAGGGCAAGAGGGTTGTTCATCCTTGGCTTGAATTCTCGGCTGTGCTGCTACAGCCTCCATTGACACCCCTAAAAGGCCCAGACCTCCCTAGTTCTGGTCTGGAGAACCATAGGATTATGAGGAATAATCAAGAATGCAGCTGAAAATTAATTTTTTTTTTTCAGAAAATCTGTGGAACTCAGAAACAATAAGGAGAAATGAACAAATTGGAGTCTTTGCCAACTTAAATCTTCTGTCTATCTAACCAAAGTCTCTGTAAGAGTGAAAACAACAACTTTGGGTGGGAGATAATATTTACAATTTCCTGCTGAAAAACTGGAATCTAGATTATGTCAAAACTCTTGAAAATCATAACAAAAACAACTCAAATGTAACTGCAAGGGGTATGACGATTCACAGAAGACTGAGCTCAAACTTCCAGTAAATATTTTAAAAGTTAATGAATCTCACTACATGTCAGGGAAGTGGTCATAAAAACCACTATGATTTTCCATTTCACACCTAGTAGACAACAGAAACATGAAGCCTTAGGACCCTGGGTAGTGTTGGGGGCATTAATCGGAACAGTGAATTGTGCAGGATGGAGCAATCCCACGGGCAAGGTATGGGACACGCACCGAAGGGCCTCAGACAACATCACTGCCTTTTTAGAATGTTGACGAGAAAAAAAATTGATTCCCAGGACAGAGCCCTGAGTGTGTGCAGTTTGCAACGTCTCCCTGTCACAGGGAGGGTCCTCTCCCTGCACCCGGCTTCCACCCACATCCCCCAAATGTGCAACTTAGGTTCACTGGGGTGTCTAAATGAACCCAGTCTGGGGCAGCAGGGGTGTGAGTGCACCCTGCAATGGGAAGGCATTCTGCCCAGGGCTGACCCGCGGAATATGCCCTGAGCTGCCCAGGGCACAAACATGAGTAGGAGTCAGAGGAGAGAGGAGGATTTTTCCTTTTCATGCTTTCGAACCTAAATTTCACACCCGGTAAACACGTTTCTTAAAAAAAAAAAATACAACTACTCTTTTAAAATGTTGAATAATAAGAAGGTTGCAGAGGACTGGTGTAGGTCTAACCAGTTTTTTAAAGTTTCAAATAAACAAAATAAAGACCCATCAGCTTACTTCTCCCTTCTTTATTTCTCCAACTCCAAAGGCTCATCATTTGTTTCAGTCCAGACTGAATTTCCCAGGATTTCCAAACCTGAGCACTGTGCTGACTGGTGTTTGCTTCTGATGTAGAGACAATAGGGGAAGAAAAACTCCAGCAAGGAGCAGGCAGTGAGCTCACAGCACCTACCTACGTGAGCAGGAAGGGGCTGGATACTGAGTCCCTGCTCTCCCTCCCCCTCACCATGAACCCGGGCAGCCTCTGGGCATCCGGCTACTCTGGCTGTTCTTAATGTTCCTCCTTCCTCAAATCACGGAGTTAGAACAAGGCGCATTGCTGAAATCTGTTGTCTGCATTGTGGTCATGAAAAAGCAAATCAGCTGGTGCCCTCAATGGGACCCCTGAGACCTCTGAGTTCTGGTGTCTGATCTGTGGTGAGAACTGACCCTCCCAAAGTCCCCCAGCTGAGGAGAAATGCTCAGTAGATAGATGGGCTCCCAATGACCAGCTCCCCCTCTTCTCTCATTCATGCCCTCCTCCCTGCCTTCAACTAGCCTCAACTTTCCCTTCCCATTGGAAGCTGATCCCGTCTTCAAATTTCTTAGAGAAGGCCAAGGGGAAAACAACACTCCATTTCTTAATCCACTGAATGCCTGTTGAGGGTCCTGACTTGTGCTGACACCCGGTGGCTCCTAAGGCCTGGGCCACTGTGTCATGGCCTCCCAGGTCAGACCAAGTCACCTGCCCTGCCTACCCTTCTGCAATCTCTGGCTCTATCCAGGTCGTGCGCCTTCTAAATGGGTTGGGGTTCAAGTTTCCTGGGTTTCTGAGCTCTTGAGGTGATTTTGAACCTGAAGTAGAGAAGATCTAACCTCCCAGGAGGTTAACATCCCACATTCCATTCCTCAGGTGACCCTGAATTGTCTCTCCCCACATTTCTCCTGCATTCCATTTAAAAGTTTTGTGATTGTCACTCTCTGCAGTAGACGGATCCTAAAATCCCCCATGAGCCTCACCCTTATTTAATCCTCTCCTCTGTGAATGTGGCTGGAGTCTGTGAATATGAATTTACTTCTGTGTTTGCGTGACCTTCTATGACAAAAATCACATGTACCTTTCAAAGCAGTTTTCTCCAACTGATTGCAGCAGGGGAAATCATAAACATCCTCAGCCTCAGAAGGGTGTGACGCACCATTGCTAGAATGAGGAGGAAGCAGGGACCACATCAGACCTGATCAGCCTCACAAAAGATGCTGCCTCTTCTGTCCTTGTTGGCCAGTGTCCTACTCTCCAGGGTTGAAGGAGGTAAGTCATCCTCTATTCTCAGCTCCACCTCCACCACACAGCTTAGTCCACTCATGATACTTCCATAGTGTCCACTGAGGCTCTGTGAGCCTTCCTTGCTCAGTCTACTCCTAGAGATTTGCTGAAACCCAGACCTGTCTCTGAATATACAGGCACAGAAGTAACAGCAAAGGAAACTACTCCCAAGGGAGCTGGGGTGTCATCTCCCTTCCATGGCTCTCACTCCTGTCACCTGAACAGGGACTTATATTTAGGATGGGCAGGATGCAGGGGAGGGGAGAGCTGGAGTTGATGTCCATAATTTCCATTCTGCACACCTAAGTCAGGTTAGGTGTCTGCTATGGCAGGAGCTGTCCTGTGGACCAAGAATGAAGGAGTTTTCTTACACTCTGGGACCAATTGTGCCTGTCCCCACTCTCTGTCCACTCCAATCTACCAGAGGAAAACTCAGACACTAAACGAGCCACGGCATGTGGTCTCACCATGCCCCCAAGGCCTAATGGACACTGACTCCCACCAGGCTCACTCCCACCCATTTCCCCAGCCCACTCTGATTTTCAAACTTGTGTAATCTCCCCCCTCGATCCTCTAGTCAATATCTAAAAAGACAAATCTGTGCTGGGAATCAAATTGCATTATCACCACTCCTCTCTGCTGCTGACAAAAGAACTGGAGTATTCATTGTGTGCCCAACAAGGCTTTTTGGGGTATTTAACATGCAGTTGACTCAAGATGAGGAAAAAGAACCCTGAGTTTTCCACTGCACAGGATCCAGTTTTTCAGATCTGAGACTAGGCCAAGCCTGGAGTAGGCAGGACACACTTTGGCTGAGAAGTGTGTGACAAAATGGGCCTCCCTGGTGGCACCAGGAGTTACGCACAGCATTGCGAAGCTATCCGCGGCCTCTCCAGCACAAGTTCAGCCCCCGGCCAGGAGGTACGCACATGACGCAGTACACATCTCCTGTCTCACCCACTGCTCCCCTCAGCAGTTTATTTCAGTTCATCAGGCTGTTTTGTTCCCCACTCTGTCTCTGGTGAATTCTCTCACCCCCTGCAGTGCCAGCCTGTACCCCAGGTCTTATATGTATAAATAAATAATTTTTTTTTAAAAAAAGAGAGAGAAATGTGTGACAAAGCTACGTCAAAGCAACTAATTTCAGGTCGTGTAGACCTCTATCCTGAGCACACATCCTTCCCCGGGACATGTGTTTGAGGGTTTGATATTCAATAGGGCAGAGCTCCCCGCTCCACAGAGGAACCGAGAACCAGTCAAGGATATATTCCCATGCACCCAATGAGCTCAGGAGGCCCAAGTCCATATCCCATGATGTTGGGTCCTTGAAGACCACGACAGCCCACCCCAGCCTGGGTCATCTCATCCATTGTATCAGCCTGCAAGGCAAAGGCCAAATCTTTTTCTATGAACAAAGAGATTCAGGGAAGTTTCTCTTTCAGAAGAGATCCACTGGGGTACAGAGGCCAAACCACACTCCTGGCCCTACATGGCGCTTGTACATTTCTATCATGACCAAAAAGGTCATTGGTTCAAATGTGGGTGTTCCCTGATACAAGACAACTTCGTGTTGACAGCAGCTCACTGCAATGGAAGGTGAGCTCTGCCCAACAAACAGGGCCTTGGCATCCTGGGACCTCCTACACACCCAGGCCTTTCAAGCAGGTTCGTGAAAACGCAGAGCACACAGAGGAGCCCCGTGACCTGTGTGGCCAGGCAGAGCGAGTGTGGGGTTCCTCGAGCATCAGAGGGAGGGGGGCTGCCAAAGCACCATCACAGTCTGGGTCACCCCTGCACAGCACGGAAGGGGGACACCCATCCTCCCCTCTTTCCAATCTACTAAGCTGGGGGTCTAGAGGCTGCGCTTCAACCTGCCCTGCAGAGACTGTGCTGAAGCCCCCTACTTCACATCCCCCTGGTTTTACAGAAATATGACTGTCACGGTGGGAGCTCACAACATCAGAAAGAGGGAAAACACCCAGCAGGTCATCCCTGTCCTCAGAGCCATCCTCCACCAGGACTATGATGCTAAGAAACATGTCAGTGACATCATGCTGTTGAAGGTACCATCTTGCTGACTTGCAGGGGCAACTGCACAAGTCACAGGGGCGAGCTCCCCACCATGGGTATGAGTTCCCACCTCCCTCCAACTGGATGCTCGTCCCGGGTCAGTGGATTAGAGGGGGCTTTGGAGACTCTGTGAGGTGCGGGTGGAAGGTGGGTACAGAAGCCTCCCCACAGACTGAGCCCATCTGGAGGCCAGAACCTGAACTGCTTCCTCTCTCCTCTGACCAGCTGGAAAAAAAAGCACAAATGAACCAGAACGTGCAGACCATTCCCCTGCCGCGTCATCAGGACGTGGTGGAGCCGGGGAAGGTGTGCAGCGTGGCAGACTGGGGAAAAATGGCTGACGGCGAACTTTCAAACACACTTCAGGAGGTGGATCTACAAGTGCAGACTGAGCAAAAGTGCAAGGATCTCTTACAAAATTACCCAACAACTCCATCGAGCTGTCTGTGGGAAACTCTAAGACCAAGACTGCCACTGGAGGTCTAAGGCAGCTATCTCCTTCCCAGTCTTGCCCCAGAGTTTCTGTGACATTGGGGTGCATGACCAGGCTTCTCCCACATCACAGTGTACAGTGGGGCCAGGCTCCACTCATGGTTGGAGGCACGTTCTTCCCAGCACAGGGGCAGGTTCTCCCTCCATCAACCTCTGGGCCCTTGTCCTGAGCCAACAAGAAGGAGCCTGAGCCTGGGCTGAGCTCAGGGGGACACAGCCAGCATCAGCAATGGTGGGGGGGTCACAGGGGCCTGGACTCTACTCGTCCCCTTACAATGAAGGCCTGGTGATTGATGACCATTCAGTCCCTTCCCTGGGAAACCTGAGCCCTGAGAGGGAGGCTGAAAGGACTCCGGGGATGATGAAGCTGAGAGGAGGGAACCAGAGGGCAGTGGATAAGACTTGTCCCTTTTCTGTCACAGCGGGACTCTGGGGTCCCATTCATGTGTGACAGGGCGGCCCAGGGCATTTCAGCTATGCATACAAGGGTCATAAGGTCCTTCCCTGGGTCTTCACCAGGATCTCCACCTTCCTGCCCTGGACCACAGAACAATGAATCTCCTGGGGTAACTAGACCACTGCCACTTGTTCGTGGTCTCCATCTAAACATGTGGGCGTGGCCGTCTGATTCTTAACAAACACCATTGTCCAGTGAGAGTATTTGTTTCTCTCTGTCCCTTAAATGAAACCACCATGTACCAGGCCCAACTCCTTGTCTTCTCCTGTGCTCCCATCACCTCCTGCATCTGCCCACACATGCTGCCAGCTCACACCTATGCCCTCCTGCAGCATGGTTGCTAAGGTGCCCATGGTGACTCACCCCCAGCCCTGGTATCTCTACCCAGAAAGGAAAAACCCTCAAACACCCTACTACTCCGTGCCTCCGTGCGCTCTCCTTCTCCTGAGACTGCCGCTGCCTCTCATGGGGTCTGTCCTGTCGCTGCCTAATAAGCCCCAGTGCTGCCTTCATTCTGGAGCTTTGTGAGACTCTTTTCTCCAGAGACACCAAGGACCCTCCAGTGTTACGGTCCCCACACTAGGGCGTACTGAGTTCCAGGGCAAGTTAGGGTTAAGTAGGCAGCTCCAGGGGCAGTGCAAGCAGGGACTTGAGAGAGTTAAACAGGCTTCTAAGATAAGAACAATAAATTCTAAAATGTGCTTACCAGAATATACTCCAGAGATGAGGTCAGAAAATCCAGGAGGACCACACAAAGACAGTAAAACTTGAGAAAATAAGACCTTGGACAGGGGAGGTAAACTCTAAGATAAAAGCTGAGATAATGGGCACATCTGCCTGGAGGAATATGGCCACTAAAAAAGAGCCCCTCACACAATAAAATGATGACATTTTAAAATAGTGAGAAAAAAAGGTTTAAGTACCCATACACTCCAGCCATCAATGGCTTCCTTGCCCCTCCCAAGCACAGCATACTTGCGAGTCCTACTTTCTTTCTTTAAATAAATTTTTCTTTACTTTCTTAAACAAATTTTGTCTCTCTCTGCTTACTTATCTAAAATGCCTGCAAATTCCTTTTTACGGCTTCATGAGACACCAACCCATGGTGGTCTAGAGACTGGGACTCTGTGCTGCCTGGGATTCCTTCCTGGCTGGGAGACTAGGCCTGAGAAATGACAGCATCACTAACACAATGTAGCTTCTCAGGAAACATCTTTTGGCTGCATGGAGGCCTCCAATAAGCCCTTGGCTTACGCTTGGTGGACACTGCTGGTAGGATTTGAGACCACAGGGGTGAGGACACAGCCAGAGTCACTGGAGCACTGGGGACCTGGGAAGGCAGGCGGGCGTGGGAGGGACATGGGCCACACAGACCGGGGCAGCCCAGGCCACAGGGGTGCTTTCAGGCAGTCATGTAGCCGCTTCTCAGATCCATCCCAGCCTGGCCCCTTCTCTGGCAGGAGGGAGGGGGTGGAGGGCCTGAGAAATTTAACAGGTCCTTAGGCGAGTCTGACCACTCCTCCCATGACAGCCTGAGTCTCTGAGCTGCCCTGCCCTCGGTCTGATGCTCTGGACTCCAATGCTTTGTCGCTGTAGCTGCCCCACCCCTTTGCTGAATGCCTCTCTATGGACAGCCGGTGTCCCAGGCAATGGAGAGGGACTCACACCCACTAAGTCTTTGAGGGAACAGCCCTCCTTCCTTCTGGCCTGTTGAGGGTCTAGACAGCTTGGGACTTGTTAGTCTGAGTCTGAGGCAAGTTCAGAAACTTTCTGGGCCTGATAGAGCACAGTCCCTGAATGTGCTGGGCACAAGGGTCAGGAGGACTGGGAGCCCTATGAGGGGGCTAAAGCCTCAGCAGCGGGGGTGGTCACTCACCTGTGCTAGCCCCGGGGGGCAGAAGAAAGGCCAGCAAGGGCAGGAGCGGCTTCATCTCCTTGAGGGTGTGCCCAGGTTGGAGCTGCTAGTGTTTCTTCCTGGCAGATACCAAGACCAAGAGGAAAGTGGGGAGGGGTGGCTCAGAGGCCTCACAGCCTCCTGTACCCACACAGCCCAGTAATGCCGGGTGTCATCACACGAGGCGCTTAGGCTAGGTGTGAACAGAGTTAAATGCGTCACAATGAGTGCAGGGCCCGATGAGTCAGAGGTGAAAGCTCAGGAAAGGACAAGAAAATGAAGGCCGGGGTGGCAGCCAGCACAGGCTGGGTCCCCAGCAGCCCCCGCTCCTGGCTCTCTTCCATTCTCACGAAACCACGAGTGATCGCTCAGCAGGCAAGTTCCAGGCCTCTGGGAGAGCCGGCTCCTGCCCCCGAGCAGCTGACCCCGCTGCAGTAGCCAAAGAGCCTGTGCTTAGAGGGCCAGGGGGTCAGGACATGGGGTGTCCTGGCTGGGGTGAGAGGTAGATTGGGTTTGCCTTATGAGCAGTGGAGCTGGACACACGTGAATGCCCCATGTAGCCCTGTTTCCTATCTTACCACCATTCCAGACTCATACTTTGAGAAGGTTCATATTTCCCTTTTCCAAATCTAAGTTTTCTCTGACAAAGAGCTTCTCTTAGCCCACAGCTTTGAACAGAAGTCCTGGACTTGACAGTCACTGGACAGAAGCCAATCACCCCTGGGTCCCTTGAAGTGATCTGCTTGGTGTGTGTTTAGGTCACTTAGCACCCTTCGGGCTGTGGGGCCTGTCCCCCCAAGTCACAGGAAGGGCTCCCCTGCAGAAAAGCTGCCAGTGCTGCCAGGTGAGGGGGGTGAACACTGTCACGCTCCCCTCACGGGCACTAGGCCCCTCCATCCTGACACCGTATGTCTGAGGCTACTGCACCTGTGACCAGCAGCATCAGTAAACAGGGGCCCCACGCTCCCCAGCCGGACAGCAGGTGATGGAGACCAGGCTGAGCCTGACAGCCAGGCCCACTTCTGTTAGAGGAGCAGCATCTTTTGAAGACACAGGACAAGAGCGGGAGGAGACACGGGGAGCAGGAATGAGGATCATCTCCAGGTAGTTGCAGAAATTTCAAGTTTTTATTTATACATTCTGTGCTGAACGATCACGCCTTTGAGGAATCTGTATTACTTTCAGGCCCAGAATTTACTTCCCCATAGTGTAAGCACTCTCGTCAGTGCAAACAATTCAGCATTCTTCTACTTTCAGTCTTCTCTAAGGCGGAGGCTTTCAAATGAGGTACTTTCTACCTACGTTCTTAAGGAAAGGATTTAGAGGTTCTTGAAAAATAGAAGAAAAAATTTACTCATGAAGCTATAAGCTGCAGGGCAATTTGAGAAACAGGAGGAGTCAATGATTTCCCTCTAGAAGTGAAAGTTTGTGAAGCCCCTGGCAGACCCCCCACCCCCACCGGCCAGTGCTGCTCCAGCCTCTGTCCCGGAGAGGACAGATGGCTCAGTCCCTGGCGACTCAGCCTGGTCCCTGCAGTGTGACTTGTCTCATTGTTTCTTCTACCCAGGGCACAAATCTTGAGATCCTGGTGAAAACACATGGAGGCTTCCCATTCCTGTGCCCAAAGGAGACGATTCCCTGAGCCACCTCGTGACACACCAAGGGGCCCCCGGAGTCACCCTGTGGGCAGATGGAGGAAGAACTGAGTGGGGCCTTCTCTTGGTCCTGACCTTCCCACTGCCCCATGGGTGGGGGTCTCTGATAGGGGCTGTGGGTGAGATCAGGCCCAGGGCTCCTCAAAGCCTGGTTGTACCCAGGGTTGGGCATGGTCAGTGCTGGTGAGATCACCTTAAATGAAGCCTTCGTTGTTTTCGGCTCTCCCGCACATAGCTGGATGCTGTTGTCGTAAGGTCTGTCTTTGAAGAAACGGAGGCAAACACTGTCCTTTTGAACTGCAAGGTCTACCTCCTGCAGTTTATGTGCACGCTGGGCAGTGACGCCTAAGCGTCCCCATCCGGCCACAGTGCACACCTGCCCCGGCTTCACTGATATGTTCTTTCTGGGCAGCCTGATGGTTTTCACATTGGTGTTCAACGTGGCGTTCCCTTGAAGCTGACAGAAAGAAAAGGAAAGGAAACCTTATCTACTGCTGCCCCACAAGACAGTCATGGGGTTACCTTCTCACAAGGGTCACTGAAGGGTCATAACTGGGAAGAGGATGGGAATGAGGTCACAGGGGATACAAACAGCCCAGGATTAAATGTCAGGACCAACGGAGAGATTTGCAACCTGCAGCAACATGATGTCGTTGGCTTTGGTCCAAAGATTATAATCTGGGTGGGGGATGGCTCTCTTCACAGGGATGTCCTGCTGGGTCCTCTCCTGCCTGGTGATGTCATGGGCTCCCAGGATGACGCTGATTGAGCTGCGCACAGAGCAGAGAGAGAAGTCACAGGAGATACAGCACAAGGTCTCACAGGGTAGGGACAGGCGGGGCAGAGAGGGCTGCAGCTGAGGGGAAATGGAGGCAACAGAGGAATCAGGGCTCATCTGTCTGTGCCCTCTGCTTCTCAGTAACTGAAGGAGTATTCTAGAGCTATTGGTAACTGCGCCGTGGATCCCAGAGGTCAATTACCTCAGGAAGGTGTGCAAAATTGCATTAGTCTGCATCTGATGCCCAATTGGGCCTAGCATTAAAGCCAGCAGGGCTGAGCACTCTCTCTTCCCTGAAGGTCTCCAGCTGGCACTACCCTGGCTTCTCCCCACCAGCTACCTGCACATTTCTCACCTCTGGGGACTCTTCTGGCTCATGTACTCCTAGAAGCTGGGGAGCTCCTGGGGAGAAGTGGGGCTCTCAGGAGGGTGTGGGCTGTGGCTGCTCCTCACCTCCCTTTACAGTGAGCAGCTGTCAGCACGAAGTCCTCTCGAATCAGGAAACCACCACAATAACGCCTCTTGGCATTAAATGGCAGGAATTTGTCATCAAACCAGCTCTCAGATTTCTGACCTGATATCCATAGAAATGCCATATAGGGTCGGGAGTGGGATCTGGCCTCATGTCCCCCGATGATCTCTCCTGAAGGAAATGTCTGGTCTGCTTGTGTACCCACTCACTGCACCCGCCCCAATGTTCACACTACAGGGCCTTTGGGAGCCAGGGTGGCCTGGGGCCAGTGGGGGTACTCAAGACTCCTCCATTTTCCCCTCCCAGAGAAGGGAAGCCCCTCTGCTTAGCCTGTGCTCTGCCTTCACCCAAAGCTGGAGGTGAGCAGAGCTGTGTCAGGACAGTAAAGTGCTCCAGGCTCTGGAAAATTCCTCTCCTGGTTTTCTTTAATGTCACATAGTTTCAAAGCCCCTGTGAGTCTGTGCCATCTCTGACAGTGCTGCTTTCTAGAGCCCAAGCTGAGGTGCAGAGTCTAGATGTTGTCCAGCCTGATTCCTGGGCCTGATACCCAGCAGTGCCCATGCACATTGGCTGCAGGAATCCCATGTGGCTGAAGAAGGTTTGGAGGGGCTAGTGCTGGGGGATTCTGGAAAGCAGAGAAGCTGCGGTCTGCCAAAGAGTGGCCCATCCTTGAAAAGAGTGGAGCTGCTAAGGACCTGGGAAGAAAAGCAGAGTTGGAAAAAGGGAATGAGGGGCCCTGGGCTGAGCAAAGGCAAAGCAGTCTTCTGGGGACAGTGTGGTCACCAGGTCTGGTGTCTTCTCTCCTAAGCAGGTGTTGAGGGACCCCTTGTCTGGTCCCAGACCCGGAGCCAGGCCCTTGCTGCCCTTAGCAGTGGGGTTTACTGTTCGTCTTTGCCAGTTTCCCACCCTCTGCATGCACTTCCAGGGAGGCTCCACTCTCCAGATGGCAGGAGCTGGCGGCGCTGGGAGGGGAGACAGCACCACCGGCTCTTCTTGAGAACAGCCCTGGCCCGGCCGGTCCTGCTGGCAGCTTATCCAGCTCCATCTTGGGGTCTGATGTGGGACAGGAGCCGGGGGTCAGAACGTCCTGGCAGGTGGGTCCCACGTATGCAGAAGGGGCAGGGGACCTGTGGCCTCTGAGATGGGGAAGGTTACTCACCTGCCTCTGCCCTGCGGGGCAGCAAACAGGCCAGCAGTAGCGGGAGCAGGAGTGGCTGCATCTTCCCAGGAGGCTGCTCGGTGGAGCCACTGGGGCGTCCTTTCCCCGGAGAGGATGGAGGAGCAGGTGGGCCCAGGGAGCTAGGGCTCCTTTCTGGTTCTGTGGTGCGTCATCCTACAAGGTTTTCTATGAAGGCTGCCCTGCCCCCAACACATGCTGTCTGGTGACACTCCCTGGGGGGTGGGGGGGTGTGAGGACCCACAGTGGCCAATCAGTACCCACAGCTGATGACTCAAAAAAGATCACCTGTTCCAACCCTGACAGGAACCTGAGGCTAAGTTGGGAACTAGAAGGTGGTGTTGACCAGTAGAGGTGCCAGAGCCCCAGAAATCAAGTCCCTAGTGACAGAAACACCGCCCCTTCATCTCCATCCTGCCAAGTCCTTCAGGATACTTTCTTCAGCCCAGGTGCAGGCCCTGCTGTGCTGCCACCAGATGCAGACACAGCAGTGCAGGCCATGGGTGCACAAGTCAGTGACAGCCACAGCCACTTAATCCAGACAGCAGCCCTGCCTCATCCAAGCTTCATTCCTTGGGATATTTTACACCCTTTTAAAATTGCAAATGCTCGGTTCCTCCCTGGTGGCACAATCTATGAAGCAATCCGCAGCCTCTGCAGCACAAGTTCAATCCCAGGCCAGCCAGGGAGTTACCCACATGGCATAGAGGACCTCTCCTGTCTCGCCCACTGCTCCCCTCAGCAGTGTATGTTCAGTCAGAACAGTCCGTTCTGTTCCTCACTCTGTTTCTGGTGAATTCTCTCACCCCTCACACCTTTGGCCTGCACCCCAGCACTTGTATCCATAAATAAATAAATCTTTAAGGGCCTCCCCAGTGGCGCAGTGGTTGAGTGCTGGATTGCGAGGCTGCCCGCGGCCTCTGCGGCGCCGGTTCGATCCCTGGCTGCTCCCCAGCCACCAGAGGAGGGTCCCACATGGCGCGCAGACCTCTCCTGCCGCCCGCTGCACCCCTCGGCAGTGTGCTTCGGTCCTTCTGCCTGCTCGCTCCCCGCTCTGGCTCTGGTGAATTCTCTCACCCTCCCGCGCTTCTGACTGTACCCAGTGCATATATAAACAAAACAAACAAACAAACAAATAAATAAATAAAACATGCCTCTATTAAAAAAAAAAAAGAAATATTAAAAAAAAAATAAATAAATCTTTAAAAATATATAAATAAATAAAATTGCAAATGCTCAGATTGAGACCATCTCTCTTGACTTTTGTTTTTACCAGAACTGGCCCTTGATATTGATTGACCTAAATAGCAAGTCTCTATGGCCCTAGAAGTTGAGTCCATGGGCTGACAAGCCTGGTCTTTCCTGCTTTGGGCGCACGAGGGTGGGTCCCATTCAAGCACATGGGCTAAGACTGGCAGGAGATGGCATCTCCCAAGGAAGTTAGATTGCTAAGCTGCCAATGCCATGTGAAGTGGGCAGCATGCTGGGCACCGGAGACCAGAACTTGGCCTATTGGTGATCTCTGACCTCTGGATAAACCTCAGAATCATTGAACTAATGAAAGAAGCCAAACACAACATACCACAGAGTGCAAGTTTCCTCTGTGCTCCTCCCACCAGAATAGGACAAGCAGGGCTACAGATACACATGAGAGAAATGTTGGATCATCCCTCAGGACATTAAAGATGATTATTAACAAGTAATGAGAAATCAAATCACTTTATAATTTTGTTTTCTTTTTAAAATTTTTGAAAAACTGTAGAAATTAATTGCAAGTAAAAATTCTAAAAGCTAGGAAAGAGATGTTATAGTCCCATGACATACATTTTTGAACATGGAAGAAAGGCTTCAGTTGTTGAGTTTAGTGACATCAAAGAAAATGGAGGTGTAGATTTCATATGAGCCCAGGATTTAAAATTCACAGCTTATGTAACACTCTGTCTGTGGGAGATTGAAATGAATGACATTTTTCCTTCCTAGTTTCCATTTTCCTCATGAACATGTATTAACACAATAATCAGAAGGTAATTTATTTTTAAATAAATTCCACTACAGAGTGAGTTCAAATTTGTTCACCTCCTTGGTTATATTTGTTAGTGGGCATTTTATTTGGGAGAATGCTATTACAAATGGAATTGTACTAATTTTCTTTTTTGGATTATTTATTTCTGATGTGTAGACTGACAACTGAACTTGTATCCTGCCATGAATTTAATTAATTTATTTATTTTGCTATTGGGGTGGGATTTTCTATATATAGTCATGTCATCTGCCAATAGGTAGTTTTACTTCATATTCTCCAATTTGTATGCCTTTTATTTCATTGTCTTGTAGAATTGCTCTGTCCAGGACTTTCAATTCAATGTTAAATAGTAGTGGTGAAGTAGACATACTTATCTGGTTCCTAATATCAGTCTTTTACCACTGCGTAGGATGAAAGATTTTGGGTTTAAGTAAACACAATTTATGATGTTACGAAGTTCTCTTTTATTCTTAGTTTGCTGAAACTTTTTCCCCCTTAAAACCATGAATGATTTTCATTTTGTTAAATGAATTTTCTGCATCTATGAGATGATCATGTATTTTTCCTTCATTCTATTACTGTGGTGGGTTACACTGATTGAATGTCTCATGTTGAACCACCTCACCTTTTCAGGGGTTAATCCCAATTGCTCATGGACTATAATCCTTTTATTGTGTTGTTGTACTCAATTTGATAGTGTCATGTTGAGGAACTTAGCATCTATTTTCATAAAGGACATTGGCATTCCACTTTTCTTTCAGTATTTTTGTCTGGCTGGTACCTGGGAATGCTGGCCTTTCAGAATATGTGAGGAAGTATTCTTTCCTGTTCAATTTGTACTGAAGAGTGTCAATGAGATTGGTGATAATTCTTGGAAAGTTTAGTTAGATTTACCAATGATGCCATTTGGCCTGGGATTTTCTGTGTTGGGAGGTTTCTGATTACTTGTTCAATCTCCTTGTTGTAGTTCTAGTCATATTTTTATTTCATCTTCAGTCAGATTTGGAATTTTCTGTTTTTCTAGGAATTTGCCCATTTCACTCTGATTATCTACTTTGGTGTACAAATGTAGATTGCATTCCCACAAATTCTTTCAATTCCTCTAGGTTGGTAGTAATGTCCTCATTTTATTTTCTGGTTTTAATACTGTAAATCTTTTTTTATCATTTCATCTACTTAAAATTATCACTTTTGTTGATCTCTCTCTAAACTTTACTATTTTTAACCTTTGCTGCCTTGAGTTATTTGATCTTCTTTTATATTGTGCCTTTAGAAAATTCTAAAATCCTTTAGGCTCTTCCTTCGAGTTCTTTTAGGTGTGGTATTGTGCTATTGATTTGATATCTTTCTCCTTTTTTAATGTAGGCGTTTATACTTCTATAGTTCACTATGAGCACTATGGCATCCACCAAATTTTGGTTATGTTGTGTTTTTATATTCATTTGTCTCAGTATTTTCTAATTTTTCTATCATTTCTCTTTGACCTTTGGTTATTTAAGAGTGTGTTGCTTGATTTCCACGTCTGTGAGTTTTCCTTGAATTACTCATCTCTAGTTCCATTTCGTTACAGTTGGAGAAGATTTTTTGTATTTTTCCAAGTTGAGTTATTATAAATTTAACTAATTTAAAGTATTTAAAACTTACTGAGAATTTTTTTATGACCTAACCTATGACTTATCCTAGAGAATACTTCCTGAGAGAACATGCACTTGAGAGAATATGTATTCTGCTGGGGGTGGAGTGTTCCATATATGTGTTGGTCTAATTGGTTTATAGTGTTGTTCAAATTCCTGGTTTTCTTATTAATTTTATGCCTAAAGGTTCTACACACTATTTATTTTTTTAATAAATTTTATTTTTATATTCCCCATACAATTGCAATCCCCTTATTTTGACCCCAATCCTTCCCCTCCCCACACCCAACCACCCATAGAGTGTCTCTGGTTCACGGTTGTTTGTTGATTTTGATTTTCACTTTCTTATATTATTCATTTCTTATAGTTATTCATTTTCCCTTATTTAAGTTTTCTCGATTCCTGCTATGAGTGAGACCATCCAGTATTTTTCTTTTTCTTTCTGGCTTATTTCGCTGAGCATGATCCCTTCAGCGCCATCCATGTTGCTGCAAATTGCATGTGTTTATCTTTTTTGAATGCTGAGTAATGTTCCATGGTATATATGTACCACATCTTCTTGATCCAGTCATCTATTTTGGGGCATTTGGGTTGTTTCCAAAGCTTAGCTATTGTAAACAGTGCTGCTATAAACATAGGGGTGCAGGTGTTCTTTGGAATTGATGTTTCTGTGTCCTTTGGGTAAATACCTAGGAGTGGAATTGCTGGATCATATGGAAGCTCTATGTTTAGTAGGTCCAGAAATCTCCACACAGCTCTCCATAGTGGTTGGACCAGTTTGCACTCCCACCAACAGTGCAGGAGAGTTCCTTTTTCTCCACATCCTTGCCAACATTTGTTGTTGCTAGTTTTTTTAATATGTGCCATTCTCACTGGTGTAAGATGGTATCTCATGGTAGTTTTGATTTGCATTTCCCTGATGACAAGTGATGTTGAACATTTTTTCATATGCCTGTTGGCCATTTGCATTTCCTCTTCAGAGAAGTTTCTTTTTAGCTCTTCTGCCCATTTTTTGACAGGATTATTTTCTTTGTTTGTGTTGAGTCTCATCAGCTCTTTGCAGATTTTTGTGATCAGTCCTTTATCATTAGTGTTGGGTGCAAAAATGTTCTCCAAGTCAGTGGGGTTTCTCTTTGTTTTTGTTATCGTCTCTTTTGCTGTGCAGAAGCTCTTTAATTTGATGTAGTCCCAGCTGTTTATCTTTGCCTTCACTATCACCGCTTTGGGTGATGTGTCTGTAAAGATGTCTTTGATGTGCATATCACGTAGTGTTTTGCCTTTATTTCCTTCTATGTATTTTATGGTTTCTGGTTTTATGTCTAGTTCTTTAATCCATTTTGAGTTGATTTTTGTGTATGGTGTGAGGTAGTGGTCAAGTTTCATTCTTTTTTTTTTTTTAATAAATTTTATTGTTATATTCCCCATACAATTGCAGCCCCCCCCCATTCTGACCCCAATCCCTCCCCTCCCGCCCCCGCCCCCCAAAAAGTGTCTCTGGTTCATAGTTTTTTGTTGATTTTGATTTTCACTTTCTTATAGTTATTCATTTTCCTGGTCCCTTATTTAAGTTTTCTAGATTCCTGCTATGAGTGAGACCATCCGTTATTTTTCTTTTTCTTTTTGGCTTATTTCGCTGAGCATGATCCTTTCCAGCGCCATCCATGTTGCTGCAAATTGCATGTGTTTATCTTTTTTGAATGCTGAGTAATATTCCATGGTATATATGTACCACATCTTCTTGATCCAGTCATCTATTTTTGGGCATTTGGGCTGTTTCCAAAGCTTAGCTATTGTAAATAGAGCTGCTATAAACATAGGGGTGCAGGTGTTCTTTGGAATTGATGTTTCTGTGTCCTTTGGGTAAATACCTAGGAGTGGAATTGCTGGATCATATGGAAGCTCTATGTTTAGTAGGTCCAGAAATCTCCACACAGCTTTCCACAGTGGTTGGACCAGTTTGCACTCCCACCAACAGTGCAGAAGAGTTCCTTTTTCTCCACACCCTTGCCAACATTTGTTGTTGATAGTTTTTTTAATATGTGCCATTCTCACTGGTGTGAGATGGTATCTCATGGTAGTTTTGATTTGCATTTCCCTGATGACAAGTGATGTTGAACATTTTATCATATGCCTGTTGGCCATTTGCATTTCCTCTTCAGAGAAGTTTCTTTTTAGCTCTTCTGCCCATTTTTTGACTGGATTATTTTCTTTGCTGTTGTTGAGTCTCATCAGCTCTTTGCAGATTTTTGTGATCAGTCCTTTATCATTAGTGTTGGGTGCAAAAATGTTCTCCCAGTTGGTGGGGTTTCTCTTTGTTTTTGTTATTGTCTCTTTTGCTGTGCAGAAGCTCTTTAATTTGATGTAGTCCCAGCTGTTTATCTTTGCCTTCACTATCACTGCTTTGGGTGATGTGTCTGTAAAGATGTCTTTGATGTGCAAATCACGTAGTGTTTCGCCTATATTTCCTTCTATATATTTTATGGTTTCAGGTCTTATGTCTAGTTCTTTAATCCATTTTGAGTTGATTTTTGTGTATGGTGTGAGGTAGTGGTCAAGCTTCATTCTTTTGCATGTAGCGACCCACTTTTCCCAGCACCATTTATTGAACAAACTTTCTTTGCTCCAATGCATAGTCTTTGCTCCTTTGTCAAAGATTAGTTGACCATAAATCTGTGGGTTTATTTCTGGATTTTCTATTCGATTCCATTGGTCTGTATGTCTGTTCTTGTTCCAATACCATGCAGTTTTGATGATTATGGCTTTGTAGTATAGTTTGAAGTCTGGGAGTGTGATGCCTCCATTCCCTTCTTTTTTTTTCAGGAGAGCTTTGGCTATTCGGGGTTTTTTGTGATTCCATATGAATTTCATCAATAATTGTTCTATTTCTTTGAAGAATGACATTGAAGTTTTGATTGGAATAGCATTGAACCTGTATATTGCTTTTGGAAGGATGGCCATTTTAATAATGTTTATTCTTCCAATCCATGAGCAGGGGATGTCTTTCCATTTCTTTGTGTCTTCTTCTATTTCTTTTAACAATGTTTTATAGTTTTCTTTGTATAGGTCCTTTACCTCTTTTGTTAGATTTATTCCCAAATATTTGATTTTTTTTGTTTCAATAACAAAAGGGATGGTCTTTTTGATTTCTTCTTCTTCAGATTTATTGTTTGTGTATAGGAAGGCTACTGACTTTTGCGTGTTGATTTTGTATCCTGCCACTTTACTGAACTGATTGCTGAGTTGAATTAGCTTTTCTGTGGAGTTTTTGGGGTTCTCTATGTATAATATCATATCGTCTGCAAATAGTGATAGTTTGACTTCTTCTTTTCCTATTTGGATTCCTTGGATGTCTTTCTCTTGTCTTATTGCCCTGGCTAGGACTTCCAGTATTATATTGAAAAGCAGTGGTGAGAGTGGACATCCTTGTCTTGTTCCAGATCTTAATGGAATTGCTTTCAGCTTTTCAAGGGCTTTTATCATGAATGGGTGTTGCACTTTGTCGAAAGCTTTCTCAGCATCTATTGATATTATCATATGGTTTTTATATTTCTTTTTGTTGATGTGTTGGATAACGTTGATTGATTTTCGGATGTTAAACCATCCTTGTGTCCCTGGAATGAATCCTACTTGGTCGTGGTGAATTATCTTATGGATACATTGTTGGATTCTGATGGCTAAAATTTTATTGAGGATTTTTGCATCAGTGTTCATTAGGGAGATTGGCCTGTAGTTTTCCTTTTTTGTGTTGTCCTTGTTCGGTTTTGGTATTAGTGTAATGTTGGCTTCATAGAACGTGTTTGGTATTGTCCCTTCCTTCTCAATTTTTTGGAAGAGTTTGTGAAGGATAGGCACTAATTCGTCTCTGAATGTTTGGTAGAATTCATTTGTAAATCCATCAGGTCCTGGGCTTTTGTTTTTGGGGAGGTTTTTGATTACCATTTCAATTTCGCTGCTTGTAATTGGTCTGTTTAGGTGTTCTATTTCTTCTTTATCTAGCTTTGGGTGATTGTAGAGTTGTAGGAATTTGTCCATCTCCTCTAGATTGTTAAACTTGTTTCCATATAACTGTTCATAGTAGTTACTGATTATTCTTTTGATTTCTGCTGTGTCCGTTGTGATTTCTCCTCTTTCATTGATGATCCTGTTTATTTGTGCTTTCTCCCTTTTTTCCTTTGTGAGCCTGGCTAGGGGTTTGTCTATTTTATTGATTTTTTCAAAGAACCAGCTCTTGGTTTCATTGATCTTTTGGATTGTTTTTTTAGTTTCAATTTCATTTATTTCTGCTTTGGTTTTTATTATTTCTTTTCTTCTACTGGTTTTGGGGTTTTTTTGTTGTTCTTTTTCTAGATCTTTGAGCTTCGAGATTAGGTTGTTTCTTTGAGTTCTTTCTTGTTTCTTGATGTGAGCTTCTATTGCTATATATTTTCCTCTTATTACTGCTTTTGCTGCATCCCATACATTTAGGATATTGGTGTCCTCCTTGTCGTTCAATTCAAAGAATTTTTTAATTTCTTCTTTGATCTCCTCATTAGTCCAGTGGTCTTCCAGTAGTGTGGTTTTTAATCTCCATGAGGTAGGAAAGTTCCTTGCCTTCTTTTTATGGTTTATTTCTAGTTTGATGCCTTCATGGTCAGAAAAGATGGTTGATATGATTTCAATCTTGGTGTATCTGTTGATGTTTGTCTTGTGCCCCAGTATGTGATCGATCCTGGAGAATGATCCGTGTGCACTTGAGAAAAATGTGTACTCCGTTTTTTTGGGGTTTAGTGTTCTATGGATGTCTGTTAAGCCCAATTGCTCTAGGTCCTTATTTAGAGCTTTGGTTTCTTTACTTATTTTTTGTCTTGTTGATCTATCCATTGTTGATAGTGGTGTGTTGAAGTCTCCCACTACATATGTGTTTTCTCTGATGTCTGTTTTCAGAGAGGACAACAGTTGTCTGATATATTTTGGTGCTCCTTCGTTTGGTGAGTATATGTTAATGAGTGTTATTTCTTCTTGAAGTATTGTCCCCTTGATCATAATGTAGTGACCATTGGGGTCTCTTTTTATCTTTTTGAGTTTGAAATCTGTTTTATCTGATATAAGTATAGCTGTTCCTGCTTTCTTTTTTGGTCCATTTGCTTGTAGGATTGTTTTCCATCCTTTAACTTTGAGCCTATTTTTATCTTTTGTAGCTAAATGTGTTTCCTGGAGGCAGCAAAAGTTTGGGTTTTGTTTCTTAATCCAGGCTGCAACTCTGTGTCTTTTTATTGAAGAGTTTAGTCCATTTACATTTAGAGTTAATATTGATATGTTAACATCTGTATTTGCCATTGTGTTTGTCTTTCCTTTGATTTTATTTATTTATTCTTTTAATAACTTTTTTTTTTTGGCCTTCTTTCATTGTTATTCGTCCCTCTGAGGTTCTGGCTTTAGGACTCCTTGTAGTATTTTTTGGAGTGGGGGTTTATTTGCAATGAAATTCCAGAGTTTCTGTTTGTCTGGGAAGGTCCATATTCTTTCTTCAAAGAGGAAGGAGAGCTTTGCGGGATAGAGTATTCTTGGTTGGCATCTGTTTTCTTGGAGTCTGTTGACTATGTCCCTCCACTCTCTCCTTGCCCGTAGTGTTTCTTCGGAGAAGTCTGATGTCAGCCTGATTGGCTTTCCTTTGAATGTTATCTGTTTCTTCCCTCTTGCCAGCTTCATTATTTTTTCCTTGTCCTGGATTCTTGGGAGCTTTACTATTATGTGTCTTGCTGTATTTTTCCTTTCGTCGTGGAAGTTTGGTGTTCTTCTTGCTTCTTGTATATCAATTTTCAGCTCCTTCTTCACATTTGGGAAGTTCTCTTCAATTATCTCTTTGAATATTTTCTCTGTTCCTACATCTCTCTCCTCTCCTTCTGGTATTCCTATAACTCTTATATTTCCTTTCCTCATGGAGTCAGATAGTTCCCGAAGTCTTTCTTCATTCTTTTTCCTTCATACTTCTCTTTCCTTTTCTGTTTTGGTTCTTTTTATTTCTGTGTCTTCAAGAGTACTTATTCGTTCTTCCATTTCATCAATTCTGTTTTCATTGCTTTTTCCAGAATTCTTTAGTTCTTCCATTAATTCTTTGATCTCCTGCATTTCTTTTACTTCCCTCTTTAGGGACTCAATTTCATTCTTCTGATCGTTGATTATTTTTCCCTTATCATTGTTTTCCTTTATGACTTCTGTCAGTTTTTTAATCACGGCAATTTTAAATTCTTTTTCTGGAAGGCTCAAAATTTCTTCCAAGTTACTGTCGTTGCAATCTGGGGGCTGGTTTTCTTTTTGTGGTGTGCTTTTTCTCTGGAGAGTTGCTAGGTTGCGTGTGGTTCTTCTCCTCCCTACTGTCTGTTTTCTAATTTGCCGTATGCGTTGGGCCACTGTGTTGTTGGGACTGGCCGGCATCTTGGGTGAGCTTCTCTGCTCCCCTCTGGTTCCTCCAGGAATCATCTGTCAGTTTCAAGCAGTCTTTACTGGAGAAAGGTCCCTGTTCTAAAATGCCGATGTGGGGACACACTCCCCTGTGCGCCTGGTCTGCCCCGGCAGTGGGTTCCTGCTCCCCCTCTGGGCTTGGACTGTAGGCCAGAGGGGGTCTGGCGTGGGCGAACTTCCCCCGCTCACCTCTGGCTCCTGAGGAAGCCTTCTGCAGGTAGTCTTTACTGAAGAAATGTCCCTGTTCTAAAATGGTGATGTGGGACACACTCCCTGCGCGTCCGGTCTCAGGCACACTCTTCTGCGTGCCTGGTCTGCCCCGGCTGTGGGTGCTTGTTCTCCCTGTGGGCTCAGACTACTTGTTCGGAAGGGGCCCGGTGTGGGCTAACTCCCCAGCTGGCCACTAGCTCCTTCAGGAGCCTGTGCTGGCTTCAAGTCGCTAGGTGGCGCCAGAGATCTCTCCTAGAGCCCTTGGGGAGCTGATTTTCCACCCCGGGGGACAGGGAGCAGAGCGGGGATGGTAGGGTACACCTCAACGGCTTTGGGGTGCTGTGTCTGCCTTGTGCCCCACCGTCGTGGGGAACCCACACCCCTAATTTCGTGCCCCGGGTCTCAGTTCCAAAGCCCTCAGTTCCAGGACGCGGGCTGTAGCCCAGATCAGTGGCGCGGGAATGGCGCCTTTTGAATCCCGCTCCCCTGCCTGGGCGCCTGGTTCCTGCTCACTCAGGGAGGGCCTCCGCGCGTCTCCCCACAAGCCTAGGTCGCAGGCGCGGGGACCTGGGCAGCTGCGCTGCGATCCGATCCGGATCCGCGTCTGCTTTTTCAGCGCGCCGCTTTCCACCTAAGCTTACCGGGCAGCCGGGGCTGTGTGCTGGTACTGGTCTCCTCCTGGGGGGCGGGGCTCTCTTTAATGGCGCCTGGAGCTCACCTCCGCGGCGGATCCTGCAGGGTTCTCCACAGCTCCCGTTCACGGGGTGTGGTGGCTGAAATAGTTCCTTTCCACTCACAGTCCCGCTTGCTGCGTCCTTTGTTCTTGTTGGCCGTTTTGGTTTGTTGTTTCCCTCCTCTCTGCCGGTCGGAGAGTGCCGACTTTGTGGGCGGGGGAGGGGAGGAGGGTTTTGCGCTTTCCTCCCTTCTGGTCCTCTTTTATGGCAACTTTCTTCTTCGGGAGTTTGCTGGAGTCACCCGTTTATCTTCCGTGTCCCAGTTCTCACTGGGACCTGCCGCTTTTCCTCCCTATTAACTTTTTTTAATGGGAGATCTTACTCTCAGCGTCTCCTCGCCGCCATGTTGCTCCGCCCCCTTTAATTCTCCAATGGAAGAAAGCAGTCCTGCTCCATATGCCCGCAGTTGCCCTTCTTGCTTACAAAGGCCAAACTCAATTGTGAAGAAATAGCATGTGGCTAGTTTCTGAACATCTTCATCTGATGCTCCCAGAGAGGCCAGGCCTATTTCTTGTGAAAATTGAGCAAATTTAGGATCCGCAAGTAGTGGAACATGTCCCAGGAGTTCGTGACATGTGTCCTGGATTACTGGTTCATTATGAAAAGATACACATGATCATCCAGATGAAAGAGACACACAGGGAAGGTGTGGGGAAGAGGGCAGGATCTTCCATTCTTTCTCTGAATTCAGGCCATTCACCCTGATTCTCCACTTGCTCACCAACCCTCAAGTTTCATTCTTTTGCATGTAGCGACCCAATTTTCCCAGCACCATTTATTGAACAAACTTTCTTTGCTCCAATGTATAGTCTTTGCTCCTTTGTCAAAGATTAGTTGACCATAAATCTGTGGGTTTATTTCTGGATTTTCTATTTGATTCCATTGGTCTGTATGTCTGTTCTTGTTCCAATACCATGCAGTTTTGATGATTATGGCTTTGTAGTATAGTTTGAAGTCTGGGAGTGTGATGCCTCCATTTCCTTCTTTTTTTTCAGGAGAGCTTTGGCTATTCGGGGTTTTTGGTGATTCCATATGAATTTCATCAATAATTGTTCTATTTCTTTGAAGAATGACATTGAAATTTTTATTGGAATAACATTGAATCTGTATATTGCTTTTGGTAGGATGGCCATTTTAATAATGTTTATTCTTCCAATCCATGAGCAGGGGATGTCTTTCCATTTCTTTGTGTCTTCTTCTATTTCTTTTAACAGTGCTTTATAGTTTTCTTTGTACAGGTCCTTCACCTCTTTTCTACACACTATTTAAAATGTGTTATTCAGCTTTCAAACTAATTTTGGAGAATTGATTATATCCCCTCCTGATTTTCTCAATGTTTGCTTCATATACTTGGAGCACTGATAGAATTAATCAGTTTGTTGAGCAAATGAGAAAATATCAGCCACATCATAATGCTGCCTAACACTGATCCCTGACCATAGATCCCTACTCTACCCTCTAAAGGAGCTACTGACATTTCTTCATGTCACAGATGAGACAGTTGAGATACAGACACAGGAAAGTACATTTCCTCTTTGCTCATGTCATAAGAGTAGAGAGGGAGCAAGGACTAGCATGCAGGAGTCTGACTCTAAAGTCGGAGATCTTTTCCATAGCTCTGCAAATGAACTCTTCCTACATTGCCAAGGAATCTGGGGAAAGATAAAGGATTACTAAAGAATATAAGTTTCTGTTTATATTGTTCATTTGGATCACAGTTACTTAAAAATATTTTAAAGTATATTAAAAACTATTTTCTTCATTTTTTTCCTGATGTTTTTACCCCACATTCCCCACAGAATATTGAACCTGGCCCATGAGGGGCATTCCCTAGTGCCGTAACCTCTCACAAATCACAGCCAGTCACTATCGGTAGTGGGCAGAGCCATTCCTTTTAGATAGTGACAACAGCACAGTAACATGACATGCCCATACTGACACATGGCATTTGCTTCTACTGCTGTCAACTGATTTCCCTAGGTCCTGTCACTCTCTATGTTCTGCCTGAAATCAGAATTTATAGGCATCAGTGTCCAGAACTTGGCCATGGTCAATTTCATTTAACCACAACACTCAGCCATGTTGTTGAGAGAATTATTGCCTCAGTTAGGAGTTATCTGTGCATTCCTATAGGAGGTTGGGACAAGAGCCAGAATTTTTGGGGTGCTTATAAGTTATCAAAAATAGTCTTGAGGGAGATTATGTCAGGGAAAGAGAACCGAAGCGGTGTGCTGTAGTGGGAAGGTCACACTTCCATTTGCCTCTGGTGAGAATGGGGGAGAGAAGGCAGGTGGGGAGAGAAAAAGTCTATAGGAAAGAGATCCAGCTATGGCATTTTCAGAGGTTTGGTATATACTAGTCACCCTATAACTTCCACTTGTAGCCAAATCTGTCAATAATTAAGTCCCAGTCACCAACAAGGAGCAAAGCTTGGATGTCAGATGGAGGACAGTTCAGAAAAACCATGGCATGAGTAAATGACTGGAGTAATGGGAGGGCTAGAGGAAGACAGGAAAGTAGGTAAGGTTGGGAACAGTGTGACCACTTCCTCCAATCTGGAGGCAAGTGTATCATTACAGACTCAGAAAATTCCTTTTTTTTTTTTTTCCTGCACTTGGGGAAGGGAGTCACTTGGAAGGGAGTCATCTAGGTTGTGGTATCTGTCACTTTTGATGTGCTCTTGGACCACACTCAAGACACTTGTTAACCACTACCTGAGGATCTTTACCCAGAATCTTTGCCTCTTAAGGTCATTTATTTACCCAGGAGGTCACATCTAAACCTTCACTGAAAGGGGTTCTTTCTTCCCCATCAAACGTAGGGCTAGGAGTGTGCACTATCGTATCAAGTCTCTACGGGTTGTGGCAGATGGTTGGGTTTGGGGTAGATGAGAGGGCTGCTGCTGAATCATTTGCAGAACCTCTCAGTATATGAGTGCATAGACTTTCTGTTTCTCTATATAACATTCAGGGAGATATAACACATAATGCGTTTAGAAATTCTAATTCTTTCCTCAGAATTCTTTTGTCATATATTCTATTTGCCCTCCAGTCTTGGTACAACACCTCTTATTGTAAATGCTCCCTGCTATTAAGTTCCTCCGTTTCTGACCAAGGCCAGGAAACAGCCATAGAACTCTATGTGAACAAAATAGAAGATCTGGACCATTCCAGCCAGTGCCTCAAAGTCTGCCCATGAGAAATCAGGTGTTACAGAGAGTTGCTAGGCCTCTGGGAGCCTCCTACCAAAGCAACAATGACAGGACAACATAGGAGACACCAGGGACTGGAGAGGCCAGAGCTGGGCTGACAACAAGAGCAAGAACTTCTCTCATGTACACTTTCATCCATTCTCTTATTTTCACGTTCACCGTCCACTTTACCCAGCAACCTTTCATGGCAGCTGAACTCTCCTTGCTTAATCATTGGCCAGAACCTCGAACTCAAGATTGCAAATGGCCCCTTGTTTCTGGTCCCTATGCCTGGGAACTGAGGGTCCAGCTGTGACTGGACCAGGTGTCAGTCACCAAGGCACTGCCCTTGCCCTTGGACTTGAGGATTCAGCTTCCAGCCATTCACACCACTTCCCTCTCCTGGCGCCACAGGCTAATGCTGGCTGTGCAGCTGCCAGTGTCTCAACTACCTTCACAGAAATCCCTACTGGAAAGTGGTGCTCAGTGAGTCCTGAGGAAATCACGGGGCACATCAGTGGGGTTAGCTGGGTCCTTTTCTCCCAGAAATCTCATCTCTGCCTCAGCCTCATTGCAGCAGGGCAGTCAAACTATTATTTCCTGAGCCTTAGACCACATAACAGGCCAAAGGAAAGGTTTGCCTCAAGAAGGCATCCCTGGACTCTGGCCAGTGTCCCAGAGCAGAGGGCTCTCCCAGGTAAATGAAGTCCCATCTGATGCAAGTAGAAGGGTGCACTGGGGTGGGGGTCAGACCAAGATGGGCTTCAAATAATTGAGGTTATAATTGTGTACCTGTTTGAGCCCAAATGCAGGATAGGGGAATCAGCAGTGAGGAAGACACCGGGCATTGCTATTTACCCACACCTTGCCAAGTCCAAAGCCTACATAATTTGTATTTATATTATCTTACTGAATTCTCTACCTTCTGCAGGGGCTTGACCATAGTCACCTTTAAAAGTGAAACAGACTCAGAGATACTAAGTGTTGAGCCCAAGATCACACGGTTTACACACACACACACACACACACACACACACACACACACAAGACACAGGCTTCCAAGCTGCAGACTTCCCTCTATGCACTCTAAGAAGTGGCGGAAGCCACATTGTGCAGATGTTGTGAGCAGAACAGAATGTTTTCACAGTTGCAGTTCTCCCAGAACAGCTGTTCATGTGACTCTGTTGCTGTCTCTCAGGGAAACATTGCAACAAGGGCCCAGAAACATCTTCGGGACCTGCGGTGATGGTGGGTTGGGCAGAAGGAGAGCTGCGAGCCTTTCTCTCCCGGTTGGAAAAGACCTGACCTGGGGGAGGAGCCCAGGCTCCTGTTCAGTTATGTGGCTCTACTGTTATTCTGGGCCTCCCCACCCGCCATGAAAGAGGACAGGGCCACAGCAGACGCTCCTTAGTCCTTGTTACCCATGAAGGCTCTCTCAAGTGAACTATGTGTGAAGGCTGCTCTTGGAAAGCATGTATCTGTACCTACTCCTCAGTGTGTACCTACATATACATACATGGACCCAGGATATGTATTTACTATGCAAATTGTGTATGTTACACCTATGTATATATGTGTACACATATTTTTGTGTGTGCTTATGTGAATGGTTGTATTTTTTTTTAATTCTACAAATAGTTGAAAATGAGACAGATGGGAAACAGAAAGGTACCCTGAGTCAATACTGACTGTGGGGGAGTGGGTGTGTCAGGCCGTGGGTGGGGGAAAGGTGGCTATTCATTGTTTCTTTGTCCCCACAAGCTCCAGCACTGACCAGGGCAAGAGGGTTGTTCATTCTTGGCTTGAACTCTCAGCTGTGCTGCTACAGCCTCCACTGACATCCCTACAAGGCCAGGACACCCTAGTTCTGGTCTGGAGAACTAGTATTTCTTGCCCCTGGCAAGGAGTAGAGGCACTCAGGGACCCGAGATGCCAGAGGTGGGTCACAGCCAGGAGCAGTAGCCGCTCCTCATGCACGCTCAGCCACGTTCTCATTTTCCCTTGCCCCTCCACGTTAGCCTCCCAGCCTCTATTCGCCTCTCTTAGGCATAACTCTTGAGAAGGGGACACATGGGCAACGCTTGTATATATGGAGGACTCTCCACACTGTAGACACAGAGCAGAAGGCCATCTCCCCAGGAAGGGGCAGAGGACAATGGGGATTACAACTGAAGGGGCTCAGAGACTCCCTTTGGGAAAAGGAAGAAGTTTGGGGGTGGAAGTACAGGTGGTGACAGGACAAGGGGTGTGGTCTTGGTGCCCCCACACTGTGCACCGCATCATGGTGATGGTAACGCTGATGTCCTGTGTACTTTACCACAATAACATGTAGTCACAAAACGCAAGACTCCTCTGTGCCCAGAAGGAACTAAGGGCTCATGGTCGAGTAGTTGTTGGAGAAAGTGGGCAGCCACCTCCTCACACTCCCACGCCTGGCTGGAGCAACATCTCCTTCAGCTACTGGGGTGTCTGCAAGGAGAAAAGGCACCGTTTCTGTCTCTGTTCATCCCCTGGCAACCCCACCCCACCCTCCCTCTGTGAACGTGACCCTGAAGCAGAAGCCCACGTGTGAGCTGGGCCCAGTGGGGCATCTGAAGGGGAGCAGCTGGACTGGGAGGAGGAGCTCTAGGGGAAGGGCCAGGGATGGGGGACCCTGCCCATTTCATGCTCCTTTGTCCCACTCTGAGTTCTCGGAGCTGTCTGGGTGTTTACACTGAGGTTTGGGTCTCTTTGCTTGTCTGTTGTTTGTTCCCACTAAGTTGAGATATTTTCAGCCATTGTATCTTCAATCACATTCTGCCCTGTTGTCTCTCTCCTGTTCTCCTGGGAATTCCTCTACACCTTTATGCATTTCATGTCCCATCTCTTAGGGTTTTCTCAGGTTTCTTTTGTCCTCTTTATTGCCCCCAAAGTCCAAAGCAATTACAATTTCATTATGAAGACCTCACAGAGCAATTATGTCTCTCAGGACAAGAATTAAGCTCAGGACAGGGGCCTCTGTCCCAGGTCAGAGCAGCTGAGTTGTGAGCAGGTGGGGGGCAGGGAGACAGGGGACTCAGTGGGTAGCACCCCAATTGCTCAAGAAAAATTGTCTACAGAAAAATTGATAGCCCTGCACATGTAAGAAATCAGCAGTGGAGATTGTAAAACCCTTCATGGTTTATGTGACAAGGTTATGTGACAGGTGATCAAACCACTATCCTGATTGAAAGTCATATTCTTTCATTATTTGTTTTTTAAGCATTCTAAGCATCCCCAATATTATTTACTAGATACTTACAACCCAGTGTGTCCACATATGGTTATTTAACAAATCCCAACAGTGCTGGCACACATGTCAGCAACTCGGAGCTGCGTTCCTGGGCCTGCACCACATTTAATGAACTCAAGCGCCTCTGTCAGCCCTGCCCCTCTTCACAAATCCTTCTCTTCTGTTTTTTCCTTGCTTTCCATGTACTCTCAGCTACATCCAGCTTCTACTCCACCACAATCTCTGCTTATCACCCCATCCCCAACAGTTTTGTTTGGCTTAACTTACCACAAACTTGATGGATAATTAGACTCTTGATTGTGTTTTAGGAGAGATAAATGCTCAGTACTTTTGTATAGTACAGGAGAAAAAAAGAAACAAAATAAACCCCCAAAACCAAAAAATGAAACACTTGGGCTATCACCAGAGAAGCTCCACAGAGTCAGATTGAGCAGATACTTGGTGTCTTAAGAAGCAGACGGTTACCCACCCCATCACAGACTCAGGCATGGGGGGGGGGTCACATTCAATCTCTGGAGGGTCTGACATAGGGTAAGGAGACAGCATTCAGCCTAGTAATTCCCAAGTTCCCCAGAGCCCCTTCCTCTCTTAAGAGTCACGATTTTTTCCACCCGAATGTGACCCCCCACCAATGCATATGGATTGTGGTTCTTCTAAACCCTCAATACACAGACCTTTCTGTGTGAACCAAAGAGCCATGAGGGCATAGCACGTGCCTTGAGAATCAACACAAACAGGAAGTGTGTGGTCTCTGAGTCTTCCCCTCTGACTTCACCTCTACTATTTAAAACCCGAGGGGAAATTCAGGTTCCACGCAGACTTGATCACCCTTTTAAGAAAGATGCTGCTCCTCCTGTCCTTGTTGGCCAGTGTCCTGCTCTCTGGAGTTGAAGGAGGTAAGTGACCCTCTCTATTCTCAGCTCCACCTCCAACACATAGGCTTAGTCTACTTGCGACACTTTCATAGTGTCCACTGAGGCTCGTGTGAGCCTTCCTCGCTCAGTCTACTCCCAGAAACATGCTGAAACCCAGACCTCTATCTGAATATACAGGCACAGAAATCACAGCAAAGGAAACTACTCCTGCGAGACCTGGGGTGTCATCTCCCTTCCATGGCTCTCACTCCTGTCACCTGAACAGGGACTGATTACTAGGACGGTGCAGGTGCTTGTGGAGGGGGAAGGCTGAAATTCATAAAATTTTCCTTTCTGCAAAGTTATCTATCTCTGAAGCTGTCATCTGGACCAAGAAGAGAAAACTCGCTTGGGCTAAGTGCCGCGTGTGCTCTTTCCTGCTGTCCCCGTGCTGCAGGCCACTGAGCTCCACCAGGCCAAACCCAGAACCTAAGTGAGCCATGACAGTGTGGCCCTAGTGTCCCAGGCATTAATGGACACTGTCTCCTACCCACCCCTTCCCCATCTCACTCTGATTTCCAGTCCTATCTATTTGCCCTCTAATACCTGAGGTCAGTACGGAAGAAAGATAAAGCAGTGCTGGCTTCTATCGCCTTAAGATCACGCCTACCTACTGCTGATAAAAGCAAATTTGGACACTGTTCCTGTGTCCCCAGCAAAACTTTTTGGGATATTTCTAAGTGCTGACTCAGGATGGGGATAAGAAAATCTGCAATTTTGCAGCACAGGGTTCAGTTGCTCAGGTGTTTGACTAGATCAAGCCTGGAGTAGGCAGGACACAGGGGCCTGAGACATTGGGGGCAGAGAGACTACTTTCAGGTCTTTTGAATGTTCTACCTTGAACACAGATCCTTTCCCCCAACATGTGTTTGAGGGTATCTGATTCACAATAGGGTTAAGTTCCTCTCTCTACACAAGAAACTGAGAATGAGGCAAGGAAATACACTGCTCCCGATGCTGCCCAGGAGACCCTACGTTGTATCCCAGGGTGATGGGTCCCTGAAGACCTACGTGGTGGACCATCCCATTTGTTGTTTTAGGCCATCCGGCAGTTCCTGTCCTCTTTTTTTTTTCCCCTCTGTGGGCAAGGAGATCCAGGGAATTTTTTTTCAGGGGAGATCTACTGCGGCACAGAGGCCAAACCACACTCCCGGCCCTATATGGCATTTGTGAGTTTCTGTGAGGAAAAAAATGGTCGTCGGTACCAATGTGGGGGTTTCCTGGTACAAGACAACTTCGTGTTGACAGCAGCTCATTGCAATGGAAGGTGAGGAGAACAAATGGAGCCTTGTTTCCTGGGACCACCTACATGGCCCCCGGCAATTCAGGAAGTTTCCTGAGCACACGGAGCACACAGAGGAGCCCTGTGTCCTGCGTGCCAGGCAGAACGAGTGTGGGGTTCCTGGAGAATCAGAGGGAGGGGGGCTACCGAAGCACTATCACAGCCTGGATCACCTCTGCACAGCAAGGAAGGGGAACACCCACCCTCCCCTCTTTCCAATCTACTCAGCTGGGGGTCTAGAGGCTGCGCTTCAACCTGCCCTCCAGAGACAGTGCTGAAGCTCCTGACTTCACATCCTCCTTGTTTTACAGCAAAATGACTGTCACACTGGGAGCTCACAATATCACAAAGAGTGAAAACACCCAGCAGGTCATCCCTGTGATCCAAACCTTCCCCCACAAGGACTATAATAAGAAGAAAGGTATCAATGACATCATGCTGTTGAAGGTACCATCTTGCTGACTTGCAGGTCAACTGCCCAAGTCACAGGGGCGAGCACCCCACCATGGGTATGAGTTCCCACCTCCCTCCAACTGGATACTCGTCCCGGGTCAGTGGATTAGAGGGGGCTCTGGAGACTCTGTGAGGTGCGGGTGGAAGGTGGGTATAGAAGCCTCCCCACAGGCTGAGCCCAGCTGGAGGCCAGAACCTGAACTGCTTCCTCTCTCTCTCTCTCTGACCAGCTGGAAAACAAAGCACAATTGAACCAGAACGTGCAGATCATTTCCCTGCCAAGTCATCAGGACATGGTGGAGCCGGGGCAGGTGTGCAGCGTGGCGGGCTGGGGAAAAATGGCTGATGGAAAACTTTCAGACACACTTCAGGAGGTGGATCTACAAGTGCAAGAGGAGAAGATGTGCAAGAAAAACTTCCAGCCAAAGTTCAACAGCTCCATCCAGCTGTGTGTGGGAAACCCTAAGTCCAAGAAGGCCACTGGACCTGTAAGGAGACAATCCCCTTCCCAGTCTTGCCCCAGGGTGTCTGTGACATTGGGGTGCATGACCAGGCTTCTCCCATATCACAGTGTACAGTGGCCATGCTCCACTCATGGGTGGAGGCACATTCTTCCCAGCACGGGGGCAGGTAATCCCTCCATCAGCCTCTGGGCCTTTGTCCTGGGCCAACAAGAAGAAGCCTGGGCCTGGGCTGAGCTGAGGGGGACACAGCCAGCATCGGGAATGGTGGGGGGAGTCACACAGGCCTGGATGCTGCTCATCCCCCTCCAATCAAGGCCTTGTGTCTGATGACCATTCAGTCCCTTCCCTGGGACACCTTAGCCCTGAGAGTGAGGCAGAAAGGACTGAGGGGATGATGAGGCTGAGAGGAAGGAAGCAAAAGGGCCGTGGCTGAGATTTGTCCTTTTCCTTTCCACAGGGAGACTCTGGGGGCCCACTGGTGTGTAAAGGTGTGGCCCAGGGCATTGTCAGCTATGCCTACAAACGGCCTCCCCGGGTCTTCACCAGGATCTCCAGCTTCATGCCCTGGATCCACAGAACAATGAAACTTGCGGCTTAGACCTTTGTCACTTGTTTGGGGGGGGGGGCACAGTACCTACCTGTGGGAGCCTCTCTTTGGCCATCTCCCAGTGGGAGGGTCTGTGTTCTCTCTCATCCTTGAATATTTCTCTGGACACAAGTTGTGCACCAGGTTCCCCTCTACCCTCTTTTCTCTCCCCTTGCCCACCCCAAATCCCAATAGCTTTTTCTTCGAGGTAATAAAGCAAACATTACTGAAATGTGTATGGTACCACAAAGACCCTGAGTAACCAAAGCAAATGTGAGAAAAACGAAGAATGGAGGTGTTATGCTTCCAGACTTCAAACTACTATTGATACAGATTGTATTGTCTGTATATTTCTTTTCTTTTCTTCCATAAAGGAAGGTTTGTTGTATAAGGAAAGGAAAGGACAATTGCACAGACAGAAGCAGGCAGGAAGAGCTGCCCCTGAAAGGGACAGGTTAAAAGAGAGGCCTGTATAGTCACTGGTGGGCAGAAGAGCTGCCAAGTTTGTATATTTCTTTTTAAGACAGCCACTTTAACAGTGTCAATTGATTTAATTCATGTCTAAAGGACATCCTTCCTTTTTTGTATTTTCTTTTTTTTTTTGGTGGGACCCTCGCCAGCTGCCGGGGAACGAACTGGTGCTGCAGAGGCTGTGGGCAGCCTCGCAGCCCAGCGCTCAACCGCTGCGCCACCAGGGGAGGCCCTGTATTTTCTTTTTTAATTTTAGTAGTGTCTTATAGTTTTCATTGTACAGGTCTTTGACCTCTTTGGATAAGTTTATTCTTAGGTACTTAATTCTTTTATATATATATTTTTTTTAAATATTTAATTTTTAAGTCCCTTTTTTTTTTTTAAAGATTTATTTTTATTTATTTATACAAGCACTGGGTACAGTCAGAAGCGCGGGAGGGCGAGAGAATTCATCAGAGCCAGAGCGGAGAACAAAGCAGGCAGACTGAAGTACACTGCTGAGGGGAGCAGCGGGCGGCAGGAGAGGTCTGCGAGCCATGTGGGACCCTCCTCCGGTGGCCGGGGAGCAGCCGGGGATTGAACGGGCACTGCAGAGGCTGCGGGCAGCTTCGCAACCTAGCGCTCAACCGCTGCGCCACCGGGGAGGCCCATCTTTTATATATATTTTTAATTAAACATTTTTTTAGCTTCCACCAATGCCCACACCCATCTGCCTCCCTCCGCCACTCCTCCAAAAAGTCTGGGGGATGAGATATGTTCAGAACTCATTCGGATTAGTCAATAACCACAAACTTACAATTAGCAGCTATAACCACAGGTTACCTCGGTAGGGTTTACTGAGTTGAAAGAACCATTGACTCTTTACAGTTACTGTAGCCACAATGAGAAGTTCATGAGCAGAAGACCACTGTGGGTCTTGGGTCACAGACAGAGATGCTATTTCCTGCACTTTCAGAGCTGATGGGGAAGCCACAGCACAAGCACACCAGAGAAAATCTCTTGGAGAAGGAGTTTCATGCAATCCAGATGGAGATGGAGTTCTAGTCTGGACTGTTCTTCCTTCCAAGCCATGTAGTGCTTTCCCCGTGAGAGGCTCTCAATGGGCTCTGGGGATGCGCTGGTGAGCAGTGAAACTGAACACGTTGCTGCTCTTGAGCAGTGAGACCCTCATCAGCCTCATAAACACACACTGCATGGTTATGGATGGTGGTGAGTTGTCTGAGGGAAGGATGGTAGCCCAAGACAGGTGAGGCTACTTCTTCTGGGGCTGAGGAAAGAGCTTCCTGAGGAAGGACTATTTGCTAGTCACACATCAAATGAATAAAGAGGAAAAGAGTTCTCTGATGTTCTAGGAATTGTCTTCAAGCAGTGAAGAATGCAGCTGAAAAATTAATTTTTATTCAGAAAATCTGTGGAACTCAGAAACAATATGGAGAAATGGATAAATTGGAGTCTTTGCAAATTTAAATCGTCTGTCTAAATGACCAAAGCCACCATACGAGTGAAAACAACAGGTTTGGGGTGGGAGATGGTATTTACAATTATCTACTAAAAAAGTTTAATTTAGATTATATCAAAACTCTTGAAAATCATTAAGAAAAACAACTCAAATGTAACTGCAAGGGGTATGATGATTCACAGAGGAGTAAGATCAAATGTCTAGTAAATATTTGAAAAGTTAATGAACCTCACCACACGTCAGGGAAGTGGTCATAGAAACCACTATGATTTACCATTTCACACCTAATAGACAACAGAAACATGAAGCCTTAGGACCCTGGGTACTGTTGGGGTGTAGGGTAAGGTAAAAAGTCAGGCTTTTCTGCCCTCCTGCCATCAGGATAGATGAGGGAACCCTGTGATCCTGAATACATGCCTGATGGTGGGCACCTGAAGTGGGTACACCTGTGCTAAGACTGTGCTTTTAAGGGTGGTGTCATGGGGACGCCAGAAGAAGCTGAAAGAGAAGAAGCCTGAAGCAGAAGCAGAGAACGCTAGAGAGCCCAGATAGAGTGAGGATTTGCTGGGGGCTGGGAGGACTGCCAGCCTCCCAGCCCCCTAGCACCCCTGCCTGCCATATGCCTGGTGAACCCCAATAAAAGACCTGCAAAAAACCACTGAGGACTCTGACTCCTCCTTTACCCGGTCTGCATGGGATCAGAAAACCTGCACTGTGTCCTGTTCCTGACCTTACAATTGGCGTAGTCGGCAGGATGATCCATGCAGACGGGTATGGAGCCCTCCGAAGACCTGGAGGGACTAAGGAGTAAAAGACTGCAGGTGACGACGCTGGAGGCGTCATGGCGATCCAGGAGATGGACAAGGTCCAGGATCTACAGGACAAGACCACATCTGGAGAAGGAGATGCCCAAGAGGACCAGCCAATGACACCCGAAAGGACCAGCCAACGACCCCTGAGGCAGCAAGAATCGTTGGGAAGACAGGGCCACGATTCAGAGCTCGCCGGTGCTGATAGCAGGGAGAGGCCTAATGGACTTGAACTAATGGAGTTGGACTGACAATCCCGCCAGAAGGTGGAGGATCTTGCAGGTTGATATGTTTTGGGACCCTGGGGGTGGAACAGTTTTGTTTGTAAACCCCAGGAGATGGGAATCTGGGGGTGGCCAGTGGGCCTTGCTGGCCAAAAGCAGCCTGTGTATGCCCAGCAGCCAGACAGAGGAGAAAAGCCAACTGAGAAGGCAAAAGCTGGTGCTGATGTAAGTTTGGGAAGCCCTGAGCAGCTGTTAAGCAGCCTGAGTATGCTGAAGACCTGTGAGTCTCGTAAAATCACCTGTGGGTGATGCCCTGCTCTTTGACGAGTGAGGGTGAGGAGCTGAGTATCCATCCTTGGGGGACGGGTGGGGAATGTGGCTTGGGGTAGAGCCCAAGCCAAATGTGGAGTTTAGATCCCTGACCCATGTGCTTGTGCAGTGGGTTGGCCTGAGTGCAGGGGTCTGCGAGTCGCATTGGTGGCTATGAAAGCCGAGTGTTGGAGCGACTGCAAATAGAAACCCTGAGGGTTGGCAATTACCCCCAACAGAATAGAATCACCAATCCCAGAGCGAGTGCATCCTGGGGGTGGATGCAGTGTGTGGCTTGTAGCCGAGACTACAGCCAGAGAAGGCCAGGAAGCCTGACGGCTCCTGGTGTGTTATAGTAGATGCCGTGAGTGATTCCCCTTCCTCGTATGAGCAGTGCCTTCGGCAGCAGATTTGGTGGTTCATCTGCTGGTACCAATAATTGTCTTTTGCACTAGGTTGGGGCCCTGCCTGGACTTATTTGTGTTCTGTTGTATTTTGTTATATTGTGATGTACTTGCTTTTGTGCACCATGGCTGTATTGTTTGTGTTTGCTAAGAAACAAAGTTGTGTATGTGTGGATTATATGGCAGAAAACCCTGAGGGGGTGGACTGTAGGGTAAGGTAAAAAATCAGGCTTTTCTGACCTCCTGCCATCAGGATAGATGAGGGAACCCTGTGATCCTGAATGCATGCCTGATGGCGGGCACCTGAAGTGGGTACACCTGTGCTAAGACTGTGCTTTTTAAGGGTGGTGTCACGGGGACGCCAGAAGAAGCCGAAAGAGAAGAAGCCTGAAGCAGAAGCAGAGAACGCCAGAGAGCCCAGATAGAGTGAAGATTTGCTGGGGGCTGGGAGGCTGGCAGTCCTGCCTCCCAGCACCCCTGCCTGCCACGTACCCACTGAACCCCAGTAAAAACCTGCAAAACCACTGAGGACTCTGACTCCTCCTTTACCCGGTCTGCTGGATCAGGAAAACCTGCTCAGTGGTCCAGTCCTGCCCTTTACATGGGGGCATTAATCAGAACAGTGAATTGTGCAGGATGGAGCAATCCCACAGGCAAGATACGGGACACGCACCGAAGGGCCTCAAACAACGTCACTGCCTTTTGTTAGAATGTTGACGAGAAAAAAAATTGATTCCCAGGGCACGGGCCCTGCGTGTGTGCAGTTTGCAACGTCTCCCTGTTACAGGGAGGTTTCTCTCCATGCACCCGGCTTCCACCCACATCCCCCAAATGTGCACCTAGGTTCCTGGTGTGTCTAAATGAACTCAGTCTTGGGGGGGGTGGGGTGTGAGTGCACCCTAATGGGAGGGCATTCTGCCCAGGGCTGGCCCCCACTTTATGCACTGAGCTGCCCAGGGCACAAACACGAGTAGGAGTCAGAGGAGAGAGGAGGATTTTTCCTTTTCATGCTTCGAACCTAAATTTCACACTAAGTAAACACATTTCTTAAAAAAATATATATAACTACTCTTTTAAAATGTTGAATAAGGAGAAGGTTGCAGAGAGCTGGTGTAGGTCTAACCAATTTTTAAAAGTTTCAAATAGACAAAATGAAGACCCACTAGCTTACTTCTCCCTTCATTGTTTCTCCAACTCAGATGGCTCATTATTTGTTTCAGTCCAGACTGAATTTCCCAGGATTTCCAAACCTGAGCTACTGTGCTGACTGGCACAAGCTTCTGACAGTAGAGACAATAGGGGAAGAAAAAAACAGCAAGGAGCAGTGAGCTCACAGCACCTACATGAGCAGGGAAGGCTGGGATACTGAGTACCCGCTCTCCCTCCCCCTCACCACGAACCTGGGCAGCCTCTGGGCATCCAACTACTCTGGCTGTTCTTAATGTTCCTCCTTCCTCAAATCACGGAGTTAGAACAAGGCGCATTGCTGAAATCTGTTGTCTGCATTGTGGTCACGAAAAAGCAAATCAGCTGGTGCCCTCAATGGGACCCCTGAGACCTCTGAGTTCTGGTGTCTGATCTGTGGTGAGAACTGACCCTCCCAAAGTCCCCCAGCTGAGGAGAAATGCTCAGTAGACAGATGGGCTCCCACGCGACCAGCTCCCCCTCTTCTCTCACTCATGTCCTCCTCCCTGCCTTCAACTAGCCTCGACTTTCCCTTCCCATTGGAAGTTGATCCCATCTTCAAATTTCTTAGAGAAGGCCAAGGGGAAGACAACACTCCTTTTCTTAATCCACTGAATGCCTGTTGAGTGTACTGACTTGTGCTGACACCCGTTGACTCCTAAGGCCTGGGCCACTGTGTCATGGCCTCACAGGTCAGAACCAAGTCCCCTGCCCTGCCCACATCACTGCAGGCTCTGTCTCTATCAAGGCCGTGCGCCTTCTAAATGGGCCGGGGTTCAAGTTTCCTGGGTTTCTGAGCCCTTGAGGTCATTTTGAACGTGAAATAGAGATGGTCTAATGTCCCAGGAGGTTAACATCCCACATTCAACTCCTCAGGTGACCCTGAATTGTCTCTCCCCACTTTTCTCCTTCATTCCATTTAAAAGCTTTGTGATTTTCACTCTCCGGTGGTCACAGTATTTGTGGTAGACAGATACTAAAATAACCCCTGTGAGCCTCACCCTTATTTTATCTCCTCCTCTGTGAATGTGGCTGGGGTATGTAAATATGAATTTACTTCTGTGTTTGTGTGACCTTCTATGACAAAAAGTCACATGTGCCTTTCAAATCAGTTTTCTCCAGCCGATAGCAGCAGAGGAAATCATAAAAGCCCTCAGCCTGAGGAGGGTGTGACACACCATTGCTGGCATGAGGAGGAGACATATGGCAAGGAATGAAGGTGCTTCTAGAGCTGAGAGCTGCCCCTCACAGCTAGCAAGAAAATGGGAAGTGAGGGCCCCACTTCCAGGAACAGAGTCCTAGGGAGCTTGGCAGCCGACTCCTTTCCAGCGCCCTCCCCCACCCCACTATGAGAGCCCAGCCTGGCAGACACCATGACTTGGGCCTCAGAGTCCTGAGTAGAGAGCAATCTTGTGTGTCCAGACTTCTGACTGTTATGAGGTAATCAATGGGTGTTATTTTAAGCTGCCAAATTTGTGGTGATGTGTTACCCAGTGTTAGAAAAGAAATGCAGCATTAATCAGAAATAATTTGCCTAACAGAAATTTGACATTTTAGGGTAAAGCAAGATGGAGAAAAGGGGAGGAGAAAAGAAGAAGACAGCCACCACCTCACCTGGAGTGTGATTCTGAAGAAACTAAAAATGAAGTGCTGTCCATTCTGTTCTTCTCCTACATTAACTTCTCTGCCTCGTATGAACCTCCTCTCTTTCTATCCTTTCTCCCATCTCCTCTCACACCTAAATGGAGATTATGCGTGGGTGAGATGTATGTTGATAGATTGAGGCTGAAGCGGACAAGACTTCCCTCCTGTCTTATGATCAACCTGACTTCCTCTCTCACAACAGCCTTGGGGAGACCAGCACCCCAGTGAGGTGAACTTGAGCCACTGTGTGCTCCCTGCGGCGGGATTGAGGTCAGGATGAGCAGACAGGATAGGCGGATATGTTGTCTTACATCAGGTACTGCTTTAAATAAATTCCCTTACTCCTACAGCGATACCAAGAGATTGGGTAGTATTATCGCCATTTTATAGTTGGGGAAACTGAGGCACAACCTGCATAAGCACATTTACCAGGGTCCTGTGATTGGGCAGTAGTGGAACCAGGATCCACACTGCAGCAGCTGCAGAGTGTGTTTAAGCTCTGCACAGAAGTCTTCACCCAAGTCTAAGCTCCTTTGGGAAAACTTAATATATTCCTGGTATCCTTGTGAATTCCAAGTCCTCTGAAGCTTTCTGCACCACATCATGCTGATTGTCCTGTGGTCCACTTAGAGGAAGGAGATAGAGGAGAATCCTGCCCATTATATCTTTGATGTACTTTTTCCTACATAGAGTTAGCTGAGCTGCTGTTGTATCTTCATTCATGGCTTGGATGGGTGGGAGGGTGGTTTCAACAATTCAGAAATTCTCAGCCATTGTTTCTTCAATAAATTTTTCCAGTCTACTCTCCTGCCTCTTTTTCCAGGATTCCCATTACACATACATGAATTTAATGTCCTATATCTCTGAGGTTAGTTTCCCTATTTTGTCTCTCATTTCACCAAAGAATCAAAGGTTTACAAAATCACTCATGTCAACATCACCAAGCCGCTATGTTGACCGCAGTACAACAGCTCCGGGGCATGTCTCAGGTCACCGGGCCTCTGTCCCGGGTCACAGCAGCTGAATCACGGGCAGGTAGGGGCAACTGAGACAGGGCTCTCCTGGACTGGGCCAGTGTTACATGCACACATGTCTGCCCTGCAGGATGGGCCTAACCATCTGAGTGGTTCCTCCCACCTTCCCCTGATGAGCCTGTGGGGTGGAGGGGGAACCCCAGGTCATGTCCCAAGAGTTCGAGGAAAATTCTCTATCAGAAAAAGTGATAGCGCTGCCCAGCAGATTAGATGTCAATATGGAAATGGTGGAAACCCTCGTGGTTTGTGACAAGATGCCTTCAAATGATAACTAACAGCTCGAGGTCAAAATTATATGCTACATCCTTTTTTTTTTTTTTAAAAGATTTATTTATTTATTTATACAAGCATTGGGTATAGTCAGAAGCGCAGGAGGGTGACAGAATTCACCAGAGCCAGAGCAGGGAGCAGAACAGGCAGAAAGACCAAAACACACTGCTGAGGGGAGCAGCGGACTCAGCAGGAGAGGTCTGCATGCCATGTGGGACCCTCCAGGCTGTGGGCAGCTTCACAATCCAGCGCTCAACCGCTGCACCACCAGGGGAGGCCCATATGCTACATCATTGATTATCTAAGTTGCCAAAATTTCATAAATACAATCTACTGGGTACTTAATGTGCCCAACACAGTTACTTAATGACTCACCCCAACATTGCTGAACACAATTGAGGTGTGCAAGTTGGGGGTGGGAGAGACAAAAGCTATCAAAAGAACAGGACATGACCAGCCATTAACACACAGTCACACCTGGGACAGCAACGAGAATGAGAGGACACTTCACATGTTTCAGCTCTGAGAAAGGGTCATCAGGAGAGGCAAAACAAGAATGATGTCCAGTCAGAGATCGTGGTCTTCTCCAATCTAAGTTAATTTAAGAAGGAACACAGAGTACCACAATGTACTGTAATGTAAACTATATGGAGATAGCTTGTATTCCAAGGAGATTCAAAATTGAAATGTCCGCATGCACCTGTGTACAGAAAAGAAGGACAGGAATAAGAATGAGAAGACACTTCACATTTCCTAATCTGTGGAGTGGTGTTTCAGAGCTGCAAAGGAACATACCTTTGTGTACAGACTGAGATACAATTCCAGAAGTCTTCTCAAATCCATATTAAATTAGAAGAACACAGAGAAGTAATGTAAACTGTATGGTGATCACGTGTATCCCAAGTACATTCACACCTTGAAATGTTTCCAGGCAACAGCTGACAGTGCTCAAGCGCCTGTGCAGAGACTTGGGGTCCTCATTTGAGGTGGGACCTCGGGCTCAGAACCTTAGCCCACATCACACATTCACTGAGCCCCAGGTACCTCGGCCAGTGACAGGAGTGACCTGGAGCACTCAGAATGACTGACAAAGTTGTTCTCCTGCTCAGACTCTGCCTCTATTCCCAAAACTACTTTCATACAGGGACCTTACGCCTTTGACCTAGCAACAAGTTCAGAGCAACACTGGCCTTGGGATGAACCTGGCCTGGCCCACACACGACCTCAAGTAGAGCCTCTGTTCCTCACACACCCCCAGCAGTTTCTGCTTGTCTGAACTCACCAACACATGATGGGTGACCAGGCTCTTGACTGCATGTTTCAGGAGAGACCACTGCTTCCTTCTTTTACATTGAAACAACTGTTGGGTTATCACTGAAAGGAAGTTTACATGGTAGGATTGAACAGGTGCTCACATCTGAAGAAGCACTTGCCTAAACACAAATATAGGTGACTGCAGTCATTTTCCAGGAGCAGAGGGTCTGTGTTAGAGTGGGGGTCACCCTGAAGGCAATGCCCATATCCCAGCCCCAGTCCAGGGGTCTTCTCCTCCTGGGCATGGTCACACTTCCATGGCCTAGAGATTTGGTTCTTACAGCTCCCCCACCACACAGACCAAAAGGAAGTGGATATGGAGAAATGCATAACTTAAGAATGAATTTCCATTCACTTTAAGATTTCCATTCACTTAGTCCCCCAAGAGGGGCTCAGTGGTCACTGAGCCCGCCCCTTCTTACTTCACCTCCAAGATTGAAAACCTGGAGGGAGGAAGCAGGGACCACATCAGACCTGATCAGCCTCAAAGAAGATGCAGCCCCTCCTGTCCTTGTTGGCCAGTGTCCTACACTCCGGGGTTGAAGGAGGTAAGTGACCTCCTTACCTATTCTTAGCTCCACCTCCACTACACAGGCTTAGTCCACTGTGACATTTCCATAGCATACACTGAAGCTCGCGTGAGCCTTCCTTGCTCAGTCTACTCCCAGAAACTTGCTGAAACCCAGACCTCTATCTGAATATACAGGACAGAAATCCCAGCAAAGGAAACTACTCCCATGAGATCTGGGGTGTCATCTCCCTTCCATGGCTCTCACTCCTGTCACCTGAACAGGGACTTATATTTAGGACGGGGCAGGATGCAGTGGAGGGGAGAGCTGGAGTTGATGTCCATAATTTCCATTCTGCACACCTAAGTCAGGTTAGGTGTCTGCTATGGCAGGAGCTGTCCTGTGGACCAAGAATGAAGGTGTTTTCTTACACTCAGGATCTGACTGTCACTCTCTCTCTGGCCCCACTCTCTGGTTACTCAGCTCTATCAGGAAGAACACAGAAATTCTGGGCCATCACAGTGTGTCTCCACCACTGCCCAAGGCCTAGTGAGATGAGCATCCACTGGTTCCCCACATTACCCATCTCACCCTGATTTCCAACACTTTCTTCCTTCCCCCTTTCGTCATTCCTTAGAAAAATAAATATGTTTTGGGGTTCAGATTGCATTAGGACCACTCCTCCCTCATGCTCACAAATTTGAACACTGTTCACTGTGTACCCAACAATCATTTGAGGGGTGTTCACTCTGTGCCTGACACAGGATGTATAGGAGTCCAGAGTTTTCACTGCTTGGGGCCCAAGTGTTCAGGTTGGTTACTTGACCATGCCTGGACTGGGCAGGACATAGGGGACCATGTTGTGAGAAATTGGGGTACTGGAGATTAATTCCAGGTCTTCTAGATGGTCTATCTCAAACACACATCCTTTCCACATCTTGGGGAAATTGTCCTCAAAGTTCAGTGCTGGGACTTTCTGACTGAATCCCCGTAGGATCCTCCTCATGGTTCAGGCTGAGCCAAACTCTCAGGTAGAGGGGCTCTGTGTGGCAGTATGGGCAAACACTGTGAGCAGTGTGAGCAGAGGGGATCTGCCCAGTGTGTGTAGACTCTCTCCCTACTAGTGAGCGGCTACAATGAAAATCAAAAATTGTGGTGTGACTCACACTTGCCACTGCATCCACTATTGTCCTGGACAGTGAGTGTTATAGCAAGGACACAGAGGGATGCCTGTGAGGACATTCACTCTTCACTGGGGCTGTTCTTTCTTAGGAACAAGGACACAGGTGCTCAGCAAGCTTCAAACCTCTCTCAGTTGCCCTGAGGACATCAGTACCCCTTGATGGAGACTCTGGCTTCTCAGCTCCCTCATTATCTGCAAAATATCCTAAAATGGAAAGCCAGGCCTCTCATCCCACCAGAGCACATTCAGGAGACAGTGGGAGGACCTCGGTTCATTTTGAGGCTGGCGGCAAAGGACACATCAGGCAGCTGGTGTGTGGCCTCCTGCCCTCCTGCCTTCACCCTGTTCTTGCACTCGCCCTCCAGACTCTATGCCCACGGCGTTTGCCCTGGACCCAGTCACATCCCACTGACAGGTAGGCATAAGGCCTAAGACAGGGACATTGGCAACGCTTGTATGTATGAAGGACTCTCCACACTGCAGACACAGAGCAGCAGGCCATCTCCCCAGGGTGGGGCAGAAGACAATTGGGACTTACACCTGAAGGGGCTCAGAGACTCCCTTTGGGAAGAGGAGGAAGTTCGGGGGGGAGGTGCAGGGGGTGACAGGACAAGGGGTGTGGTCTTGGTGCCCCCACACTGTTCACCTGATCATGGTGATGGGTAAAGTTGATGTTCAGTGTACTTTACCACAACAAAATGTAGTCACAAAAATGCAAGATTCCTCTGTGCCCAGAGGAATTAAGTGCTCATGGTTGAGAAGTTGTTGAAGAAAGTGGGCAGTGACCTCCTTGCACTCGCCACGCCTGCTTGGAGCAACTTCTCCTTCAGCTACTGGGGAGTCTGCAAGGAGAAAAGGCACCGTGTCTGTCTCTGTTCACCCCCTGGTATCTCCACCTCACCCTCCTGCTGTGAACGTGACTCTGAAGCAGAACCCTGGTGTGAGCTGGGCCCAGTGGGGCATCTGACCAGGCGCAGCTGGACTAGGAGGAGGAGCTCCAGGGGGAGTGCTCTAGGTGGAGGACGCTACCCATTTCCATGCTCCTTTGTCCCACTCTGAGTTCTCAGAGCTGTCTGGGTGTCTACACTGATGGTTTAGGTCTGTTTGCCTGTCTGTTGTTTGTTCCTACTAAGTGGAGATATTTTCAGCGACTGTATCTTTAATCATTTTCTGCCCTGTTGTCCGGGGTGGAGGGAATCCTGCCCATTTCCATGACCCTTGTCCTGCTTTGAGATCATTAAGCTTCCTTATGTCCACATTAATGGTTTGGGTTTGTTTCATGAAAACTGAAACTTTTCAGTCATTGTTGCCTCTATACTTTTACTCCTTCATTCTCCCTCATCTTCTTGGGCTCATACTATACATCTGTGCATTATTCCAATTCTCCGGGCTTCATGCACTTTCCAATTTTTTCTTTCTATTTACTGAAAAGTACAGAGAAATTACAAATTCATTCATGAAGACCAGAGACCAGCTGATCTCCCGATGCGTTTACTAAGCTCAAGCCCAGGCCTCTGTCCCAGGTCAGAGCAGCTGAATCAGGAGCAGGCAGGGGCAGCTGACACAGGGCGCTCAGGAGCTGGGCCGGTGTCACACGCACACATGCCTGCCCCAGGATGGGCCTAAGCCTGTGAATGGTTCCTCCCGCCGTCCTCTGATGGAGCCTGTGGGGTAGAGGGGGAGCCCCAGGTTGTGTCCCATGAGTTCAAGGAAAATTCTCTATCAGAAAAAATGATAACGCTGCCCAGAAGATTAGATGTCATCTATGGAAATTGTGAAAACCCTCGTGGTTTGTGACAAGATGCCTTAAAATGATAACCAACGGCTCTAAGTCAAAATTATATGCTACATCATTGACTTTCTAAGTTGCCAAAATTTCATAAATATGATCTACTGGGTACTTAATTCAATGTGCCCAACACAGACACTTAATAAGCCACCCCAACTTTGTTGAATACACTTGGGGTTTGCAAGTTGGGGATGGGGAGAGACAAAACCATCAAAAGAGCAGGACAGTGACAAGCCATTAACACACAGTCACACCGGGGACAGCAACGAGAATGAGAGGACACTTTACATGTTTCAGCTCTGGGAATAGGTCGTCAGGAGATGCAAAAGACAAATGATGTCCACTTTCAAAGATCGTGATCTTCACTCATCTATGTTAACTTAAGAAAGTAGACAGAGTAACGCAATGTACTGTAATGTAAACTCTATGGGGATGGATGTATTCCAAGGAGATTCAAAATTGAAATGTCCTCATGCACCTGTGTACAGAAAAGAAAGACAGGAATGAGAATGAGAAGACACTTGACATTTCCTATTCTGTCGAATGGTGTTTCAGAGCTGCAAAGGAACATACCTTTATGTACAGACTGAGATACAATTCCAGCAGTCTTCTCAAATCCATATTAAATTACAAGAACACAGAGAAGTAATGTAAACTGTATGGTGATTGTGTGTATCCCAACTACATTCACACCTTGAAATGTTTCCAGGCAACAGCTGACAGTGCTCAAGCGCCTGTGCAGAGACTTGGGGTCCTCATTTGAGGTGGGGCCTCGGGATCAGAACCTTAGCTCACATCACACATTCACTGAGCCCCAGGTACCTCGGCCAGTGACAGGAGTGACCTGGAGCACTCAGAATGACTGACAAAGTTGTTCTCCTGCTCAGACTCTGCCTCTATTCCCGAAACTACTTTCATACAGGGACCTTACGCCTTTGACCTAGCAACAAGTTCAGAGCAACACTGACCTTAGGTTGAACCTGGCCTGGCCCACACACGACCTCAAGTAGAGTCTCTGTTCCTCACCCACCCCCAGCAGTTTCTGCTTGTCTGAACTTGCCAACACATGATGGATGACCAGGCTCTTGACTGCGTGTTTTAGGAAAAGACCACTGCCTCCTTCTTTTGCAATCATGTAACTCTTAGGTTATCACTGAAAGGAAGTTTACATGATAGGATTGAACAGGTGCTCACATCTTAAGAAGCACTTGCCTAAACACAAATTTCAGCAAGTGAGGTCATTTTCCAAGAGCAGAGGGTCTGTGTTAGAGTGCGGGGTCACCCTACAGGCAATGCCCATATCCCAGCCCCAGTCCAGGGTCTTCTCCTCCTGGGCGAGGTCACACCTCCATGGCCTAGGGATGTGGTTCTTCTCCCCCACCACACTGACCAGAGGGAAGTGGGATATGGTGAAAAGCATAACTTAAGAATGTATTTAACCAGGAGGGGCTCAGTGGTCGCTGAGCCCGCCCCTTCTTACCTCACCTCCAGGATTAAAAAGCTGGAGGGAGGAAGCAGGGATCGCATCGGATCTGATCAGCCTCAGAGAAGATGCTGCCCCTCCTGTCCTTGTTGGCCAGTGTCCTACTCTCCGGAGTTGAAGGAGGTAAGTGACCCTCTCTATTCTCAGCTCCACCTCCATATACAGGTTTAGTCCACTTGTGATACTTCCATAGGGTCCACTGAGGCTCATGTGAGCCTTCCTTGCCCAGTCTATGCCCAGAAACTTGCTGAAACCCAGACCTGTCTCTGAATACACAGGCACAGAAATCCCAGCAAAGGAAACTACTCCCACAAGACCTGGGATGTCATCTCCCTTCCATGACTCTCACTCCTGTCACCTGAACAGGGACTTATATTTAGGATGGGCAGGATGCAGGGGAGGGGAGAGCTGGAGTTGATGTCCATAATTTCCATTCTGCACACCTAAATCAGGTTAGGTGTCTGCTATGGCAGGAGCTGTCCTCTGGACCAAGAATGAAAGGAGTTTTCTTACACTCAGCGTCCCATTTTCACCTTCTCCCTGTCCCTACTCTTTGGCCACTCAAATCTACCAGAGTTAAACTCAGACACTAAATGAGCCATGGCATGTGGCGTCACCATGCTCCCAAGGCTTAATGGACAGCTTCTCCCACCAGGCTCAATTCCGCCCATTTCCCCAACCAATTTGATTTTCAAACTTGTCTAATCTTCCCCTCGTTCCTCTAGTCTATTTCTAAACAGACAAATCTGTGCTGGGAATCAAATTGCATTAGCACCACTCCTCTCTGCTGCTGACAAAGAAACTGGAGTATTCACTGTGTGCCCAACAAGCCTTTTGGTGTATTTACCATGCTGTTGACTCAGGATGGGGAAAATGAACCCTGAGTTTTCCACTGCTCAGGATTCAATTTTTCAGGTATGAGACTAGGCCAAGCCTGGAGTAGGCAGGACACAGTTTGGCTGAGAAGTGTTTGAACAAGTCAACCAGGCTAGGTCAAAGCAACTAATTTCAGGTCGTGAAGACCTCTATCCTGAGCACACATCCTTCCCCAGGACATGTGTTTGAGGGTTTGATATTCGATAGGGCAGAGCTCCCCGCTCCACAGAGGAACTGAGAACCAGGCGAGGAAACATTCCCATGCACCCAATGAGCTCAGGAGGCCCGAGTCCATATCCCATGGTGTTGGGTCCTTGAAGACCACGACAGCCCACCCCAGCCAGGGTCATCTCATCCGTTGTTTCAGCCTGCAAGGCAAAGCCCAGATCTTTTTCTATGAACAAAGAGATGCAGGGAAGTTTCTCTTTCAGGAGAGATCTACTGGGGCACAGAGGCCAAACCACACTCCCGGCCCTACATGGCATATGTGAGTTACAAAAGAGATGGTCATTTGCACAAATGTGGGGGTTCCCTGGTACAAGAAAACTTCGTGTTGACAGCAGCTCACTGCTTTGGAAGGTGAGGAGAACAAATGGGGCCTTCGCATCCTGGGACCTCCTACACGGCCCCGGGCAATTCAGGAAGGTTCCTGAGCACAGAGACACACTGAGGAGCCCTGTGACCTGTGTGGCCGGAGCAGAGCGAGTTTGGGTTTCCTGGAGTATCGGTGGGAGGGGGAAGCTGCCGAAATCACCATCACAGCCTGGGTCACCTCTGCACAGCAAGGAAGGGGGACACCCACCCTCCCGTCCTTCCAATCTACTCAGCTGGGGGTCTAGAGGCTGCACTTCAACCTGCCCTCCAGAAACAGAGCTGAAGTTCCTGACTTCACATCCCCCTTGTTTTACAGAAATATGACTGTCACGCTGGGAGCTCACAACATCAGAAAGGGGGAAAACACCCAGCAGGTCATCCCTGTGGACAGACCCTTCCCCCACCAGGACTACGATGCTAAGAGAGCTGTCAATGACATCATGCTGTTGAAGGTAACATCTTGCTGACTTTCAGGGCAACTGCACGGGAGCGAGTACCCCACCATGGGTATGAGTTCCCACCTCCCTCCAACTGGATGCTAGTCCTGTGTCAGTGAACAAAAAGGGGGGGGATGGGGAGAAGACTCTGACAAGGATTGCAGGAGCGCAGTGGGTACAGGCAGCCTCCCCACAGGCCTGAGCCCAGTGTAGGGCAGGATCGGAACGGCCCCCATCTCTCCTTTGTGACCAGCTAGAAGACAAGGCCCAACTCACCGGGGCTGTGCGGACCATTCCTCTGCCGCATCCTCAGGACTGGGTAAAGCCCGGCCAGGTGTGCAGCGTGGCGGGCTGGGGAAAAATGGCTGATGGCAACTATCCAGACACTCTTCAGGAGGTAGATCTGGAAGTGCAAGATGAGCAGAAGTGCAAGGATCTCTTCAAAAGGATATACAACAACTCCATCGAGCTGTGTGTCGGAAAACCTAACTCCAAGAAGGCCACTGGAGTTGTAAGGAAACAATCCCCTTCCCAATCTTGCTCCTGTGTCACTGTGACATTGGGGTGCATGACCAGGCTCCTCCAATTGCACAGTATAGTGGGCCAGGTCCCATAGTGGGTGGAGGCATGTCTTGCCTGCAATCGGGGGCCTAGGCGTCTCTCAGCAGCCGTCCTCGTGTCCTTTGTCCTGGAACAACAAGAAGGTACTCTGGGGCTAGGTAGAGCTGGAGAGGGGCCACAGACAACAGTGGGGGACTCACATAGGCCTGGACCCTTTCCTCCCCCTACAATTAGAATAAAGGTGACTGATGACCATTCAGTCCCTTCCCCTTGGAAATCTGCGTGCTGAGAACAAGGCAGGAGAACACTGGGGAGAAAATCAAGCTGAGAGGAGGGAGCCAAGGGGCGTGGCTGAGATTTGTCTCTTTTCTGTCCACAGGGGGACTCCGGGGGCCCATTCGTGTGTAACGATGTGGTCCAGGGCCTCGTCAGCTATGCTGACCAGCGTCCTGAGGTGCTTCCCCGGGTCTTCACCAGGATCTCCCACTTCCTGCCCTGGATCCACAAAATACTGAAACCCATGACTTAGCTAGACCTGGACCACCTACTTGGGGGCTCCTGTCCCTATTTGTGGGAACAGCTGTCTGATTCTCAATAAAGAGCATCTCCCAGTGGGACAGTCTGTGTCTTTCTCGTCCTTGATATTTCTCTGGACACCAGTTGTGCACCAGTTTCCACTCTACCCTCTTTTCTCTCCCAGCTCACCCCAAATCCCAATTGCTTTTTTCAAGGAAATAGAGCAAACTTTGAAATTTAAGGTACCACAAAGACCCTGAATAACCAAAGAAATTGTGAGAAAAACAAAGAATGGAGGGGATACACTTCCAGACTTCAAGCATTATTGATACAGATTCTACCAAGTCTGCACATTTCTTTAGCTAAGATGGCCATTTTATCCAATCTATGATCAAGAAAGGATATCCTTCTATTTCTTTGTATCTTATTATTTTTAAGTGTCTTAAAGTTTTCATTGTATAAGTCTTTCATCTCTTTTGTTAAGTTTATTCCCAGGTAGTTAGGTTTTTTTTGATGCAACTGTAAATGAGATGATTCTTAAAATAATAACACTGAAAGTGCTTATTATAAATTACATAGTGCAGCTAAAGCGGGTGGGGGGAAATTTATAGTATTAAAGCATAATGTAAAAATTGAAATTATTGAGCTGATGGAGTATCTTGAGAAGTTAAGACCCTGAACAAATCAATGAAATAGTAGGAAGAAATAAGTAGCAGAAACAAAATGAAATAACTGTCAAGGGGCTTACCCGGTAGCGCAAGGGGTTAAGCATTGCACTATGAAGCAATCCACAGCCTCTGCAGCAGGAGTTCGATCCCCGGCCGGCCAGGGAGCAACCCACATGGTGCAGCAGACCTCTCCTGCCTCACCCGCTGCCCCCCTCACAGTCTATTTCATCAGTCTGCCTGTTCTGTTCCTGGCTCTGTCTCTGGTGAATCCTCTCACCCCCCACATCTCTGGCCTGTACCCCAGCTCTTGTATGCATAAATAAATCTTTTTAAAAAAGAGAAATAGCTGTCAAACATACAGTAGAGGGATTAAATAAATAAAGATCAACTATTTGAGAAGACTAATAAAGCGGACAAACCTCTGAAGAAACTGGTCAGGAAGAGAGAAGACAAATATTAATATTTTTATAAACATTGCAGACCTTTAAAAGCTAAGCCCAGAACATTATAAAAAAAACTTTATGCTAATCCATTTGGAATTTTAGATAAAATAGATCTATCACTGCCTAACATTTATTCAGGAGGAAATTGAAAATTTAGGTAATACTTGAACTACAAAAAAAAATTGTGTAACAATCAAAAACTTCTACATAAATAAGAGATGTAGGTGGTTTTACTGTTAATTTCTACTGAAATCTAAGGAAGGAAAACTTTTAACCTACAAACTCTTCAAAAAAAGAAAAAAGGAGGAGCATCACCCATGTAATTTCGTAAGGCTGACATAATCTTCCTCCAAATAGCCGAACGAAAAAGGAGTATTACAGAGCAATCTCATTCACGATTCCGAGACACCAACAGCCTGACACCGCGCCAACCCAGCCACATGGACAAGCAATAATACATTGGGGGCAAGTCAGATCTGCGCTGAGAAGGCAGATCTCATGTCTCCTTCCATCAACTGATACAATGTGCCACAGAAACAGATCTAAGAGAAAGGTCATTATCTCAATAAACAGAAAAGCATTTGATAACATTAAACATCCACTCATGGTAATCAAGAACACCATTTGGCAGACCAAAATAGAAAGAAACTTTGTAAAACCTGATAAAGTGTCTGTAAATCTACAGAAGCTCTTAGTCCGCTCCTCATCTAGTAAGAAAACCGAGGCTTCAGTCCTGCCCACGAGAATGCAGGAAAGCCCTTCTCTGCAGACTGCTGTGCACGCAGAGCATGGTGCTGATCGTTTCCTCCCGGCCCTTCCTTTGAGCAGCCCTGAGCCTGGAAATGGCCCTAAGTGGCACCCTTTTGGGGAAGCCTATAGAGACCAAAAGGGGAGAATGTGGAAGAAGGGGCACAGCAGAGCCGGGGGTTTGCAGCCCTTCCTACTTCTAGTCCCGGTTCCAGGGACCTGATGCTCTGACAATGATGCATGCTCTGTGTCTGGGGTGCTGGGGTCCTCTTGTTCAGGGGACACCATCGGGGCACAGAGTCCACACTCCACCCCAGCCCTGCTTGGGCAAGCCTGCCAGGCACCATCAGCTAGCACGTCCAGGTGGGTAAGCTCCTGGAGAGAAAGCGCTGTGATGGCCCCTCACTGAGATGACAGTGAAACAGCTTCGATTTCTTCTCCATGTTCTGGTCAATCAGAATAAAAAATGAGGGGGCCAGTGTGGGCATAGCTCAGGGATCTTTTTATTTCTGAAGAAAAACTGAGGAGGAAAAGATTTCTAGGATATCATTCCCTGTAGATGACCCCTTCTCGGCCCCAGGGAAAGTTTGTGTCTTAGTTCTTCCTGACCCCAGGCTCCGGTTTACTCACTCAGCCCTTGCTTCACAGCTAAAGTTTTCTCTGTTTCTCCTCCTTCCTCTGTCTCTCCCTCTCTCAGTTGATGGCCCATTACACTAGCTGCTTTTCCACTTTTGGATGTGGGTAACACAGCACACTGTCATGCACAGAACTGGCTTCCTGAGGGGCAAAATGCCATCAGCCAACAGCTACAACCTCATGGAGGTTGAAAGTCAGTCACAGGTGACAGTTAGTCACCTGTGTATTTATTGAAGTTATGTTGGAGTCAAACAGGCCTGGACGCCTGGTGTCTGATGAACATTCAGTCCCTTCCCTGGGACACCTGAGCCCTCAGAGGGAGGCAGAAAAGATTGGGGGGATGATGAAGCTGAGAGGAGGGAAGCCAGAGGGCCGTGGATGAGACTTGTCTCTTTTCTGTCCATAGGGGGACTCTGGAGTTCCATTGGTGTGTAAAGGTGTGGCCCAGGGCATTGTCAGCTATGCCTGCAAGCGGCCTCCCCGGGTCTTCACCAGGATCTCCAGCTTCATGCCCTGGATCCACAGAGCAATGAAACTTGCAGCTTAGACCTCTGTCACTTGTTTGGGAGTGGGAGGGGTCACAGTACCTACCTGGGGGAGCCTCTCTTTGGCCATCTCCCAGTGGGAGGGTCTGTGTTCTCTCTCGTCCTTGAATATTTCTCTGGACACCAGTTGTGCACCAGGTTCCACTCTACCCTCTTTTCTCTCCCCCTGCTCACCCCAAATCCCAATAGCTTTTTCTTCAAGGTAATAAAGCAAACATTACTGAAACATGTATGGTACCACAAAGGCCCTGAGTAACCAAAGCAAATGTGAGAAAAACGAAGAATGGAGGTGTTATGCTTCTAGACTTCAAACTACTATTGATACAGATGGCATTGTCTGTATATTTTTCTTTTCTTTTCTTTTCTCTTTTTCCATAAAGGTAGGTTTGTTGTATAATTAAAGGAAAGGACGATTGCACAGACAGAAGCAGGCAGGAAGAGCTGCCCCTGAAAGACACAGGTTTGTTAAAAGAGAGGTCTGCATAGTCACTGGTGGGCAGAAGAGCTGCCAAGTTTGTATATTTCTTTTTAAGACAGCCACTTTAACAGTGTCAATTGATTTAATTCATGTCTAAAGGACATCCTTCCATTTTTGTATTTTCTTTTTTAATTTTAGTAGTGTCATAGTTTTCATTGTACAGGTCTTTCAGCTCTTTGGTTAAGTTTATTCTTCGGTACTTAATTCTTGTATATATTTTTTAATTAAACATTTTTTTAGCTTCCACAAAACCACCCATGCCCACACCCCATCTGCCTCCCTCCTCCAACCCTCCAAAATGCCTGGGGGATGAGAGAAGTTTGGGAATGCATTCGAATTAGTCAATAACCACAAACTTACAATAGCAGTTATAACCACTCATTACCACCATAGGGTTTACTGTGTTTAAAGAACAGTTGACTCATTACAGTTATTGTGAGAAGCTCATGAGCAGAAGACCACTGTACGTCTTGGATCACACACAGAGACGCTATTTCCTGCATATTCTGAGCTGACGGGGGAGCCACAGCACAGGCACACCAGAGAAAGTCTCTCAGAGAAGGAGTTTCATGCAAACCAGATGGAGATGGAGCTCTACTCTGGGCTGTTCTTCCTTACAAGCCATGTAGTGCTTTCCCTGTGAGAGGCTCCCAGCGGGCTCTGGGGATACAGCTGGTGAGCAGTGAAACTGACCACGTTCCTACTCTTGAGCACTGAGACCCTCATCAGCAACATAAACATACACTGCATAGTTATGAATGGTGGCGAGTTCTCCGAGGGGAGGATGATAGCCCAGGACAGGTGAGGCTACTTCTTCTGGGACTAGGGAAAGAGCTTCCTGTGGAAGGACTATTTGCTAGTCACACATCAAATGAATAAAGAGGAAAAGAGTTCTCTGATGTTCTAGGAATTGTCTTCAGGGGGTCACAAGCCAGAAGTCCTGAGGTGCCTGAGTTTCGTGAGGAATAATGAAGAATGCAAGCTGAAAAATAGATTTCTTCTCTCTTTTTTTTTTTTTTCAAAAAATCTGTGGAACTTAGAAATAGGGAGAAATGGATAAACTGGAGTCTTTGCAAACTTAAATCTTCTGTCTAAAGAAGACAATGTCACCAATAAGAGTGAAAATAGCAACTTTGTGGGGGAGATGATATTTACAATTATCTGCTGAAAAACAGGAATTATATCAAATTAGATTATATCAAAACTCTTGAAATTGTTAAGAAAAACAACTCAAATATAACTGCAAGGGGTATGATGATTCACAGAAGAGTGAGCTCAAATTTCTAGTAAATATTTGAAAAGTTAGTGAACCTCACCAAGTGTCAGGGAAGTGGTTATAGAAACCACTATGATTTACCATTTCACATCTAGTAGACAACAGAAACAATGAAGCCTTATGATCCTGGGTACTGTTGGTGGCATTAATCAGAACAGTGAATTGTGCAGGATTGAGCAATACCACAGGCAAGGTACCGGACACACCAAAGGGCCTCAAATAACATCACTGCCTTTTTAGCATGTTGACAGGGAAAAAAAATTGATTCCCAGGGCAGGGGCCCTGTGTGTGTGCAGTTTGCAACGTCTCCCTGTCACAGGGAGGGTTCTCTCCCTGCACCTGGCTTCTGCCCACATCCCCTAAATGTGCACCTAGGTTCCTGGGGTGTTAAATGAACCCAGTCTGGGGGAGGTGGAGTATGAGTATACCCTGCAATGGGAGGGCATTCTGCCTAGGGCCGGCCCCCACTTTATGTGCTAAGCTGCACAGGGTACGAATATGAGTAAGAGTCAGAGCAGAGAGGAGGATTTTTACTTTTTATTCTTTGGAACCTTAATTTCACACCCAGTAAACACGTTTCTAAAAAAAAAAAAAAATACTACTTTTAAAATGTTGAATAATAAAAGGTTGTAGAGAGCTGGTGTAGTTCTAAGCAGTTTTTATTTATTTATTTATTTGTTTGTTTATTTATTTATTTATACAAGCACTGGGTACAGTCAGAAGCGCGGGAGGGTGAGAGAATTCACCAGAGCCAGAGCAGGTAGCAGAGCAGGCAGAAGGACCAAAGTGCACTGCTGAGGGGAGCAGCAGGCGGCCGGAGAGGTCTGCGCGCCATGTGGGACCCTCCTCTGGTGGCCGGGGAGCAGCCGGGGATCGAACCAGCACCGCAGAGGCTGCGGGCAGCTTCACAACCCAGCGCTCAACCGCAGCGCCACCGGGGAGGCCCTAAGCAGTTTTTAAAAGTTTAAAATAGACAAGACCACCAGCTTACTTCCCCCTTCGTTGTTTCTCCAAGTCAGATGGCTCATCATTTGATTCAGTCCAGACTGAAGTTCCCAGGATTTCCAAACCTGAGCTACTGCACTGACTGGTACTTGCTTCTGACAGTAGAGACAGGGGAAGAAAAATTTCAGCAAGGACCAGTGAGCTCACAACACCTACCTACTTGAGCAGGGAGGGGCTGGGGTACTGAGTCGCCGCTAACCCACCACCTCATGACCAACCTGGGCAGCCGCTGGTCAAGCTGGTCTAAATGTTCCTCCTTCCTTAAATCATGGATTAGAACAAGGCACATTGCTCCAATCTGTTGTCTACATTGTGGTAATGAAAAAGCAAATAAGCTCGTGCCCACAACGGGACCCCTGAGACCTCTGGGTTCTGGTGTCTGATCTTTGGAAAGAACTGACCCTCCCAAGGCCCCCCAGCTGAATCTCTTCAGTAGATAGATGGACTCCCACAGGACCAGCTGCCCCTCTTCTCTCACTCATGCCCTCTTCCCTGCCTTCAACTAGCCTCAATTATCCCTTCCCATTGGAAGCTGATCCTATCTACAGATTTCTTAGAGAAGGCAAGGAGAAGACAATACTCCTGTTCTTAATCCACTGAATGCCTGTTGAGTGTCCTGATTGTGCTGACACCCAGTGGCTCCTAAGGCCTGGAATATTGTGTCATGGCCTCCCATGTCAGAACCAAGTGCCCTGTGCTTCCCACATCTCTGCAGGGTCTGGCTCTATCAAGGCCGTGCACCTTGTTAATGGGCTGGAGTTCAAGTTTCCTGGGTCTCTGAGCCCTTGAGGTGATTTTGAACATGAAATAGAGACGGTCTAATGTCCCAGGAGGTTAACATCCCACGTTCAACTCCTCAGGTGACCCTAAATTGTCTCTGCCCCACTATTCTCCTTCATTCCATTTAAAAGTTTGTGATTGTCACTCTCTGTTGTTCATGGTCTTTGTGGTAGACAGATCCTAAAATAACCCTCTGTGAGCCTCACCCTTATTTAATCCCCTCCTCTGTGAATGTGCCTGGGGTCTGTGAATATGAATTTATTTCTGTGTTTGCATGACCTTCTATGACAAACAGTTCACGCCCCTTTCAAAGCAGAGTTTTCTCCAGCTGATTGCAGCAGAGGAAGTCATAAAACCCCTCAGTCTCAGGAGGGGGTGACATACCATTGCTGCCATGCGGAGGGGACATATGGCAAGGAATGAGGATGCTTCTAGAACTGACAGCTGCCCCTCACTGACAGCCAGCAAGAAAATGGGAACTGAGGCCTCCACTTCCAGGAACAGAGTCCTAGGGAGTTTGGCAGCTGACTCCTTTCCAGCGGCCTCCCATTGCCCACCCCGCCATGAGAGCCCAGCCTGGCAGACACCATGACTTGGGCTTTTGGAGACCTGAGTAGAGAACTCTGTTGAGCGTCCAGACTTCTCACCATTTGTTATGACGTAATCAGTGGATGTTATTTTAAGCTGCCCAATTTGTGGTGATGTGTTACCCAGTGATAGAAAAGAAATGCAGCATTAATCAGAAATAATTTGCCTCACAGAAATTTGACATCTTAGGGTAAAGATGGAGAAAAAGGGGAGGAGAAAAGAAGACAGCCACCACCCTACCTGGAGTGTGATTCTGAAGAAATTAAAGATGAAGTCCTGCCTTTTCTGTTTTTTTTCCTACGTTAACGTCTATGCCTCATATGAATCTCCTCTCTTTCTATCCTTTCTATCTCCTCTCACAACAAAATGGAGATTATGCATGGGTGAGGAGATATGTGTTGATAGACTGAGGCTGAAGCAGATAAGACCTCCCTCCTGCTTTATGATCCAAAATGACATCCCCTCCCACAGCAGCCTTGGGGAGACCAGCACCCCAGTGAGGTGAGCTTGAGCCACTGTGTGCTCCCTGCAGCGGGAATGAGGTCAGCATGAGCAGACAGGATAAGCAGGTATGTATCTTACATCAGGCTACTGTTTAAACAAATTCCCTTACTCCTACAGTGATCCCAAGAGGTTGGATAGTATTATTGCCATTTTATAGTTGGGGAAACTGAGGTACAGCCTGCGTAAGCACCTTTCCCAGGGTGCTGTGTTTGGACAGCAGTGGAACCGGGATCCACACTGCAGCAGCTGCAGAGTGTGCTTAACCTCTGCACAGAAGTCTTCACCCAAGTCTAAGTTACTTTTGGGAAAACCTAATATATTCCTGGTATCCTTGTGAATTCCAGGTCCTCTGAAACTTTCTGCATCACATCGTGGTGACTGTTCTGTGGTCCACTTAGAGGGGAGGAGGTAGAGGGGAATCTTGCCCATTATGACTTTGATGGACTTTTCCTACATAGAGTTAGCTGAGCTGCTGGTACATCTTCATTCATGGGTTGGATGGGTGGGAGGGTGGTTTCAACAATTCAGAAATTTTCAGTCAATTTTTCCTCAACATATTTTTCCACTCTGCTCTCATGCCTCTTTTTCCAGGATTCCCATTACACATACATGAATTTAGTGTGCTATATCTCTGAGGATAGTTTCCCTATTTTTTCTCTCATTTCACTAGAGAATCAAAGGTTTACAAAATCATTCATGACCACATCACAAAGCCACCACACTGACCGTGACATAGCAGCTCTGGGGCATGTCTCAGGTCATAAGGCCTGTCCCTGGTCAGAGCGGCTGAATCAGGAGCTGGCGGGGAGCTGAGACAGGGCACTCAGGGGGGCTGTGCCAGTGTTACATGCACAGATGCCTGCCCTGCAGGATGGGCCGAAGCCTGTGAGTGGTTCCTCCCACCTTCCCCTGATTGAGCCTGTGGGGTGGCGGGGGAGCCCCATAATGTCCCAAGAGTTTGAGGAAAATTCTCTTTTAGAAAAAGTGATAGCACTGCCCAGCAGATTGGAAGTCAACTATGGAAACTATGAAAACCCTCGTGGTTTGTGACACGATGCCTTCAAGTGATAACCAATGGCTCGAGGTCAAAAATGTATGCTATCATCCTAAGTTGCCAAAATTTCATAAATGCAGTCTACTGGGTACTTAACTCAATGTGCCCAACACAGATACTTAATGACTCACTCCAACATTGCTAAACACAACTGGGGCTTACAAGTTGGGGGTAGGGAGAGACAAAAGCTGTCAAAAGAACTGGATATGACCAGTCATTAACACAAGTCTCAGCTGGGAAAGGAAGGAGAATGAGAAGACACGTACATGTTTTAGCTCTGGGAATAGGTCATCAGGAGATGCAAAACAAGAATGATGTCCAGTTTCAGAGATCATAATCTTCTCCAATCTAAGTTAATTTAAGAAGGAACACAGAGTAACACAATGTACTGTAATGTAAACGATATGGGGATGGCTTGTATTCCAAGGAGATTCAAAATTGAAATGTCCTCATGCACCTGTGTACAGAAAAGGACAGGAATGAGAATGAGAAGACACTTCACAATTTCTAATCTGTGGAATGATGTTTCAGAGTTGCAACATCATTTATGTACAGACTGAGATACAATTCCAGCAGTCTTCTCAAGTCCATATTAAATTAGAAGAACACAGAGAAGTAATGTAAACTGTATGATGATCACGTGTATCCCAACTACATTCACACTTTGAAATGTTTCCAGGCAACAGCTGACAGTGCTCAAGCACCTGTGCAGAGACTTGGGGTCCTCACCTGAGGTGGGGCCTCGGGATCACAGCCTTAGCCCACATCACACATTCACTGAGCCCCAGATAATTCAGCCAGTGACAGGAGTGACCTGGAACATTCAGAATGACTGACAAGTTGCTTCTCCTCCTCAGTCCTGCCTCTATTTCCAAAACTACTTTCATACAGGGACCTTACACCTTTGACCTAGCAACAAGTTCAGATCAACACTGACCTTAGGATGAATCTGGCCTGGCCCACACACGACCTCAAGTAGAGTCTCTGTTCCTCACCCACCCCCAGCAGTTTCTGCTTGTCTGAACTTGCCAACACATGCTGGATGACCAGGCTCTTGACTATGTGTTTCAGGAGAGACCACTGCTTCCTTCTTTTGCATTGAAAGAACACTTGGGTTATCACCAAAAGGAAGTTTACATGATAGGATTGAACAGGTGCTCACATCTGAAGAAGCACTTGCCTAAACACAAATTTCAGTGACTGGGGTCATTTTCCAAGAGCAGAGGGTCTGTGTTAGAGTGGGGGTCACCCTGAAGGCAATGCCATATCCCAAGCCCCAGGCCAGGGTCTTCTCCTCTGTCCTAGGCATGGGCACACCTCCATGGCCTAGGGATGTGGTTCTTGTAGCTCTCCTATCACATAGACCAGAAGGAAGTGGATATGGGCAAAATGCATAACACAAGAATGAATTTCCATTCACTCTAAAATTTCCATTCACTTAGTCCCCCAGGAGGGGCTCAGAGGTCACTGAGCCCGCCCCTTCTTACTTCACCTCCAAGATTGAAAAGCTGAAGGGAGGAAGCAGGGACCACATCAGACCTGATCAGCCTCAAAGAAGATGCAGCCCCTCCTGTCCTTGTTGGCCAGTGTCCTACTCTCCGGGGTTGAAGGAGGTAAGTGACCTCCTTACCTATTCTCTCCTCCACCTCCACCACATAGGCCTAGTCCACTTGTGACACTTCCATAGTGTCCACTGAGGCTCGTGTGAGCCTTCCTTGCTCAGTCTACTTCCAGAAACATGCTGAAACCCAGACCTCTATCTGAATACACAGGCACAGAAATCACAGCAAAGGAAACTACTCCTGCGAGACCTGGGGTGTCATCTCCCTTCCATGGCTCTCACTCCTGTCACCTGAACAGGGACTTATATTTAGAATAGGGCAGGATGCAGGGGAGGGGAGAGCTGGAGTTGATGTCTATAATTTCCATTCTGCACACCTAAGTCAGGTTAGGTGTCTGCTATGGCAGGAGCTGTCCTGTGGACCAAGAATGAAGGAGTTTTCTTACACTCAGGATCTGACTGTCACCCTCTCTCTGGCCCCACTCTCTGGTTACTCAGCTCTACCAGGAAGAACACAGAACATCTGGGCCATCATAGTGTGCCTCCTCCACTCCCAAGGCATAGTAAGATGAGTATCCACTGCTTCTCCACATTACCCATCTCACTCTGATTTCCAACTCTTTCTTCCTTCCCTCTTTCATTATTATTTAGAAAGATAAATATCTTTCCCAGGGTGGGACAGAGGACAATGGAGATTACACCGAAAGAGGCTCAGAGACTCCCTTTGGGAAGAAGAAGAAGTTCGGGGGTGGAGGTGCAGGTGGTGACAGGACAAGGGGTGTGGATTTGGTGTCCCTACACTGCACCCCATCATGGTGATGGGTAACGCTGATGTCCTGTGTACTTTACCACAATAACATGTAGTCACAAAACGCAAGACTCCTCTGTGCCCACAAGGAACTAAGTGCTCATGGTCGAGAAGTTGTTGGAGAAAGTGGGCAGCGACCTCCTCACACTCCCACGCCTGGTTGGAGCAACATCTCCTTCAGCTACTGGGGTGTCTGCAAGGAAAAAAGGCACCATGTCTGTCTCTGTTCACCCCCTGGCAGCCCCACCTCACCCTCCCTCTGTGAATGTGACGCTGAAGCAGAAGCCCTGGTGTGAGCTGGGCCCAGTGGGACATCTGAAGAGGCACAGCTGGACTGGGAGGAGGAACTCTAGGGGAAGGGCCGGAGGTGGAGGATGCTACCCATTTCCATGCTCCTTTGTCCTATTTTGAGTTCTCAGTGCTGTCTGCGTGTCTACACTGAGGTTTGGGTCTGTTCGCTTGTCTGTTGTTTGTTCCTACTAGGTGGAGATATTTTCAGCGACTGTATCTTTAATCACTTTTCTGCCCTGTTGTCTGGGGTGGAGGGAATCCTGCCCATTTCCATGACCCTTGTCCTGCTTTGAGTTCATTGAGCTTCCTAATGATTGGGTTTGTTTCATGAAAATTGAAACTTTTCAGTCATTGTTGCCTCCATACTTTTACTCCTTCATTCTCCCTCATCTTCTTGGACTCACTATACATATGTGCATTATTTCCATTCTCCAGTCTTCATGCACTTTCCTATTTTTTCTTTCTATTTACTGAAAAGTACAGAGAAATTGCAAATCCATTCATGAAGATCAGAGACCACCTACGTCTCCTGACACACTGGCTAACTCAGGTCCGGGCCTCTGCCCCAGGCCAGAGCAGCTGAATCACTACCAGGCGGGGGCAGTGAGGCAGGGCATTCAGGGGCCTGGGCCAGTGTTGCATGCACACATGCCTGCCCTAGAGGATGGGCCTAAGCCTGTGATTGGTTCCTCCAGCCTTTCACTGATTGAACATCTGGGTGGAGGGGGACCCCAGTCATGTCCCAAGAGTTCAAGAAAAATTCTCTATCAGCAAAAGTAATAGCCGTGCCCAGCAGATTAGATGTCAACTATGGAAATTGTGAAAACTCGTGGTTTGTGACAAGATGCCTACAAATGATAACCAACGGTTCTGAGTCAAAATTATATGCTACATCATTGACTTTCTAAGTTGCCAAAATTTCATAAATATGATCTACTGTGTACTTAACTCAATGTGTCCAACAGTTACTTAATAAGTCACCCCAACATTGCTGAACACACTTGGGGTTTGCAAGTTGGGGATGGAGAGAGACAAAAGCCATCAAAAGAACAGGACAGTGACTAGTCATTAAGACACAGTCACACCTGGGACAGCAACGAGAATGAGAGGATACTTTACATGTTTCAGCTCTGAGAAAGAGTCATCAGGAGATGCAAAAGAAGAATGATGTCCACTTTCAGAGATCGTGGTCTTCTCCAATCTAAATTCATTTAGGAAAGAACAGAGAGAAGTAATGTAAACTGTATGGTGATCGCGTGTATTCCAAGTAGATTCAAACCTTGAAATGTTTCCAGGCAACAGCTGACAGTCCTCAAGCACCTGCACAGACTTGGGGTCCTCGCCTGAGGTGGGGATCATGGGGTCAGAGCCTTGGCCCACATCATGATATCCACTGAGCCCCAGTGACAGGAGTGAGTTGGGACACTCAGAATGACTGACAAAGTTGTTCTCCTGCTCATTCTCTGCCTCTATTCCCAAAACTACTTCCATACATTTCATAATCCCAAAACTACTTTCATACATTTTCAAAACTACTTTTTACACCTTTGACCTTGCAACAAGTTCAGATCAACACTGACTTAGGATGAACCTGGCCTGGCCCACACACGAACTCAAGTAGAGCCTCTGTTCCTCACCCACCCCCAGCAGTTTCTGCTTGTCTGAACTTACCAACACATGATGGATGACCAGGCTCTTGACTACATGTTTCAGGAGACACCACTGCCTCCTTCATTGGAATTGATATAACTCTTGGGTCATAACTAAAAGGAAGTTTACATGGTAAGTTTGAACAGGTGCTCACATCTGAAGAAGCACTTGCCTAAACACAAATTTCAGCTACTGGGGTCATTTTCCAAGAGCAGAGGGTCTGTGTTAGAGGGAGGGACACCATGCAGGCAATGCCTATTCCCAAGCCCCAATCCAAGGTCTTCTCCTCCTGGGCGAGGTCACACCATGGCCTAGGGATGTGGTTCTTGTAGCTCCCCCACCACACAGACCAGACGGAAGTGGGATATGGTGAAATGCATAACTTAAGAATGTATTTAACCAGGAGGGGCTCAGTGTTTACTGAGACCGCCCCTTCTTACTTCACCTCCAATGTTGAAAAGCTGGAGGGAGGAAGCAGGTACCACATCAGACCTGATCAGCCTCAGAGAAGATGCTGCCCCTCCTGTCCTTGTTGGCAAGTGTCCTACTCTCCAGGGTTGAAGGAGGTAAGTGACCCTCTCTATTCTCAGCTCCACCTCCACATACAGGATTGGTCCACTTGTGATACTTCCATAATGTCCACTGAGGCTTGTGTGAGCCTTCCTTGCTCAGTCTACTTCCAGAAACATGCTGAAACCCAGACCTCTATCTAAATATACAGGACAGAAATCACAGCAAAGGAAACTATTCCCACGAGACCTGGGGTGTCATCTCCCTTCCATGGTTCTCACTTCTGTTACCTGAACAGGGACTTATATTTAGGATGGGCAGGATGCAGGGGAGGGGAGAGCTGGAGTTGATGTCTATAATTTCCATTCTGCACACCTAAGACAGGTTAGGTGTCTGCTATGACTGGAGCTGTCCCCTGGACCAAGAATGAAAGGATTTATCTTACACTCAGGGTCCAATTGTCCCTGTCCACATTCTTGGCCACTGAAATCTACCAGAGGAAAACTCAGATACAAAATGAGCCACAGCATGTGCCCTCACCAGACTCCCAAGGCCTAATGGACACTGACTCCCACTAGGCTCAATTCCGCCCCATCCCCAGCCCAATCTGATTTTCAAACTTGTCTAATCTTCCCCCTCGATCCTCTAGTCAATTTCTAAAAAAAACAAATCTGTGCTGGGAATCAAATTGCATTAGCACCACTCCTCTCTGCTGCTGACAAAGGAACTGGAGAATTCACTGTGTGCCCAACAAGCCTTTTTGGGGTACTTACCACGCGGTTGACTCAGGATGGGGAAAATGGACCCTGAGTTTTCCACTGCACAGGATCCAATTTTTCAGGTCTGAGACTAGGCCAAGCCTGGAGTAGACAGGACACAGTTTGGCTGAGAAATGTGTGACAAAGAATCACACAGGCTTGGTCAAAGCAACTAATTTCAGGTCGTGAAGACGTCTATCCTAAGTACACATCCTTCCCCAGGACATGTGTTTGAGGCTTTGATATTCAGTTGGGCAGAGCTCCCCGCTCCACAGAGGAACTGAGAACCAGGCGAGGAAACATTCCCATGTCCCCATGAGCCCAGGACGCCCGAGTCCATATCCCATGGTGTTGGGTCCTTGAAGACCACAACAGCCCACCCCAGCCTGGGTCATCTCATCCATTGTTTCTCCCTGCAAGGCAAAGCCTGAATCTTTTTTCTATGAACAAAGAGATGCAGGGAAGTTTCTCTTTCAGGAGAGATCTATGGGGGCAAAGAGGCCAAACCACACTCCCGGCCCTACATGGCACTTGTACGTTTCTACAGTGACCAAGATGGTCATTTGAAGAGATGTGGGGGTTCCCTGGTACAAGACAACTTCGTGTTGACAGCAGCTCACTGCAATGGAAGGTGAGAACAAATGGGGCCTTAGCATCCTGGGACCTCCTACACATCCCAGGCAATTCAGGAAGGTTCCTGAGCACACAGAGCACATAGAGGAGGCCCGGTGACCTGTGTGCCAGGGCAGAGGCAGTGTGGGGTTTCTGGAGCATCAGAGGAAGAGGAGGCTGCCGAAGCACCATCAAGGCCTGGGTCACCTCTGCACAGCAAGGAAGGAGACACCCACCCTCCCAACCTTCCAATCTACTCAGCTGGGGGTCTAGAGGCTGCGCTTCAACCTGCCCTCCAGAGACTGTGCTGAAGTTCCCGACTTCACATCCCCCTTTGTTTTACAGAAATATGACGGTCACGCTGGGAGCTCACAACATCAAAAAGAGGGAAAACTCCCAACAGATCATCCCTGTGCTCAGAGCCTTCCCCCACCAGGACTATGATGCTAAGAAACATATCAATGACATCATGCTGTTGAAGGTACTGTCTTGTGATTTTCAGGGGCAACTGCACAAGTTACAGGTATGAGTTCCTGCCTCCCTCCAACTGGATGCTCGTCCTGTGTCATTGAACAGAAGGGGGCTGAGGAGAGACTCTGACGGGGGTTGCGGGAGGGCAGTGGGTACAGGCAGTCTCCCCACAGGCCTGAATCAAGTGTAGGGCGGGACATGAACTCCCCCATCTCCTTTCTGACCAGCTGAAAAAAAAGGCCCAGCTCACCAAGACTGTGAAGACCATTGCCCTGCCGCATCCTCGGGACGTGGTGAAGCCTGGGCGGGTGTGCAGCGTGGCGGGCTGGGGAAAAACAGCTGAAGGCAAGCTTTCAAACACACTTCAGGAGGTGGATCTACAAGTGCAGAGGGAACAGAAATGCAAGGATCTCTTCAAAAATTACAAAAACTCCATCGAGCTGTGTGTGGGAAACCCTAAGTCCAAGAAGGCCTCTGGAGGCGTAAGGAGACAATCCCCTTCCCAGTCTTGCCCCAGGGTGTCTGTGACATTGGGGTGCATGACGAGGCTTCCCCCATATCAGTGTACAGTGAGCCAGGCTCCACGCGTGGGTGGAGGCAGCACGGGGCCAGGTTCTCCCTCCATCAACCTCTGGGGCTTTGTCCTGGGCCAACAAGAAGGAGCCTGGGCCTGGGCTGAGCTCAGGGGGACACAGCCAGCATTGGCAATGGTGGGGGGAGTCACACAGGCCTGGACGCTACTCATCCCCCTACAATCAAGACCTGGTGTCTGATGACCATTCAGTCCCTTCCCTGGGACACCTGAGCCCTGAGAGGGAAGCAGAAAGCACTGGGGGGATGACGAAGCTGAGAGGAGAGAAGCCAGAGGGCCATGGATGAGGCCTGTCCCTTTTCTGTCCACAGGGGGACTCTGGGGGCCCATTCGTGTGTAAAGGTGTGGCCCAGGGCATCGTCAGCTATGCTTACAAGCATCCTGAGGTCCTTCCCCAGGTCTTCACCAGGATCTCCAGCTTCGTGCCCTGGATCCACAGAACAATGAAACTCTCGCAGGATAACTAGACCACTGCTACCTGTTCGTGGTCTCCATCTGAACTTATATGGGTGTGACTGACTCTTAATAAACACCATTGCCCAGTGAGAGTATTTGTGTTCTCTCTATCTGTTGAATGAAATCAGTCTTGCATCAGGTCATTTTCCCCATCTTCTCCTGTCTTCCCATCAAACCCTCCCCTCTGCCACCACATGCCACCAGCTCCCACCTGTGCCTCCCCTGCCCATCCACAGCAGCACAGGTGGTCCCTCTGCCTGGCCACCAGGAGGGACTGTCTCCCAACAGAACAATGGAACTCACTTCCCAGAGACCCTTAGGGAGACCTTGGCTCCTTCCTGGATCCCAGCCCAACCTCCAAGGCAGAGGCCTGGGAAGAAGCATTTGTGCCCCACTTCCCACACCTGACGTAGGCAGGGTCCCAGCAGCTCCACCTCTCCCTGAGTCCCCTCCTTGGTCTCCCTGTAGCTATAGCTCAGCGGGATGTCTGCTCTGGGCTCTGTCCCCGCCGGGTCCTGTCTGCCAGCTCCCCTGTGTGTTTGCAGCAGGGCCTCGAGGAGGACCAGGTTGTACCCACCTAATCCTCCATGAGGATTAGGTGACAGATGGTCTCCCACCTTAGACACACCTCCCACTGGAGTAGGGCTGCTCAGCCCTTGTCCACCAGCTGCCCCACAGCCTTTGCTAGAGCTAAATCAGCTGCTAACTACTCGTCTATAGCTTCATGTCTTCATGTCCCTCTTGGAAGTATCTTGCCAGTTGATATCTTGAATAAGTGCCAGGTCTGTTCCAGGCTTGTGGTCTAAGAGAGAGTAGGAAAAACATGCTGAGTCTCTTCCCATTAGTTTATTTAATTTGGGGGTTATATTTTTACTCCTCTATAAGTGCTCATGTCCCACTCACCCTTCTCAAGCCACCCGTCCAATACCCCATCTTCCTCCCTCCGCCTTCCCCTTCTCCCACCCTCCTGTTTCCCCTGGCAGAATAGAGGCAATACTGGACTTTCACTAACTCCAAGATTCACTCCTCCTTTGCCTGTGTATGTTTTTTCATTATCTATATTGCACAGATGAGCGGAGCCATCTGATATCTGTCTTTCATCCTGAATTATTTCACTTAACAAAATCACCTTGAGTTCCATTCCTTTTGTCCCAAAAGACACTGTTTCATCTTTTTAATAGTTGTATAGTATTCCATTGAGTACATAGTCCACAGCTTATCATTCATCTGTTGATGGGACTTGGTTTGGTTATCATGAGTTAGCTATTGTGGACAGTGCTGCTATGAACATAGCGTACATTTAGTCTTTTCATATTATACTTTTCATATCTTTTTGATAAATTTCTAGCCGAGGTACTGCCAGATCATGAGATAGCCATTTTTATTTTCTTAAGACATCTCCATAGCATTTCCCATTGAGGCTGCACCAACTTGCATTCCCACCAGCAGTGAATGAGAGTGCCTTTTTCTCCACATCCTTGTCAACATCCATTGTTTTCATTCTTTTTTATACAAGTCATTCTCACAGGGGTGAGGGGGTACCTCATTGTGGTTTTATTTGCATTTCCCTTCTATTGATAATAAGTGGTGTTGAACAAATTTTCACATGTCTGCAGGCCTTGTGAATGTCTTCTTTAGAAAAATATTTAGGCCTTTCCCCATTTTTTGATTGGGTTGTCTGCTTTTTCCATTGTTGGATTTTTTTTAAGTACTTTGTATTTTGTGGAAATTAGCCCCTCATCACATATGTGATATGCAAATATTTTTCCCTATAGGTTGCCTATTTTTTGTGTATGATGGTTTTGTTACAGGGCAGGGAGAGGGGTACCCCCCAACCCTGCAAACCTGCCTGCTCTAAATAGGTTCTGCCAACTGCTGCATCAACACAAAACATATGAGACTTTAATGAAAAGGAATTTTAATATAATTAATAAACAATACAGAAAAGGCAAAGAACGTAGTTTCCAAATCAAGCACCCAAAGTTACCCATCCCCTTGTGGGTAAAAGTCCACCCAAGCAGGATTGCCCCAGAACAAAGCCCCAAAGCCTGCCACAAGTCTAAAGCATCTTCCAGTGGGGACCCACAGAAAAGGATCAGAAACAACCAGACAAGTCTGGGAGGAAAATAGCAAAATCAAGACAAAAACCACCATTGTCACCTCCCCATGGGTTTCTCACCCACATCTGTGTCACCCAGTCCACGACCAAAAGGAAAATGCAGTTTCTTCAATGTCTCTCAGCTCCATGTGCCTCCTCCAGGTCTCCTTCTGGCTCTTCATCCTGCTTGCTTCCTTCCTCAGTCTCCTCTGCAGCTTCTTCTCTCCCTGCTCAGCTCCACCCTCCTTTTGGGTGGGGCAGGAAACCTGGAACCTCCCTGTAGGGGCAGGAATGACACATTGCAGGTTTTCTATGACCCGAGCAGACGGGGTAAAGGAGGAGAGAGTCCTGGAGCCCTCAGTGACTTTTGCAGGCTGTTATTGGGATTTATCAGGTACACGGCAGGCAGGGGTGCTGGGGCGCTGGGAGGCTGGCAGGCCTCCCAGCCCCCAGCAAGTCTTCACTCTATCTGGGCTCTCCAGCCTTTTCTTGCGTTCTCTCTGCTTCTCTATGCTTCTTTGGGTTCTCAGCTTCTACTGGCATCCCCTTGATGCTGCCCCTAAAAGCCCAGTCTTAGCCCAGGTGAATCCCATCTACATATGCCCACACCCTATTCCAGGTGTCCACCATCAGGCATGCATTCAGGACTGCAGGGTTCCGTCTTCGACTTGTGTGATGGCCTACAGACCCAGCAAGTGTCACTCAGACCCCTGCCATGGAAAGAGTAGCTGGTGATAAGCACAAAGGATAAGCTTGTAATCAGCGCACTAGGGTTAACTTTGAGGTGGTGGAGGATGAGGCTCAAGGATGGGCCCATCTGACCCACAACAGGATGATAAAGGTCTCAGCAGCACACAGTCAGCAGGAGAAACTGCCCCAATAACACTGTTTTACCTAAGATACAATCCAGATAAGTTAGTGGAACTCACAGAAAGAAGCCCCTAGAGGCTGTGGGGAACTTGGGGAAATGCTAAAGAGCCTGCTCCTCCCAATGTAATATGCATCTTTAGCACCCTTAGGAGCATGGTGGGCCAAGACTCTCTCCCCAGGCCATCTCAAAGCCACCTTTGCTGAGCCCCAGGCCTAAAACCTCATTGGAAAATATCGCTTCTACCAACTCATGTCCTAGTACTATACCCTCCCCTGCGAACCTACAAGCTGTCTCTCCTGCACCCCCTGTTTCTCTGGCAATTTTTACATTCATATCATCCTGCACCACATAGTGGGCTGGCATGTGTGCGTACTGAAGCAGTTGTTACGGCTGCACTATGTCCCTGCCAAATATATATATTGACATCCTAATTCCCAGCACCTCAGAAAGTGATCAAACTCAGGCCACAGTGGCTGGCAATAGCTTGATAGCGCTGACACTTAACCCCTGTGCCACCAGGGAGGCCCTAAAAACATACATTTAGAGAAGGTAGCTCCTGTCTGTGTCAGAAAATTCTTTTCCACAGTAATGAGACTAACAGCACTTTACTCCTGCTCCATACACACTTTACTCCTGTCTTTATACCCAGTTTCCTGCTCTGCTCCATCCCTGCAGCCTTTGCCTTCAAGAAACTGCCACCCTGCAGGAAACTTGCCTCCAGGCCAGGGAGGCACCTGGCTGCAAATTGAAGAAGACAGCTGCTTGGGGGAGCTCTTGCAGACCCTGAGAGAGAGCATCTCCTCATGGCCTCACCCTAGCCCCACCTGGACCAGCACATCTGTGAGTCTCTGTGCATCATATCTGGCCTCCAGTTGGCCTCGGAAGAGTTCAGATGAATTTTTCCTCAAAGTCACCATCATGAAGGACACTGCCAGGCATCACCACCAAGATGAAGAGGAGCCAAGCAGACATGAGCAAAGGGCAAGTCAGGGCCAAGGAAATGCATTTCTACAAGCTGGAAATGGGTGAAGTTAATAACTGTGCTGTGACTTGGTATTTTTCCAGGGGGATCTAAAAGACATGGCAGGCAAATTGTCCTTGCAGGCCCACAGTCTCCATGAGTCAGCGCTGTAGAAGTAAAGCGGACACTTAATCAAAGCCAGGCAAAATTCAAGGAAAAGAACTGCCTTCCAGTGAGGGCCCATCTGGAGCAACTTTATCTACATTGCCTCAGCTCTTTTTCCTGATACCGTATGCGAAAAGAAAAAGAAAAGAAAAAAGAACTCCAGCCTAAGTCTCACAGCTTTTATAAAAATTGACTCAAATGGGTCGTAAACCCAGATATAAAACTATAAAATATGTAGAAAAAATAATAAAAGAAATATTTGTCACCTGGAGTCAGACAAAGAATTCTTAGACATAACACTAGATAATTCTTTGTTTCTTGAATGACACATGCTAGCCTACAGATATGTTTGGTAAGTTGGAGTAATGTGAAGGGAAGTAAATTCTGTGAGACTAATGACACAGATGAGGATCAGTAGTTGCAATAGGACCAAGGCTCCAGGTAACATTTAGGGAGCTTTCAGTTCTATTTTCTGTTCAACAACAGTTGGGAGAGGAAAAAATCAGGACCACAGGCAGTTCCAGTTTTCAGTTTCCCTGGGGGCCTAAGCTAGGTTGTTCAAAGAGAATACGTGGGCAGCTGAGGGAGCAGTGGAGGGTGGAATGCAACTCAAGAATAGGATGTGTCAGGTGGTCAGGCAGAGCTGTATGAGTAACTCATCTCTTCCCTAGATTCCATGAGCCCCATGAGGGACCACAGTTGAGCGTTTACCCTGGAAGCCAGGTCTTGGAAGTTCAGGCCTCCCTTCACTTATAATAAAACAGATGGCAGCTCTGGGGCAGCTGCTGATCAGAAAGACAGTCAGTTTAGAATGAGGGAAGAAAATCACCACGCAGTTCCTGTGGTTATCAGCCTGCCCTGCCCTGCCCTGCCCTGGCTTGATGGATTATAAAACCCACAGCTGGAAAATAGAAGCAGCACTTGCTATGGGCAGCCTCTCTGAGAAGATGCATCGTCTTCCTCTCACCCTGCTGTTCGCTGTCCTGTGCTCCAGGGCTAAAGCTGGTGAGTCTCGGGCCCTTTCCACCCAAAGCTGTAGGATCAGCTCCTACAACAAAGTTTAGTCTGAATAGAGTTGACTCTCAAACAGGGTTCCAGGCTCTCTCTTCAAGAGCCAGAGTGGAAGCTTCCACTAGGGATGTGCCCACCCATTGTCTGCAGCATGTAATAGTTCCCAGGAACCCCACATTGATTGGGGGACATCCCAGAGCAAGTAGAAAAGGAGACATATGTGTCTTCTCAACACAGAATGTGAGAGCATGTATGAGGGCCTAGGCCCCCTTCATCCTCTCCATTCCTGACCGCACGTTGTCTGGTAATATGGCCGTTCGGACACCACTCACGGGCTGTGCAGAAGGGTGAGACAGGAGCCTGGAGAGACTGGCTTGGTGAAAAGGAGGGCTGAGGCAGGGGCAGAATGGGAGTGGGGGAAAGCCCAGATGAGCAACACCTGCATGGTTGCTGCACCTCCATGATGGGAGGAGAACTCAGTGGGAGGCTGTGGGCAGGGAAGGAGGCGCCAGACACCTGAGGGAGGATGGGCAGTGCACAGGGTGAGGGTGAGTAAGAAGCCTCTCCCTCTTGAGCCCAGCTTGCGCATTCTGCGGAGAGAACACCGATGCTTGTGCTCAGGCCTGGGTTCTCTGTTCCAGGGGAGATCATCGGGGGCACAGAGTCCAGGCCACACTCCCGCCCCTACATGGCCTATCTGGAAATTGTCCTTCCCCAGGGTAACCTAGCCACATGCGGTGGCTTCCTGATAAGAAGGAACTTTGTGCTGACAGCCGCCCACTGTGCAGGAAGGTGAGACTTCAGGGCCTGTCTACCCCAAACCAGGGCTAAAGAGCAAGAGTAGGAACCAGGAGCACACCCTTGGGGGACCAGAGGAGAGGCCCTTGGATTGGGTCAGCCTTAAGAGAAGGCAAACTTGGGCAAACATCACTGAAGAGATGGCCTGATCCTCAGTCATTGAGAACACAACTCCTTTCCCAAAGGAAAAGGAGAGGTATCAAGAGTCGCTCCTAAAGGTACACCCACCCCTGCCAGACCCCAACACATAAGATACTGGGCCCCACCCAGTTCTCTGGGACACTCTATCTACGCCCTTCTCAAGAACCTAAACCCATCCTTCCATCAGAGTCAGGGAACGGGGTCCAATTGGGACCCCATACTTCCGCCTCTCCTCTGATCTCTCTTGCTCCTGTGTGGGTGGTGCTCCTACAGGGCGCCCTGAATTAGGAAGTGCTGACCCTGCTGGGTCCTCCATGGCCTCTGCTCAGTCCCCAGCTACTCCAAGGTCCTGGAAATTATCTCTGTTCCCTGAAAACTCTTCCCCGAGCAATACCTGAGCCCCCCAATGCCAGAAGTGGACCAAGAGAAGAGGGGTGGCAGCATCAGGTGACCCAGTGAAAGACTCCACTTCCTGTTCCCCAGAACGGCACATCTCAGACCATCACTGTCTCCCCTTGTCATTCCGTCCCCTCACAACAGGCTCATAGCGGTGGTCCTGGGGGCCCATGACACAAAACATAAGGAAGACACATGGCAGCAGCTCGAGGTCATAAGACAGTTTCCTCATCCAAACTATGACGATATGAGTGTCCAGCACGACATCATGTTACTGAAGGTGACGATGTGTTCCTCCCTTCCCTACCCCCTGTCGTCTCAAGTTTTCTCCTGCGGGTCCCCATACCCCCAACCTGCCTCCAGACTGCACCCCAGCAGCTCAGTCCTGGATGTGACCCTCCCGTGGCACCATTGGTGCTGTCCCTCCCAGCTCCTCTACTGCCCCCGGTCCCTTGTCCAGAGCTGACAGCCCCTCATTCCCTTCACAGCTCAAGGAGAAAGCCAACCTGACCCTGGCAGTGGGGACCCTCCCCCTGGCACCCCATTTCAATGTCATCCCACCTGGGAAGATGTGCCGGGTGGCAGGCTGGGGAAGAACAAACGTGTCCGGCCCGGGCTCCCACACTCTGCAAGAGGTGAAGCTGAGAGTCCTGGAACCCCAGGCCTGCAGACACTTCCGCAAGTTTGACCACAATCTCCAGCTGTGCGTGGGCAATTCCAGGAAGACAAAGTCTGCGTTTAAGGTGATCCTCGGAATACCACGCTTCTCCACAAATCACTCTGCAGGGACTAGACTCTCCTGAAGGAGATGGGGTGAAGGCTGCCGGGCAGCGCTGGCTTTGCGATCATGGCGCCTGGGAGGCGGGAATGTCTCTCTGTGGAGCCTCTTGCGTGGCCCCGTGCAGCCCCTGACGGCCCTCCAGGCCCTGCACGGGCATGGACAAGGTAGATGACCCCACGAGGAGCCAGGCTCCAGGGTGTGACCCTACTTGGACTCAGGATGGTCAGACAGGAGTGAAGGACTTCCCGGGCTCATCTTTTTGTCTCTCTCTCCCTCCCTCCCTGTCTCCTCCCTTTCCTGCCCTCCCCATCCACAGGGAGACTCAGGAGGCCCTCTGCTGTGTGCTGGGGTGGCCCAGGGCATTGTGTCCTATGGGAGATCCGATGGCCAGCCCCCCGCTGTCTACACCAGGATCTCCCATTACCGGCCCTGGATCAATGAGATCCTGAAGGAGAACTAACCCTGAAGCCCGGGCAGCCTGAGAAGAAATCTGAACTGGACTTGAGCAGGTTCCCTGTTCCACTCACTCTCCAGCTGCCTCCACTTCCTGTTGTAGTTCCAGCACATCCCTAAGCCTCAAAAAGATTCCTCCATAAACCTCAATAAAGACCTCACTGCCAGACCTGAGGGAATGTCCCCTCTCCCTGCCTCTCGTTTCTCCCAATATGTAGAACCTGATACCCAGCCCAGGCAGCCTGGAAGCTATGACGTGTGTGTGTGTGTATGTGTGTGTGCGCACACACACATGTGTAAAAGAGACAGTGATAGGAAGAATATAATGAAGAAAATATAAGAAACAGAAGGAAGAGTTTTCCTGGAGAGTTAGTTTCCATTTCTCCATCTCAAACAAAAAATTACAGCAGATCCTTCTTTGCCTATACCCTGTACCAACTTTGATTTCTCTTCAGAGATGTCCAGAATCACTGAGAACATTGAATGACAAGGTGCAGGATGTTTAGAGCGCCCTGCCCTCCTGCCACTAGGTGGCAGTAGTAACAGCCCCACCCCTCCATCCCTGTGCTGGGACAAAGGGAAATGTCTCCAGGCAACAATAAGAAGAGCCTCTATCCTGGAGCTTTGACCAGAGGTGCAGAGACGCTTGGCTCTCACTTGCAGCTGCAAACAGGTCGCTGCAGCAGAGAAGAGGAGGTCACAAGGTCCACACACAGGCCACCCCCGGACAGAGGCTGCACCAAACCAGCAGGAATTCAGCAGCCTGGAGGCTGCTCAGCCCACTTACCAGCTGATGCACTCACCGGAGGAGAGAAAACAGGGCAGGCCAGACACAGGGAAAACAGGAGCAGCAGCCCATAGCCTCCTCCCTTCTCAGGCAAGGTGAAGCCCTGGGATCAAGTGAACCCTCCCTGGGAATGCACCTCTGAGAAAAAGTCAGAGTTATACACGAAGGTTCATGGATAAGGAATTTAATCTCAGCATTTTTAATAAAATAAAGCTAGAACCATGGAACAAAGTTTAAATGGTAAATTCATATGACTGAATTTTTTTAATTCATTAAAAATTTGTTTTCAAAAAAAAGTTTAATCACGGGAAAACGTAAAAGAATATCATGCTTTTAAGAAGCAACACAGGGCCTCTCTGGTGGCATAGGGATTAAGTCTCAGCACTGTCATGGTGAGGACCTCAGAGTTCCATCCCAGTCAGCGAGCTGACCCACATGGGGCAGCAGACCTCCTGTCTTTCCAGCTGCTCCCCTCAGCAGTGCATATCAGTAGATCTGCCTGTACTGCTCCCCACTCTGTCTCTGGTGAATCCTCTCCACCTACTCCCACACACACCTCTGGCTTACACCCCACTTGTTCTACCCAAAAATAAAAAATAAATAAAATCTTTAAAAAGTTCAAATCTGTGGCCTCCCTGGTGGTGCAATGGGTTAAGTTTCAGCACTATGAAGCTATCAGCAGCCACTGCAGCACAAGTTCAATCCCCGGCCAGGGAACTAACCCATATGGCACAGCAGACCGCTCCTGTATACCCACTGCTACCCTTGGCAGTGTATTTCAGTAGATCCACCTGTTCTGTTCCCCACTCTGCCTCTGGTGAATCCTCCCACCCCCTGCCCCTCTGGCCTGCAACCCAGCTCCTGTATAAATCTTTTTTTAAAAAAAGTTCAAATACTTTAAAAATATATAAATAAATAGAAAGCAATATAAAGTATTCTATAGTAGAATCTCAGTTTTGTAATTTTATATTTTAAGCATGCATAGCAAAAAATAACCTGTAAGTAATTATATCAAAATATTTATGGTAGTTTTCTCTAGAGGTTAGAATTAATAACTGTATTTATTTTGTTTATAGGCTATCTCTAAGCCCCATACTTTCTAACTACCAGGGACTCAGCATTATGCATTTCCCATGCATGGATAAGCATGTGCACCCATTCCGTCCCCCACTGGCCCAGGCACACACTATAGGAGCAAACATCCTTGCACATCCAGATCACATCACTCCAGCTGTTTCCGGGAAGCTGTGGGAGAAACTGAGCTTGCATGGGATGCCTTGCACTGGGGCAAAGGCATGACGGTCTCTCCTTGTCCATCACTGCCATGCACAGGGGTTCTGCAATCTTTAGCAAAGGTCGTGGTGGCCACCCAATCCAGCCCAGTGAGTGTGGCCAGGAGCATCCAGGGACTCCCCTATGGCTCTCTAGTTCTTGTCTTCAGCGAGGAAAGAATTCCACGTCGAGACCAAAGAGATTTATTGATATATGAGAAAAGGACAGGAAAGATATCTGAACAGAGAGAGGTCCTAAGTGGGGAGCCGCCAAAGGCTGAAAAGCAAGAGCTGACACAGTGCGCAAGGAGTGGGAGTTTGGCTAGTGGGTTTCTCCGAGTTGTGTCTCTTGGCGCCTATGGGGTCTCCCAGGTTACTGAGGCCCACCAAGTTTCCCATGTTATGTGGCCTGCCTTGCCGAAACCAGCTTTGGCCCGTTGCTTTTGCATTGTGTTATTGTGTTGGTGGTCCAAACATTCCATGTTTAACTGGGTTCTGGGTGCCCTGTTGGTCTCACGTTTGTTCCTCAATCAGACTGATGAATGGATGTAGGGCACCTGAGCCTGGGGGGCAACTTCCTGATTCCCACTGACTGTTCAGATTATAAATGGGCTTGGGGCACCCTATTCCTAACTACCTGTACCCATTTCCTAACCTCTTCATTCACCAGCATCCCTATGGACTCGGGACTCACTGGCCTTCAGTCTTGTCTCAGCAGCCTCTGCTTCCTTCAGCCTGCCTTGCACTTGGGGCTAAGGCTCCCCCAACTGGCCTCCTGCAGCATGGCACCTTTTGAGCATAAGGGTTCCTCAGCCCTGCCAATCACAGGGAGACAACAGCTAACAAGATAGCTATCAGAACACACCATGAGGCTTTTACCTGATGTTAATACCCAGAGCAGCACAACTTCTCTAAAATCTGTTGGGGAAAAAATATATAATAACCTCACATTGAGAAAAATACAAACTATGAAAATGTGTCATTTGTACAGAATAATGCAAATTTCATACATACCATCTCACTTAATCCTGGGTTCACTGTGCTATTAGAGCTGGAAACTCAAAATTTTCTTTGAAAGGCAGTAAGGTACAGTGGCAAAAGCATGCTAGCTCTGGAACTGACAGCCTGGGTTCACGCAAATCCTAGTTCTGACATGTGTGAGACCTTGAGCAAAATACCTAATACCAGTGACTGAGATTTACTTCAAAATAATGATAGAAAAGGGGAAGCACATGAAGGGGAATGAGAAGTAAATGGAACAAAATTGGCTATGTACATATATTGAAGACAAGTTCTCTGTACAATCCTCCCTATTTTTGTATATGCCTAAATTTTTTATAATTAGACATGTTTTAATATTTCCAACACAACATCAAATACAAAAAGATGATGCTTTCCTTCCTTTCTCCTTGAAATCACCTGAGAAAGGGTGAGGGCCAGGCTTCTGAAACCCCTGCCCTCTCTCACCCAAGTCACTGTCCTCCTCTAGCCCTGGTGGAATGTAGCCTTGAGGCAATGGGAAATGCAGCACAGCACCGTGCCTACAGCAAAGGACAGCAGTGCACCTGTTTTGTGAGACTGTAAATGCCTGGGTACTTTTTAATGAATGGATTTCAAAGTGAGTACACCTATTTTCACAACAAATATGATTAAACTGAAAGACAAAGAGCAAGCAACTTTTTCTGAAACATCTTCATAGGGATCCAGGACAAAAACTGAGAGAGAGTACATGTATCAGAAAGATCTTCATAGACGCCTTGGAACCAGAGCACATAGGACCCAGATGCCCAGGACACAAAGTACATGATCATGATCATTCAGACCCAGTGCTGGAGAACCACTCACAGGAATGTAACAGAAAAATCTGGGATTGGCTGTCACTGCCTGAAGCCAACTGAACAGACACAGGAATTGAATCTATCAAACACACTTTATTGCCAGAAAACCGGTGATCTGAGGGAATGGGGCTATTTTATCCCCAAAGCCCGCTTTAACATCCCATCTCAAGCCAACCTTTTCTAGTGAACTAAGCAAAGACAGTTAAGCATATGCAAACCTCCCACCCCAACAGCCCATCACAGTTGGTGCCCTGGTCTTCATCATGTCCCCAGAGTTTGTTGTCATCTTGACCCAGGTATATCGTTTTTCTTGGGCCTGGGAAAAACATCCTGTTTTCCTGATGGTATCAATGCCTAGCACTTTCTGGTGGTGCCACAGGGGCAAAACTTTCAGTCCAAAACAAGAGTTTTAGACAAAGAACACAGATTATTATTCACAAGGTGTTTTCATGTGGCCTATGAGGTGTGTGTATGTGCAGATTCCCATAGTAAGTACGATGCCCTTCCCTTCCCCCTGAGACCTTATCACCAACATAGAAGTTTGCAATAAAAAGTTGAGACGAGGGACAGAGGACTGTCCTTAGAACCCAGTTTTGAAGGATATCAACATTTTAAGACCATATAGAAGGTGGAACTAGGAGTATGATGAGGACAGCCCTGGGGGGGGATTTTGACTTTTTCTCCAACCTAGTAACCAAATGGGAAGCTGCTGCCAGGCTTCCTGGAGACTCTACACGCCAGGTGGTGGTGCGCTCCGGTGAGAAGCCGGGGTTGGGTATCAGACAGGATCCACCTCCTTCAACCAGCTTGGGGTCGTGGGGGTATCAGAGGGCTGCGCTTGCAGAGTGGGAGAGTGCCACCACTTCTGACTGGTCTGCAGATAGGAGGATGGACATCCCAATGCCCCACACCCTCGCTCTGCTGCAGGCTGAATCATAAACCAGCTTGCAGAGTGAGGAAGGGAAACGGGAGGAGCAGAACCACCGGGCTACCTGGAGGCTGAGGGGCCTCTCTCAATCATCTGTTTTGTCTGTTCTAGGGGTTGTGCTGGGCCGCAGGGACAGTGCCATTGGTCACATGCTATTGCCCCTCCGCCTGGGCCTAGGAGGCCCCATTGGCTCAGGTTACCAGTTCTTCCCCTGGATTCACATAAGGGACCTAGCAGGAATCTTGGCCCACACCATTGAAGCAAACCATGTGCAGGGAGTTCTGAATGGAGTGGCTCCAGCCTCCACCACTACAAATGCTGAGTTTGCCCAGGCCCTGGGTGCTGCTCTGGGCTGCCCAGCCTTCATACCTCTCCCCAGCACTGTGGTGCAAGCTATCTTTGGTAGAGAGTGTGCCATCATGCTGCTGGAGGCCAGAAGGTCATGCCACAGAGGACACGCTGCTGGCTACCAGTATTCCTTCTGGAGATAGGGGCTCCCTGAAGGAAGTTGTAGCCTAAGTGGGGAGGCTCAGGACAGAGCACCAGACCTCAGGAGAAGCTTCCTCGTTATACTGTTAAAAGGCTCAGGTAATGCTGTATTTGAGCCCTTTCTGGTTCTGTGGCGTGTCATCCTACAAGGCTTTCTATGAAGGCTGCCCCGTCCCCATTCCTGCTGCCTGGTGACGCCCGCAGGGACGTGTCAGGACCCACAGTGGCCACATCAGCACCCACAGCTGATGACTCAGAAAAGACCACTTGTCCCAACCCAGACAGGAGCCCGAGGCTAAGGTGGGGACTAGGAGGTGGTATTGACCGGTAGTGGTGCCAGAGCCCCAGAAATCAAGTGACAGGCCCACACCCCTTCATCTCCATCCTGCCAAGTCCTTCAGGATAGTTTCTTCAGCTGAGGCGCAGGCTCTGCTGTGCTACGGCCAGACGCAGATGCAGCTGTGCAGGCCGTGGATGCACAAGTCAATGGCAGCCACAGCCACTACATCCAGACAGCAGCCCTGCCTCATTCGAGCTTCCTTCCTGAGGGTTATTTATCATCCCTTTAAAATTACAAATGCTCAGAGTGAGGCCATCTCTCTTGACTTTTGTTTTTACCAAAACTGGCCCTTGATGTTGATTGACCTAAATAGCAAGTCTCTATGGCCCTAGAAGTTGGGTCCATGGGCTGGCAAGCCTTGGTCTTCCCTGCTTTTAGGGGCACTGGTGTGGGTCCCACTCAAGCACATGGGCTAAGACTGGCAGAGGACGGCTTCTCCCAAGGAAGTTAGATTGCTAAACTGCCAATACCATGCAAAGTGGGCAGCATGCTAGGCACCAGAGACCAGTACTTGACCTTTTGGTGATCTCTGACCTCTGGATAAACCTCAGAATATTAAGCTATAAAAGAAACCGGACACAACATACAACATAGTGCAAGGTTCCTCTGTGTTCCTTCCACCCAGAATAGGACAGGCAGGGCTACAGATACACATGAGAGAAATGTTGGATCATTCCTCAGGACATTAAAGATGATTATTAACAAATAATGAGAAATCAAGTCACTTAATAATTTTGTTTTGTTTTAAAATTTTCGAGAAACTGTAGAAATTAATTGCAAGTAAAAATTCTAAACACTAGGAAAGAGGTATTATAGTCCCATTGACATACATTTTTGAACACAGAGGAAAGGCTTCAGTTGTTGGGTTTAGTGACATCAAAGAAAATGGCACTGTAGATCTCATATGATGCCAGGATTTAAAACTCAATGCTTATGTTACATTCTGTGTCTGTGAAAGATTGAAATGAATGACAATTTTCCTTCCTACTTTGCGTTTTCTTCATGAACATATATTAACACAATAATCAGAAAGGTAATTTATTTTTAAATAAGATCCACTGTTGAGCAAGTTCAAATTTGTTCACCTCCATGGTTACATTTGGTATTGGGCATTTTATTTGGGAGAATGTTGTTGCTAATGGAATTTTATTAATTTTTTTTTAGAGGCATGTTTTATTTATTTATTTGTTTGTTTGTTTTGTTTATACATGCACTGGGTACAGTCAGAAATGCGGGAGGGTGAGAGAATTCACCAGAGCCAGAGCGGGGAGCAGAGCAGGCAGAAGAACCGAAGTACACTGCTGAGGGGAGCAGCGGGCGGCAGGAGAGGTCTGCGCGCCATGTGGGACCCTCCTCTGGTGGCCAGGGAGCAGCTGGGGATCGAACCGGTTTTTTGATTATTCATTGCTGGTGTACAGACTGACGATGGAGCTTGTATCCGCCCTGAATTTATTTATTTATTTTGCTACGTGGAAGGGGTCTGGGGGAGAGATTTTCTGTATAGATACAATTATATCATCTGCCAGCAGGTAGTTTTACTTCATTTTCTCCAATTTATATGCCTTTTACTTCATTGTCTTGATAATTGTTCTGTCCAGGACTTTGAATTCAATGTCAAATAGTGGTGGTGAAGTGGACATACTTATCTTGTTCCTAATATCAGTCTTTTATCACTGCATAAGATGACAGATTTTGGGTTTGAGTAAACACCTTTTATGATGTTATGGAATTTCCCTTTTATTTTTAGCTTGCTAAACCTTTTTCACCCTTAAAACCGTGAATGATTTTCATTTTGTTAAATGAATTTTCTTCATCCATGGAGATGATCATGTATTTTCCCTTCATTCTATTACTATGGTGGGTTACACTGATTGAATGTCTAATGTTGAACCACCTTAACTTTTCAGGGGTTAATCCCAATTGCTCATGGACTATAATCCTTTTATTGGGTTGTTGGACTCAATTTGATAGTTTCATGATGAAGAACTGTGCATCTATTTTCATAAAGGACATTGGTGTTCCAGTTTTCTTTTGGTATCTTTGTCTGTTTGGTACCTGGGCATGCTGGCCTTTTAGAATATGTGAGGAAGTATTCTTTCCTTAGTCTGTTCTAAAGAGTTTGAGTGAGATTGGTGATAATTCTTTAAATGTTTAGAGGATATACCAATGATACCATCTGGGCCTGGGATTATCTGTGTTGGGAGGTTTCTGATTATTAGTTCAATCTCCTTGTTGTAGTTCTGGTCATATTTTTATTTCATCTTCAGTCAGATTTGGAAGTTTCTGTTTTTCTCAGAATTTGTCCATGTCACTTAGATTAGCTATTTTTGTTTGGTGTACAAAGGTAGATAGCATTCCCCACAAATTCTTTCAGTTTCTCTAGGTAGGTAGTAATGTTTTCATTTTATATTCTGGTTTTCATGCTGTACATCTTCTCTCTTTTTTATCATTTGATCTAGTTAAAAGTATTAATTTTGTTGGTATTTTTAAAGAAACAATTTTTGGTCTTGTTGATCCTTTCTATTCTGTTGGTCTCTGCTCTAACCTTTACTATTTTTTTCCTTTTCTGGCTCAGGTTATTTGATCTTCCTTTTCTCATTCCTTTAGAAAGTTCTAAAATTCCTTTAGGCTCTTCCTTCTATTTCTTTAGGTGCGGTGTTGTGTTGTTGATTTGATATATTTCTCCTTTTGTAATATAGGACTTATATATTTCACTCTGAACATTACTCTTAGTGAATCCCATATATTCTGGTACGTTGTGTTTTTATTTTCATTTGTGTCATGGTCATGGTCATTTCGACTTTGACCCTTTGCTTTAAGAGTGTGTTGCTTGATTTCCATGTCTGTGAGTTTTCCAGTTTTCCTTCCATTACTCATTTCTAGTTTCATTTCATTAAGGTTAGAGATTATTTTGTTGGAGACCCCTAAGGCATAAAGTGCTGAGTCAAGGAAAACATCAAGGTCTTGGCTAGAAGATTGGTCATGGCTAAAGACTGATCAGCACTGTTCAGAAGACTGGCCTGTGTACAGATCAGGATGTTCTTTCTTGTGTCTGTGAAACTATGTCTGGGGGACAAACTGGATTAGAAAAGAAACAGAATAACCTGATTGCACAGAACCTTGGCTGTGAATGTGTGCCCAGACAAGGCCAGATGCTAAGAGAATGATTCATTAGTCTAGTAACTAACCAGGAGGGGAGGGGGGCTGTTTGTATCAATAAAAATGAGTTCCACTGGGCACTCATTCCATTCGCATGGAATAAGAGGCCTTGTGTGCCCTGGATCCTGCTTCTCTTAAACTCTATTGTCTGTCGGTCATTTCTTTATTTACTCTGTTAAATCGGATTCCTCTCTCAACCCTATTCATTGGAGCTGTACTTGGCATTATTTGTATTATTTAATGTTTAGTTATTACAAATTTAACTAATTTAAAGTATTTAAAATTTACTGAGAAATGTTTTATGACCTAACATACAGTTTATCCTGGAGAATACTTCTTGAGAGAACATGCACTTGAGAGAATATGTATTCTGCTGGGGCTGAGTGTTCCGTATATGTGTTTGGTCTAATTCATTTATAGTGTTGTTCAAACCCCTTGTTTACTATTAATTTTCTGCATAAAAGTTCAACACACTATTTAAAGTGTATTATTGAACTCTCCAACTATTTCTAGAGAATCGTTTATTTCTGCCCTTTTCTCTATGTTTGCTTCATATATTTCCCGTACTGGTGTGATTAATGAGTTTGTTGAGCAAATGAGAAAATAACATCCAACATCATAATGCTAGCTAACTTTGATCCCTGACCATAGATCCCCACTCCACACTCTGAGGGAGCTACTGATATTTCTTCGTTTCACAGATGAGACAGTTGAGATACTGACACGGGAAAATAGTTTTCCTCTTCGCTCATATCGTGAGAGTGAAGAGGGAGCAAGGGTTACAATGTAGGAGTCTGATTCCAAATTCTGTGATCTTATCCATAGCTCTGCAAATGCACTGTTTCCTACATTGACAAGGAATCTGGGGAAAGATAAAGTGTTGCTGAAAGATAATACGTTTCTGTTTATGTTGCTAATGTAAGCCATTCTGTTTTCTTAGAGAAAGTTTCCCTATCATGATGGAAATGCTCATTTAGGTCACACAGTTCCTTTCCTTAAAAATATTTTAAAGTATTTTTAAAATCATTTTCTGCTTTATTTTCCTGATGTTCTTTCCCCACATTCCCCACTGAATTGATTTTCGTATGTTGAACCATCCTTGTGCCCCTGGGATAAATCGCACTTGATCGTTGTGTACTGTCCCTTTGATGCATTGTTGGATTCTGTTGGCAAGGATTTTGTTGAGGATTTTTGCATCAGTGTTCATTAGGGAGATTGGCCTGTAATTTTCTTTTTTTTGTGCTGTCTTTGTTTGGTTTTGGTATTAGTGTAATGTTGGCTTTATAGAATGTGTTTGGTAGTATTCCTTCTTTTTCAAATTTTTGAAAGAGTTTGTGTAGGATAGGAACTAATTCACTGCTGAACATTTGGTAGAATTCATTTGTGAAGCCGTCTGGGCCTGGGCTTTTGTTTTTGGGGAGTGCTTTGATTACTGCCTCAATTTCGCTGCTTGTAATTGGTCTGTTTAGGTGTTCTATTTCTTCTTCCCACTGAATATTGAGCCTGGCCCATGAGGGGCATCCCCTAGAGCTGTAACCTCTCACATGTCACAACCAGTCCCTATCGGAAGTGGGCAGGGCCATTCCTTTTAGGTAGTGACACTAGCACAGTAACAGGACATTCCTACAGTGACACATGGCTTTTGCTTCTACTGCTGTCAACTGATTTCCCTAAGTCGTATCACTGTCTTCTGTTTTGCCTGAAATCAGAATCTATAGGCATAAGGGGCCGGAACTTGGCCATGGCCAGTTTCATTTAACCACAAGACTGAGCCATGAGTCTTTACCATTTCTTTACCCAGAAGATCACATCTTAACCTTCACAGAAAGGGGTTCTTTCTTCCCCATCACACCTAGGGCCAGGGGTGTGCACTATCAAGTCTCTACAGGATGTGACAGATGGTTTGGTTTGGGGTAGGTAAGAGGGCTTCTGCTGAATCATTTGCAGAATCTCTAATACATGAGTGCATAGACTTTCTGTTTCTCTATATAACATTCAGGGACATTTAACAAATACTGTGTTTAGAAATTCTCACCTCAGAATTCATTTGTCATATATTCTATTTCCCCTCCAGTCTGGTACAACATCCCTTATTGTAATACTCCCTGCTATTAATTTCCTCTGTTTCTGACCAAGGACCAGGAGGCAGCCATGGAACCCTAAGTGAACAGAACAGAAAATCTGGACCATTCCAGCCCGTCCCTCAAAGTCTGCCCATGAGAAATCAGGTGTTGCAGAGAGCTTCTGGGCCTCTGGGATCCGTTTACCAAAGGAACTATGACAGGATGACATATGAGATACCAGGGAACGGTGAGGCCAGAGATGGGCTGACAACAGGAGCAAGAACTTCTCTCATGTACACTTTCCTCCATTCTCTCATTTTCACTTACACCGTTGCTTTTACCCAGCAACCTTTTGTAATAACTTTACTCTCCTTGCTTAATCATTGTCCAGAACCTCCAACATGAGATTGCAAATGGCCCCTTGTTTCCAGTCCCTACACCTGGGAACCTGAGGGTCCAGCTGTGACTGGACCAGGTGTCACTCACCAAAGTGCTACCCTTGACCTTGGACTTGAGGACTCAGCTTCCAGCCATTCACCCCACTCCCCCTCTCTTGGCACCACAAGCAAAGGACAGCTGTGCAGCTGCCAGTGTCTCAGCTACCTTCACAGAAATCCCTACTGGAAAATGGTGTTCAGTGAGTCCTGAGGAAATCACGAGGGCACATCACTGGGGTTAGCTGGGTCCCTTTCTCTCAGAAATCTCATCTCTGCCTCAGCCTTACAGCACAGGGCATCAGACGGTTGTTTCCTGTAGATGATATAACAGGCCAACGGGAAAGGTTTGCCCCAAGAAGGCATCCCTGGACTCTGCTCAGTGTCCCAAAAGAGGGTTTTCCCCGGTAAATGAAGTCCCACCTGATGCATGTAGAAGGGTGCACTGGGGCAGGGGTGGGGCACCCAGACAGCCTTCAGATAATTGAGGTTGTCATTTGGTAGCTGTTTTCAGCCCAAATGCAGCATAGGGGGAATCAGCAGTGAGGGAGACACAGGTCATTGCTATTAACCCACACCTTGCCATGTGCAAAACCTGTATAATTTTTAAGTTACTGAATTCTCCACCTTCTGCAGAGGATTGACCATTAATCTTATTTAAAAGTGAAACACTTAGGGCCTTCCCTGGTGGCGCAGCGGTTGAGCGTTGGTTTGCGAAGCTGCCTGCAGCCTCTGCAGCGCCAGTTCAATCCCCGACTGCTGGGCAAGGGTCCCACATGGCGCGCAGACCTCTCCCGCCGCCTGCTGCTCCCCTCAGCAGTGTACTTCGTCAGTCTGCCTGCTCTGCTCTCCGCTCTGACTGTGGTGAATTCTCTCACCCTCTGGCGCTTCTGACTGTACCCAGTGCTTGTGTAAATAAATAAATAAATCTTTAAAAAAAAAAAAGTGAAACACTCAGAGATATTAAGTGATGAGCCTGAGGTCACACGATTACACACACATACACACACACACACAGGATGCAGGCCACCAAGAAACAGGCCTCCCTCAATGTCTTCTAAGAAGTGGCAGAAGCCACTTTTTGTAAAGCAGATTTTGTAAACAGAACAGAATGTTTTCACAGTTGAAGTTTTCCCAGAATGGCTGTTAATGTGACTCTGCTGCTGTCTCTCAGGGATCTTTGCAATAAGGGCCATAAATATCTCGGGGGACTGGGTTATGGTGGGTTGGGCTGAAGGAGAGCTGCGAGCCTTTCTCTCCCAGTTGGAAAAGACCTGAACTGGGGGTGGAGCCCAGGCTCCTGTTCAGTTATGTGGCTCCATTGTCATTTCTGGGCCTCCCCCTCCCCCATGAAAGAGGAGGGGGCCACAGCAGACGCTCCTTAGTCCTTGTTACCCAGGAACCTCCCTCAGATGAGCTATGTGTCAAGGCTGCTCTTGGAAACCATGTATCTGTACCTACTCCTCGGTGTGTACCTACATATACATACATGGATACAGGACATGCATTTAGTATACAAATTGTGTATATTAACCTATGTATATATGTGTCACATATTTTTGTGTGTGCTTCTGTGGGTGGTTGTATTTTTTTTAATTCTACAAACAGTTGAAAATGAGACAGACGGGAAACAGAAAGGCACCCTGAGTCCATTATTGGCTGTGGGGGAGCAGGTGGTGGGAGTGGGGAGCAGGTGGCTGATCATTGTGCCTTTGTCCCCACAAGCTCCAGCTTCCCAAGCACTGAGCAGGGCAAGAGGGTTGTTCATCCTTGGCTTGAATTCTCGGCTGTGCTGCTACAGCCTCCATTGACACCCCTACAGGCCCAGGACTCCCTAGTTCTGGTCTGGAGAACCAGTATTTCTTGTCCCTGGCAAGGAGCAGAGGCGCTCAGGGACCTGAGATGCCAGAGATGGGTCACAGCCAGGAGCAGCAGCTGCTCCTCACGCGCGCTCAACCATGCTCTCCTTTTCCCTTCCCCGTCCACGTTAGCCTCCCGGCCTTTGGTAGGAACTGTATTCTCCTTGCTTAAACTTTTGTTTGGGAGTGTTTTTCCACAAGGAAAGGGCATGGACCCTTTCACTGTCTCTCTTTGAGCTTTGTCTTGGTGTATTTATCTCACGATGCTTCTCAGCACTCAAACAGTATGTCAAGTCATTGTTCTCACCTCATTTTGAAAGTGACCAAGATCTTTGAGGTGTTCCGTTACAGAGGCCTTTGTGGGTAACAAGAAGTGGGAAGCTCAGCAATCAAGAAAGATAAACTCATGCCATTCACAGCAACGTGGATGAAGCTAGAAGAATTATACTCAGTGAAATAAGTCAGAAGAAAAAAAGCAAAATATGTAATGGTTTCACTTATAGGAGGATTATAGGGAAACCAAATAAGACATCAGTGTAAAAAAATAATAACAGTACAAAACACAACAAAGCAAAAACAGACAATTATAAATCAGAGACATACTGTAGGGGAGGAGGAGGGAGAGGGATCAGAGGGAGGGAGGGAGGCTCACAGGGGGCTGAGGTGATGGTGCAGGGTGCACTGGTGAAAGAAATTCTATGGAGACTACACCTGGGGGGGAGCAAATATTGTTTAAAAATTAACAATGGTGGAAAAAATTAAAAAATAAATTTAAAAAACAAGATGTGGGAAGGCACCGCTTGAAAGGTAACAGGAATCAAGGGGAATAAATCCCCCGGGTGAAAATGGAATTCTATCATGGTGTGTGTGTGTGTGTGTGTGTGTGTGTGTGTGTGTGTGTTGGGCTCGGGGAGATGTGCACACACAACCATGGCTGAAGTTGACTCCAAAGCCACAGGTCAGATTGGCATCCAGACCTGGGAGTGGGGGCGCCAGGCAGGCCAGGTGCAGGGGACCCAGAGCCAGCAGAGTCTGACCCCACAGTGTGGCCTCCACACCCAGAACTGAGTGTCTATGTGGTCACCAAGACCTTGGATATCAAGAATGTGGCAGTGACCCTGATGTCTGGGCTGGAGGCACCACCTGAGCCTCCCTGATGTGGTGTGACTTCAGGAAGAAAAGGAACTGTGCTGTGTCTTCCATCTCAGCGTTCAGACTGTACCTCACACCCCAAAGCAGTCTGTCCAGTCCTGCTACAGACTCTCCCTGCTTCCTCGCAGGGGGCTATGGCTCAGGTGGGCAGCAAGGGTGTGAGACCGGGAACCGGGTTACCATGCAAGACCAGGACACTGGCTCAAAGACTGACCATGTTTCACTAACCCAAGTTTGTTCTAAAATCCCTGCATTAAGTGACTTTTCTCTTGAGAGTTCCTTTTCCATGTCCACCGTGGGAATCCCCCAAGATACTGAGAATAAGGTGATACAGGGCACATCTAGTTTCTGAGGAAGCAACTGGTGTTCAAAAAACATCAGGAAATACTAATTCCTTCTCTGTTCCTCTGCCCCCTTCTGTCCCTGCTCTAGAAGCACAGGAGGAATCTCATCAGGCCCCTGACAGTCTGCACTCAGAACAGCCGCCAGGGCGGGGTGCAGTGGGTGCAGCCCTCCTCTCCAGGACACACCTCCGGTCCCCTCTGCTCTCCTGACTGGGTTGGGAAGCCACACACCTCCCCAACACTCTCTGATGGAAATTCTCAGAGCTCAAGGCTGGGTGGGACCTCCTAGACTGGGTCTCAAGTGAGCTTTTCCATATCTCCTGCCAAGCTTGCCTGTCAGGTAGGAAACACATCAGAGCAGAGGGGCAGGTCCACCCTCCCCCACACTCTACCTGCCTGAGCTGCATTCTGGAGGAGCAGCGTTAGGGGTGTGGACTCCAGAGGCAACGCTCAGATATTCTCCTTGCATCCATCTTCTCCTGGCCAGCACATGGTATAGAGGACGCAGGAGTGATGCCCAGGTGGGGACAGTTATTTTGAATGAGAGGCGCTCTCTCCTTGTAAAGAGGAACCCAGTTTCTTAATGGGGTTTACATGCCTCTCCATGTCCCCGAGGACATCAGTACACTTAGACGAACACACTGGCTTCTCAACTCTTTCATTAGCTCTAAAATACCCAGACAGGAGAGCCAGGCCTCTCATCCCACTGGAGCACATTCAGGAGACGGCGGGAGGACCTCGGCTTCATCCTGAGGCTGGCAGCTAAGGACGCATCAGGCAGCTGGTGTGTGGCCTCCTGCCCTCCCACCCTCACTCTGTCTTACACTCGCCCTCCAGGCTGTGTGCCCATGCGGTTCGCCCCAGACCCTGTCACGTCCCACTGACAGGCAGGCGTAAGGCCTAAGACAGGGACATGGGCGACGCTTGTATGTATGGAGGACTCTCCACACTGCAGACACAGAGCAGCAGGCCGTCTCCCCAGGAAGGGGCAGAGGAAAATGGGGATTACACCTGAAGGGGCTCAGAGACTCCCACTGGGAAGAGGAGGAAATTCAGGGGGGAGGTACAGGGAGTAACAGGACAAGGGGTGTGAACTTGGTGCCCCCACACTGTGCACCCCATCATGGTGTTTGTAACGCTGATGTTCTGAGTACTTTACCACAATAACATGTAGTCACAAAACGCGAGACTCCTCTGTGCCCAGAAGACACTAAGCGCTCATGATCAAGAAGTTGCTGGAGAAAGTGGGCAGCAACCTCCTTGCACTCCCACGCCTGCTTGGAGCAACTTCTCCTTCAGCTACTGGAGTGTCTGCAAGGAGAAAAGGCACCGTGTCTGTCTCTGTTCACCCCCTGGCAGCCCCACCTCACCCTCCCGCTGTGAACGTGGTTCTGAAGCAGAACCCTGGTGTGAGCTCAGCCCAGTGGGGCATCTGAAGGGGCGCAGCTAGACTGGGAGGAGGAGCTCTGGGGGAAGGGTCGGGGTGGGGGACCCTGCCCATTTCCACGCTCCTTTGTCTGACTTTGAGATCACTGAGCTTCCTAATGTCCACATTTATGATTTGGGTTTGTTTCATAAAAATTGAAACTTTTCAGTCATTGGTGCCTTCCATGCTTTACTATTTTGTTCCCCCTCATCTTCTTGGTCTCAATATACATCTGTGCATTATCCCAATTCTCCCATCTTTATGCATTTTCCATTTTTTCTTTCTATTACTGAAAAGTACAGAGAAATTACAAATTCATTCATGAAGACCACAGACCAGCTGCGTCTCCCGACACGTTGGCTAAGCTCAGGTCTGGGCCTCTGTCCCAGGTCAGAGCAGCTGAATCACGGGCAGCCGAGACAGGGGGATCAGGGATTGAGCCGGTGTCACAAGCACACATGCCTGCCCCGGAGGGTGGGCCTAAGCCTGTGAGTGGTTCCTCCTGCCTTCCCCTGAGCCTGTTGGGTGAAGGGGGAACCCCAGGTTGTGTCCCAAGAGTTCAAGGAAATTTCTCTATCAGAAAAAGTGATAGTGCTGCCCAGCAGATTAGAGTCAACAATGGAAACAGTGAAAAATCCTTGTGGTTTGTGACAAGATGCCGTCAAAGGATAACCAACGGCTCGAGGTCAAAATTATATGCGATCATCATTAATTATCTAAGTTGCCAAAATTTCATAAATAAGATCACTGGGTATTTAACTCACTGTGCCCAACACAGTTACATAATGACTCACCCCAGCATTGCTGAACACACTTGGGGTTTGCAACTTGGGGGTAGGAGGAAACAAAAGCCATCAAAAGAACAGGACATGACAAGCCATTAACACACAGTCACACCTGGGACAGGAACCAGAAAGAGAAGACACTTTTACATGTTTCTGCTTCTGGTAATCAGGAGATGCAAAAAAAATTATATCCAGGTTAGAGATCATGGTGTTCTCCAACCTATTTTAATTTAGGAAAGAACACAGACAAGTAATGTAAACTGTATGGTGATTGCCACATCCAAAAAGTTTCATAGCTTGAAATGTTTCCAGGCAACAGCTGACAGTGCTCAAGCACCTGTTCAGAGACTTGGAGTCCTCACCTGAAGTGGGGCCTCAGGGTCAGAGCCTTAGCCCACATCATGACATTCACAAAGTCTCAGCCAGTGACAGAAGTGACCTGGGACACATAGAATGACTGATAAAGTTGCTTCTACTCCTCAGTCTCTCCCTCTATTTCCAAAACTACTTTCATAAGGGACTTTACACCTTTGACCTAGCAACAAGTTCAGAGCAACACTGACCTTAGGACGATCCTGGCCTGGCCCACACACGAACTCAAGTAGAGTCTCTGTTCCTCACCCACCCCAGCAGTTTCTGCTTGTCTGAACTTACCAACACATGATCGATGACCAGGCTCTTGACTACGTGTTTCAGTAGACACCACTGCCTCCTTCTGTTGCATAGAAATAACTCTTAGGTTATCACCATAAGTAGTTTACATGGTAGGATTGAACGGGCGCTCTCATCTTAAGAAGCATTTGCCTAAACACAAATTTAGGCGACTGGTCATATTCCATCAATAGAGGGTCTGTGTTAGAGTTGGGGGTCAACCTGCAGGCAATGTCCATTCCCCAAGCCCCAGTCCAGGGTCTTCTCCTCCTGGGCGAGGTCACACCTCCATGGCCTCAGGATGTGGTTCTTAAAGTTCCCCCACCACACAGACCAGAAGGAAGTGGGATATGGCGAAATGCATAACTTAAGAATGTATCTAACCAAGAGGGGCTAAGTGGTCACTGAGCCCGCCCCTTCTGACTTCACCTCCAGGGTTGAAAAGCTGGAGGGAGGAAGCAGAGACCATATCAGACCTGATCAGCCTCAGAGAAGATGCTGCCCCTCCTGTCCCTGTTGGCCAGTGTCCTACTCTCCAGGGTTGAAGGAGGTAAGTGACCTTCTTACCTAGTCTCAGCTCCACCTTCACCACACAGGTGGTGCGCTTAGTCCACTTGCGACACTTTCATGGTGTTCACTGAGGCTTGTGTGAGCCTTCTTTTCTCAGTCTACTCCCAGAAATTTGCTGAAACCCAGAAGTTTCTCTGAAAATACAGGCACAGAAATCACAGCAAAGGAAATTACTTCCACGAGACCTGGGGTGTCAGCTCCTTCCATGACTCTCACTCCTGTCACCTGAACAGGGCCTTATATTTAGGAAGAGGCAGGATTCAGGGGAGGGGAGAGCTGGAGTTGATGTCCATAATGTCCATTCTGCACACCTAAGACAGGCTATGGCAGGAGCTGTCCTATGAACCAAGAATGAAGGAGTTTTCTTACACTCAGGATCTGATTGTCACCTTCTCCCTGTCTCCACTATCTGGCTATGCAAATCCAGAGGAAAACTCAGACACTAAATGAGCCATGGCATGTGGCCTCACCATGCTCCCAAGGCCTAATGGACACTGACTCCCACCAGGCTCAATTCCGCCCCATCCCCAGCCCAATCTGATTTTCAAACTTGTCTGATCTTCCCCCTCGATCCTCTAGTCAATTTCTAAAAAGACAAATCTGTTCTGGGAATCAAATTGCATTAGCACCACTCCTCTCTGCTGCTGACAGAAGAATTGGAGTACTCATTGTGTGCCCAACAAGCCTTTTTGGGGTACTTACCACGCGGTTGACTCAGGATGAGGAAAATGAGCCCTGAGTTTTCCACTGCACAGAATCCAATTTTTCAGGTCTGAGACTAGGCCAAGCCTGGAGTAGGCAGGACACAGTTTGGCTGAGAAATGTGTGACAAAGAATCACACAGGCTAGGTCAAAGCAATTAATTTCAGGTCGTGAAGACATCTATCCCAAGCATACATCCTTCCCCGGGACATGTGTTTGAGGCTTTGATATTCAGTCGGGCAGAGCTCCCCGCTCCACAGAGGAACTGAGAACCAGGCGAGGAAACATTCCCATGTCCCCATGAGCCCAGGATGCCCGAGTCCATATCCCATGGTGTTGGGTCCTTGAAGACCACAACAGCCCACCCCAGCCTGGGTCATCTCATCCATTGTTTCTGCCTGCAAGGCAAAGCCTGAATCTTTTTTCTATGAACAAAGAGATCCAGGGAAGTTTCTCTTTCAGGAGAGATCTATGGGGGCAAAGAGGCCAAACCACACTCCCGGCCCTACATGGCACTTGTACATTTCTATAGTGACAAAGACGGTAATTTGCACAGATGTGGGGGTTTCCTGGTACAAGACAACTTCGTGTTGACAGCAGCTCACTGCAAAGGAAGGTGAGAACAAATGGGGCCTTGTTTCCTGGGACCCCGTACACGCCCCAGGCCATTCAGGAAGGTTCCTGAGCACACAGAGGAACCCGGTGACCCTCATGGCTGGGCAGAGGCAGTGTGGGGTTCCTGGAGCATCGGGGGGAAATTCCCAGCCCGAAGGCCCATCAAGGCTTGGGTCACCCCTGCACAGCAAAGAAGGGGAACACCCACCCTCCCCTCCTTCCAATCTACTCAGCTGGGGGTCTAGAGGTTGAACCTGCCCTCCAGAGACAGTGTTGAAGCTCCCGACTTCACATCCTCCTTGTTTTACAGCAAAATGACTGTCATGCTGGGAGCTCACAACATCAAAAAGAAGGAAAACACCCAGCAGGTCATCCCTGTGATCCAAACCTTCCCCCACCAGGACTATGATGCTAAGAAACATATCAATGACATCATGCTGTTGAAGGTACTGTCTTGCTGACTTTCAGGGTCAACTGACAAGTTACGGGAGCGAGCACCTCACCATGGGTATGAATTCCCATCTCCCTCCAACAGGATGCTCGTCCTGGGTCAGTGAACAGAGGAGGCTGGGGAGAGACTCTCGTGGGGGTTACAGGAGGGCAGTGGGTACAGGCAGCCTCCCCACAGGCCTGGGCCCAGTGTAAGACAGGACATGAAATGCCCCCATCTCTCCTTTCTGACCAGCTGGAATCCAAGGCCCAGCTCACCAAGGCTGTGAAGCCCATTGCCCTGCCACATCCTCAGGACATGGTGAAACCCGGGCGGGTGTGCAGCGTGGCAGGCTGGGGAAAAACAGCTGAAGGCAAGCTTTCAAACACACTTCAGGAGGTGGATCTACAAGTGCAGAAGGAACAGAAATGCAAGGATCTCTTCAAAAATTACAAAAACTCCATCCAGCTGTGTGTGGGAAACCCTAAGTCCAAGAAGGCCTCTGGAGGTGTAAGGAGACAATCCCCTTCCCAGTCTTGCCCCAGGGTGTCTGTGACATTGGGGTGCATGACCAGGCTTCCCCCATATCACAGTGTACAGTGGCCAGGTTCCACGCGTGGGTGGAAGCACGTTCTTCCCAGCATGGGGGCAGGTTCTCCCTCCATCAACCTCTGGGCCTTTGTCCTGGGCCAACAAGAAGGAGCCTGGGCCTGGGCTGAGCTCAGGGGGACACAGCCAGCATTGGCAATGGTGGGTGAAGTCACAAGGCCTGGACGCTGTTTGTCCCACCACAGTCAAGGCCTGGTGTCTGATGACCATTCAGTCCCTTCCCTGGGACACCTGAGCCCTGAGAGGGAAGCAGAAAGCACTGGGGGGATGACGAAGCTGAGAGGAGAGAAGCCAGAGGGCCATGGATGAGACTTGTCACTTTTCTGTCCACAGGGGGACTCTGGGGGCCCATTTGTGTGTAAAGGTGTGGCCCAGGGCATCGTCAGCTATGCTTACAAGCATCCTGAGGTCCTTCCCCGGGTCTTCACCAGGATCTCCAGCTTTGTGCCCTGGATCCACAGAACAATGAAACTCTCCAGGGATAACTAGACCACTGCCACCTGTTCATGGTCTCCATCTGAACTTATGTGGGCGTGACTGACTCTTAATAAACACCATTGCCCAGTGAGAATATTTGTGTTCTCTCTGTCTGTTGAATGAAATCAGCCATGTGCCGGGTCATTTTCCCCATCTTCTCGTGTCCTCCCATCAACCCCTCCCCTCTGCCACCACATGCCACCAGCTCCCACCTATGCATCCCCAGCCCATCCGCAGCAGCACAGGTGGCCCCTCTGCCTGGCCACAAGGAGGGACTGTCTTCCAACAGAACAATGGAACTCACTTCCCAGAGACCCTCAGGGAGGCCTTGGCTCCTTCCTGGATCCCAGCCCAACCCCCAAAGCAGAGGACTGGGAGGAAGCATTTGTGCCCCACTTCCCACACCTGATGTAGGCTGGATCCCAGCAGCCCCACCTCTCCCTGAGCCCCCTCCCTGGTCTCCCTGTGGCTACACCTCAATGGGCCGTCTACTCTGGGCTCTGTCGCCGCCAGGTCCTGTCTGCCAGCAACCCCCTGTGTTTGCAGCAGGGCCTTGAGGAGGACCAGGTTGTATCCCCCTAATCCTCACAGCACCTGTGACAAGGTGACAGATTGTGTCCCCACCTTAGACACACCTCCCACTGGAGAAGGGTTACTCAGCCCTTGTCCACCAGCTGCCCCACAGCCTTTGCTAGAGCTAAGTCAGCTGCCAACTACTCGCCTATTAGCTTCATGTCTTCATGTCCCTCTTGGAAGTATCTTGCCAGCTGATATCTTGAATAAGGGCCATGTCTGTTCCATATGAGATAGCCATTTTTATTTACTTAAGACATCTCCATAGCATTTCCCATTTTGAGGCTGCACCAACTTGCATTCCCACCAGCAGTGATATGAGTCATTCTCACAGGGGTGAGGGGGTATCTCATTGTGGTTTTGATTTGCATTTCCCTTTCATTGATAATAAGTGGTATTGAACAAATTTTCACATGTCTGCAGGGCCTATGAAATCCTTCTTTAGAAAAATATCTATTTAGGCTGCTGCCCCATTTTTTGATTGGGTTGTCTGCTTTTTTCATTCTTGGATTATTTAAGTACTTTGTGTATTTTGGAAATTAGCCCCTCATCACATATGTGATGTGCAAATATTTTTCCCTATAGGTTGCTTATTTTTTGTGTATGATGGTTTTGTTACAGGGCAGGGAGAGGAGCACCCCCCACCACATCAACACAAAACATATGATACTTTAATGAAAAGGACTTTAATACAATTAGTAAACAATACAGGAAAGGCAAAGAATATAGTTTCCAAATCAAGCACCCAAAGTTACCTGTCTCCTCATGGGTAAAAGTCCACCCAAGCATGATTGGCCCAGAGCAAGGCCCCAAAGACTGCCACAAGTTTAAAGCATCTTCCAGTGGGGACCCACAGAAGAGGATCAGAAACAACCAGACAAGTCTGGGTGGAAAAGAGCAAAATCAAAATCAAGATAAAAGCTGCTATTGACACCTCCCCATGAGTCTCACCCACATCTGTGTCACCCAGTCCACCACCAAAAGGCAAGAGCACTTTCTTCACGTGACTCCTGGCACCATGTGCCTCCTCTTGGTCTCCTTCTGGCTCTCCATCCTGCTTCCTTCCTTCCTCAGTCTCCTCTGCAGCTTATTCTTCTCCATGCTCAGCTTCACTCTCCTTTTGGGTGGTGCAGGACAACTGGAACCTCCCCCTATTTGGGAAACAACTCTGTTACAGTTTCTTTTGAGGTACAAAAGCCTTTCAGTTTAATGTAATCCCACTTGTTTATTTTTACTTTTGTTTCCCTTCAGAGTTATATGATAGCCTGCTGACCCAGGAAGCATCACTCAGACCCCTACCATGGAAAAAGCAGCTGGTGATAAACACAAAAGATAAGCTTGTAATCAGCACACTAGGGTTAAATTTGAGGTAGTGGAGGATGGGCCTCAAGGATGGGCCCACCTGACCCACAACGGGATGATAAAGGTCTCAGCAGCACACAGTCAGCAGGAGAAACTGCTCCAGTAAGACCGTTTTACCTAGAGATACAATCCAGAGAAGTTAGTCAAACTCACAGGAAGAAGGCCCTAAAGGCTGTGAGGAACTTGGGGAAATGCTAAAGATCCTGCTCCTCCCAATATAATATGCATCTTTAGATCCTTAGGAGCAGGGAAGGCCAAGACTCTGTTGCCAGGCCATCTAAAAGCCACCTTTGTTGAGCCCCAGGTCTAAAACCTCATTGGAAAATATCACTTCTACCAACTCATGTCCTAGTACTATACCCTCCCCTGCGAACCTGCAAGCTGTCTCTCCTGCACCCCCAGTTTCTCTGGCAATTTTTACATTCATATCGTCCTGCGCCACATAGGGGTTTGGCATGTGTGTGTACTGAAGCAGTTGTTATGGCTGCACTATGTCCCTGCCAAATAAATGTATTGACATCCTAATTCTCAGCACCTCAGAATGTGATCTTAATGGAAAATAAAGTCATTACAGATGTAATTAATTAAGTCAGACTGGGGTCAAGTGGGCCTTATTCCAACACAGCTGACATGCTGATGAGGAGAGACTCAGGTGCTGGGGGAAGGCCAATGAAGGCAGGGGAGGCTGCATGAGGTCGCTAAAGTCAAGGGTCACCAGCAGTCACTGGGAGCTCAGGGAGAGGCTGGGATAGACCTTTCCACATGGCCCGCAGATGGAACCAGCCCTGCAGCCACCTTGATCTCAGACTTCCTGCCTCCAGACCTGAAAAAATTAATTTCTGTTGTTTTAAGCCACTGCCTTGGAATATTTTGCTAACTAACTCTAGGAAGCTAATACAGGGGTTCAAGCAGAGTTTTAGGGGTTTGGGGTTTTGTCCAAAAAGCACCATATCTTTTCATAAATATTTTATGTTAACAGTGGGGTTTGCCATTCATACATACCAAGGGAAGAATCTGTGATGAGTAGGATAAAAAGACCATTAAAATGACATTTACAGTTGTATAATAACGTTATCTCAATAAAAAAAAGATATAATTGTTTAAGAACATATATTTAATTTTAAAGATTTATTTTAATTAATTTATGCATGTAAGAAAGGGGCTGTTATCCAGAGGTGCAGAAGATGAGAGGATTTACCAGAGACAGAATGGGGAGCAGAACAAGCTGTTCCAAAGCTGAGGGGAGGAGGGGGTGTAGGGTAAAGAAAATATCAGGCTTTTCTGCCCTTCCGCCATCAGGATAGATGATGGATCCTAGTCCTGAATGTATGCCTGATGGCGGGCACCTGGAATAGGGTGTGGGCATAGGTAGATGGGATTCAGCTGAGCTGAGACTGTGCTTTTAAGGGCAGCGTCACGGGGGGGACGCCTGTAGCAGCAGCAGCAGCAGCAATAGCAGCAGCAGCAGTAGAAGCCGAAGCCGAAGTCGAGAAGCAGCAGAACGAACGCTAGAGAGCCCAGATAGAGTGAAGACTTGCTGGGAGGCCTGCCAGCCTCCCAGCCCCCCCAGCCAGCACCCCTGCCTGCCATATGCCTGGTGAACCCCAATAAAAGACCTGCAAAACTACTGAGGACTCTGACTCCTCCTTTACCCGGTCTGCATGGGATCAGAAAACCTGCACTGTGCCCAGTCCTGCCTTACAGGGGGCAAGCAGGAGAGGTCTGCTGCGCCATGTGGGTCACCTCCCTAGCCTGGGATCAAACTCAGGCCACAGTGGCTGGCAATAGCTTGATAGAGCTGATACTTAACCCCTGTGCCACCAGGGAGGCCCTAAAAACATACATTTAGAGAGGGTAGCTCCTGTCTGTGTCAGAAAATTCTTTTCCACAGTAATGAGACTAACAGCACTTTACTCCTGCTCCATAACCACTTTACTCCTGTCTTTATACCCAGTTTCCTGCTCTGCTCCAGCTCTGCAGCCTTTGCCTTCAAGAAACTGCCACCCTGCAGGAAACTTGCCTCCAGGCCAGGGAGGCACCTGGGTGCAAATTGAAGAAGACAGCAACTTGGGGGAGCTCTTGCAGACACTGAGAGAGAGCATCTCCTCATGGCCTTACCCTAGTCCTGCCCAGAACAGCACATCTGATATGGCACATCATATCAGGCCTCCAGTTGGCCTCAGAATAGTTCAAATGAATTTTTACTCAAAGTCACCATCATGAAGGACACTGCCAGGCATCTCCACCAAAATGAAGAGGAGCCAAGCAGACATGAGCAAAGGGCAAGTTAGGGCCAAGGAAATTTGCGGCAGCCTCTGCCTCTGAACGCCAGTGAACTTACTGGAAAGAGGGAGGCTTTCACTCAAACACATCAGAGTGAGTAAGACCCCCTTCCCCTGTGCGCTGGACTGGACAGTCAATGACGGGTAAGATCGGGGGCAGACTAAAGAAGGCACTGGCCAGCCTCATGTCTGTGACTCCTGACGGACCTAAGACAGGCGCAGTCCCCGAGGGGCTTCATCATGATAAACTTTGGCATTCAGATCAAACAAAGCCCACATGCCTATAAGCCTAATTTAGGCAACAAGCCCGCAGTAATTCACCCCTCCTTTGATGGAAACAAGGCTGCTAAGAGCGTCACCTGCAAACAAGCCTGATGGAATTACCTACAAAGCAGTTTAACCATTAATCAGATAGTCATTGTTTCAGAAACAGTAACAACTTAGCAACCTGCCTATAATCATACTACTTTTTCGCTTACTTTGCTTTTTCTTTATATGTGTACAATCAGTTTCAGGAAATGCATGATAAAGAAAATAGTGTGTGGCAATAGTAGTTTTATAATAATCACAATACTTCTCACATGAGACAACACCATAAAAATCAAAATGCTTACGTAGAGAATATATTGCTCGTGATCACTAAAAGTAAAAGGTGCCAGTAGGTAAATATCAATGTTTTTGATCATTGTGGTTTTGGGATACGAATCAAGAAAAGCTAGCTTAAAGAATGCTGTTCTGTGTAAACAAAACTGATTGTGTAGATTGAGTACTTTGAGATTGTTTGCTGTGCCATGCCATAGAACATCGATCACATGAACATGAATAACAAAGTAGATGTCTTATGCTGAGAAAGAATTAAATTGTATGAAATCATCTATTGTTAGAAAAGGTATAAAAGTCTATGATGATTTTGAGCACATTACATTCAGATCTTCACTCTTGAAGTGTGTCTGTCTGTCATTTATGCGCCGATTCCTTGAGCATCCTCACAGTTCTTCAATCCTGAGACAGTCCTGCTAGTCTACCGCTGCACTAGTCCACGGCAGAAATTCTTTTCTACAAGCTGGAAATGGGTGAAGTTAATAACTGTGCTGTGACTTGGTATTTTTCCAGGGGGATCTAAAAGACATGGAAGGCAAATTGTCCTTGCAGGCCCACAGTCTCCATGAGTCAGCACTGCAGTTGTACAGAGGACACTTAATCAAATCCAGGCAAGAGCATCCCCGGTGGCGCAGAGGTTGAGCACCGGCTTGCAAAGCTGCCCACAGCCTCTGTAGCACCGGTTGGATCCCCGGAGGGTCCCACACGGCGCGCAGACCTCTCCTGCTGCCCGCTGCTCCCCTCAGCAGTATACTTCGGTCCTTCTGCCTATTCTGCTCCCTGCTCTGGCTCTGGTGAATTCTCTCACCCTCCCGTGCTTCTGATCAGCTTCTGACTGAACCCAGTGCTTGTATAAATAAATAAATAAATCTAAAAAAAAAAAAAAAAACACACAAAGCCAGGCAAAATTCAAGGAAAAGAACTGCCTTCCAATGAAGGCCCATCTGGTGCAACTTTATCTATATTGCCTCAGATCATTCTCATGACATATATGCAAAAAAAAAAAAAGGGGGGGGGAATAAAAAAGAACTCCAACCTAAGTCTCACAGCTTTTAAAAATTGACTCAAATGAGTCGTAAATCTAAATGTAAAACTATAAAACATATAGGAAAAAAAAAAGAAATCTTTGTGACCTGGAGTCAAGCAAAGAATTCTTAGACATAACACTGGAGATTTCTTTGTTTCTTGAATGGCACATGCTAGCCTGCAGATACGTTTGGTAAGATGGAGTAGTGTAAAGGGAAGTAAATTCTGTGAGACCAATGACAAGATGAGGATCAGCAGTTGCAATAGGACCAAGGCTCTGGGTATCATTGAGGGAGTTCTCAGTTGTATATTCTGTTCAACAACAGTTGGGAGACAAGAAAGTCAGGACCACAGGGAGTTCCAAAGCTTTCAGATTCCCTGGGGGCCTAAGCAAGATTGTTCAAACAGTGCATGGGCAGCTGAGGGAATTGTGGAGGGAGGAAATGCAACTCAAGAATAGGATATGTCAGGTGGTCAGGCAGAGCTGTATGAGTAACTCATCTCTTCCCTAGATTCCATGAGCCCCATGAGGGACCACAGTTTAGCGCTTACCCTGAAAGCCAGGTCTTGGAAGTTCAGGCCTCACTTCACGTTTAATAAAACAGATGGCAGCTCTGGGGCAGCTGCTGATCTGAAAGACAGTCAGCTTAGAATGAGGGAAGAAAATCACCACGCAGTTCCTGTGGCTATCGGCCTGCCCTGCCCTGCCCTGGCTTGATGGATTACAAAACCCACAGCTGGAAAATAGAAGCAGCACTCGCTATGGGCAGCCTCTCTGAGAAGATGTGTCGTCTTCCTCTCACCCTGTTGTTCACTATCCTGTGCTCCAGGGCTAAAGCTGGTGAGTCTCGGGCCCTTTCCACCCAAAGCTGTAGGATCAGCTCCTACAACAAAGTTTAGTCTGAATAGAGTTGACTCTCAAACAGGGTTCCAGGCTCTCTCTTCAAGAGCCAGAGTGGAAGCTTCCACTTGGGATGTGCCCACCCATTGTCTGCACATGTAATAGTTCCCAGAAACCCCACAATGATTGGGGGACATCCCAGAGCAAGTAGAAAAGGAGACATGTGTGTCTTCTCAACACAGAAGGTGAGAGCATGTATGAGGGCCTAGGCCCCCTTCATCCTCTCCATTCCAGACCGCACGTTGTCTGGTAATATGGCCGTTCAGAACCACTCACAGGCTGTGCAGAAGGATGAGACAGGAGCCTGGAGTGGCTGGCTTAGTGAAAAGGAGGGCTGAGGCAGGGGCAGAATGGGACCAGGGGAAAGCCCAGGTGAGCAACACCTGCATGGTTGCTGCGCCTCGATGACAGGAGAACTCAGTGGGAGGCTGCGGGAGGGGAAGGAGGCACCAAATACGTGAGAGGGAGGATGGGCAGACCACAGGGTGAGGGTGAGTGAGGAGAAGCCTCTCCCTCTTGAACCCAGCTCGCCCGTTCTGTGGAGAGAACACCAATGCTTGTGCTCAGGCCTGGGTTCTCTGTTCCAGGGGAGATCATCGGGGGCACAGAGTCCAGGCCACACTCCGCCCCTACATGGCCTATCTGGAAATTGTCCTTCCCCAGGGTAACCTAGCCACATGCGACAGCTTCCTGATAAGAAGGAACTTTGTGCTGACAGCCGCCCACTGTGCAGGAAGGTGAGAATTCAGGGCTGTCTACCCCAAACCAGAGCTATAGAGCAAGAGTAGGAACCAGGAGCACACCCTTGGGGGACCCGAGGAGAGGCCCTTGGCCTGGGTCAACCTTAAGAGGAGGCAAACTTGGGCAAACATCACTGAAGAGATGCCCTGATCCTCAGTCTCGGAAAACACAACTCCCCTACAAAGGATCTCTCTTGCTCCTGTGTGGGTGGTGCTCCTACAGGGCGCCCTGAATTAGGAAGTGCTGACCCTGCTGGGTCCTCCATGGCCTCTGCTCAGTCCCCAGCTACTCCAAGGTCCTGGAAATTATATCTGATTCCTGAAAACTTTCTTCTCTGAGCAAGATCTGAGCCCCCCCAATGCCAGAAGTGGACCAAGAGAAGAGGGGTGGCAGCATCAGGTGACCCAGTGAAAGACTCCACTTCCTGTTCCCCAGAACGGCACAACTCAGACCATCACTGTCTCCCCTTGTCATTCCGTCCCCTCACAACAGGCTCATAGTGGTGGTCCTGGGGGCCCATGACACAAGACAGAAGGAAGACATGTGGCAGCAACTCAAGGTCATAAGACAGTTTCCTCATCCAAAGTATGTCGACGTGAGTGTCCAGCACTACATCATGTTACTGAAGGTGATGACGTGTTCCTCCCTTCTCTACCTCCTGTCATCTCAGTCTTCTCTTGCGGGTCCCCATACCTCCAACCTGCCTCCAGACTGCACCCCAACAATCTGTCCTGGATGTGACCCTCCCGTGGCACTATTGGTGCTGTCCCTCCCACCTTCCTCTACTGCCCCCTGTCCGTTGTCCAGAGCTGACAGCCCCTCATTCCCCTCACAGCTCAAGGAGAAAGCCAACCTGACCCTGGCAGTGGGGACCCTCCCCCTGGCACCCCAATTCAATGTCATCCCACCTGGGAAGATGTGCCGGGTGGCAGGCTGGGGAAGAACAAACGTGTCCGGCCCGGGCTCCCACACTCTGCAAGAGGTGAAGCTGAGAGTCCTGGAACCCCAGGCCTGCGGACACTTCCCCAAGTTTGACCACAATCTCCAGCTGTGCGTGGGCAATTCCAGGAAGACAAAGTCTGCATTCAAGGTGATCCTCGGAATAGGATGCTTCTCCACAAATCACTCTGCAGGGACTAGACTGTCCTGAAGGAGATGGGGTAAAGGGTGCCGGGCAGCGCTGGCTTTGCGATCATGGCGCCTGGGAGGCGGGAATGTCTCTCTGTGGAGCCTCTTGCGTGGCCGCGTGCAGCCCCTGACGGCCCTCCAGGCCCTACGTGGGCCCACAGGGTGACTTTATTTTACGACACAGAGAGGTTTAGAATGCCAGCACGGGGAAGGAGCCAGCACGGGGCGAAGAAACGATAAAATGATAGGCCGAGGAGAGAGAAATGATAGTACCAGAGGAGGGGTTGTCTTGATTTACTGATGCGCCAAACTGAGGGACATCCAGAACTGGGCTGTTGAAGTAGCTTCGGATTTTAGATCAAAAGATTTTTTTCTGCAGTAAAATCTTCCCTCCTCAGACTTCCCCTCAGTCAGTCCCCGCATCCACCCCACCCCCGCGCCTGGCGATGACATAGACGTCCTTCTCTCTGAATCCTTCCGGGTCCGGGGCAGGCCCCGCCCCGCCCCTGCTCTTCCCGCCCCCACGGAGCGCGCTCCCCGAACGGCACATGCGCAGAGAGGTCGCCCGCGTCTAAAGGGGAGCCCTGGCCAAAGACACCAATTCTGCGCAGGCGCAGTAGGTCCCGGTCGCGATGCGGGTGCTCGTGGGTGAGGGAAGAGTTAAAGGAGTGGGGGGCGGGTGTACGGAAGACGAGACGGAGATGCAAAACTGGGGGCCACTCCGAGGGGGCACAAGTACCCTGGCCTGGAGCAGGTGGAGGAACGGGCTTCATCGGGACAGCCCTCACCCGGCTGCTGAGGGCCAGGGGCCACGAAGTGACCTCGGTCTCCCGGAGCCCGGGCCCCGGGCGGGTCACGTGGGTAGGTCGGGCCCGGGCGGGGCGGGCGCGGGGCGGGGCGGGGCGGGCTCCGGGCATCTTGCTCTCTCCCCAGGACGCGCTCGCCACGTCCGGGCTGCCCGCCTGCGATGCCGCGGTCAACCTGGCAGGAGAGAACATTCTCAACCCTCTGCGAAGGTCAGCCCGGGCGCTCAGGCTCACAGTCATCAGAGCAGAGGGAGGACAGGAACCACTCTGATGAGACCCCTGACCTGTGGAGACAGGACTGCCGGATAGAAAACCAAACCCATGTCCCGGGCCACTCACCCTGCGCCTGGCCTCACACCCACCTGCCCTGAACCCCGCAACCGCTTGGCTTTGTCCTCAGTTGTAACTCTGGATGCCCCAGAAAAGATCCGGGAGGGCAGACCATTTCTCTAAGCCACAAAGCAGGGTTTTACTGGACCAGGGAAGTTTCCTCATTAGACTGAAAAAACTCACATTTGCATGTGTGTATTTAGTAGCTTTTTAATTCCCGTTTTTCCTGCAGGTGGAATGAAAACTTCCAGAAAGAGGTTCTTAGCAGCCGCCTGGAGACCACCCAAATGCTGGCGAGAGCCATCTCGGAAGCCCCACGACCTCCCCAGGCCTGGGTCTTAGTCACAGGTGTGGGTATGCGGCAGTCATAAGCTCCTAAATTTAGTCAGGGGAAGGGGGAGCAGAGGGGAGGCTCTTCTAGCTGTAGGTGCCCAAGAGTGTGGGGCTTTACCAGACACAGGAACCTTTAGCCCCTGAGTCCAAGTACTTTCATGATCAATGGGGATCCTTGGAGAAAAGGGAAGGAGGGTAGCACTGCTCCCAGTGCCAGGAAAAATTCCACCTACTCCCAAAGTCCTTGCTTTTCACAGCACAGTTCTCTAGGAATAGAATTCCTGGTTCTGTATTTCACCTCGGGGATCAAATAATTTCAATTACAGCATGTTTACCTAGCCCTATTCTGAGTGCCTTACACCTATTTAAGCATTTAGTCCTCACAAACACCCTGTGAGGTAGGTGCTGTTATTAACCACATTTTGCAGATGCAAAAGTTCTGCCCAGAGAAGTTATGTTACTTGTCACAAAGTTAAGAAATGATGGAGCAGAGATTAAAATCCAGGCAGTCTGGCACCCAAGCCCATTTGTTCTCAACCACTGCTCTCCAGTAGCGGCTCAGCTTAATCCTTCACCAAAGAGTTGTTCCTCCAGGACTGGAGAGATCAGCTCATGACTGAGATCAGAAAATATTCATGACTTGTCTTCCCACAGGGAGATCCCAAGAGCTCAGGTGGGTGAGGCCAAGGGAACCTGTGACTGGTAAAGGTCAGGCATGACCAAGCTATCCAGAGCCATGGCAATGGACGCTATTCCTGGCAGCTTACTACCTGCCCAGCCTGGCTGCGTAGTATGATGAGGACAGCCCTGGAGGGGATTTTGACTTTTTCTCCAACCTCGTAACCAAATGGGAAGCTGCAGCCAGGCTTCCTGGAGACTCTACACGCCAGGTGGTGGTGCGCTCCGGTGAGAACCCGGGGTTGGATATCAGACAGGATCCACCTCCTTCAATCAGCTTGGGCCTATGGGGGTGTCAGAAGGGCTGAGCTTCCAGAGTGGGAGAGTGCCAACATTTCTGGCCGGCCTGCAGATGGGAGCATGAAAGTCCCAACACCCCACACCCTCGCTCTGCTGCAGGCTGAATCATAAACCAGTTTGCAAAGTGAGGAAGGGAAACAGGAGGAACAGAACAGCCAGGCTACCTGGAGGCTGAGGGGCCTCCCTCAATCATCCCTTTTGTCTGTTCTAGGGGTTGTGTTGGGCCATGGGGGCAGTGCCATTTGTCACATGCTATTGCTTTTCCGCCTGGGCTTGGGAGTCCCCATCGGCTCAGGCTGCCAGTTCTTCCCCTGGCAGCCTGAGGCACATAAGGGACTTAGCAGCAGGGACTTATGTCTCCCCTCGCACATATGGGACTTAGCAGTTATCTTGACCCAAGCTGTTGATGCAAACTATATGCAGGGAGTTCTGAATGGAATGGCTACAGCCTCCACCATTACTAATGCTGAATTTGCCCAGGCCTTGGGCACTGCCCTGGGCCACCCAGCCTTCGTCCCTCTCCCCAGCACTGTGGTGCAATCTTTCTTTGGGAAAGAGCGCCCCATCATGCTGCTGGAGGGCCAGATGGTCATCCCACAGAGGACACACCACTGGCTACCAGTATTCCTTCCCAGAGATGGGGCTCCTTGAAGGAAGTTGTAGCCTAAGTGGGGAGGCTCAGGACAGAGCACAAGATCTCAGGAGAAGCTTCCTCGTTAGACTGAAGAAACTCAAGTACTGCTATACTTGAGACCTTTCTGGTTCTGTGGTGCATCATCTTACAAGGCACTCTATGAAGGCTGCCTGCCCCCACTTCTGCTGTCTGGTGACACCCCCAGGGTGATGTGAGGATCCACTGTGGCCACATCATTGCCCACAGCTGATGACTCAGAAAAGACTACTTGTTCCAACCCAGACAGTAACCTGAGGCTGAGGTGGGGACTAGGAGATGGTATTGACCGATAGAGGTGCCAGAGCCCCAGAAATCATGTCCCTAATGACAGAACCACCGCCCCTTCACCTCCATCCTGCCAAGTCCTTCAGGATAGTTTCTTCAGCCGAGGTGCACAGGCCCTTGGTGTGCACGGCCAGACACAGATGCAGCTGTGCAGGCTGTGCGTGCACAAGACAGTGACAGCCACAGCCACTAGATCCAGACAGCAGCCCTGCCTCATCCAAGCTTCCTTTCTGAGGGTTATTTATCATCCCTTTAAAATTACAAATGCTTCGAATGAGGCCATTTCTCTTGACTTTTGTTTTTACCAAAACTGGCCTTTGATATTGATTGACCTGAATAGCAAGTCTCTGTGGCCCTAGAAGTTGAGTCCATGGGCAGACAAGGCTCAGTCTTCCCTGCTTTGGGGGCACTTGTGTGGGTCCCACTCAAGCACATGGGCTAAGACTGGCAGAGGATGCCTTTTCCCAAGGAAGTTAGATTGCTAAGCTGCAATACCATGCATAGTGGGCAGCATGCTGGGCACTGGAGACCAGGACTTGACCTTTTGGTGATCCCTGACCTCTGAATAAACCTCAGACTCATTGAGCTAATGAAAGCAGCCAGACACAACATACCATATAGTGCAAGGTTCCTCTGTGCTCCTCCCTCCAGAATAGGACAATCCTGGCTACAGATACACATGAGAGAAGTGTTGGATCATCCCTCAGGACATTAAAGATGATTAATAACAAGTAATGAGAAATCAAATCACTTTATAATTTTGTTTTCTTTTTAAAATTTTCCAACAACTGTAGAAATTAATTGTAAGTAAAAATTCTAAAAACTAGGAAAGAGATACTATAGTGCCATTGACATACACTTTTAAGCACATGGAGGAAAGGCTTCAGTTGTTGGGTTTTATGAGATCACAGAAAATGGCACTGTAGATCTCATAGGATCCCAGGATTTAAAATTCAATGCTTATGTAACACTCTTTCTGTGGGAGATTGAAATGAATGACACTTTTCCTTCCTCCTTTGCATTTTCTTCATGAACTTATATTAACACAATACTCAGAGGGGTAATTTATTTTTAAATAAGATCCACTACTAAGCAAATTCAAATTTATTCACCTCCAAGGTTATATTTGGTAGTGGGCATTTTATTTGGGAGAATGCTATTGCAAATGGAATTGTATTAATTTCTCTTTTTTTGGATTATTCATTGCTGGTGTATAGACTGACAACTGAGCTTGTATGCTGCCATGAATTTATTTATTTATTTTGCTATGGGGGTGGGGATTTTCTATAAAGGTGTAGTCATGTTCTGCCAATAGGTAGTTTTACTTCATTTTTTCCAGTATGCATGTCTTTTATTTCATTGTTTTGCATAATTGTTCTGTTTGGACTTTGAATTCAATGTCAAATAGTGGTGGTGAAGTAGACATACTTATCTTGTTCCTAATATCAGTCTTTTACCACTACATAAGATTATAGCTTTTGGGTTTGAGTAAACACCTTTCATGATGTTATGGAAGTTCCTATTTATTCATAGCTTGCTGAAATTTTTTTCCCCCTTAAAACCATGAATGATTTTCATTTTGTTAAATGAATTTTCTGCCTCTATTGAGATGATCATATATTTTCATTCTATTACTACAGTGGGTTACACTGATTGAATGTCTAATGTTGAACCACCTTAACTTTTAAGGGGTTAATCCCAATTGCTCATGGACTATAATCCTTTTATTGTGTTGTTGGACTCAATTTGATAGTTTCCTGTGGAGGAACTTTGCATCTATTTTCATAAAGGACATTGTTGTTCCAGTTTCTTTTGGTATCTTTGTCTGGTTGGTACCTGGGAATACTGGCCTTTCAGAATATGTGAGGATGTATTCTTTCCTGTTCAATTTGTTCTAAAGAATTTGAATGAGAGAGCCTCCCTGGTGGCTCAAGGGGTTAAGATGCAACCTGTGAAGCTATCTGTAGCCACTGTGGCACGAGTTCAATCCCCGGCCAGGGAGCTACCCACATGGCACAGCAGACCATTCCTGTCTCGACCACTGCTCCCCTCAGCAGTGGATTTCAGTAGATCTGGCTGTTCTGCTCCCCACTCTGTCTCTGGTGAATCCTCTCACCCCCCAACACCTCTGGTCTGTACCCCAGTTCTTGTATGCTAAATAAGTAAATCTTTAAAAAAAAAAAAAAGTTTGAGTGAGATTGGTGATAATTCTTGAAATGTTTAGTAGGATTGACCAATGATGCCATCTGAGTTGCTACTGACATTTCTTCATGTCACAGATGAGACAGTGAGATGCTGACATGGGAAAGTACTTTTCCTTTTCACTCATGTCATAAGAGTAGAGAGGGAGCAAGGGTTAGAATTTAGGCATCTGATTCCAAAGTCGGATCTTATCCAAGCTCTGCAAATTTACTGTTCCCTACATTGCCAAGGAATTTGTGAGATAAAGTGTTGCTGAATAATATAGTTTCTGTTTATCTTGCTAATGTAAGCAAGTCTTTTCTCTTAGAGGAGAAAGCTTCCCTGTCGTGATGGAAATGTTCATTTGGATCACACAGTTCCTTTCCTTAAAAATATTTTTTTTAAGATTTATTTTTATTTATGCATACAAGAGCTGGGGTACAGGCCAGAGGTGCAGGGAGTGAGAGGATTCACCAGAGATAGAGTGGGGAGCAGAAAAGGCAGATGGACTGAAATACACTGCTGAGGGGAGCAGCGGGCGAGTCAGGAGAGGTCTGCCTCATCATGTGGGTTGCTCCCTGGCTGGCTGGGGATCAAACTCATGCTGCAGAGTCTGTGGATTGCTTCACAGTGCTCAATCCCTTGTGACACCAGGGAGGCCCCTCCTTAAAAATATTTTAAAGGGGCCTCCCTGGGTCACAAGGGGTTAATACACAACCTATGAAGCTATCCATAGCCACTGCAGCATGAATTTGATCCCGTCCAGGGAGCTACCCACATGGCACAGCAGACCTCTCCTGACTCACCCATTGCTCCCCTCAGCAGTGTATTTCAGTCCGTCTGCCTGTTCTGTTCCCCACTCTGTCACTGGTGAATCCTCTCACCCTCCATATCTCTGGCCTATACCCCAGTTCTTGTGTGCATAAATAAATAAATCTTTAAAAAAATATTTTAAAGTATATTAAAAATCATTTTCTTCTTTTTATCCTGATGTTCTTTCTCTACATTCCCTCAGAATATTGAGCCTGGCACATGAGGAACATCGCCTAGAGCTGTAACCTCTCATATGTCACTTCCAGAGCCTGTTGGAAGTGGGCAGGGCCATTCCTTTTAGGTAGTGGCACTAGCACAGTAACAGCACATTCCCACACTGACACATGGCCTTTGCTTCTACTGCTGTCAACTGATTTCCCTAAATCATATCACTCTCTTATGTTCTGCCTGAAATCAGAATCTATAGGCATAAGGGGCCAGAACTTGGCCATGGCCAGTTTCATTTCACCACAAGACTCAGCCATGTTGTTGAGAAGAGTCTTGCCTCAGTTAATTTATCTGTGCATTCCTATTAGGAGGCTTGGATGATGATCAGAATTTCTGGCGTGCTTATAAGATATCAAAAACACTTGAGGGAGATTATGTCAGGGAAGTAGAACTGAGGCTGTGTGCTGTAGTGGGAAGGTCACACTTCCATTTGCCTCTGGTGAGAATGGGGGAGAGAGGGCGCAAGGGGAGAGAAAAAGTCTATAGGAAAGAGACCCAGCTATGGGATTTTCAGAAGTTTGGCATATACTAGTCACCCTGTAACTTCCACTTGTAGCCAAATCTGTGAATAATTATGTCCCAGTCACCAACAAGAAGCAAGGCTTGGATGTTAGGTTGGGGACAGTTCAGCAAAAACGTGGCGTGAGTAAAAGCCTGGGGTGCTGAGAGGGCTACAGAGGAAGACAGGAAAGTGGGTGTGGGTTTGTACACTGTGGTCACTTTCACTGACCTGCGCACAAGTATAACAATACAGACTCAGAAAAATCTTTTCTGCACTGCTGGGAAGGGAGTCACTTAGAAGTTACGGGTCATCTGGGTTGTGATGTCTGTCACCGTAGATGCGATCTTGGGCCACACTCAAGACTTCTTAACACTACCCGACATGAGGATCTTTACCCAGAAACTTTGCCTGCTAAGGCCATTTCTTTAACCAGAAGGTCACATCTTAACCTTCACAGGAAGGGGTTCTTTCTTCCCCATCACATCTAGGGTTAGGGGTGTGTACTATCAAGTCTCTACAGGATGTGGCAGATGGTTGGGTTTGGGGTAGGTGAGAGGGCGGCTGCTGAATCATTTGCGGAACCTCTAATATGTTTGTGTATAGACTTTCTGTTTCTCTATATATAATATTCAGAGACACTTAACAATTTTTTTTTTTAGAAATTCTAATTCTCTTTTCAAAATTCTTTTGTCATATGTTCTATTTTCCCTTCAGTGTTGGTACAACATATTTTGTTGTAAATTCTCCCTGCTATTAAGTTCCTCTGTTTCTGACCAAGGACCAGGAGGCAGCCCTGGACCCCTACAAGGACAGAACAGAAGACCGGGAAAGCCAGCCCGCCCTGCACACCCTCCCCGGAGAGAGCAGGGGCTGCAGAGAGCTGCTGGGCCCCGAGAGCCCCATCCACAGGAACTATGACAGGATGGCACACGTGACACCAGGGCCAGAGACCCCAGAGCTGGGCTGACGCCGGGAGCAGGAGCTTCTATCGTGTACACATTCACTGTACACTTTACCCAGCCACCTTTCATGCCACTGTACTCTCCTTGCTTAATCACTGGTCAGAACCTCCAACATGAGATTGCAAATGGCCCCTTGTTCTGGTCTGGACGCCTGGGAACTGAGGGTCCAGCTGTGATTGGACCAGGTGTCAGTCTCCAAGGCGCTGCCCTTGCCCTTGGACTTGAGGACTCAGCTTCCAGCCATTCACCCCACTCCCCTCTCCTGGCACCACAAGCTAAGGCTGGCTGTGCAGCTGCCAGTGTCTCAGCTATGTTCACAGAAATCCCTACTGGAAAATGGTGCTCAGTGAGCACTGAGGAAATCACGGGGCACATCAGTGGGGTTAGCTGGGTCCCTTTCTCCCAGAAATCTCATCTCTGCCTCAGCCTCACAGCACAGGGCATCAGACAGTTGTTTCCTGAGCCTGTAGATGATATAACAGGCCAAAGGAAAGGTTTGTCCCAAGAAGGCGTCCCTGGACTCTGTTCAGTGTCCCAGAGCAGAGCGCTCTCTCAGGTAAATGAAGTCCTACCAGATGCATGTAGAAGGGAGCACTGGGGTGGGGGTGGGGCACCCAGAAGGCCTTCAAATAATAGAAGTTGTCATTTGGCAGCTGTTTTTAGCCCAGATGCAGCATAGGGGGAATCAGCAGTAAGAGAGACACAGGGCATTGCTATTAACCCACACCTTGCCATGTGCAAAGCCTGTATAATTGATATATTATGTTACTGAATTCCCCACCTTCTGCAGGGGATTGACCATAACCACATTTAAAAGTGAAACAGAGGGCCTCCCCGGTGGCGCAGTGGTTGAGCGCTGGGTTGCGAGGCTGCCCGCAGCCTCTGCAGCGCCAGTTCGATCCCTGGCTGCTCCCCGGCCACCGCAGGAGGGTCCCACATGGCGCGCAGACCTCTCCTGCCGCCTGCTGCTCCCCTCAGCAGTGTATTCTGTCCTTCTGCCTGCTCTGCTCCCCGCTCTGGCTCTGGTGAATTCTCTCACCCTCCTGCGCTTCTGACTGTACCCAGTGCTTGTATAAATAAATAAATAAATCTTAAAAAAAGGAAAAGAATTTAAATAAATAAATAAAATAAAATAAAAGTGAAACAGACTCAGAGATATTGGGTGATGAGCCCGAGGTCACATGGTTACACACACACACACACACACACTCACACACAGGACGCAGGCTGCCAAGCTGCACTTTCCTCTATACATGCTAAGAAGTGGTGAAGCCACATTGGGCAGATGTGAGCAGAACAGAGTGTTTTCACAGTTGAAGTTCTCCCAGAACAGCTGTTCACGTGACTCTGCTGCTGTCTCTCAGGGAAACATTGCAACAAGGGCCCAAAAACATCTTCGGGGACTGCGGTGATGGTGGGTTGGGCAGAAGGAGAGCTGCGAGCCTTTCTCTCCCAGTTGGAAAAGACCTGACCTGGGAGTGGAGTCCAGGCTTCTGTTCAGTTATGAGGCTCCATTGTCATTTCTGGGCCTCCCCCTGTCCCTGTGAAAGAGGACGGGGCCACAGCAGACGCTCCCTAGTCCTGTTACTCATGAACCTCCCTCAAGTGAACTATTGTCAAGGCTGCTGTTGGAAACCATGTATCTGTACCTACTCCTCAGTGTGTACGTACATATACATACACTGACACGGTATGTTTTTATGATACAAATTGTGTATATTACACTTATGTATACATGTGTACACATATTCTTGTGTGTGCTTCCGTGGATGGTTGTATTTTTCTTGATTCTACAAACAGTTGAACGAGACAGGCGGGAAACAGAAAGGCACCCTGAGTCCATTATTGACTGTAGGGGAGTGAGTGGGTCAGTCGGGGTGGGGTTGGGGGTGGCTGATCATTGTGCCTTTGTCCCCACAAGCTCCAGCTTCCCAAGCACCGAGCAGGGCAAGAGGGTTGTTCATCCTTGGCTTGAATTCTTGGCTGTGCTGCTACAGCCTCCACTGACACCCCTACAGGCCCAGGACTCCCTAGTTCTGGTCTGGAGAACTGGTATTTCTTGTCCCTGGCAAGGAGCAGAGGCGCTCAGGGACCTGAGATGCCAGAGGTGGGTCACAGCCAGGAGCAGCAGCTGCTCCTCACGCGCGCTCAACCACGCTCTCCTTTTCCCTTCCCCGTCCACGTTAGCCTCCCGGCCTTTGGTGGGAACTGTATTCTCCTTGCTTAATCTTTTGTTTGGGGGTGTTTTTCCACAAGGAAAAGGCATAGACCCCTTCACTTTCCCTCTCTGAGCTTCATCTTGATATATCTGTCTCACGACACTTCTCAGCATTCAAACAGAACATGAAGTCACTGTTCTCACCTCATTTTGAAAGTGGCCAAGATCTTTGAGATGTTCTGTTACAGAGGCCTTTGTGGGTAACAAGACGTGAGCAGCACATCTTCAAGGTTAACAGGAATCAGGGGGGAGATATAACCCCCATGTGAAAATGGATTTTTATCGGGGGGGAGGGGTGTGTGTTGGGCTCGCAGATGTGTGCACCCACAACCATGGCTGAAGTTGACTCCAAAGCCGCAGGTCAGAATGGCGTCCAGACCTGGGAGTGGGGGCGCCAGGCAGGCCAGGTGCAGGGGACCCAGAGCCAGCAGAGTCTGACCCCACAGTGTGGCCTCCACACCCAGAACTGAGTGTCTCTGTGGTCACCAAGACCTTGGATATCAAGGATGTGGCAGTGACCCTGATGTCTGGGCTGAAGGCACCACCTGAGCCTCCCTGATGTGATGTGACTTCAGGAAGAAAAGGAACTGTGCTGTGTCTTCCATCTCAGCGTTCAGACTGTACCTCACACCCCAAAGCAGTCTGTCCAGTTCTTCAACAGACTCTCCCTCCCTTCCTTCAGGTGACTATGCTCATGTGGGCAGTGAGGGTGTGAGACCTGGAGCCGGGTTACCATGGATGACCAGGAGACTGGCTCAGAGACTGACCGTGTTTCACTAACCCGAGTTTCTTCTGGAATCCCTGCATTAGTGCGACATTCCTCTTGAGAGTTCCTTTTCCATGTCCACCGCAGGAAACCCCCCAGATACTGAGAATAAGGTGCTATAGGGCACATCAAGTCTCTGAGGAAGCAACTGGTGTTCAAAAAAAATCAGGTAAGACTAATTCCCTCTCTGTTCCTCTGCCCCTTCTGTCCCCGCTCTGGAAGCACAGGAGGAATCTCATCAGGCCCCTGACAGTCTGCACTCAGGATAGCCGCAGGCAGGGTGCAGTGGGTGCAGCCCTCCTCTCCAGGACACACCTCCGGTTCCCTCGCTCTCCTGATGGGGCTGGGAGGCCACGCACCTCCCCCAACACGCTCTGATGGAAATTCTCAGAGCTCAAGGCTGGGACCTCCTAGACTGGGTTTCAGTGAGCTTTTCCATATCTCCTGCCAAGCTTGCCTGTCAAGTAGGAAACAGATCAGAGCAGAGGGGCAGGTCCACCCTCCCCCACACTCTACCTGGTGAGCCGCATAATGAGCAGGGTTAGGAGTATGGACTCGAGAGGGAATGCTCAGATATTCTCCTTGCATCTATCTTCTCCTGGCCAGCGCATGGTATAGAAGAGGCAGGAGTGATGCCCAGGTGGGGACAGTTATTCTGAATGAGAGGTCCTCACTCCTGGTAAAGAGAAACCCAGTGGCCTGTACCCCAGTTCTTTTATGCATAAATAAATAAATCTTTAAATAAAAAAAGAGAAACCCAGATTCTCAGCAGGGTTTTCACATATCTCCATGTCCCTGAGGACATCAGTGGCCCTTAGACGAAGACACTGGCTTCTCAACTCCTTCATTAGTTGTGAAATACCCAGACAGTGGAGAGCCAGGCCTCTCATCCACCTGGAGCACCTTCAGGAGATGGTGGGAGGACCCTTGGCTTCATCCTGAGGCTGGCAGCAAAGGACGCATCAAGCAGCTGGTGTGTGGCCTCCTGCCCTCCTGCTCTCTCTGTCCTTGCACTCGCCCTCCAGGCCGTGTACCCATGCTGTTTGCCCCGGAACCTGTCACGTCCCACTGACAGGCAGGCATAAGGCCGAAGACAGGAACATTGGCGACGCTTACATGTATGGAGGACTCTCCACACTGCAGACACCGACAGCAGACCGTCTCCCCAGGGCGGGGCAGAGGACAACTGGGATTACATCTGAAGGGGCTCAGAGACTCCCTTTGGGAAGAGGAGGAAGGTTGGGGTGGAGGTGCAGGGGGTGACAGGACAAGGGGTGTGGACTTGGTGCCCCCACACTTTGCACCCCATTATGGTGATGGGTAAAGCTGATATTCTGTGTACTTTACCACAATAACATGTGGTCACAAAATGCAAGACTCCTCTGTGCCCAGAAGGAACTAAGAGATCATGGTCAGAAGTTATTGGAGAAAGTGGGCAGCGACCTCCTCGTGAACCCCTTTAGCAACTGGGGTGTCTTCAAGGAGAAAAGGCACCATGTCTGTCTCTGTTCACCCCCTGGTAGCCCTACACCACTCTCCCCCTGTGAACAGGCCCCTGAAGCTGAAACCTGGTGTGAGCTGGGCCCAGTGGGGCATCTGAAGAAGCGGAGCTGGACTGGGAGGAGGAGCACTAGGGGGAAGGGCGGGGTGGGGGGGGGCGCGGTAGGGGGCGCTACCCATTTTCCATGATCTTTTGTCCCATTCTGAGTTCTCAAGGCTGTCTGGGTGACTACACTGACGGTTTGGGTCTGTTCACTTGTCTGTTATTTGTTCCTACTAAGTGGAGATATTTTCAGCGACTTTATCTTTAATCACTTTTCTGCCCTGTTGTCCGGGGTGGAGGGAATCCTGCCCATTTCCATGCTCCCTTTTCCTACTTTGAGTTCACTGACCTTCCTAATGTCCACATTAATGGTTGGGGTTTGTTTCATGAAAATTGAAACTTTTCAGTCATTGTTGCCTCCATTCTTTTACTCCTTCATTCTCCCTCATCTTCTTGGGCTCATACTATACATCTGTGCATTATTCCAATTCTCCAGGCTTCATGCACTTTCCATTTTGCTTTCTGGTTACTGAAAATTACAGAGAAATTACAAATTCATTCATGAAGACCACAAAGCATCTTTGTCTCCTGACAAGTGGCTGAGCTCAGGTCTGGGCCTCTGTCCCAGGTCAGAGCAGCTGAATCATGAGCAGGCGGGGTAGCTGAGACAGGGGGATGAGGGGCCTGGGCCAGTGTCACATGCACACATGCCTGCCCTGCAGGATGGGCATAAGCCTGTGAGTGGATCCTCCTGCATTCCCCTGATGGAGCCAGTGGGGTGGAGGGGGAGCTCCAGGTAGTGTCCCAAGAGTTAGTGGAAAATTCTCTATCAGAAAAAGTGAAAGTGCTGCCCAGCAGATTGGAAGTCAACTATGGAAATTATGAAAACCTCATGGTTTGTGACAAGATGCCTTCAAATGATAATCAATAGCTCTAGGTCATATTACATGCTTTCATCATTGATTTTCTAAGTTGCCAAAATTTCATAAATACAATCTACTGGGTACTTAACTCAAAGTGTCCAACATAGTTACTTAATGACTCACCCCAACATTGCTGAACACACTTGGGGTTTGCAACTTGGGTGTGAAGAGAGACAAAAATCATAAAAGAGCAGGACATAACAAGTTATTAACACAGCCACACCTGGCACAGGAAGGAGAATAAGAGGACACTTCACATGTTTCACCTTCTGGTAATCAGAAGGTGCAAAAGAAGAATGATGTCCAGTTTCAGAGATCGTAGTCTTTTCCAATCTGTGTTAATTTAAGAAAGAACACAGAGAAGTAATGTAATCCAATGGTATTTTCTTGTATACCAAGTAGATTCACACCTCAAAATGTTTCCACCTGGGACACTCAGAATGACTGACAAAGTTGTCCTCCTCAGTCTCTGCCTCTATTCCCAAAACTGCTTTCATACAGAGAACATACACCTTTGACCTAGCAACAAGTTCAGAGCAACACTGACCTTAGGATGAACCTGGCCTGGCCCACACACAACCTCAAGTAGAGTCTCTGTTCCTCACCCACCCCCAGCAGTTTCTGCTTGGCTGAACTTACCAACACATGATGGATGACCAGGCTCTTGACTATGTGTTTCAAGTTTACATGGTAGGATTGAACAGGTGCTCACATCTTAAGAAGCACTTGCCTAAACACGAATTTAGGTGACTGGAGTTATATTCCATCACTAGATGGTCTGTGTTAGAGTGGGGGGACACCCTGCAGGCAATGCCCAATCCCCAGGCCCAGGCCAGGGTCTTCTCTTCCTGGGCGTGGTCACACCTCCATGGCCTAGGGATGTGGTTCTTGCAGCTACCCCACCACACACACCAGAAGGAAGTGGGATATGGTGAAATGCATAACTAAAGAATATATTTAAGTGGTGGCTGAACCCGCCCCTTCTTACTTCACCTCCAGGATTGAAAAGCTGGAGGGAGGAAGCAGGGACCACATCGGACCTGATCATCCTCAGAGAAGATGCTGCCCCTCCTGTCCTTGTTGGCCAGTGTCCTACTCTCCGGGGTTGAAGGAGGTAAGTGACCCTCTCTATTCTCAGCTCCACCTCCACCACACAGGCTTGCTCCACTCGTGACACTTCCATAGTGTCCACTGAGGCTCCTGTGAGCCTTCCTTGCTCAGTCTACTCCCAGAAACTTGCTGAAACCCAGACCTCTATCTGAATATACAGGACAGAAATCACAGCAAAGGAATCTACTCCCACGAGACCTGGGGTGTCAGCTCCCTTCTATGGCTCTCGCTCCTGTCACCTGAACAGGGACTTATATTTAGGATGAACAGGATGCAGGGGAGGGGAGAGCTGGAGTTGATGTCCATAATTTCCATTCTGCACACCTAAGTCAGGTTAAGTGTCTGCTATGGCAGGAACTGTCCTCTTCACCAAGAGTGAAGGCGTTTTCTTAAATTCAGGGCCCAATTGTCACCTTTTCCCTGTCCCCACTCTCTGGCCACTCAAATCTACCAGAGGAAAACTCAGACACTAAATGAGCCATGGCTTGTGCCCTCACCATGCTCCCAAGGTCTAATGGACACTGACTCCCACCAGGCTCACTCCCACCCCATCCCCATCCCACTCTGATTTTCAAACTTATCTAATCTGCCCCCTTGATCCTCTAGTCAATTTCTAAAAAGACAAATCTGTGCTGGGAATCAAATTGCATTAGCACCACTCCTCTCTGCTGCTGACAAAGAAACTGGAGTATTCACTGTGTGCCCAACAAACCTTTTGGTGTATTTACCATGCGGTTGACTCAGGATGGGGAAAATGAACCCTGAGTTTTCCACTGCTCAGGATCCAATATTTCGGGTCTGAAACTAGGGCAAGCCTGGAGTAGGAGGGACACAGGTTGGCTGAGAAATGTGTGACAGAGAATCAACCAGGCTAGGTCAAAGCAACTAATTTCAGGTCGTGAAGACATCTATCCTGAGCACACATCTGCTGCACCTCTCCCTGCAGTGACCTTTAGGGCTAATGGCTTTCGCCAAGGTCCCTAGGTCTGCCTGGGCAAGGAACCAACGCTCAGGGGGAGAACAGCAAAACCCCCTGAAGACATAGATAAGACGGAAGCCTGTTGAAAGATAACGACCACCAGGAGCCACTACAGGAATGCTGTCCGCACTTATCTCGCCTTCTCAAGGCCCACAAACTTTATTCTAATACAACTGTCTCTCTAAAATCTTTTCTCTCTCTCTAAAATCTTATCTCTTTCTCTGTCTAAAAGGTCATTGGTTTGCTGATTAAAAAATAACATACGAAATCTAATAACTAGGCTAATTCAAATGAAACGTTACTAAACTCTGTGTATTAATAGAACTGTTAGCTTAATAATTTCTCTGTTGTATGCTTAGCCTTGTTAGCATTAATCTTAATGATAAAAATATTACATTGTGAAAAGTAAAATTCACCCGTGTTAATTAATAGTAATTTATGGTAGTGAGTAGTTAAAACAAAAAGTAATCATATAAAACAAAAAGAAAAATTAATAGCCTAACTACTTAGGAATGCGCCTGGGTCCAGATGTAAATCACTGCCCTGGCAATGATAAGCTAAACCTATAAGCAAGCTGATCTCTTCACTGATGTTCGCCATTCCTATGCTTTTAGAAAACATATATATACTGGTCACCAACTCAAATTAAATTACACTCAGATTTACACTCTCTCTTGAAGTGTGTCTGTTTGTCATTTCTTTAACCGAATCCCTGACCACCCTGCGCAATCTCTCAACCCTGAGATGGCCTCATGGTTCACTGCGGTGCTGGTCCGCGGCACACATCCTTCCCCGGGACATGTGTTTGAGGGTTTGATATTCAGTCGGGCAGAGCCCCCCGCTCCACAGAGGAACTGAGAACCAGGCGAGGAAACATTCCCATGTCCCCATGAGCCCAGGACGCCCGAGTCCATATCCCATGGTGTTGGGTCCTTGAAGACCACGACAGCCCACCCCAGCCTGGGTCATCTCATCCATTGTTTCAGCCTGCAAGGCAAAGCCCGAATCTTTTCTATGAACAAAGAGATCCAGGGAAGTTTCTCTTTCAGGGGAGATCTACTGGGGAAAAGAGGCCAAACCACACTCCCGGCCATACATGGCACGTGTACATTTCTATGGTAACCGAGGAGGTTATTGTGGGGGTTCCCTGGTGCAAGACAACTTTGTGTTGACAGCAGCTCACTGCGAAGGAAGGTGAGGAAAACAAATGGGGCCTTAGCATCCTGGGACCTCCTACACAGCCCAGGCCATTCAGGAAGTTCCTGAGCACACAAAGGAGCCCCGTGATCTGTGTCGACTGGCAGAGCCAGTGTGGGGTTCCTGGAACATGGGGGCAGGGGGTTCTGCTGAAGCACCATCAAGGCCTGGGTCACCCCTGCACAGCAAGGAAGGGGGACACCCACCCTCCCCTCCTTCCAATCTACTCAGCTGGGGGTCTAGAGGCTGCGCTTCAACCTGCCCTAAAAGACTGCGCTGAAGCTCCTGCCTTCACATCTTCCTTGTTTTACAGGGAAATGACTGTCACGCTGGGAGCTCACAACATCAAAAAGAAGGAAAACAACCGGCAGGTCATCCGTGTGATCCAAACCTTCCCCCACAAGGACTATGATGCTGAGACACATATCAATGACATCATGCTGTTGAAGGTACCGTCTTGCTGACTTTCAGGGCAACTGCACAAGTCACAGAAGCGAGCACCCCACCATGGGTATGAATTCCCACCTCCCTCCAACTGCATGCTCGTCCCGGGTCAGTGAACAGAAGGAGGGTGGGGAGAAGACTCTCGCAGGGTTGCGGGAGGGCAGTGGGTACAGGCAGTCTCCCCACAGGCCTGAGCCCAGTGTAGGCCAGGACATGAACTCCCCACTCTCCTTTCTGACCAGCTGAAAAAAAAGGTCCAACTCACCAAGACTGTGAAGCCCATTGCCCTGCCGCGTCCTCGGGACTGGGTGAAGCCCGGGCGGGTGTGCAGCGTGGCGGGCTGGGGAGAAATGGCTGACGGCAACTTTCCAGACACACTTCAGGAGGCGGATCTAAAAGTGCAGGCTGAGAAGACGTGCAAGGATCTCTTCCCAAATGACTACAACAACACCATCCAGCTGTGTGTGGGAAAACCTAAGTCCAAGAAGGCCACTGCAAGTGTAAGGAGACAATCCCCTTCCCAGTCTTGCCCCAGGGTTTCTGTGACATTGGGGTGCATGACCAGGGTTCTCCCATATCACAGTGTTCAGTGGCCAGGTTCCACTCGTGGGTGGAGGCACATTCTTCCCAGCACAGGGGCAGGTCTCCCTCCATCAGCCTCTAGGCCATTGTCCTGGGGTAACAAGAAGTAGCCTGGGCATGGGCTGCGCTGAAGGGGACACAGCCAGCATCATCAATGGGGGGAGTCACACAGGCCTGGACGCTGCTCGTGCCCCTACAATCAAAGCCTGATGTCTGATGAACATTCAGTCCATTCCCTGTGACACCTGAACCCTGAGAGAGAGGCGAAAGGACCGGGGGATGATGAACCTTAGAGTTTGGAAGCCAGAGGGCCATGACAGAGACTTGTCCCTTTTCTCTCCTCAGGGGGACTCTGGGGGCCCGTTGGTTTGTAAAGGTGTGGTCCAGGGCATCGTCAGCTATGCTTACCAGAGTCCTGAGTTACTTCCCCAGGTCTTCACCAGAATCTCCAACTTCCTGCCCTGGATCCACGAAACAATGAAACTTTCCAGGAGTAACTAGACCCTGCCACCTGTTCGTGGTCTCCATCTAAATGTGGGGGCCACCATCTGACTCTTAATAAACACCACCTCCCAGTGAGAGTATTTGTGTTCTCTCTTTTGAATGAAATCAGCCATGTACCAGGTCAAACTCCCTGACTTCTCCTATCCTCCCATCACTCCCTCCCCTCTGCCCACACATGCCACCAGCTCCCACCTGTGCCTCCCCAGCCCATCCACAGTGGCACAGGTGGACCCTCTGCCTGGCCACCAGGAGGAACTGTCTCCCAACAGAATAATGGAACTCACTTCCCAGAGACCCTCAGGGAGGCTCCTTCCTGGATCCCAGCCCAACACCCAAAGCAGATGACTGGGAGGAAGCATGTGTGGCCCCACTTCCCACACCTGATGTAGGCCATGTCGCAGGAGCTTCTCCTATTCCTGAGCCCCCATCTTGGTCTCCCTGTGGCTACAGCTCAGCGGGATGTCTGCTCTGGGCTCTGTCCCCACCAGGTCCTGTTTGCCAGCTCCCTTGTGTGTTTGCAGCAGGGCCTCGGGGAGGACCAGGTTGTACCCCCCTAATCCTCATGGCACCTGTGACAAGATGACAGATTGTGTTCCCACCTTAGACACACCTCCCATTGGAGCAGGGCTGCTCAGCCCTCATCCACCAGTTGCCTCACAGCCTTTGCTAGAGCTAAGTCAGTTGCCAACGACTCGCCTATTAGCTTCATGTCTTCATGTCCCTCTTGGAAGAATCTTGCCAGCTGATATCTCAAATAAGTGCTAGGTTTGTTCCGGGCTCGTCTAAGAGAGAGTAGGAAAAACATGTTGAGTCTCTTCCCATTAGTTTTTATTTAATTTGGGGGTAATATTTTCACTCCTCCATAAGTGCTCATGTCCCACTCACCCTCTTTAAGCCACCTGTCCAATACCCCACCTTCCTCCCTCCCCCTTCCCCTTCTCCTGCCCTCCTATTCCCCCTGGCAGAATAGAGGCAATACTGGACTTTCACTAACTCCAAGATTCACTCCTCCTTTGCCTGTGTGTGTTTTTTCATTATCTATATTGCACAGATGAGTGGAACCATCTGATATCTGTCTTTCACTTACTGAATTATTTCACTTAACATAATCTCCTTGAGTTCCATTCCTTTTGTACCAAAAGACACTATTTCATCTTTTTAATAATTGTATAGTATTCCATTGAGTATACGTAGTCCACAGTTTCTTTATCCATTCATCTGTTGGTAGGACTTGGTTTGGTACCATGGGTTAACTACTGTGGACAGTGCTGCTATGAACATAGCATAAGTTTTTTCATATTGGACTTTTCATATCTTTTTGATAAATTTCTAGCCGAGGTACTGCTGGACCATATGAGATATCCATTTTTATTTTCTTGTGCTATCTCCATATCATTTTCCATTGAGGTTGCACCAACTCGCATTCCCATCAGCAATGATGGAGAGTTCCTTACTCTCCACATCCTTGTCAATATTTGATATCTTCATTGTTTTTGCTATGGGTTATTCTCACAGAGGTGAGGGGTATCTCATTGTGGGTTTTTTTTTGTTTTGTTTTGTTTCGTTTTTTAAAGAGGCACGTATTTTATTTATTTATTTGTTTGTTTGTTTATACATGCACTGGGTACAGTCAGAAACGCGGGAGGGTAAGAGAACTCACCAGAGCAAGAGCACGAAGCAGAGCAGGCAGAAGGACCGAAGTACACTGCTGAGGGGAGCAACGGGCGGCAGGAGAGGTCTGCGCGCCATGTGGGACCCTCCTCCAGTGGCTGGGGAGCAGCCGGGGATCGAACCTGCGCCGCAGAGGCCAGGGGCAGCTTCGCAACCCAGGGCTCAACCGCTGTGCCAACGGGGAGGCCCTCTCATTGTGGTTTTATTTGCATTTCCCTTCTATTGATAATAAGTGATGTTGAACAAATTTTCACGTCTCCAGGCCTTGTGAATGTCTTCTTTAGAAAAAATATCTTTTTAGGCCTTTACCCCAGTTTTTTGATTGGGTTGTCTGCTTTTTTCATTGTTGGATTATTTAAGTACTTCGTATTTTGTGGAAATTAGCCCCTCACCACATGTTATGTGCAAATATTTTTCCTTATAGGTAACCTATTTTTTGTGTATGATGCTTTCTTTTGAGGTACAAAAGCCTTTAGTTTAATGTAGTCCCATTGTCTATTCTTACTTTTGTTTCCCTTGCAGAGCTGTACAAGTAACTTGCATCTTTTCCCAAATTCCCCAATGAAGCACCATAGTTGAGCATTTAACCTGGAACCAGGACTTGAAATTTCAGGCCTCTCTTCACTTATAATAAAACAGATGGCAGCTCTGGGGCAGCTGCTGATCGGAAAGACAGTCAGCTTAGAATGAGGAAAGAAAATCACCACGCAGTTCCTGTGGTTATCAGCCTGCCCTGCCCTGCCCTGCCCTGGCTTGATGGATTATAAAACCCACAGCTGGAAAATAGAAGCAGCACTCGCTATGGGCAGCCTCTCTGAGAAGATGCATCGTCTTCCTCTCACCCTGTTGTTCACTGTCCTGTGCTCCAGGGCTAAAGCTGGTGAGTCTCGGGCCCTTTCCACTAGAAGCCGCAGGTTCAGCTCCTACAACAAAGTTTAGTCCGAATAGAGTTGACTCTCAAAGAGGGTTCCAGGCTCTCTCTTCAAGAGCCAGAGTGGAAGCTTCCACTTGGGATGTGCCCACCCATTGTCCGCAGCCTATAATAGTTCTCAGGAACCCCACGTAGATTCGGGACATCCCAGAGCAAGTAGAAAAGGAGACATATGTGTCTTCTCAACACAGAAGGTGAGAGCATGTATGAGGGCCTAGGCCCCCTTCATCCTCTCCATTCCAGACCGCACGTTGTCTGGTAATATGGCCGTTCGGACACCACTCACAGGCTGTGCAGAAGGGTGAGACAGGAGCCTGGAGAGACTGGCTTAGTGAAAAGGAGGGCTGAGGCAGGGGCAGAATGGGAGTGGGGGAAAGCCCAGATGAGCAACACTTGCATGGTTGCTGCGCCTCCATGATGGGAGGAGAACTCAGTGAGAGGCTGCGGGAGGGGAAGGAGGCACCAGATAAGTGAGAGGGAGGATGGACAGAGCACAGTGAGGGTGAGTGAGGAGAAGCCTCTCCCTCTTGAACCCAGCTCGCACATTCTGCGGAGAGAACACCGATGCTTGTGCTCAGGCCTGGGTTCTCTGTTCCAGGGGAGATCATCCGGGGCACAGAGTCCAGGCCACACTCCGCCCCTACATGGCCTATCTGGAAATTGTCCTTCCCCAGGGTAACCTAGCCACATGCGGCAGCTTCCTGATAAGAAGGAACTTTGTGCTGACAGCCGCCCACTGTGCAGGAAGGTGAGACTTCAGGGATGTCTACCCCAAACCAGAGCTATAGAGCAAGCAGAACCAGGAGCACACCCTTGGGGGACCTGAGGAGAGGCCCTTGACCTGGGTCAGCCTTAAGAGGAGGCAAATTGGGCAAACATCACAGAAGGCCTGATCCTCAGTCACTGAAAACACAACTCCCCTACAAAGCATCTCTCTTGCTCCTGTGTGGTTGGTGCCCATACAGGGCGCCCTGAATTAGGAAATGCTTGTCCTGCTCTGGGTCCTCCATGGACTCTGCTCAGTCCCCAGCAACTCCAAAGGTCCTGGAAATTATCTCTGTTCCCTGAAAACTCCCTTCCCTGAGCAAGACTTGAGCCCCCCCAATGCCAGAAGTGAACCAAGCGAAGAGGGGTGGCAGCATCCAGTGACCCAGTGAAAGACTCCACTTCCTGTTCCCCAGAACGGGCACATCTCAGACCATCACTGTCTCCCCTTGTCGTTCCGTCCCCTCACAACAGGCTCATAGTGGTGGTCCTGGGGGCCCGTGACACAAGACAGAAGGAAGACACGTGGCAGCAGCTCGAGGTCATAAGACAGTTTCCTCATCAAAGTATGACGACATGAGTGTCCAGCACGACATCATGTTACTGAAGGTGACAAACTGTTCCTCCCTTCTCTACCCCGTCGTCTCGTCTTCTCCCACAGGTCCCCATACCCCCAACCTGCCTCCAGACTGCACCCCAGCAGCTCAGTCCTCTGGATGTGACACTCATATGGCGCCATTGGTGCTGTCCGACCTTCCTCTACTGCCCCCGGTTCCTTGTCCAGAGTTCCTTGTTCCTTGTCTACTGCCCCCTCATTCCTTTCACAGCTCAAGGAGAAAGCCAACCTAACCCTGAGTGGGGACCTTTCCCCTGGCACCCCAATTCAATGTCATCCCACCTAAGAGGATATGCCGGGTGGCCGCTGGGCAAGAACAAACGTGTCCGGCCCGGGCTCCCACACTCTGCAAGAGGTGAAGCTGAGAGTCCTGGAACCCCAGGCCTGCGGACACTTCCTCAAGTTTTACCGCAATCTCCAGCTGTGCGTGGGCAATTCCAGGAAGACAAAGTCTGCATTCAAGGTGATCCTCGGAATAGGATGCTTCTCCACAAATCACTCTGCAGGGACTAAGCTCTCCTGAAGGAGATGGGGTGAAGGCTGCCGGGCAGCACTGGCTTTGCGATCATGGCGCCTGGGAGGCGGGAATGTCTCTCTGTGGAGCCTCTTGCGTGGCCGCGTGCAGCCCCTGACGGCCCTCCAGGCCCTACACGGGCACACAGGGTGACTTTATTTTACGACACAGAGAGGTTTAGAATGCCAGCACGGGGAAGGAGCCAGCACGGGGCGAAGAAACGATAAAATGATAGGCCGAGGAGAGAGAAATGATAGTACCAGAGGAGGGGTTGTCTTGATTTACTGATGCGCCAAACTGAGGGACATCCAGAACTGGGCTGTTGAAGTAGCTTCGGATTTTAGATCAAAAGCTTTTTTCTGCAGTAAAATCTTCCCTCCTCAGACTTCCCCTCAGTCAGTCCCCGCATCCACCCTACTCCCGCGCCTGGCGATGACATAGGTGTCCTCTCTGAATCTTCCGGGTCCGGGGCAGGCCCCGCCCCGCCCCGCCCCTGCTCTTCCCGCCCCCACGGAGCGCGCTCCCCGAACGGCACATGCGCAGAGAGGTCGCCCGCGTCTAAAGGGGAGCCCTGGCCAAAGACTCCAATTCTGCGCAGGCGCAGTAGGTCCCGGTCGCGATGCGGGTGCTCGTGGGTGAGGGAAGAGTTAAAGGAGTGGGGGGCGGGTGTAGGGAAGATGAGACGGAGATGCAAAACTGGGGGTCACCCCGAGGGGGGCACAAGTACCCAGGCCTGGAGATTAGGGCTTGCCCTGATCCCGCGAGCTGGGTCACCGGCGCCTCGCGGGGAGGGCGGGAAGGACGGGGGAGTCTGGAAACGGGTGGGATGGCCGAGGGGGCGCGGGGGGACGCGGGCGTCCCCCGAGGATGGGCACCGCTGGTTTTCCGCGCAGGTGGAGGAACGGGCTTCATCGGGACAGCCCTCACCCGGCTGCTGAGGGCCAGGGGCCACGAAGTGACCTCGGTCTCCCGGAGCCCGGGCCCCGGGCGGGTCACGTGGGTAGGTCGGGCCCGGGCGGGGCGGGCGCGGGGCGGGGCGGGGCGGGGCGGGGCGGGCTCCGGGCATCTTGCTCTCTCCCCAGGACGCGCTCGCCACGTCCGGGCTGCCCGCCTGCGATGCCGCGGTCAACCTGGCAGGAGAGAACATTCTCAACCCTCTGCGAAGGTCAGCCCGGGCGCTCAGGCTCACAGTCATCAGAGCAGAGGGAGGACAGGAACCACTCTGATGAGACCCCTGACCTGTGGAGGCAGGACTGCCGGATAGAAAACCAAACCCATGTCCCGGGCCACTCACCCTGCGCCTCGCCTCACACCCACCTGCCCTGAACCCCGCAACCGCTTGGCTTTGTCCTCAGTTGTAACTCTGGATGCCCCACAGAAGACATGCCTTATCCCTTGCCGGGAGGGATAAACCATTTCTCTAAGCCACAAGGCAGGGTTTTACTGGACCAGGGAAAGAGAGGGTGTGATATTTGCATGTATTTAGTAGCTTTTCATTTCATTTCCCGTTTTTCCTGCAGGTGGAATGAAAACTTCCAAAAAGAGGTTCTTAGCAGCCGCCTGGAGACCACCCAAATGCTGGCGAGAGCCATCTCGGAAGCCCCAAGACCTCCTCAGGCCTGGGTCTTAGTCACAGGTGTAGGTATGCGGCAGTCATAAGCTCCTAAATTTAGTCAGGGGAAGGGGGAGCAGAGGGGAGGCTCTTCTACCTGTAGGTGCCCAAGAGTGTGGGGCTCTACCAGACACAGGAACCTTCTAGCCCCTGAGTCCAAGTACTTTCATGATCAATGGGGATCCTTGGAGAAAAGGGGGAGAGGGTAACACTGCTCCCAGTGCCAGGAAAAATTCCACCTACTCCCAAAGTCCTTGCTTTTCACAGCACATTTCTCTAGGAATAGAATTTCTGGTTCTGTATTTCACCTCGGGGATCAAATAATTTCAATTACAGCATGTATACCTATCCCTATTCTAAGTGCCTTGCACCTATTTCGGCTTTAATCCTCACAAACACTCTCTGAGGTAGGTGCTATTATATCCGCATTTTAAAGATGCAGAAGTTCTGCACAGAGAAGTTATGTAACTTGCCACAAATAAGTGCTGCAGCTGAGATTAAAATTCAGGCAGCCTGGCAGCCAGGGGTTAAGAACAAGTCTTTGTTCTTAACCACTGCTCTGCAGCAGAGGCTCAGCTTAGTCCTGCACCAAAGAGTTGTTCCTCCAGGACTGGAGAGATCAGCTTATGGGGAGGCTCAAGGAGAAAATATTCATGACTTGTCTTCCCATGGGGAGATCCCAAGGGCTAAGATGGGTGAGACCAAGGGAGCCTGTGACTGAGAAAAGTCAGGCACAACCAAGCTATCCAGGGCCAGAGCAATGGACGCTATTCCCCTGCAGCTTACTATCAGCCCAGCCTGACTGCAGAGTATGATGAGGACAGCCCTGGAGGGGATTTTGACTTTTTCTCCAACCTCGTAACCAAATGGGAAGCTGCAGCCAGGCTTCCTGGAGACTCTACACGCCAGGTGGTGGTGCGCTCCGGTGAGAACCCCGGGTTGGGTATCAGACAGGATCCACCTCCTTCAATCAGTGTGGGGCCGTGGGGGTGTCAGAAGGGCTGAGCTTCCAGAGTGGGAAAGTGCCACCACTTCTGGCCGGCCTGCAGATGGGAGGATGGAAGTCCCAACGCCCCACACCCTCGCTGTGCTGCAGGCTGAATCATAAATCAGCTTGCAGAGTGAGGAAGGGGAAACAGGTGGAACAGAACAGCCAGGCTACCTGGAGGCTGAGGGGCCTCCCTCAGTTATCCCTTTTGTCTATTTTAGGGGTTGTGTTGGGCCGTGGGGGCGGTGCCATTGGTCACATGCTATTGCCCTTCCGCCTGGGCCTGGGAGGCCCTATCGGCTCAGGCTGCCAGTTCTTCCCCTGGATTCACATCAGGGACCTAGCAGGAATCTTGACCCACGCCATTGAAGCAAACCATGTGCAGGGAGTTCTGAATGGAGTGGCTCCAGCCTCCACCACTACAAATGCTGAGTTCGCCCAGGCCTTGGGCGCTGCCCTGGGCCGCCCAGCCTTCATCCCTCTCCCCAGCACTGTGGTGCAAGCTATCTTTGGTAGAGAGCGCGCCATCATGCTGCTGGAGGGCCAGAAGGTCATCCCACGGCGGACACTGGCCGCTGGCTACCAGTATTCCTTCCCAGAACTAGGGGCTGCCTTGAAGGAAGTTGTAGCCTAAGTGGGAAGGCTCAGGACAGAGCACAAGTCCTCAGGAGAAGCTTTCTCGTTAGACTGTGAAGAGGCTCAGGTACTGCTGTACTTGAGTCCTGAAACCATCTGGCATCTTGGGATTCTTCTCCCTGTCCTCTTGGTCCACCTTATTTAGCTGAGGTTGTCCACTGTCTCAGGCCACAATCTCATTAAGTTGAGACCTTAACCATTTCAACTCCTTGTGAAAAAATTTCCATATTTGGGTTTCCTATGTGTCCCTTCCCTGCCTCATTTTTTTTCTTCATGTTGTGTAGAGAATCGTCTGCTGTTTAGCCAATAAAAACAAGTGATCTCACTAGCCTCGGCTCATCTCTAAGGCCTAGATCCTCCTAGAATTTATTTCAAGGAAAATCACCCTCAATGACTCTTTCCCTATGGAGGCATTGAAGTTACAATGAGCAACACCTCCCTTCTTGGTCCCTCCATTGCCAAGAGTTGGTAAGAAATTTGGGGCAGAGTTATCACGTGGTAGACAACAGAAAACAAGCAATGACCCATTTCCAATGATTCTGTGGTCACCCTGCATACTTGCCCACACAGTGCCTTTAGGATGTCACCAGAGGAAGAGATGAGACCCTAGTCTAGGCCTTCAGATTGTCACTGAATGGCAGTGAGTTAATGAAGCAGTGACACACTGGTCCCAGTTGAAGCTGCAGCAGGACAAAGCCAACTTCCCCATCCGTGAGACACACTTAGCTCTCATCTGATTGGGGCTACCTACTTCAATCAACCAGGGTCCCCAGCATAAAAGGGCAGATGATAGCCCTGGCCTACTGCATACCTACCATCCTTAAAAACAAAAGGGGCAAAGAACTTATTAAAAACTACAGACTCAACCCTACTCAAGAAAAGTCTCAAGTACTCCTCATCCTCTCCCTGTTTATCCACCCTGATACCTGCCACAACTTGGCCAAAAGTAGTTCCACTAGCCCCCGATTCAGGCCACATTAAACCAATTTTTCTTCTGAGAGGATTGTAGGTCATCTGTCTGCCACTGTCACCTCCCTGACTAACCTGTGTCCAAATCACCTGCCCCCCAGATCAGTATGGTCTAGTGGTATACATCACCAAGGAAGAGGGGAGAATTCTGGGACTCGGGCCCCATTGTCATCCATGGACTTACTCTAGTTGCTGGAGGGAGGAACTGGAGTGGCAGCATTGAACTCCCTGTGCTGCTCAGGGGACAGAAGTCAGAGGCTAGAAGGGATGGTCCTGGGTCTGGCTGTAGAGCCCCACAGCACATCCCAGGGTCTCGCCTGACTGGTCTCCAACTGCTCAGGAAGCTGACTAGCTCTGTACTCTTCCTCTGTACAGCTCTCGCCTGAGGGAATAACTGGCCTGAAAAATAATAGAAAAGCAAATTTGGGGGCTGAACAAAAGGAGGGACTATTGACTAATACTGCTCATGGGTGAGAAGTGTCTGCTGGAGATAATAACTTCCCTGGCACAGGAGGACTGCACAGATACAAGAGTGACCGAAGGAATCCAGGCAGAATGTCCTGATGTGACAGTAGTTGGTCTAGTGGCCAATCACCTAACTTCCAACTCTGATTCTTCGGTTTTCATTTTCCAGATAATTGGTATGTATAGACACAAGCTCCATAAACCCCTCCCATCCCCATACACACACACAAAGCATAAATGGGCCTCACTTTATGCAACATATGTGATTCTGTAGAGAAAATGATATGGGCAGAGCACACTAACATCATCGTTGCAGAGCATGGCTTCATCAGTTTGGGGAATGCTCAACACTTCAGCAAGTGCAACTAATCAGGGGCTTTCTGACACATTCGTTTATCTGTAAACACATGTGAATTCAACAGGAGAGCTGCCATTTGTAGGAACCCTGAGAGTATTTTGGTAATGCAAACAGTCACCCCTAATTAACAACTTTGAAAATGTGATCTGGGGGTTGCCCGAAAGGGCTGCAGCCATGACAGGGCACATTATACTGAGGAAGCAGTGTTAAAATCTAGGGCATGGGCGCTGGGACAGAGGCCCCTCAGCTCAGAAAGTGAGGTTTTGGTTCAGAAGCCTGTGCACCACAGACAGACACACCGGCGACTTGGTCCAATTACCTTTCCTCCAAGCAGCCTCCCCCTATGTTCTCATTTCTCATCCCAACAGGTATTTCTACCCGACTTAGAGGCAGAAAGAAAGGCCAAGCAGCTCAATCAAGGCCACAACCAGGCACAGCCGAAACCAGAAGCCAAGTCTCCCCTTCTCCACCTGGCTCCCTGCTGCCCCACTGTGACCCAGGCCCCAAAACACTAGTTTCTCTAGGCCCTAGCATTCCTTGGGAGCCTGGCCAAGCCTGGGACGTGCCCTCTGGCCATCCAGAATGGCTAGCAGAGAGAGGGAAGGCTTAGCTTCCTTGCCAGCTGTTCTTCACACCCCTGCCCACCCTAGCCTCCACCCAGCTCAGCGTGGAGGAGCTGCTGTCCCGATCTCCAGGACCGACCCTATCCAGTGGCTCCCACTCCTCCAGCAACCCTGTGCTTAGGCAAGAATGTGAGTTAAGGCTGAGCAGAGCCTCTTGAGAGCTGCTTGAGGTCCTGATTCAAAATAAGATCAGGTCCCTTTATGGGCCTGTCCCTAAAGTGCCCCCAGCCCCCTACACCAATGCTCTTGCCCAGCCTGGGGAAGTTCAGGATGGCTGCCCCAGACCTAGGAGTAGGCAGGGCAGTTAACTGGGAGGGCAGAGCTTCCGTGACCTACAGCACCAACTCAGAGTAAGTTCGGGTCAGGGTCTGAGCCACACAGGGACTGTCACAGAACGCGCTGAGCCGGGCAAGGTGGCAGCTGACAGACAGCAGCTGCTCAGGCACACGAGGCTCAAAAATTGAGACTGAGCAGGGCCTCGGAGAGCTGGTTAATGTCCCGACAGTATGGCTCCCGCTGCAGGATGAAGTCAACCTTGTGGTCCTGGCCACGAAACACCTCCAGCAGCTGGCGCCGCAGCCGCTCCGTCTCCCGCGTCTTCCGAATGCCGCCACTGTCTTTTTCCACTGCCTCTTGCCCCTGCTGCTGATTTCCGTGGTGTTCGAAGCCCATGGAAGGAGGTTGAACCTTAGAAGGCCCCGGTGCCCTGGGATGAAGCAGAGAAAACGAGAAGAGTTGATAAGCGCCATGGAGAGAAATCAGAGCTCAGTGGGCCTCCAGCTCTTCACTTTGTTAAAGGCAAGCGGCTCCTGCTCTGGGGGAGCACTCCTGAAGTTCCCCGAGATGACCACTGGGTGGCAGTATCAACCCACTTCTGAAGGGAAAGGGCTCACCACTAAAAGATCTGGTCCTAGTCTAAGACATTAACCAACGGTCCAGCAGGGGGCGTGCTGAACATGGCTGGCGCTAAGTAAAAGCAACCACCTTCCAAATAACTCCATCAACACACTGATGTATAAAACAGGAAGCAAGGGGCTTCCCTGCCAGCCCGGTGGTTCTGTGTCAGGATTCTCTGAGAAGCAGTTAAAGGGAGGGCAGGTCCAAGGCAATTTTAATTAATTCAGAATTAAGCTGGCCCACATTAAGGTCACAATTAAGGTCACAATTCCACAAGTCTCCGGGCCTGCAAGGCCCCTGCAGAGAGATGGCCACGGAGAGTATGAGGCATTACCTGGCTGGTTTCTTCAGAAATTCATCCAGCGTGGGGCCATTGCGCCCTAACGGGTCATCGGGGACCATGAAGAGGTTTCCCGCGAAGGTGAAAGGCAGCAGGCTAGATGGGCAGAGAATGTGTGGTCACAGAGGGGCCCTTACCCTCCTCCCAGATCACCTAGACCAACACCACTGGCATCTTCAGGCTACCATCCTTCCAGGCAACATCAAGCCCCTTCCCATGCCTCACCGGCGGCAGAGCAGAGCTTGTTTAGAGAAAGGTCTGCCCTATGCTCAGGGGAGGACTCCCTCACCGCTCTCTGATGATTGCCATCCACTTTTCAGACTCTTCTGCCAGATCACGGAACTGGTCGTTGGAGACAATGATCCCATCAGTCTCTTCAGCCAGCTTCACCATAAACCTGTATCGAAAACCATGGCAACCATTCTGGAACTCCCCAAGGCCCCAATCCCAAAGAACATTATCAACTCTCATGACACACTTTTGGTGATGGAGATCTGGGCCCCAACCTCACCTTGACCCAGCCCAAGGTGATTGGATGCAGGTATCATAGGTTAAAGAAGAAACAAAGACAATTCCAACATGGTCTCCCAATAGCATCCTTCCACTCCCACAGTCCACTGGACACTGCATCTCATTACTAAGAGACAGTGAGATCTGGTCTATCTTCTTCCACCCTGCTTCACCAGTCAGCCATATATCCATTATGTTCTTCCTCTGACAAGGTTTCCTCTCTGCCCCTTTCTTTTCCCACCATTCCAGTTCCCACCTCAGCTCTTCCAGTGTCCCAAATGATACCGAACTGTCTCCGAATAAGAGGGTCCCCTGCCCCCTGCTACCTACTGCCCTCCAATTTCTCTTACTCTCCTCCAAGAGAACACAAACTTGCCCTTTATCTACCAAATAAAATCCACATGCCCGGGGCTGGCAGTTAAGGTTTTCCAGAATGCAGCTCAAGCCACCCTTATGACCTTCTCTCTCCTGGTATTCCCTGATGTACTCTCAACTCCTGCCAAAATCACTGATCAGATTACACTCTCTTCTCCAAATATGCCCTGTGCTGTCTGACTTCCCTGCTTCTCAGACTACTTCCTCCATCTGGAAGGCACTTGTCAAACCTCACTAACAGAATCAGCAGGGGAACTTTAAAAAAGAGGTGCCTGGGTCCCACTTTTAGTAATTCACAGGACTAGGAGAGGACTGATGATGTGGTAGGTGGGGATCTTTTTGAACACATTTAGAAGCCAAGAGATTCAGCTAAGCTCAAGTCCTTCTCAATCAACAAAAAATTCAGTCTAACCCACAAAACCCACAAAACCCCAGCCAGGGGGGTTCCCTTCCTCTGAGCACCTAAGTGTTTGACTTATTGTTTGATTTGGCTCTTTGAAGTCAACAATCAGATCTTCCCTGATTCCCAGCATTCCTGCCTCATGAGCAAGGCAGGTACCAAGGACGAAGTGGATAGCCAGCATCTGAAACACAGGGCGGTTGAGAGGGGACAGCTAATTTGGCTGAGGTAGGATGGATGTCTGGTTTGGGGTTTCTGTCTGGGGAAATAAATGTGTTATCACATGATATACCAAAAAGGCATTTTCAGGTTGAGCACATGTCACATGCCTCATGTCACACTGTAATCAGTAGGTCTGTGCTGGTGTCACTGTGCTGCTTCACTGCAACTAGGCAAAATTCCAAATTCACCTTGTGCAGCCTCTGCAGCACCGGTTTGAACCCCGGCCACCAGCAAGGGTCCCACATGGCGCGCAGACCTCTCCTGCCGCCCACTGCTCCCCTCAGCAGTGTATTTTGTCGTTCTGCCTGTTCTGTTCCCCGCTCTGGCTCAGGTGAATTCTCTCACCCTCCCGCACTTCTGACTGTACCCAGTGCATGTATAAATAAATAAATAAATCTTTAAAAAATTAAAAACAAAAAAATAAATACAAAGACAAAATAGGGCCTCCCTGGTGGCGCAGGGGTAAAGTCTCAGCACCATCAAGCTATTGCCTCCCACCGTGGCCTGAGTTTGATCCCCGGCCAAGGAGATGACCCACATGGCACAGAAGACTTCTTCTGTCTTGCCCACTGCTTCCCTCAGCAGTGTATTTCAGTGGATCTGCCTGTTCTGCTCCCCACTCTGTCTCTGGTGAATCCTCTCACTCCCTGGCCCTCTGGCCTACACCCCAGTTCTTGTATGCATAAAGAAAGAAAATAAATCTTAAAAAAAAAAAAAGACAAAAAATATAATCACTATGGTTAGGAAATGAGTCTTTTATTTAAAACTGAAAATCCTCGAAAATAAAGAACTTGTATTTGCCAAGTTTTTTAATTGGTTAATTAGCTTTTAAAATCTGCTCATTTCCTACACTGTCTGTTATACTGAAGGAATGTGCCCTTTGTTCATTTAAAGCATCTGGCAGCTTTAAGTTCTCATTTTTCCTTTGCCACAGAGTAGCCTTTGCCAAAAGCGACATCCACTCTTAGCCGCTGTCCCTATTAGTGCACAGCAGAGATAAGAGCCTCTGCCACACTCGATTGGGTCCCTGCAAAATTAAGAAACATCACTAGCCTAGCACCTTGAGTGAGGCAAGCACTTATCTCACCTTCTTTTGATATTTACAAGGAGCATGCTGAATGGAAGAGGACCTTAGGACAAAAAAAAGTTAATTCCGGGCCTCCCTGGTGGCGCAGGGGGTGAGATGCAACCTATGAAGCTGTCCGCAGCCACTGCAGCACAAGTTCAATCCCCAGCCAAGGAGCTACCTACATGGGGCAGCAGACCTCTCCTGTCTCCCCGCTGCTCCCCTCAGCAGTGTACTTCAGTCAATCTGCCAGTTCTGTTCCCCACTCTGTCTCTGGTGAATCCTCTCACCACCCCCCACACCTCTGGCCTGTACCCCAGTTCTTGTATACATAAATAAATAAATCTTTTTAAAAAAAGTTAATTCTGGGAGAGATTGGCCCAGAGATTGGCCCACTCTTTTATTGACAATAAAAGAGTGAATGAGTGATACAACCCGGGCTCAAAGGCAGAGCAAATTCTAAGCAAGCCCAGGAATCTTTCCATTATGCCATGGCTTGTACAGTCTTCTTACACAAGGTTTATGTATCCTCATCTGACTTATTTTGAACATGTACTCTGGTTTTTCTAGAATACACAGAGGAATTTTGCTACATGTTTGGAAATTTAGGTTGTAAGAAGGCATGTCAGCTATCCATGTCAGAAGCATTCCCATCTTTTCACTAAACCAGTATTTTCCAGACAGAAAGGCATTACATAAACAAGAGGCATCATTTAATTTTATGAGTGAAAAATGAATGACGAACGGGAACGAGCACACACAGGTGTCCACCATCCGTGTCTCGCCCGCAGGGGAGGTTTCCCTGTGCCATCAGGGCACACAAAGGGAAGCCTGGCCCTTCTTCCACTGCCCAGGCTCAGAAAGAGCACAAAAGTTCAGTTGTTCCTTAAATATCAAGCCTGAGGCCAGGAGAGAAGCAAGTACCTGTCATCATAGGAGGAGATCCTCTTGCCATCCATGACTCGGGAGGGAGTGAGGGACAGCAAGCTGAGGGAGTACAGCTTATGCAGAAAGTGGCTCTCTAGAGAGAGGAGCACAGCAGTGTTATCGTGAAGTAAAAGTAGGGCCTATCCCAGGGCCCCCAAGGCTACACCTGACTCACCTCTGATCTTGGCATCCTTACTACTAAAACGCCACTGAGGCACAAAAACAGTTATGTCACGGTGGCCCCGGTCCCAAAAGTACTGCACAGCGATGGCGATGCCCCGGCTGGAGAAGTAGTGCTGGAGGCCATGCCTGCCGAGGGGAGGGATCAGCACAGGGGGCTCCTGAGGAGAAGGTTAGCAGCCTGGCTGGCATGCCTACCCCTCAGCACATGTCCTACAGCGCCGCCTCATCTCCCTCCCCAGGACCCTAAGTCCCACCAGGTACTCACACCATGGCCACGTTGCTGCCATCAATGACAATATGGCGGAGGTCTGGCTGGCCTGGCACGTTGGCGAGGCACAGGGTGAAAGGGTCCTCTAGGGCCTTCTGGAAACGCTGAGTGCCAGTCACCAAGTTGCCCCCACGGGTGTTTCGTGGTTTCCATGGAGAGCCACGACCTCGAGCCCCAACCTGTTGTTGTTTATCTCCTCTGTCTCCCCGGTCTCCACAGTGCCATGGAGGTTCAGGAGCAGGTGGGGGACTAGGTACTCTTGGAGGTGAGGTTTCCCCATTGTGGAGCCGCTGGAGGAGGGAGGCTCCCCGAAGCTGAGATGCCCTCTGACAGGGACTGTGGGCACCAGGAGGCTCACCCTGGACACACAACCGTCCTTTTTCCTCAACCACTCCCTCCTTCCTCAGGGTCTTCCCTTTCAGGGGCCCTGCCTCTTCTCCCCCTGGCTGTGACCTAAAGGTCAACTCTTGCTCCCAAGTCTCTTTCCCAAACAGCTCCTTCCACCTCAAAGGATCATCCTGCTTCCCTCCCTCCTTCTCCCCACTATGTATTTCTCTTTGTGACTCTCGCTGCCTTGCAGGTCCAGTGTCCAGGGACTCCCTGCCTTCACTCAGGGAAGCTCCGACTCCCCAGTGCTGAGGATCCAGAAGACCTGGGTTCCCCTGCTCCCTGGAGGGAACTGCTTGTGGTCCCTGGCCCTTGGATGCCTCCTGCACTAGGCTCAGCAGTTCCTCCTGGATGGCCAGAGGCAACTGCAGCAAGGCCTCCCTGTGGGCATCGCCCCGGAGCTGCAGCAGGGCCGAAAAGTCTCTCAGCACTCCAGCACACTGAGAGGTGCCAGGGGTCGGCCCTGGCCAAAAGTCCCAGCTCAGCCGCTCCACCAGCCCCTCCACTCGGCTCTGAGCCATGACGAAGGCCTCAGTCAGGCCGCTGACCATCAGGGAACCAGGGGCCCCAGGCACCAAATGGGCCGTTGTACTCCAGGTCAGGCAATCAAGGAAGAAACCCCGGGCTCCCAGGAAGATGCAGTGCAGTTCGGGTGGATAATGGATTTCGTGCTGTAGCTCCGGGCTGCAGAGACCCTTCAGGTACTCCTAGAGGTGATTGGGGAGGAAAGGAAAGAAAAAAGGAGACTACTAGAATCATCAGTGGCCCAGTAACCCCCCTTCAGGCTCATTGCTCTCCCCTGAAAGCCAGGATGCATGGGCAGAACAAAGGATTTCTTCTCCTCCTACTTCCCCACCGCAAGATCCTAACAAAGGTGGGGATTAAGAAATTCACTTCTGGGCCTCCTGGTGGCACAAGGAGTTAAGACACAACCTATGAATTTTCCCCACAGCATCTGCAGCATGAGTTCAATCCCCGGCCAGGGAGCTACCCACATGGCGCAGCAGACTTCTCCTGACTCGCCCATTGCTCCCTTCAGCAGTGTATTTCAGTAGATCTGCCTGTTCTGCTCCCCGCTTTGTCTCTGGTGAATCCTCTCACCACCACCCCCACACCTTTGGTCTGTACCCCAGTTTTTGCATGCATAAATTTAAAAAAAAGAAATTCACTTCTTTCCCACTTCTGACAGCCTACAGCTAGTATTTCCATTTAGAACTTGACTCAATTTAAGGCGCTGTAACAATTAACTGGTTATCAGGTGGAGTCTAAAGGTACAGTTAAGCCTTGGGCAACATGGGTTTGAACTGCACAGTTTCACTTGCACACGGGTTTTTTTCTGTCAGTGGATCTGTACTCATGGATTCCATCAACCACGATGTTGGGTGCCGGTTGGCTGAATATGGAGGACAACTAAAATGGGATTTGAGCATTCTTTTTTTTTTTTTTAATAGAGGCATGTTTTTTATTTATTTGTTTGTTTGTTTGTTTTTGTTTATACATGCACTGGGTACAGTCAGAAGTGCGGGAGGGTGAGAGAATTCACCAGGGCCAGAGCGGGGAGCAGAGCAGGCAGAAGGACCAAAGTACACTGCTGAGGGGAGCAGCGGGCGGCAGGAGAGGTCTGCGCGCCATGTGGGACCCTCCTCCGGTGGCCGGGGAGCAGCTGGGGATCGAACTGGCGCTGCAGAGGCTGCGGGCAGCTTCGCAACCCAGCGCTCAACCGCTGCGCCACCGGGGAGGCCCAGATTTGAGCATTCTTAGACACCAAAATTTAAGTGGGTCCTGAAACCAATCCCCCTGGTATACCATGGGACACTATAGTTAAGTTCTGGGGAATCAAAGGTTATACACAGATTTTCAGCTGCATGGGGGTGGAGGGGGTAGAATCCCTAGCTCCCCCCCCCCATATTCAAGATCCCCCTTGTATAGGTATTGCATATATCCATCATTATGATGGTCAACTTTTACTGAACTCATGCTTATCTCGTTCATAACACACCTGATGTGATGGAGTCTATTATTTACATTTTATAGATCAAGGCTGGTAGGTGGCAGAGCTATACAGGAACCCCAGTCTGACTCCAAAGGAAGTAAAGTGGCCCAACCTCCCCCTCCCCACAGAGAATTCCCCGAAGGAGCCTGCTTGCCCAACCGGATTTTCTATACTCTTGCAAAGAGCACAAATTGAGTTGAACTGAATCACCTGTCTCCAAGTCCTGGCAGAAGGTGAGTAACCTGGCTCATTCACCAGAAACGAAACTAAAACTAGAAATACAGAGTTAAAGCTCAGCACCTCTGAAGTTGCCACTGTGCCAACCAAGGAGTGGAGATCCTCCCTACCCTCTCTTCTCCCAGCCTCCCTCCAGGAGGGAGTCACAGCTATTTCCAAAAGGATCTGGGGAGGGGCTTTCACCTTGGCCCGGCTGGCGTTCTCCTTGCGACCCTCCAGCTGCAGCCAGATGTGAGGGGTCTCAGGACAATCCTTCGGGAGGACACTCATCCCCACGCTGAAGATGCGCTCCACGCGGGTCCGCTGCTCCTGCACCTTGTCCTCGGCTTGGGCTGACACCGCAAAGCGGTCAGGGGACGGGCAGCTGGCCCCATAGGTAGGCATGGCTGCTTGGCCGACCAAACCTGGAAGCAGGGGAGGCAGCTCAGGGCCTCAACGTTGCAAATCACATCTTGGTCTCCGGGCCTACACCAGCGATCAACAGGTCGTACCAAGTTACCGATCTGGTGAAGATACCCTGCATCCCAGGCTGTCTTGGGGTAGGAAAGGCAGAGGATTCTCCGGACAAAGAAAGGCCTTCTCTCGGGAGAGGGAGTGGGAAAAACAAGGCTATCTACCTGGGTGGACGCGGGGCCACAGTCCCGAGCAGGAAGGGTGCGAGGACTCCAGCTCGGCCCGGAGGCCAGAGGGGTGGATAAGCAACGAAAAAGTCCCTCTCCTCGGGGGGCTGTGCAATCTCGGGTTCCAAGACGGTCACTTAAAGAGAATCCTCACCAGGGATAGAACCTGGCTGTCCTCCGGGGTCCCTCGTCTGCCATTTCCAAGGGTCTAACCGCTCCTCGCCCCCTCCCTCCGCGGTCCCCAAGAAGGCGCCGCGCGCCCCTCCCCCAGCCGCCCCGCCCCGCCGCGCTCCGCACTGCGGCCCCGGCCTCCCGCCGTCCCCCGACAGGGGGTCCCGCCCGCGCCCCCCGGCCGCCCGCCGCGACCCCAGTCCCGCCCGCACCTCTCGGAGCACGCCGGGGCCCAGCTGCGCCCGCGCCCCGGGCCCGGGGGTGAAGGGCTGGGGGCCCAAATCTGGGCGGGCTTTCCCCGATTTCTCACCCAACGGGAACTACTCTTCTCGGCATCTCGAACTGTTGTGTTTTTTATCCCCAGTCACTTCCTGGCCCGGGGCGGAGTCATCCGGGCCCCGCCCCAGACCGAACCGGCCCGCCCCGGCCCGCCCCGGCCCGCCCCGGCCGGCCCCGGCCCGCCCCGGCCCGCCCCAGCCGGCCTCCTGCCTGTCTCCCCGGCGCTCCCTCTCCCGGATCCACAGTGTTTCTGGGAAATGAGGACCCACTGATTGCCTTCCCGTGACGATCTGGAAGACCAAGGAAGGGAAAAGACTGGCCTAGGGTCACAAGAGAGTGACACTGTCACCCCAAGCACTTTGCAACCAGAGCTATTGTGGGGGAAGACAAGCTACACGTTGGAAAAAATGCCACCGAATGGGCTACTGACATGTAAAGAATTTTTGAAGAGGGGAGGAATTAGGAGAGGAAGGAGCTGTAGGAGTTGTGTCTCTGCGCGCACACACACACACACACACACACACACACACACACGCTTGTCCTCTGAGATCCCAGTTCCTGCCTTCAGAGCCCTCAGAGGAGCTGCCCTGGGGTTCTGGCTGGAGCCCGCCTATCTGGCTGCTTCATCTCTCCTCTCCCTCCCAGAGCCCAATTGCTGTCACTTTGTGTCCTGCCAAGGAGGAGGGAACTGCAGTGACAGCAGGAGTGAGAGGCAGGACAGAGTCAAGGGGCAAAGATAGGTCTGGAGAGGGAGATGCCAAGACCAGGTGACAGTGAGACCCAGAGAGAGGGCTGAGGAGCAGGCGAGAGGTGGCAGTTGTCTGGGGAAAAGGAGCTGATTGAAGAGGACTCGTGTGTCACACAGCCCTCAGCCATGCTGGCAGCTAAGAGACTCTGGCCACCAGGCCCCTCACCCACCCTCCATCTGCCCTTGGCCCTGACATTTCTGGTCCTGGGGGCCGGATGGGCCCAGGAGGGGGCAGAGCCTGTCCTTTTGGAAGGTGAGTGTCTGGTGGTCTGTGAGCCTGGCCGAGCTGCTGCAGGAGGGCCCGGGGGAGCTGCCCTGGGAGAGGCGCCTCCTGGAAGAGTGGCATTTGCTGCTGTCCGAAGCCACCACCACGAGCCTGCTGGGGAAATCAGCAATGGCACCAGCGGGGCCATCTACTTCGACCAGGTAATCCCCTGACAGCCCACTTTGCCACCCCTTAGATTTTAAGGAAACTGCCTGTACTATGGCAATTTGCCCCTCACACTGCCTGCCTGTCTCCCCTCCCTACATTCCAACCCACACCCCTCCTTTCTCACTTCTTTTGAATCTGTACATTTCTCCTGTTCCCTCTACTTGCCACCCCTTCTTTTTCCTTACTCTTGCCCTGCCCCCCGACCCCCACCCCCAGCAAGTGATTTCCCTGCCCCACTCAGTAGGGTCTGCTTCCCCAGGTCCTGGTGAATGAGGGCGGTGGCTTTGACCGGGCCTCAGGCTCCTTCGTGGCCCCTGTCCGGGGAGTCTACAGCTTCCGGTTCCACGTGGTGAAGGTTTACAACCGCCAGACTGTCCAGGTGACCTGAGTGCTGAGCCCCATCCCCAGCTCAGAAGGGGAGGGCAGGGGAATAAATACAGCTCAATGACCCCTGGGCAGACCCTCCATTGGCCTGTATGCTGGGGGCAAGGGAGCAGGGAGTAAAGAGCCTGCCTAGCAGAGAGTCTGGAGGCTGTGCAACATCCAACACTGACCACCTCTCAATCTCCCAGGAAAGTCCTCTGAGCCCAGGTTTCCAGACTCCCAAAGTCTGGGGATTGGGGCCTGGGGGACTCCCAAAGCATCCACGTGGGCCTGGAGGAAAAAGGGAACCCTTGGGATATTAGGGGTCCAGGGACACGGGCTTGGGAGAAGTGCTAACTGGGCTCCCCTCCCCAGGTGAGCTTGATGCTGAACACATGGCCTGTCATCTCAGCCTTTGCCAATGACCCTGATGTGACCCGGGAGGCAGCCACCAGCTCTGTGCTACTGCCCCTGGACCCTGGGGACCGGGTGTCCCTGCGCCTTCGTCGGGGGAATCTTCTTGGAGGCTGGAAATATTCAAGTTTCTCTGGGTTCCTCATCTTCCCACTCTGAGGGCTCAAGCCTTTCAAGGACAGGACTCTAGCCCCTGACCTCTGCTCCGTGTCCTCTCTTGCCCCAGAAGCAACATCTTAGGGACAGGAGAGGGGCTCCCTCTGGCTGTGTGTATTCCATCTCCTTGCATGGGACCCTGTGCCAAATGCCCACGATGAGGAGTAGAGCTGTGGTATCTCAGGTCCTGGTCACTCTTACACGCCACCCCCATCCCAGCTGCCCTCCCAGGCTGGCACTGCATCTCCTTGTACCTGCAGCCCTAGTATTGGGCAGTAAGGGGGCCTGTGTTCCTTTGAGTTCCCTGCTCCCCGCTCCATCCCCACCAGCTTCCTGTTCAGTTCTATTTGGGAACAGATGGCACAGGTGAGCCAAATAGGCCCCCACAGGGACCCAGATGGACCAGCCTCAGCACACCCTGCAGGCTCTTTCCTATAAGGAGTGGCAGCATCACAAATCTCAGCCAGCACAGTCAGGAGCTGAGCCAGAGCGGTATGGGTTAGGACAGGGAGTTCAGCAGGAGTGTGGGGAGGGCCATGATCCACATGGAGCCTGTGGCTGGTGATACAGGAAGGGGGCATGTGCCCAGCCTAAATATGGTACATTTTCCATATACATTAGGGCAGCCAGGAGTACCAGGCCCCAGAGGAACTCTGGCACTCACCTTCCCACCAAAGACGTGGGATATGTATGTTTGCTCCTGCCAATATTAAGGGTAGAGACCTTCCTTGGGCAGCTGCAGGTGGGGGTGGATGTTATGTGTGGGCAGGTATGGCTCTCCAGGCATGGAGCACGTCAGGGACCATCCCTATTTCCTTGGATTTCATGATTCTTCTCTTCAGCCACTCGCCTGCCACTATTATAAACTGTCTTACCTCGCTGTCCCTTTGGCCCAGCATGGATCAATCTATCAATAAAATAACTAGAAAATGATGGTCAGTGAGACCCTATAGATCACTGAAGAGAAAAGATGCCATTATAATTTGGATTGGGGGTTACAAGATACATGCAAGTATGTTGTAGCAAAAATAAATGTAAAACGTGCATTAGAGTCAAAAAAAGGATTGGAGTTGCTTGAAATAAATAGGAAATACCAATGTGAATTTGAGGTTTTCCAAAGAAATGACTTTTTCAACTTTTGTCACTAAAGTACAGTAGAAGCAACAGCAGGAAAAATCTGATATGCATTCTTAGCACCTGGATCTTTGCCCCAAATATGATTCCCCTATAAAAGGACTCAGGTGCCTTGGATATAGATAGCTCCGTGTCTTATATAACTCTTAGCCTGGAACATAGTACTGAGTTAATGACAACAAACAGGGATACTTTAGAAAATATATGGAGTAATGCTGAAAAACAAAGAAACTAATTTTAAAATTTGCCACCTAATGTGCTATGATAATCTGATGTTCAAAATGAAAGTAATATAGTTCATTGGAACAAAGTGAAATTTGTAAAGATCCATGACTCTATCGTGATATTCAAAAAGGAAAGAGTTAAAATAGGTAGTTAATCTACTGAGGAAAGAAGAATGACTATAATAGGATATTTTTGTTAATTTTGATAAGTAGGAGAGTACAAATATAGTAGGTGTTTTATCTACTCATGAGGCATAATTGTTTTTCTTTATCTGTGTAAGTAGGGAGGAGTGGATACAGAGAGTTGTGAGTAATTCCAGAAAAGTTGGAACTGTACCAAGAATGAAAGACTGATTGACGCCATCTGGCCTTATGTCACGACCAGAAAGAAAGTCCAATGGTATGTTACAAGATTGAGTTAGTCAAAGGTCCCAAAGATAACCACTTATTGATCAAACTCAATCCTCACCTCTTGGAAAAGGGACCCTCTCAATTACCATACAAATTATAATGAGGTTACAGGAACAGTAAAACCCCAAATAATAATAGCTTAAACAAGATAGATTATTTCTGTCTCACACAGAAGAATCTGAAAGTGAAGAGTTCAGAGTTAGTTGGCAGTTCTATGATCCCCATAACCCAATTTCCCTTCTTGCTGTTGTAGTATCTTTAGTATCATGGCACATGATAGCTCCTTGAGCGCCAGCCATTACTTGTCCTTCCATGATAACGCCCAGGAAGAAGGAAGGACAAAAGGGCACACTCTTTTCTGAAACGTGCACCGGATATTTCTGATTGTAGTACATTGGCAAGAATTTAGTCACACCTGCCTAGGGAAAGTGAATGGGAAATAGACTATTCCTGGCAACTAAATATTAGGCATATTATAGTAAATAAGAGGATAATGAATATTGAGGAAAACAAATTGATGTTTTTCAAAAATGCAGATGGACTAGATAAATGTGTCAATGATCACAGTAGAATTTTTGTATTGGTTTTCTATTTGCAACAAACCTATCAGCTTAACACAGCACTGACCTATTATCTCACAGCTTCTATATGTCAGAAGCCCAGCAGAACATGACTGGGTTCTCTACCTAGGGTTTTTTTTTTTTTTTTTTAAAGATTTATTTATTTATTTATTTATACAAGCACTGGGTACAGTCAGAAGCGCGGGAGGGTGAGAGAATTCACCAGAGCCAGAGCAGGGAGCAGAGCAGGCAGAAGGACTGAAGTACACTGCTGAGGGGAGCAGCGGGCGGCAGGTGAGGTCTGCGCACCATGTGGGACCCTCCTCTGGTGGCCACCATGTGGGACCCTCCTCCGGTGGCCGGGGAGCAGCCGGGGATCGAACCGTCGCTGCAGAGGCTGCGGGCAGCTTCGCAACCCAGCGCTCAACCGCTGCGCCACTGGAGAGGCCCTTTACCTAGGGTTTTATAAGCTCAAAAGCAACCTGTGGGCAGGGCTGCCTTCCTTGCTAAAGGGGAAGGAGTCACTTCCAAGCTCATTTAGAATTCACTCCTTATGTTAGTCCACTGAGGTCCCCGCACCCCACCTCCCATCTTTGAGTCAACAACATTGATCCACCCTTTTATCACATGTCTTTGACTTCAGTAGAGAAATTTCTCTGATTTTAAGGGCTCATGCGATTGATTAACCTACCCAAATAATCCAAGGCAATCTTCCTAGTTTAAGATCCATTACCTTAATTAAGAAAAGTCCCTTTTGCCCTGAAACAGAGCATAATCAGAGGTTCCAGGGATTAGGGCACAGACATCTTTGGGGCATCTTCATATCATAGTCATTAAACTTCAAGTTCTCTGGTTATAATAACTCCCATGCCTGGCAACTGGTAATTTCCAATCTGTGGAAAAGGTGTGGGCTTAGAAAGTTCCCAAAATATACAAGATAAAGACTGACTGGGATTTTAATCATCTTAGAAGATGAACTAGTTCCCAGATCCCAACTGGAATTCATTGATTAATAATCCAAAAGTCAGTCATCATCATCATCATCATCCAACACTTTGTCTGATCTGAGATAATGTTCTGTTTTTGCATGTCCAAATGCAAAAAAATTGGTCTGAACTAAGAGAGGGTCCATTTCTGGGTCTGCAAAGCCATTTTGATAATGGTTTCAGGTATGGCTGTAATAAATTTTATCATCCTTGTATCATCCTTATAATGTGTGTGCTTTACCAAAATGTTTGATGCTTTTAGAGAAGCTGACATCTTATGCTGGTGATTCATTTGAAATATATAAGAGGATTTAAGGTTGCAATGAATGTTTAGATAATTTGATTTATAAAATGCATAGGCTTTGTTGGCTATTTGAGAAGGGCTTAAATTATTTGCTTAAGTAGACTTGTGAAGTAAATAGATTAAACAATAAATAATCACAGATGGTCATTAGAGATCTTCTCCAGATCCAAAAATCTCCTCAGCAGTAAAGGAGCATAAGAATAGAATCCAACTGTTCACCTTCCCTACTCCCACGCCTGGCAACTGATTATTGGAGAGAGTGGATCCCTGCTGTGGACCTAAATCCATGGTCTCCAGCAACCCCTGGTCCTCAACCCTCCAATCAATTCTGTGGTTTCCTTTGCCAGTTTCTTTCCTCATAGTCCCTCAAATCTGACTGAAGCCTTCTGTTCCCTCCTTATATCTTTTTTTTTTTTCTCCTTATACCTTTTACCCAACCAGCTCTCCCCACACTGCCAGCAGCAGTGCTTGACACACCCCACCTTGTGCTTGACTGTGAAGGGAGAAACACCAGACAGGAGCCCTTCCCAGTATATTCACAAACTCACCTTCCTTCTTATCTCTGCTTCTTTCTATCTCGCTCAGTAGAAGGCGCATTGTCACTTCTGTCACGGAGGCCATCTTCCTCCACCAGCCAGGGATTCCACTTCCTCTAAACATACTCTTTTCTTTTCCTCTCTCTCCTGTATGTTCAACTTCTCCCTCTCTGCTTACTCCTTCCCTTCAGCAGTTGATTGCACTCAAGTCTCTTCAATCTAAAAGAGAAAGGATGGATGCAGAAATAGTGGTGGGTAGTTATCCTCAGCTCCTTATGTCTCTCCAGCTAGTTAATGTCAAATCTCCTCCTCATTGGAACCAAATATCTTTGCTCACCAGTTGCTCACCTCTTAAGTCAACTGTGGCCTCTGGAGCTCCACCTAAACTGCCCGCATCTGGCCATTCACAACTTCTGTGTCACTAAAGTCAATAGACTTGATAATCCTTCTGGCACTCTGGCTCTCCCTAAGATCTGATCCTATTGGCTACACTCAACCTTCTAGACTTTCTCCACCTCTCACCCATGCCCCAGTTTCTTTTTCAGAAATTTCTCTACCTCTGCCCATCTATTAAATATTGGTTTTCCTCAAGATTCTGCCCTAAGATTATTTCTGTCCTGACACACTCTCAAAAACACCGATTTCCATCTATGTGCTCACAACGTCTACATGTTTATCTCTAACCAGGATCTTCCTCCTGTATCTTGGCATTGGTATCCCACCTAAAAATCAACTTGATAAAATTATAGTTTTCCTCCCTAAACCTGTTCTACCTCCCTTGTTCTCTGTTTCTATAAATAGACTCTCCTTATTGCCCCCAACTAAATGCCAGCTAGTATTCTCTACTTCCCCCCGCTCCAACACCCCCATAGCCACTCTCTCCTATCCATGGTTTCCACCCCTTATTTCCACCACTCTGACTCAAGCTGCCAATCTCTCAGAGAAAGTTCTACAAAAGCTTCCTGACTGGCCCCTTGGCCTCCTGTTCTATGACCCTCAGTCCATTCTCCACACTGGGTGGCCATCATGACCTACCTCAGTGAACTTCACTGCCCAAAGCCCTTTAGCAGATGGAAGAGGTGTCTTGGAATGAAATCCAAATTTCTTAGCATGATTTTGAGGTCCCATGCAATCCAGTTGTTACACTCTCCCCTGATTCATCTTTCACCATCTCCAAGAATGAGGAAATCTCTAAATTGGCACCATTTATTAGCTGAGTGGCTAGTGCCCTCAGAAAGAGAGCATGGCATTCTAGTCAGAACTCAGCAAGGTCAAGAGAATCATTCTTAGACCCAATGGAGGTAAATCAGGACATATTTCAGTTTTGTTTTGTTTTTTAAGATTTATTTATTTATGCATACCTGAGCTGGGGTATAGGCCAGAGATGCAGGGGGTGAGAGGATTCACCAGAGACAGAGTGAGGAACAGAACAGGCAGACTGACTGAAATACACTGCTGAGGGGAGCAGTGGGCGAGTCAGGAGAGGCTGCTGTGCCCTGTGGGTTGCTCCCTGGCCAGCCGGGGATCGAACTTGTGCTGCAGAGGCTGTGGATTGCTTCATAGTGCGGTGCTTAACCCTTTGCGCCACCAGGGAGGACCCAGTTTCAGTTTGTAATTCAACCTAATATGGAACAATCTGAAATGACAGTGAGTTACGCTATCTTAACTGGCACTATTTAATACATTAATAAAAGATGGAGGGGCCTCCCTGGTGGCCTACGAGTTAAGTCTCAGTGCTATCACCACGACAGCCTGAATTCGATCCCGGATCAGGGAGCTGACTCACATAGCACAGCAGTCCTCTCCTGTCTCACCAACTGCTCCCCTCAGCACTGTATTTCAGTCAGTCTGCCTGTTCTGTTCCCCACTCTGTCTCTGGTGAATCCTCTCACTCCTCGCACCTCTGGCCTACACCCCAATTCTATACAAAAATAACGAAATAATTTTTTTTTCTGAAAACAAGTTTTATTTAAATAAGGGTTTAAATACATTACATAACATTAAAACTGAAGGGGAAAAAAAAAAAAACACCAAAAACCAGCTGCATTGGGCAGCTGCTGCTAGTAAGTTGCAAGCTTTGTTCCCTTGTCAAAAGTTTGACTTTGAAAACAGAAAGCTGGCCTCATATTCTGGTGTGTTCATCGGATTAACTAGGATATGTCTCATCATAGATGTCCTGTCGCCTCACTAGAGGGAAGGTGGCCACTCCGGACTCTGGCCAAGTTGGAGACATCAGGGCATCTTTCCTTTACTACCAAAGGCTCCCTGTAGGTTACAGCTGTCTTTGCTGCCTCACCCCATTTTCTCCTCTCAGCCTCACCGAAGGCTGTTCAGGTGGTGCCATTCTCTTAGGGCTGGGAACTCTACAGAGGGAGAGCTGAGGAGCTTCTGACCAAACAGAGACAATAGTGATCTTGGGGTTCTGGGCATGGCCGAAACATCAAGTTATTGCTCTGTTACAGGCTGGACTCTGCCAGGCACCTACTGCTTGATCTCTGTTTAAATGAGGGACTTGGGCCTCCCCGGTGGCACAGTGGTTGAGCGCTGGGTTGCGAAGCTGCCCGCGGCCTCTGCGGCGCCGGTTCGATCCCCGGCTGCTCCCCGGCCACCGGAGGAGGGTCCCACATGGTGCGCAGACCTCTCCTGCCGCCCGCTGCTCCCCTCAGCAGTGTACTTCGGTCCTTCTGCCTGCTCTGCTCCCCGCTCTGGCTCTGGTGAATTCTCTCACCCTCCCGCGCTTCTGACTGTACCCAGTGCATGTATAAAACAAACAAACAAACTAAATAAATAAATAAAGCATGCCTCTATAAAAAAAAAAAAATAAAAAAAATAAATGAGGGACTTCAAGACTAGACAGTGTGGCTCTTTTCAGTTTATTGCACGAAGGAGTTACACTAGTTCAAGTTAAAAGCAGAGCCCAAATGGTTACATTATATAAGCTGTGAGGTTTTTAAACTTGTGACAAGGGACAGAAGGGAAATTCTACTCATTGCGAGGAAATCCTCACTAAGCTTCACTGAGCCAAAAGCACTTAAAACCCATGAGCCTTTAGCTGGTCGTCCTTACCCAGTCCAGGCTCCACGAGGAACTGGCATTTGTTATTGTGCTGGTCACCCTGTAGCTGAATTACTTCTCCATAGTCTGGATGCTCAATTACAGTACCATTGCAGGCAAATTTCTTCTTAAACCCCTTCACTGGTTTCTTTTTATCGTAATCATCAGTGATCCCTTGGACAGTAGTAACGGTCTTCCTGCCACTTCTCTGTTGAATTCTTATATGGATATAATCCTCAGTGCCAGCAGGAAGCAGATCATCAGCCTTACTTGCATCAGCAAAGGGGTCGAAAGAGTGGAGGTTCTGGATAGCAGACATACGATACGATTCCTTTTCCTCAGTGGAAATGGCCTGCAGAAGGCGATGGGAGATGGCAGTGGGTGGGGGAGGTGGTCTGAGCGTTGGGTAGTGAGGGGGCTCGACGGGGAGGCTGCTGAGACCTCGGCGGCAGCTCAGTGTCTCAATAAAATATATTTTTTAAAGATTTATTTGTTTATTTATACAAGCACTGGGTACAGTCAGAGGCGCGGGAGGGTGATAGAGTTCACCAGAGCCAGAGCAGGGAGCAGAGCAGGCAGAAGGACCGAAGTACACTGCTGAGGGGAGCAGCAGGCGGCAGGAGAGGTCTGCGCGCCATGTGGGACCCTCCTCCAGTGGCCGGGGAGCGGGGAGCAGCTGGGGATCCAACCGGCGCTGCAGAGGCTGCGGGCAGCTTTGCAACACAGTGCTCAACCGCTGCGCCAGCGGGGAGGCCCCTCAATAAAATATTTGTTAAAAATAAATAAAATAAAAGATGGAGAGGTCATGGATGGGGGGTGGGAAACTATCGTCACATCACAGTGAATTAGCTTTGCATGAGGCAAGGAGCACAGTGATAACACTTAATCACTTAAGACAGTTGAGTGGTGAAATTCTGGAGGATAGACATTTAAGACCAAGGTGCCGACAGACCCACTGTCAAGTGAGGCTTGGGGATGACCATCTTGTTGTGTCCTTACACAATGGAGAGAGCGCTAGTTGTTCACTTAGCAGCTGCACCTGACCTTGAACAAATTACCTAAATTCCTCGTGCCTCCTTTTTTCAACTGTATCTACCCTGCAGGGTTGAAAAGCACTTAGAAGAGAGCCTGACACAGAACAATACCCTATATTTGTAAATTATCATATGAATTAGTAAACAAGCTGAAACTTGTGCATGTGTGTCCCAAAGATACTTGACAATCTTAAAAATGCAGCTAGAAGTTTTGTTTTGTTTTATTGTAGCCATTCTGTTGCAATGTTTCTTTCTTTTAGGTATATTTACTTGGACCTACCAACACAAGGGCTTAGTAAACCGTGGCTAGGAAAACGTGGCACAGCAAAGCTTAAGGCTTCCAGTCTCACCAGATGGTTGACATAAGTTTTAACATGGAAAGGGAATTCAGCATAGAACATTCTTTATCTTTCTAGAGGGCATTATATGATGAGACTGTCTGCTCACTGGCTACTTGGTAATTTCTCCCTTAGAGACTCGGGGAAGCCTGCCTGCTAGCACCCCAATGGGAAGGGACAATGGTGATGAGTGTAAAGAAGAGAAGTAGTGACTAGGGAGGAGTCTACGGTACTCAACTCTCTGGACAAACTTGTCTATTCACGCCTCCAAAAACAGGAGGAATCTCAAGTCTCTGCTCAGACCTTATAAACTGATCAACAGCAAAAAAGAGAGGTCTCAACTTCCTAGGCCTTAAATGCCAGTGTAAGTAAAATCTGATTGTTGCTTAAGGTTCTCTGGAGTAGACAGTAAAGTAGTTTTAAAATGGCCCCTCTCTCATGGGCCTTCCATGTGGAGATCCAAAACTTACACTAAGAGCAGGTTATTCACTTTGGGTGACCTCTCTAAAGGCTGTGAATGCAGAGACCTCAGGCCCCTGCACTGCTCTGTACTGTACTCACTTGATGAATTGTCTGTCCCCCTCACCTGTTCATGAGCTCTGCCCCACCTAGACAGGGCCTGGCACGTAGTGGGTCTCTGCAAATAATAAACAACTGCGTGCACGTGAGTGGGGAGCTCCCTTGAGCCATGCCACACTACTGCTAGTGCTGAACAGAAGTGTGGGTGGGGAGAAAGTCAACAAGAGGCAGGGAGACAGGGCCCTGAGGTTGGGAAGTCTGGCCTGCGTTAGGAAGGTCTCTTTACCTGAGGGGTGACATGGCAAAAGCTCCAGGAGCAGGAAGAAGAGAATGTCAGCTGCGTGCAGCCAGACAGCTTATTTCCAGCTGCTCTAACACAAACACCAAAGACTGGGTGGCTGGAATAACAGATATTTATTTCTCATATTCTGGAGGCTGGATATTCAGGATCAAGGTGCTGGGAGATCTAGGGCTGGAGAAAGCCTGGCACGCACAGGTCTGTTGTCCTGTAGTTTTGTATGATGGAGAGAAAGGGAGCTCTAGTCTGTCTGTCCCGTAGAAGGACATTAGCCCCTCTCGGGGGCTCCACCCTCATCACCTCATCTAAACCGATTGCCTTCCAAGGCGACCTTCTATTAGGGGTTAGGAGTTCAAGACATGAACTTGGGACGCAAACATGCAGCTCATGCCTAGCACTGCATCCCCTCTGCACAGATTTCTTTTTTTTTTTTTTAAGATTTTTTATGCATAAAAGAGCTGGGGTGCAGGCCAGAGATGCAGGGGGTGAAAGGATTCACCAGAGACAGAGTGGGGAGCAAAACAGGCAGATCCACAGAAATACATTGCTGAGGGGAACAGCTAGCAAGACAGGAGAGGTCTGCTGCACCATGTGGGTAACTCCCTGGCCAGGGATTGAACTCATGTTGCAGTGGCTACAGATATCTTCATAGGTTGTGTCCTAACCCCTTGCACCACCGGGGAGGCCCTCTGCACAGATTGTTTTGTGGAATCCTTGAATCCTCGCACCACATGGTAACTTGAGAATTGTTTTCCTGCTGTTGTTACTGAAGCTTCAGGAAACAGGTCACATGGGTAGCAGCTATAGATTCAGTATTTAAACCCAGTTCTACACTGTTTCCAACTCAACTAAATTGTTTCAGCACTGGCACCTTTCTCTCACGCCAGCCCTAGTTCATGTTCATTCCCATCTGCCTGCTTACCAGAAATGACCTGTTTTAAAAAAAGAAAAAGAAACAGCAGACCCAAAATGGAGTCACCCATGCCAAGCCCATGTCACCAAGCCTAGATTTAATATCTAACTTAATTCAACTCTTTCCAGGAATATAGTCAGCATTGGCAATGGCACATAATCTGCATCATAAGAACTTCCTGCCTTCCCCTAAGGGAGGGTGGCCCTGCCTGGAACAACGTTTTCTTTAGCTAAAAGGCCCCCTGTCCCACCCTCTTTCTGACTATGAAAACCTATTTTGTGAGTACCTTTCTACTATTCAGATGTGCGAGTCAGCCTGGAGGACAGGCAGCAGCCCCAATTTTGCCTGCCCCCCAACACTCCCATAATTGACTGATGCTATAAAAGAACTGGACACTGGCTCCATTTTGATCCGTTTATTGACAAATCAAAGGGGAAAAAGTCACATAAAAAGGGTATAAGATCATACATGTGATTAACAGGGGCGGTGGGTATAGCACCAAGGAGAGAGATGAGGTTGGACATACGGCTACATGAAGGGGGAGGGGGGAGGGGAGACAAGGAGGGGGAGAATGTTTCTGCTTAAAAAACCCACAGCATATCTTTCCATTTCTCAGCTGCCACCCAATCATTCTTTCCTGGACAGAATTAACAGCTGGAAATGGTTTGAGGGCAACATCAAAACACTTTGTCTACAGAGATTTGGGAGCTAGGGAGTCGGAGAGAATGTGGGTACAGATATTTGAGGGATTCTCTCACTTGCCTGTCAGCAGAATTCTGTCTCTGGTAAACTGAGTCCTGATGCTGATCCAGCCACAAACTAGCCATGTGACTTTGGGCTCTTTCTTTAGCTGTAAAACCAGCAAATTGGACTTGATAGCAGGTTCTACTCTGGCCCTAGCAATGCCAAGTGTTTTGGCAGCCTGAACAAGGTCAGGAAACTGGCTCAGCTTTGGAGAAATAAAACCACTTAAGGCCCAGCCAGAGTGAAGGGGTGCTGCCTCCTTCTGAAAACCACTCAGTGGCAGGTGGAGTTACCACAGCAATCCCAAGGGGTGAGTACAGCACACACACCTACAACAAATTCACTCTTGACACAAAAGTGGCTCTGAGAGAGCCCAGATTTTGCCCTACACAGAAGGCAGGACCAGGGGGTGGTGAGGGTGAGGGGTGATCCAAACAAAGCAGTCACACACTCTGTAGGGTCTAGGGGTACAGGTGGAAAGAGGGCTATGGGCTAGGGGGTGGGATTGGGAGGTAGAATCAGGCCAGCACCTCACCATGTGCCAGACTGCTCATTTCAGTCCCCCCAAAAAAGAGGCCTGGGCCCCTTGGTCTAGTTGAAGCAGCTCTTCAGGTAGAGATGCCACACTTGGCATCGAGATCCTTGATTCCTGTGGGATTGATAACATGGAAGCAGGGGTGGGGATTGTCTCCATCAGCTGGAGTCAAATGAGGTAGGCTGACCACCCTTCAAAGTACTGCCAACCCTTCCTTGACAGCCGGGCAGGCCTTGAGACTGCACTGGCTGTCTCTCCAAAGCCCGCATGGATGTGTCAGCTGTGACAACCTCAAGGTTAAGGGGTTCCAAAATGAACAGGGTAGAGAGGGAACCACGCTTGAGGTTTCTGTTTCAGTGGGGAATGCAGTTCCGATTCTGAGATCCAGAACCACACTAGTTCATGGGTAGAACAGCCAGGAGTAAGACTCTGGAGAGTGTGTGTGTGTGTGTGTGTGTGTGTGCAAGCATGCACATACACATGCATGTGCAAGCCCACTCACAGTTGCACTTGTGTGACAGCACAGGGAATACTTAGGGGAATGACACTGAGCCTGGCTTACCTTAGTATGGGGAATTTCTACCCCCCAGCGTAAAATTGCCATGGGCCCATAACTCACAGCCTTTGGCAGATTCTCCCAATACCCCAAAAAGGGAAAGTTTCCATAGGGACCCTTGTCCCTAGTTCAAGGCAATTCAACAAAGCTTTATGAAATAACTTGTCTATAAAAGGCACAACTAAGGGCCCCCAGGGGACTACGAGAGCATTGTCAGGGAGAGAGGGAGGCCTAGCAGCAGACACCCAGATCTGGGGTACAGGGGCTCCCCCACCCCTCCAGCTCACTGCTCAAGGACCTTGAAGGACAGGGGAGTGCCACTCTTGGCAAAGGTTTTCATCAGGCTGCTAGGATAGATGCACCCAAGCTTTTCTGGAGTTGGGAAGCCCCAGACCCTATAGAGAGACAGGCTCAGCCGGTCCCCGATATAGAAAGGACCCACCCATTTGGCACTGCTGCCGTTCCTGGGGAGCGACAGCAAGAGGACCTGGTCGCCCACGTTCCACTCCTTTTCCCGGATCTCCCGCTGGAAGCGCCTGTTCTCCTCCTTCTCACAGGCCTTGTCAGCCACCCTCCAGTGCAGCTCCAGCACCTCCCCAATCAGCCGCAGCAGGAAGACATCCATCTTGAGCCCCTCAATATTGGCACTGCTCATCTCCCACCACAGGGGCTCAGTAAGCCTCACCTCGGCCCCCGTCAGGATCTGGATTGGGGTGGTCTGGGAGGAGGAGGCCCTGAAGGCCAGGTGCAGCAAGGGTAGGGAGGCTGCCCACCTCTTGCCATGCAGGAAGATAAACTCCTTAAGGGCCCTCTTGAATTCCCAGTAGGCCCCCGAGCTCACCAGGCAGGGGAACTGGAGGTCTCTACTAAGGGAGGCAGTCTGGGCGCCCAGGGCCAGCCCACAGCTCACCAGGACATGCCGGGCAAACTGGGGGCCCTGGGCGGCCTCCAGTCTGATGGGAACACCCCACCTGGCAAACACATGCTGCAGCAGCACCTGGGCCACCGCCGTGTGCGTGTAGGGCTTCAGGGGGAACGCCTCCACCCACCTGGTGTTGGGGTCGGCCACAATCAGCACATGCTTGTGGCCCTCCTCACTGATGGTGACCGGGCCCACCACCTCAATCTGCAGGTTGGCCCAGGGGGCGGTCGACCTGAGTGGCCACAGGGACTCAATGACCTTCAACTCGTTGCCTACGAGGTTGCGGGGGATGCAGAACAAGCAGCTCCGGCAGTAATCTCTCACATGCTCCTGCATGCCAGGCCACCACCCCAACAACCGCAACTTCTTATAGGTCTCCTCAGGCCTCTGATGGGCACCCATGGGGAGGTCATGCACGGAGAAAATCAGATCCCTCCGGAGCTGCCTCGGGACCACCCAGACCCTGGCCCTCTTTTCTCCCTTGAACATCAGCAGACCACTCTCTTTGTCGAGGCTTAGTGAGTTAAAGGCAGAACTGAAGGGTGAAGAGCTGGGCAGTTTCTGCCCAGCCTGCAGCGTGGCGATGACATCAGCCAGCGTGCTGTCACTTCGCTGCAATGCCAGCAAGTCGGGCCTCTTGCCCATGCTATGGGGAGACACGACAGGACTTGGCATGTCCTCTGGCAAATGCCACCATTGCCCACTGCCCTGGGCGCCCTGCTTGGCCAGGGTGTCCACGGTCACAGCAAACAGGGAGCCCCGGTAGGAGGTTCGGTAGATAAACGGAAGGGCTGAGAGGCCGGAAGTGAGGGATATAATGTAGGAGAGCAGGCCTGGATGAGGTAGTGGGGCCCCGTCAGAGGAGAGGAAGCCCCGAGCCTGCCAGAGGGGCAGAAGCTCCCAGAGGAGGCTGAAGATCCAGTTGCAGTGGGTGAGGAAAACCACAGGGAGCTGGGACTGGCCAAAGCGCTCTAGGCCACAGGCCACGGCTGCCAGGTGCGCATAGGTTGGTGTGTAAGGGGAGCAGGAGAAGGAGAGGGAGACAGGGGGGCTGGTGGGAGACAGGACATAGAGACCAAAGCCAGCGCACCACTCGTCCTCGCGGTAAAAGCAATAGCCAGACATGTGGATGCACACAAAAGTGGACAGGTCAGAAAAAGGAGGCAGAACCTGGAAAAAACGAGGCATGGAGGATGCAGGTGTCAGCAGGCTGTTCTCCCCCAGCAGGCCCTGGAGAAGGGTTAGTTCCAGGGCCCTCTTGCCTTTGTCCTGTACCAAGAGAGACCATCGGATCAACCACGCCTTGGCATCCCTACGGCCGTCCTGTGCCTGGGGGTCCTCTGTGGTCCGGGAGGCATAGGAAAGATCCAGGACCACTGGGGTATCACCAATGCAGCGGGAAAAATGCTTGAGGGCCCAGGCCACAGCATAGGGGCTGTCTCCCCCAGACTGGGGGCCCTGGCTCTCCTCGTCGGGAAGAAGGGGTTTCGAGGTATAAGCTATGGGGTGCTTCCTCCCTGAGTGCTCCTGATAGACAATGGCCGTCAAGGCCACTTGGCTCACCATCACCTCCAGGCGGAAGGGCAGCTGGGAGTTGGGGGCTGTCAGGCAGAGGGCAGACACCAGGGCTCGCTTCAGGGCCAGGAAGGCTTTCTCATGCCCCTGGTCCCACTGCCAGTCCGGCTTCTGCTTAAGGAGGCTGTGTAGAGGGCCCATGAGGGTCTCATAGTCAGGAATGACATCGCGGTGGGAGTCCATGAACCCCACAAAGAATGAGAGTGCAGTGAAGTTGCGGGGGATGGTCAGCTGGGCCAGATGAGCAAGAACCTGCTGGCAGGGGGCCTTCCCATCCCAGAGGACGCCCAGGGAGGGAGAAGCCACCCCTGGCAGCAGATCGATGTCAAGGGCCCCATCGTGGGGGTTGTGGAGGCTGAGGCACCGGAGGATTTCCTCTGACAGCACAGGGCACTCGGTTCTGAACACTGACGCCAGGGAGGAGTCCCGGTTGTCTTCCTGGGCAGGCTCTTCCTCAGACAGCTCCTGCATCCCCTGCACCTCTCTCTGCTCCTCGTCCCTCCTGTCCTCCTTCTCTTCCCTGACTTCGTCCACCTTCTGTGGGCTCTCTAGGGGCCCAGGGGCAGCGGCATCACTCATCTCAGCGATGCTGGTGGAGCTGGGTGGAAGAGTCTTCCACACCTTCAGGAAGTTGCCGATGTCAGTGTCCAACCTACACAGCAACAAGAGAGCCAGTGGTTTGACAAGAGTGAGATGACTGGCATTTCCAACCTGACCCCAGGATGAGCAAACCACAAAGAGGCCCGGCAGGGGCTTTGGAAGGCACAACAGAGGCACTTCATCCACATCACTGGGTTCCAGAACAGGAAATGGAACTGGGGGACAGTCAGCCCAGGAAGCAGTGCCCCGCCGGGAAGGTTCCCTGCTGGGCCCAGGGAACTGGAAGGTGGGCGGCAAGGGGGCTCAGAGGGGGCAGAAGTCAGAAGATCTTAGTATATAACCACTTCCATAGTGACCTTGGGAAAGTCACTTGAGTCTCAGATTCCTCATCTGTGCAATGATGGTCATGCACATCTAGTTCAAGTTGTGAAGATCACAGAGGATAATAAATGTGGAAAGAATTCTACTTGCTATATACTTTAAACCTCTTTTTTTTTTTTTTTAATAGAGGCATGTTTTATTTATTTATTTGTTTGTTTGTTTGTTTTTTTGTTTATACATGCACTGGGTACAGTCAGAAGCGCGGGAGGGTGAGAGAATTCACCAGAGCCAGAGCAGGGAGCAGAGTAGGCAGAAAGACCGAAGCACACTGCTGAGGGGAGCAGCGGGCGGCAGGAGAGGTCTGCGCGCCATGTGGGACCCTCCTCAGGTGGCCAGGGAGCAGCCGGGGATCGAACCGGCGCCGCAGAGGCCGCGGGCAGCTTCACAACTCAGCGCTCAACCTCTGCGCCACCAGGGAGGCCCTACTTGCTATATACTTTAGACACGGCTCCCTTTGTACCTGAAGGCCTGCACTGCCTCACTGGGGCCACCAGCCAAACACAGAAACTGCCAAGCAGCCCTCGACAATAGAACCCAAGATTCTGTTGGGTACTCATGTCCTGGAATATCGCACTGCCAATAAAGTAAATTAACATGGCACACAGGTGGGGAAACCAGAAAACATGGAGCACAAACACCAGTCACGAAAGGACATGCCCAGTATTAAAGCGGATGTGTGTATAACTATAAACCTGCAAAACTACATGAGATGTGGATTATGGACCCGTAAGTATGTGGTGGAAGCAAGATAATCAGAAAAAGTCAGATCCTCCTGCTCCTTATTAAGCACCAGACCAATGTTGGCTAGCAGAAAGGAATTTTTGGTAAGTCCCTGGAGAGGCTGGGAAGCCAGAGAGGCCTGGCCCATTACCTGTTCGGCTTCTTCAGAAATTCATCAAGTGTTGGGCCATCACGGCCCAGAGGGTCATCGGGCACCATGAAGAGGTTCCCCGCAAAGGTGAAGGGCAACAGGCTGACCAGGGAGAGAAAAGGCACAGTCACAAAGCAGAGTTGGACCCACCCACACCCCACTGCCCCCCAGGCGTCTCCACTGGGGCCGAGGCCCTCATCTGGACCTAGCAGGTGTGGCTGAGCACAGCTCCAAGACCCCCTCCTGCCAGAAGCTGCCTGACATCCAAGGGGAAGCACAGGCTCCAGGCCCTGGGAGCCGCCTCACCGATCTTTGACCATCAGTTTCTTGGAATTATTCATCAGAATGTGGAGCTGCTCATTGGTAACAATGATGCCATCTGTCTCCTCCGCCAGCTTTACCATGAACCTGCAGGGAGACAGGAAATCATTAACCACCCAGTAATCAGCCCCACACTGTCCTGTCCTCTGAGAAAATAACTTGCAACTTCACATGGAGACAAGTTGGGCAGAAACGCTGCCCACAGTAGTTGGAATGAACGCCAGGGCTCAGGATCCCAACCCCTCATCTATGCAGCCACCTGGGGTCCCCACAAGACCTTGAGAGGGTGAAATGGGATGCACCACCCAAGTGCATATACAAACACAGACTCTGTTACACATAGGCACCCACATCACCCACGCAGACACACAGATGGAAACCCACAGGCTTGTCCACAGGCACACACATACCTTTGCTGCTTCAATTGTCATATCTTCAAAATGGACATAAGAAACCTACCCTAAGAGGCCTCCTTGGTGGCCTAGAGGTTAAGCCTCAGCGCTATCACAGCTGCAGCCTGAGTTCAATTCCCAGCCAGGGAGCTAACACATATGGCGCAGCAGACCTCTCCTGTCTCGCCTACTCTCCCCTCAGCAGTGTATTTCCGTCAGTCTGCCTGTTCTGCTCCCCACCCTGTCTCTGGTGAATTCTCTCATCCCCTGCACCTCTGGCCTACACCCCAGTTCTTCTACAAAATAAATAAATACATTTTTTTTAAAGAAACCTACCCTATATTACTGTGAGGACTAACGTGAATGAGCTAATGCATTGAAGCGTCAATGCCTGCCATCAAGTATACATGCAAATATTCCATTATTACTGTTCACCAATGCACAACATACATATACATGCCAAGACAGACCTACACACAATAGATGTATGTATGCACATATAAAACATACACCTGAATAGACAAATCCGTTTTTTCTAAGATCACTTGTCAAAAGAGGCCCTTGGCCAGGAGAGAAAGTGCAGGTTACCCCTTCTCAGCATTCCCAGACTGCACGCCAGTGCACCACCATGCCACTCCACTAGCCCTCTGCAGAAATGCCATCTTGCCTCACAGCGAGACCCAATTTGGAGGCACTTAAAAGTCTTATCCTGGGGGACTCGTTCTTCCAGGAATGATGCCTGAGTTGCCCTGTTCAACCCTGCCTAGGCTTAGCCTGAGTGAATACCAGGTCTTGGGAAAAGCAGGAGGGAAAGAACATCTCCTGCTGGGCATGGGAGATGCCTGAGTGAAGCCAAGACCTCTGTCCATCTGGTAGCAACTCCAGTGAGGACCAGTGAGCCCAGGACTAGTGAGGACAGCAGGGAAGCTGCAGCACACAGGCTCCTCCTGTGCACTCCAGTCCTGCAGTCACATTGGGGAGTGTGTGCTTACAATTGACAAGTAGGGAGGCATTTAGGACTCAGCTAGGAGATAAAGCCCATCTAACTCCTGTCAGGGCCCAGGCAGACTCCAACCACATAGGCTGGGGAAGGGAAACTGAAGCAGTTTCTTGAGATATGAGCTTGAATCCAAACTCGTACCCCAAGTCAGCTGCTGGGAAAAGCAGCTCACCCAAAGCACCAGAAGTAACCAGGGCTAGTCCCACCCAAAGTGCTGGCTATCAGCCCACAGATCATGGGGAAGGAAGCCTGGAGGCTAAGGAAAATGGGACCTGGGTAGAGCCCAGGGCTTGGGTAGAGCCATCTAGAGGCCCTCTCCTCGCTGTGTTCCCTCTTCTGCCGCAGAGGGCTGGGCACGCCCTACACTCTAAGGCCCTAGCCTCAGCCTCCCCAGGCACAGGAGCAGACTCCACCTGGCAGCCCCTCTTGAGCCCTAAGCACCACAGAGAGAAGGCCTGGGGCCCACACACCTGTAATCGTACGTGGCGATCTTCTTGCCATTCTCCAGCTGGGACGGGGTGATTGAAAGCATCTTGAGGGAGTGCAGCTTCGTCAGAAAGTGGCTCTCTGCGGGTGAAAGGCAGAAATCAGAGCCACTGGGGGGAGGGAGGGAAGTTAAGTGGAAAGTACCACAGAGGGGACAGAAAAACTCACCTCGCACCCTGCGGTTCTTCTTCAGCTGCCAGGTGGGTACAAACACAGTGACCTCTCGGTGTCCCCGGTTCCAGAAATACTGCACTGCCATGGCAATGCCACGGCAGGAGAAGAAGTGCTGGAGGCCGTGCCTGGGGGCAGGGTAGAAAGTGAGGGTCAACTTCCTGCACCAGCAGTGGGCCCACCCTTCATCCCTCCCTCAGAACCAGCAGGCCACACAGCAGCAGTACACAGGCAGCGAAGACGCCTTTTTCCTCTCCCTCCATCATCACACATTCTGTGAGCACCTGGGGTGGCTTCCAGGGCAAGGGGAGGAAGAAGGCAAGCATCAGACTCAGTGCTTGATTCAGGGCTGGAAGCCCTGACTCAGGGCCACCTGCAGTGTGCTGGAAGTGGCAAATTAAGCAGTCTGGTGTAGAAGTAGGCTAACACACCTATCCCACAATAGGTGCTGTGTGAGCAGAGCCATCTCTAAGGTCGGCCTGGTGAGGAGGGTCTTCAAGGAGATCTGTGCTGGGCCTTAAGGTTTGGGCTAAAGGTGGCCTGGGGTTGGCAGTTGCCATGCCGTGTGAAGCGGGCTGCCTGCCGTAGAAGACCTGGGCCTTGGCAGTGAAAAGATCTGCTTCCAAAGGCCAGCTGGGCCCTCCCTGGCTCTGGGACCTTAGGCAAGATTCCTCACCTCCCTGAGCCTGTTTCTGCTTCTCTCAAAGGAAAAGAATAGAAACCCACTCTTGTAGGCAGTGACAATTTGGAGTACACTGCCTAACATGCAGTAGCTACTCGACATGGGCCACCTCCCTCCCATCTTTTCCCATTTGCAGAGGTCAAGAAGACAGTCACCCTCTGCCCCGGCAGGGATAACCTGCCCAACTCCAGCACCCCTGCCTGCGGTTACTCACACCATGGCCACACTGCTGCCGTCAATGACCACACGCCGCAAGCCCTGGTTTCCGGGTTCCCCAGACAGGTTCAGCTCGAAGGGTGTGTTCAAGGCCTCATGGTAGCGCTGGAAACTGGTCACTGTGCTGTTGGCCTGCGGGTGGCGAGGCGGTTGCCTCAGGGACCCCTCCCAGGGCCCCAGAAGCCCCTCCGTTTGAGGTTGGTGCTTATTGCTGGGGGCCAGGGTGCTGCCAGGCTGGGGACCCTGCCTTCCAGCTTCCCCCTGACCCTTTGGGAAGGAGGCAATGCCCCTTGTTGAAGAGGGCTGGACGTCACTCAGGAGTTTGGCTGTGTTGGAGGCTGGCCCAGCATCTGTGGGTGCCTTCTGAGCTGCAGGCATTTGGGGAGCTCTGAAGGCTTTGGAGGCTGCAGGAGTTTTGGGGGTGGCAGGTGCTTTGGAAGCAGTAGTTCCTTTGGGAGCTGTCAACCCTGTTTTAGCTGCAGACCCAGTTTGGGCTTTGGTTGCTTTGAGACCTGCCGGTGCTGTTTTTGCCGCAGGCATTTTCTGAGTAGTGGGAGCCTGGGGGGTCACAGGCCCCACTTGAGCATCCAGTGCTGGCTGATCCATGGCCTGCTTTTGAGCTGTGGACACCACTTGAGCTGCTGCCTTGGTTGAAGCCAAAGGCACTTTGGGGGCTGCAGCTTCTGTGAGGGCTGCTGGTGTCACCTTGGCTGTAGGCACTTTGGGTGCTGCGGGCGGCACTTGAGTGGTGGGTGGGCTCTGAGCTGTGGGTGCTGCTGCAGCCACAGGCACTTGGAGAGGCTCAGGCACTGTTTTAGCTTCAGGTCCTGACCGAGCTGACAGCTCTCCTTTAGATGTGGGCCTCTCTTGAGCTGTGGGCACCCCTTGGCCCTTAGGGAGCGCTGGAGTGGGCCTCTCTTCAGGCCCTTTACAGTTGCACTGTACACTTCCTTGGTCCCTTGTCTCACTTCCAGCTTGTAATTGGGGAGTGGAAGGCAAAGGTGGCCCAATCTGTGGAAGTCCAGAGCTAGCCTTGTCCTTTACACCCGAGACCACCAGTAAACTCATTACTTTTGAGGGGGTCTCTGGCCTCGCACAATTCTGTAGGACTGCCTGTCCTCCTGGGCCATCTGGGCTCTCCACACGGGGCAGAGGAACAAGCTCCTTCTGCTTCCACTCTAGATTTAAGGGCAAAGGATTCTGCCCTGGCAGCTTGAACTGAATGGGGACCAGCGGTCTCTGCCAAAAGGGGAAACTGAAGCAGGCCTGGGACAGGAGCCAGGCAAGGTGGAGAGAATGCAGTTCGTTGATCCTCCAGAAGGTGGCAGCGATGGTACCAGGCCACAAGGGCCCAAAGGCTGGCCCAGGGGGCCAGGCCTTCCAGGTGGGGCACACGCCCAGGCTGGACACGGAAGGCTGGAGGGGGAGTTTATCTTCCACCCTCTGGACCTGCCTCTTTTGTGACAAGACTTGTGTGTGACTTGCGGAGTCCTGGCTGCCTGTGGCTTGTACCGACCCCTTCTCTCGAGCACCGTCCATACCACCTTGCTTGTTGGAACAAACCCTGGAGGAAACCCAAGTTTGTTGGAAATGTGGGAAGGCTATTTAGGTCCCAAACTATTTCCTTGGGGGTAGAGGGATAGGAGTAGGGTCAGAGAAGCCAGAACTTACCGCATCAGCTGGTCTGCTGTTTCCTGCTGCGCGGTCTGGCTTGGGGTGCCTGAAACTGGGGACAGGGTGGCTCCCAGGCTAGTAATTTTCTTTGAGTTTTCTGAACTACCATTCTGGAGGCTCCCCATCTCCAGGAAGGGTGCAGAGCCATCTGCCACAGACACCATGGCTGGGCCTTCCTTCTGCTGCTGGGGAGGGCAGTGCAGGACCTCTGGGTCAGAGCGGGTATCAGAGGAGCCGATGCGGCCCAGCCATTCGATGATGTCTTCCTTGCCCGCAGCATCTCGCACCAGGCTCAGCAGCAGCTCCTGAACCGCCGGAGGCAGCTGCAGCAGGTCCCCTGCATGCTGGTCACCACGGATCCAGACCAGGGCCCCAAAGGCCCGGGTCACCTCTGCTTCCCAGATCCCGCGGGGGGTCAGCAGCGGGGCAGGGCCCCAGCGCAGCCGCCCCACCAGCTCCTCCAGCCAGTTCTGGGTCATGATAAAAGACTCAGTCAGCCCGCCCACCATCAGGGAACCAGGAGGGCCGGGCACCAGGTAGGCCAGGGTGCTCCAGCAGAGGCAGTCGAGGAAGAGGCCCTGGGCCCCGAGGAAGGCACAGTGCAGGACTGGCGGGTAGCGAACCTCCTTCCACAGCTCTGGGGTACACAGGCCCTTCAGGTACTCCTGAAGCCACAGGAGAGCACAAGGAAGTCAGCCCTGGATGGGGGCACACCTGCCACTGGCTGATGCCCCCCCACCTAGAAAGCACACACCTTGCCAAGCAGGTGTCCTCCCCTGCCTGCCCCACTGCCTGCCAGTGACCCCGTGGCCAGTCTTCTTGCCCTGGTCCTGCTCCCCCCACACTCATCTCTTTCCAGGAACTCTGACAGATGGAGGAGGCATGGGGAGCACTGGACTTGCAGTCAAGAGATGTGCTTCTGGGTCCAACTTGACCTCAATAGATGAGGTGAATTGTGGAAAATGTATCATCTTCTCAAGGCCTCAGTGTCTTCACCTACAAAATGGCAGACTAAACGATATATTCCTAGGTCCCGTCCTACTCCGGCATTGTGAACCTGTGAAACAGCCTGGGGGAGGGGGTTTACACAACTGTAAAATGGGGAGAACAAGGCCCATCTCATTAGTCTAGTAGGAAGCTTCAATGAGTTAATGCTGAGAAGGCACCTAGCATGGGGCCCAGCACAGCTTGTTCCCATCTTGCAGTCTCAGAGGGCATTCTAACTGGCCCAGAGACATAGCTAGGGGGGACTGAGCTAGGATCACAACCCACATCTGTCTGACTCTGAAACCAGAGACCTTCCATCTCCTCAGGCTGACTGAAGTGACTACACGGTACCTCTATGGGACTCTGGCTTAATCCTCCTGCAGAAGGTCTCTAGCGCAACCTGTACTGGTAACTATAGTAACTGTGTTGCCTAGAGCGGACAGAGGAGGAGATAAGTCACCAGGCCTGTGTCCAAGGCAACCCCGCAGATTCACACAACTGAAGTGGGAGGCCTCTGGCTCGCTGGTTGACCAAGTCCTTGGGTGTACAAGATTCACAGAGGCTGGGATCCGAAAAGCTGGGTTCCTCCACTCTGAGACCAAGTTCCACCAGCATCACCCCATGAGTTCCAAGGGGGCATGAGCATTTGCCCTTCATCAGCCAGTCTGTGTTGTGCTTGCCCTCATGTCCTCTCTTATCCCCATAATGATGACAGGCCTCCCTCCCTCTTCCCATTTCCCCTGACAGCTCCACTAGGGAACAAGTGCTCCATTTGAGATCCTCTGCAGTCATCCTGAAGGCCACTCCAGCCCCCTCTGCTCAGCACCCTGGTCATCCTTCCCTGCTCAGGCCATTGTTTGCTTCCTCTCCTGAACTAGGCCGAAGACCTCCAATCCCTTCCCAAAGGGACCCGAAATACACCCAAGCATGAAGGCCCAGATCTAACCCCTTTCCAATCAATTAAAAACCTGATCATGGGCCTCCCCGGTGGCGCAGCGGTTGAGCGCTGGGTTGCAAAGCTGCCCGCAGCCTCTGCAGCGCAGGTTCAATCCCCAGCTGCTCCCCCTCCACTGGAGGAGGGTCCCACATGACTCGCAGAACTCTCCTGCCACCCGCTGCTCCCCTCAGCAGTGTACTTCAGTCCCTCTGCCTGCTCTGCTCCCCGTTCTGGCTCTGATGCATTCTCTCACCCTCCCGCACTTCTGACTGTGGCAAAAAGTGAAAGGGGGGAATTGTTACGGGGAAGTGATGTCCTGAGTTAATCCCATACAGGCTTTGTGGACTCCACCCCCACTCCAGACTAAAGCCATCAAGACTCTGGGAAAGACAAATCCCATCACCACCAAGGGAGGGTGGCTGGGACCTGAGGGTGGAGTTGGGCAGCCAGGTTGGATATAAAAAACCAAACACGTGGGCCTTGCACTCTATCTCTCTCTGGCTCGCGATCGCTAGCCTCCTGGCTTCACCACTCCTGGCTGGCGGCCAGCTCTCAGAGCGCCATTTTGGGATTCCTAATGGGCAGATCGGGTAGGACTCATTTAAAACTTTGTCTCCCACTTTTCTCCCAGAGCTGTACATTTCCTCATTTCCCCTTCCCTTGTAAATAAACCTTTTATTAACCTTTCACGTGTGCCTGCAGTAGAGCATTGATAAGTCCTTTTAAGCGCGCGGGTGAGGACCCACAGTCAGGCACCCCGTTTTGTATCGGGGTTGCTCTACAACACTTGTATAAATAAATAAATAAATGTTTAAAAAAAAAAAAAAAAAAAAAGAAAGATCTCAAAACCTGATCAGTTTAAGCCCCCAAACCAACTCTTCCCACCCAGAACCTCAACTGGTGCTACTGCCCAGAAGGGCAATCTGACTGGGTGTGGGATAACTCGCAGACCTTAACAAACAACCCCTCCCCATGTACCCCACATCTGGAAATGAAGACACGTGTTGGGGCAGATAACTAAGAGTGGTTTCTTTCTTTGTGCAAAGAGCTTAAAATATTTATTGTTCCATTAACTGATTTTTTTTTTTTGGATTGAGATAATAGGAACTGCGATATTTTCAAAATAATAAATCTAAACTGATATTTATTGAACGCTGACTATGTGTCAGGCTCTTACACACATTCTTTCATGTATTCCTCTCTGGTTCTATAAGGAAAGTACTATCATGCTCATTTTACATGAACAAGGAAGGACACAAATTGAAGTCCTACAGATGCCCCAAGGCTGAGATCTTAACCATGTTTAACCATCTTAACTAGGCTGGGCTCTTAACCATGCTGCTGCCTGTGCCTTGGGGGAGTGGGGAGAGATAAGGAAGCAACAGGCATTTGCATGTAGAAAATATATGGAACAATTTTCCTGCTTAAAGCCCTCCCAGACCTTTTTCCTCTAAAAGGCAAAAAAGCAGAGAAGAGGTAACAACAAAGAATAGAAAATAAGCACAGAAAAAAGAGTGGCATATTTGTAAAAATGTATTGCCCAATATCCACCGGGCATTGTTAACTTGTCAGCTAATAAAAACAATAACACCAAATATGTTAACACTGCTCTACACTTGACCCCATGCTGCTCTACCATTTCATACCTGACTTAGGATTCTTCTTTGTTGTAAGTCAGTTGTCACTTACAGTCAGTTTTCCAGAACCCTCCCCCTAAATTACACCACAGCGTACTCAAAATTCTCAGAAAATGGCAGCACAAAAAATTCTAGACTTAGGAATGAAGGGCAGATTGAAGTAAAGTTGTCTGAAGGAGCAATTAGATCCTGGAGGCTAACCACCCCACCCCAACTCTACACACACACACACACACACACAAACACACTTTCCTACCAGTCAGAGGTTTGGTCTCTAGAGGGGAAAGCAAGGCCTTAGGTCTAGAGGCCTATGAGCACCCTTGTGGGGTTGGGCACCGCACAGAGGCCATACAGAGAACTTCCACACGTCTACAGTGAAAGTGCAAAGAAACTCATTCTTCCTATTCAGAGATTCACCAGCCAGCCCCTGGGCCTCCAGGACAGAAGAGGAACACACTTTGGAAAACCTCACCAGGCCTGGGGCAGAACTAAACTGAAGCAGAACTGTTCGGATGGATTCCCCAACAGCCCGTGTCCCCAAGCTCAAAATCAACAAGTCTCAGCCTCAGTGCCCAATCGGTTTTCTGTCTTCCACTTTTAATCATTCAAGGATTACAGTCATGTGAGGAAAATTCTAATGTGAAACAAACAGATGAGGTGGGAGCAACTTGAAGGTAGAGAAACTAGGCAGAAAATAAAAATTCAAAACGCTCCTCATTACTGTCCTGGCAGAGACCACTAAAATATGGGTCACAAAAAACCAAAGTGGGATACCATTTTCCAGAAGAGTATTCAGAGGAAAGAGAAGTAACTTTTAGATGTTAAAAATACCATGAGAGAAACGAGAGGCTCACAGGGCTGAAGGGTTGCTCTGCTTTCTCATCTCCAGGAAGCAGAGCAAAGGGTTTGCACTGGAAACCAGGAGGAGAGTGGAGGACAAGTCCAGAAAGTCCAAAGTCTGAAGCAGACATGCAGAGAAAGAGGGGAAACGAAGCCACGGGGACAACGTCATCCACAAACCAGTGCCAAAATGTTTGCTCCTTCAGAGAAACATGAGCGTCCAGAAAGAAGGGCCCACCCAACACATCAGTGAGAGTAAGCAAGGATGGATAGACAGACCCACCTCCAGGGGTCTCACTGGAAAACCTCAGAGCACCAAGGGGAACGACCAGCTGCCAGACAGAAAACACCTCGCCTATAAAGGAGCAGGAACCAGAATAGCTTCAGGCTTCTCAAAAGCAAGAAGTCAGTGGATTAAAGCCTTCACAGTTCTGAAGGAAAATAACTTTCTATGCATTCGATACCAGCCAAACTGTCATCAAGTGACCTTGAGGTATGCAGTGTAGATACGCAGTGATGTAACTCCAAACTTTTACCTCCTATAAACTCTTCTCCAGAAGCTGCCAGGGAGCATTTTCTAGCTCAAGAAAGGAAATTTCAATCAAGAAAGGAAATCAAGGGCCTCCCTGGTGGCGCAGGCAGTTGAGCGCCGCACTGTGAGGCTGTCCACAGCCTCTGCAGCGCAGGTTCAATCCCCGCGGGCCAACGAGAATCCCACATGGCGAAGCAGAGCTCTCCTGTCTGGCGCGCTGCTCCCCTCAAGCAGTGTACTTCGTCACTCTGCCTGTTCTGTTCCCCGCTCTGTCTCTGGTGAATCCTCTCACCCTCCCGCGCTTCTGGCCTGTACCCCAGTTCTTGTATAAATAAATACATCTTAAAAAAAAAGAAGGGAAGGAAATCAAGAAAGGAGATGCAACATAGAGGAAAAAGTAAAGATGATCTCCAGGATGATAGCAAAGAGAAATCTAGAAACCTGTTCATCTGCTCAGCAAGTCAGTATTGAGATCTTACAACATGCCTGGCACTGCTCTAAGATGACAACTGTCTCCAGATATAGAGGACAACTAGTTCTAACTAGAGATTGTGTGTGGCTCAGAGACCAACATGTAGGGGTAAGTGAAAGGGGTAAAGGGGTGAACAGTGTGGTGATGGGTGGACTTAGGGTAATGATCAGGACACAGAGCATACAGGGGTTGAATTCTAATGCTGTACATCTGAAATTGTTGTTATCCATCAATATTACCTCATTAAAATTTTGTCAGTTAGAAAAAGCGAGATGAGGGCCTCCCAGGTGGCACAGCGGTTGAGCGATGGGTTGCGAAGCTGCCCGCGGCCTCTGCAGCGCCGGTTCAATCCCCAGGTGCTCCCCGGCCCCCGGAGGAGGGTCCCACATGGCGTGCAGACCTCTCCTGCCGCCCGCTGCTCCCCTCAGCAGTGTACTTCGGTCCTTCTGCCTGCTCTGCTCCCCGCTCTGGCTCTGGTGAATTCTCTCACCCTCCCGCGCTTCTGACTGTACCCAGTGCATGTATAAACAAAACAAACAAACAAATAAATAAATAAAAACATGCCTCTATTAAAAAAAAAATCTTTAAAAAAAAAAAGCGAGATGAGCATGTCGTAGTTATTAGCACTCTTTAGCACAGCACCGTCCTTTGAACATAATGAAGCTGATGGATTCCCCCCACCAACCCAAAGAAAAGAAAAGCATGTGGTCCAGGAAATAAGGTATTTAGCAATGAAAAAAGGCGCAGAGGTGCCAAGATGACAGCAGTGCCAGCCTGACCAGAGAGGAGAGAGAACTCCAAAAGAAAATTTGGAACTAAAAGGATTCCTTCAGCCAACAGATTGGCCTTGAAGAAAATTGTACTGAGACTACTGACAGTTGTCAAAATTAACAAGTAAAGAAAAATAAGCAAATTAGAAAGCAAGGAGTTTCTTCACCTTGGTGAAATAAAAATGTAAAAAGAAAACATGATCTCAGTGCACATAAATGCTTAGATGTGAATATTTTTTTTTTTTATATAGAGGCATGCTTTATTTATTTGTTTGCTGGTTTGTTTGTTTGTTTTTGTTTATACATGCACTGGGTACAGTCAGAAGTGCGGGAGGGTGAGAGAATTCACCAGAGCCAGAGCGGGGAGCAGAGCAGGCAGAAGGACCGAAGTACACTGCTGAGGGGAGCAGCGGGCGGCAGGAGAGGTCTGCACGCCATGTGGGACCCTCCTCCGGTGGCCGGGGAGCAGCCGGGGATCGAACCGGCGCCGCAGAGGCCGCGGGCAGCTTCGCAACCCAGCGCTCAACCGTTGCGCCACCGGGGAGGCCCAGATGTGAATATTTTACAGGCATAATGTTGAGAATACTAAATGTAAATATAGACGGCAGAAAATTGAAATATATCAATATTGGCAAGAAAGAGGGATGGCAGTAAAAGGGAGCTAAATCCTCCCCTACAGTAGGAAGTAAAAAGACAACATCTCAAATTGATTCTTCAAAAGATAACAGCATCTACATATATTTTTAGGAAAGCAGAGCTGTGGAGATGCCAGGATAGTGCCTATGTGAAAGGGCCCTGAAAAGGGAGTTGAGAGAGGCAAGAAAATCTCTTGTGTTCTATTGTGAGCCTTTAAAACTCTACTGGACTTGTCAATGGCGTATTACTTTGATAAAGGAAAACCTGAGCTTAACGACAAAGGAGAAGGATGAGTGACCCACAACACAACTAACTGTGCTGGTGAGTGTTTAACCATAAAGATTTAAGGGTATAGCCCTGATTTGTAGTATTCACCAATTTCTGTGGTATAAATACTCCCACCACGCTGATCTCACACTAGCAATGAGAGCCACTGGCTTGAAAGCTTCCTGAAATGTTAACAACGGAGCCAGCTCCAGTATGGCCCTGGCCACTACCAACTTCCATGGTGCAGTTCACAGTTGGTGCGAAGCACAGCAGATCACGTCCGTCTGACAGCTCCAGACCTAGTCTCTGGCTCCTATCACCTCCCTTTATCACTAGCGCAAAGGAGAGAAGCCAACAGGTCCCCTCTCCTCTCTGCACCCCACCCTTCCTCATATCATCACCAAGGAGGACAGGCAGCTGAGCAGGGCTTATCCCTGGGCCACTCTGATCACTAAAAAAACCCTCCTTTCCACTGGCTGATTTCACCTCAGAGAGGCTAGACCTCCCTAGTGTGTGTTTTTGCTGCCTGGGAGTGTGATTTCCAGCAATGCCTTCATTATTCTTTGAATCTCACCACCAGAAAACAATTTAAAGGTCCTCTTGAGTTCTACAGAGATTTTCCTGGGAAACCAGTCACATGTAACGCAGAAATACACATAAGCCCTTTACCAGACCAACACCTATCCTTGACGGCCCCTCCTCTCACACACAAACCCCCACCACCTTCCTCATCCTGCATCCTGAAGCTCTAGTCTCACGGAGTCCTCTCTGCAGTGGCCTATGGCCAGCAGGCTATTATAAAGGGGATAATTCTGCATCTCTAGTTAGGTTTGGGGGCAGTCACATGGTCCCCATGGAGACCCCGGGGCAGCCTTACACTTGGGGAATTCCCATGTACCAGATCGCTGGACCTTGGAGAACATTTAATTCAAACTTCTTGCTTTACAACCCAGGACAATATTGAGACACAAGAGGGGAAAGGACTTGCTCGGGGTTAGACAGCTACTTAACAACAACAAGCACTGGCTTCTAGCTCTACCTTCTATCAGTTTCCACATTTTGCAAAAGTATTTCAGCATGCATTATTTCAGCAGACACAACCCTTTCATGAAGTGGGTTTATTATATTATTTTATGGATGAGGGAAAAGGCTAAAGAGAGGGTAAATGATGTGGCCCAGGGCATCCAGTTAAACATGGCAAACCCCAATCTAAACTCTCTCTACCACACCCCTCTGTTCTACCAGTAGTGACAGCAAACTGAGCCCAGACTCCTAACTCCTGGGACAAAGCCTAATACTCCCCACCTTCCCTGACTTCCTGCTCCAAACCTCCAGCCAGCTCTACTTTCTACTCATTCTGTGCAGCAGGGAGGAAGTCACCCCCAGAACCCCTCAGGGCACATTGTTTCCATCTGAAGCAATGCCTTTCTGAAGTGAAAGGTGACCGGGTGTGTGTGTGGGGGGTGATCCAGGAGGTCACTGGTTATGTTAGCAAAACCTGGGGTGTTGAGGGAGGGATCAGTTGCCCCAGGAACCCCAAAACAGCAGTGGGAGCTGGGGCAGACTGCCCTGGAGAAGCTGATCCCAGATTCCAGCAGGGAGCAGGGGAACAGCACACCTCACTGAGTGCCAGGCCTACAAAAGGGTGAGCTGCTGTATTTCAAATTAACAAAATGATTAAGAGGCCAAACAACACCAAAGACTCCTCTTGTTAACCCACCTTATCCCAGCTGCCAAAAATTCTTCATCTCAGGGGCTCCTGCACATCTGTTCTCTGAGCAGGCACCCTTACCCTCCCCCCAGCACCACTGTCAAAATTGGAAAAACTGCTGACACAGCAGCTTCACAGAAGGGCTAAGGGAGGAACTTCCCAGGCTGCCTGCTAGTCTGCTCTCCAGCCTGTTCTGGCCCTTTCCAGCCAAGGTCAATTAGGATGTTGGTACAGACCCAGCTGGAGAAGAAGTAGGAGGGGTGGGGGGAGGAGACAGGAAGCTGGTGGTCTCTGGCTGTAGCACTCAGACCAGGAAAAGATAAGATAAGGGAATCAGGGGGAAGAGGGAGACCTTCACCAAGAAGGTCCAAGTAGAGAAGCTTGGGGAAGAGGTCAGGGAGAACACAAGAGGTGTCCTGTGACCTAACCTGCCCACCACTCTCCTCCCAGATTCCCACTCATTCCCAAAGGCTGGAATCTTCCAGGGCATCTACACCCCCAACCCCCATACCCTGCAAGAGACTACCTAGAGAATTGAAAATCCACAGCAGAGAGCCCAGAGCCCCGAGGTCTGGTCTAAGACCCTGCTACCGGGCAACTACCTAGCCCTGAACACTCACAGAGGCCCCTTACTGTCTCCTGTACTCAATATCTCATCTGTAAAATGCTAGCTTGTCTCTAGAAACCTCTAAGGGCCCCTGTGGTCCGCACTCTGAAAGACTCTTGGGGAAGCCCAGGATTTAAGGAGACTTAAAGGGAGCCAGAAGGACCTGGGCCCTCCAGAGTGTTGGTGGAGAACAAAGCCATGTGTGGAAGGCATCATGGGCAGGCAGGACTTTAGGTTACTCCCCAGATGGAGAAGCCAGGTTGTGGGTGCAGGGGCCCTGGCTAGGGAAGCATGGTGGAGGGGCTCACACCCCTGCTCTCTCTGCACTTAAGGGACACAGGAGCGTCAGGCAAGAGAGGGTGGGGCAGAAAAGAAAGAAGGAATCAGAGGGAAGGAACCAGGGCTGCAGAGCTGGAAAGGCAAGAGGATGGCCCAGGACGTCCCCCCTCCCTCTCCCCATAGTGCCATCTAGGTGGGGGACTCCCCTGTCACGGGTGGGAAGGGGCACACAAGGGTCTGGCTATAAGGGATGGGTGGGGGTGGGGAGAAGCTGTTTACCTTGGCTTTACTCATATTCTCCTTGGGTCCCTCGAGCTGCAGCCAGAAGTAGGGAGTGTCTGGTCGGCTCTGGAAGGCATTCAGCTTGACCCTGAAGATGCGCTGCACTTGCAGCCGCTGCCGCTGCACCCGGGCCTTTGATTTGCTCTGCACCATGAACCATTCCTGCGCCGGAGGGTCGCCCCCAGACAGGAGCATGACTACTCCGCCCGCCCCTGGACGAGGGGAGCAGGGTCACCCGGGTCCGAGCGCGCGAGGAGCCCCAGCCCCGGCCGGCGAGCGCAGGCCACGCCCCTGGGTCCCCGCGGCGCGCCCCCTCGGGGCAGCCGACCCACCCGCCGCCTGGCAGCTGCCCCTCGGGGCTCCGTGCCTTTCCGCTGCGGCTCCCGCGAAAGCCTCTTCCTGCCAGGGGCTGCGGTTAGGGGTGGGGCCGGCCGGGCTCGCGTCGCCCTTCCCTCCGCCCCGGCTTCCCCGCGCCGGGCGCCAGCCCCTGCAGGAGAACCTCCGTCTGCGGGAAGCTCAGGGGGCGCGGGGGGCGGGGATAGGAGGGGGCGGCAGGGGGAGGGAACGGGAGGGTCCTGGAAGCCTCCGCTCTCCACCCAAGTTTTGGGCCCAAAGCCAGAATCCAGGGGTCAAAGTTAATTTCCTTCCCCGCTCGCCTTTCCCAAGTGGAAGGCAGAGGAGAGGGCCGCTCGGGAGGTGGGGAGGGGTGGAGCTCTGGGACCGGTCCTTTCGCCCTCACCGCCGCGCTCAGCCTCCCCGGAGAGCCGGCCCTGCGCCTGCCCTCGGAGGAAAGGGTTAAGGGAGAGCTGGGTGGGGAAGCTGGGGTCTGAGGAAACTCTGGGCTGGAAACGCCGCGGGAAGGAGAGGGCAACTGTACCGCTTCCCCGCCCCCCAAGTCTGGGGCCGGCCAGGGCTGGCAGGCGGCCCAGACCCTCCTGAAGCCCCCAGGACTGGAGGGGCGGAGAGAGCTGCTGCTTTCAGACTTTCTTGTTTATGAAAGCCCTTTTTAGCAAGTTTGGGGGGAGGCTTTAGGCTGGGAGAGGTTCAAGCCCTGAGGTTCCCTAACCCCTGACCCACATGAGTTGCTAGGCAGCTGCGGTCAGGCACCGGCCTGGGGCTGGGGGTCTGCCTCCAAAACCGGCCCTGGACGGGCCCTGGACGTGTCACCCGCCCCTCCCCCCAAGAACGCCTTGTGAAGCCCTGGGGCTGCACAGAAGCTGGCTCTGCTGACTCTTAGTCCTGGGCCCCTGTGACCTTTATTTTCCAGACCCAAATCCAGAGCCGCAGTCCGACAAGCACAAGTGTACCTACGGCCTTAAGTTAGGCCTGCCCTGGAACATCTGGGCTGTGGGGCCAGGGCGTGTTTGCATGCCTGCAGGCAAGGGGCCAGGAGCTCCCCAGTCCAGGGAAGGGGCCCAAGTGGGGGAGGAGAGAGAGGTTCACACCACTCCTAGTTGAGACTAGACTCAGCCTTCCCACCCCACCCCCACTCCTGCTTCTCCCTCCATTGGAATCCAGAAAAGGGAAAAGTGACCTGTGTGGCCTCTGACTCTAAGGCCTTCTGCTCTGCGCCACCTGGCACATCCCTGCCCTGCCCTCTGCAGCCCCTGGAAGCAGAAGACCCTCAGGGCCAATTTCAGCCCCTCTCCACTCTCCCTACCTCTCACTGCTTTCCCTTTTTCGAAAGAGGTTTCTGCCTTCTCAGGCCTCAATTCCTTCTCTAAAGCAGGTGAGAGCCACAGGCGCTCCCCACTCCTTCCCAGAGAAATAGCTAACTCAAATCCTCTTCTGAGTATGAACCCCCTCACCTCATCACCCAGCACAGTGGCATCTTGTGGCCTCTCTATCACTTGGGGCCTCTGCACCTGTGTGTGTATGGCCTCTCTATGCATGTGTGTGTGTGTGTGTATGTGAAAGAATTGGATGAGGCAGTCCTGCGTGACTGCCTTAAGACAACGGCCCACATCATGAGGCAGTCAGGGAAGCCCAGGTAGCCATTGACTGACTGTGTGGCCATGGTCTGAGGTGGTCTGGGATAAGCTCAGAAATTACACCAAGCACCTGCATGGGACATCCTCCCTGTATATGTGGCTGACATGTCCCCTCCTGTTCCCCATAAAAGTTGATTACCACTTGTCTCCCCTGGACCCTGATCCTCCTGCCGTTGTCTGCTAATCATTACTGCTAATAAATAGCAAGAGGGCTGCTCACTGAGCAGCAGTCTTGCCTTGCAAACCTGGTCCACAACTCGTCCCTCAGTGTGTCCCCAGGGACATGCAGGTCAGGGACATGCTAGCACATTCCTGACCCCCAGAGCATCTCAAAGGAAAGCCCTCAGGTTTAATACTATGCTCAGCCTTTCCCTCCCAGGAAAGGGTTAAAGAAGAGCACAGTGGGGAGCAGAGGGCGGCAAGAGGTCTTACTTAGGAGTCAGGTACTTTATCAAGTGGGTAAAAGAGAGTAATTTATTTAAACTCTTGTGCCTCCATTTCATTGGCTCATAAAAATGACGGTGATATCTCCAGCACAAGTCATGAGTCAGACCACACAGGTACGCCTGTACCTGGCACAGAGGAGACATCCAGTGTGCTCTCATTCCCCATACCTAGATCTTGTCTCTTCTCTAGCTCAGCTCAGGCCACTTGTCTCCATACCTTCCCACAGATTTCCGCCCTAACCTTCCCTCCCTGGCGCCCCTCCATACCCCACCCCTGGACCAACTTCCCATCCTTTTGTATCCAGCCTGACTACTAGATAGGGCGCTGCTGACCCAACCCTCCCACCTCTCTACCAGGATGTATGAGGTGCAGTTAGATAACCCTGTTCCAGGATAGTGTCACCCATAATGCTCTGTGGCTTTTCAGCAGGTAGCTAAGTCTCTTGACCTCTCTGGGCTTCCTCATCTAAATCCATTCATTGGGCCAAATTCATTCACTCACTCAACAAATTCAGTGATATTTATTGAGTGTCTACTATGAGCCAGGCCCTGGGAATATAGCATCAACTAAGTCACCCATTTCTCTGCCCTCATGCAAGGGGCAAAGAAAGAAGAAAACTTCATGACTTCAGGGAATGATACAAGGCATGGTGAGTGAAACAAGGTGTGGTGATGGAGAGTGCCTTGGGGGGCTCCAGGACAGGTGATATTTCAGTTAGAGGGAGGGCAGGAGCAGGCACTGAGATGGCTATGTGCTGAGTTTTGAGCTCTTAGCAATTTTTGATGTAATTCTCTCCCCAGCTCACATACAGTTAGCTACTTCTTGCCTAAAATATTAGCTTAAAACTTGTTTGATTATGTTGGAGGCCTTCCTCCACCTGGCCCAAATTTACTTTCCCAAACTTGTGTAGAGGATCCCAGCTCAAGTCCAAATAGAATTCAATATGTCTAGGCATGTCTGGCAGCAGGGAAGCATGCCCTGCCAGGAGCCTGTTTGCATAAGGAATGAGAAACCTTCCAGGAGAAAGCTCCCCATTAAAGGAGGGGTCTCCAGCTATAAGCCTGACAGAGTAATAGATCCTTATCCCTCCAAGGCTCTAGAGGGAGAGGTGTTCTGGCATTGAAATGTCTCCCTGCCAAGCCCAGATCCACACTTGGAGCTGAGGGCATTGTCCAGCAACCCACACACTGGCTTGGGACCTCTGTCCTCCTCACCTTTACCAGAGTAGCTGAGCAGCTTTCATTCTTGGAGACCTCCTATAGAGCAGACTGGATTCTCAGAGGCACATGGGATGGTCAGAACTTCAGTTGGTGCAAACGGAGCAAGTGGAGGTAAGGGCCCAGGACACTGTAGTGCCTGCTCTAGCGGTGGCACCCCCACAGGGGTCAGGGTCTGAGTCAGAACTACATAGCACCCTCAGAAGGAGTCATTGAAAGATGTTGATAGGGACCTCCCTGGTGGCACAGGGATTAAACCCTCAGTGCTATCAAGTTATCACCAGCCACTGTGGTGTGAGTATGACCCCCAACCAGGGAACTAACCCACATGGGACATGAGTTCAATCCCCAGCCAGGGGACTAATACACATGGTACTGCAGACCTCTCCTACCTCCCCGCTGTTCCCCTCAGCGGTATATTGCAGTAGATCCCCCTGTTCTGCTCCCCACTCTGGCTCTGGTGAAGCCTCTCACCCCCTATACCTCTGGCCTAGCCCCTGTTCTTGTATGCATAAATAAATAAAAATAAATTTTTAAGAAAAAAAGAATTAAAAAAAAAAGAAAGGTGTTGAAAGAATGGATCTCTTATGGGGAGGTGGGCAAAGTTATGGAGAATCCATAAGTGACTGTCCAGTACTCTAGAGCTAATGTGGGATGGGAACAGGAGGGCTGGATGCTCCCATAAGCCTGAATAGGAAAGAGGAAGAGGTGGTTACTGGACCAACAATGGGCTGGAGTTGGAGCAGGAAGAAGGCACAAGCAGGAGATATGGCCCTGAGGTCACACACAGCCTCTGACAAGCTGTGGCCCAGCTTGGGACAGCCACCTTCCAGTGGTGAGCATTGGCCAAACCTGATCAGAAGCCAGAGGATAAGAAAATGGGGTTGAGGCAGTCCGCTGAGGTCAGCTTTCTGATAAAGAATAGTCAGCAAAACCTTAGTTTCTCAGCACCCACATGCTGGTGAGGCCTGAGGACTGTGGAATTAAGCTAATTAAACTAGTTTCCCCTACACTTCCCCTCACAAATGCTTTCTCTGGAAAAGGGTTGTGCCTCCGTTCAGAACACGGGGCTTACAACTGAAGGCTTGGGTTCAAATCTTGGCCCTGGCACTCTATCAGCTTCCTTGGGCTGCTGTTACAAATGATCACAAAATGGTGTCTTAAACAACAAAAGGCACTGTCTCACTGCTCTGGAAGCTCCTTGTCTGGAACCAAAACCTACAAAGCTGCAATGAGCAATAGTCCATAAATAGACAAACTGCCCCATGGAACAGACTAATGTCAGAAGAGCTGACATTTTGTATATGAATAAAGTAACCTTCTAGCCCATGGAGATAAGATGTGCTTTAATGATCTTGGGATGATGGGGGAAACTTCTTTTATTTATTTATTTATCTCTTTATTTATTTATTTATACAAGCACTGGGAACAGTCAGAAGTGCGGGAGGGTAAGAGAATTCACCAGAGCCAGAGCAGGGAGCAGAGCAGGCAGACTGACGAAGTACACTGCTGAGGGGAGCAGTGGGTGGCAGGAGAGGTCTGTGCGCCATGTGGGACCCTCTCTGGCAGCCGGGGATCAAACTGGTGCTGCAGAGGCTGCGGGCAGCTTCGCCACCCAGCGCTCAATGGCTGCACCAACGGGGAGGCCCTGATGGGGGAAACTTCTAAGATAAAATGTCTGCATCTCACCTCCAAAGCCAAAACAAATTCCTGAAGGATCAAGTATTTAAATGTTAAAACTGAATTAATAAAAGCACTACAAAAAAACATGGGAAATGTTTTTATTATTATATCGGGAGAAGCAGGCCTTTCTAAGAATGATGCTATTTCAGAAGTCATTTTAAAATTGTAAATTTTACTTAAACATCCAGTTAAGTAAATATAGAATTTTTTCGATGGGAAAATAAACACCATAGAGCTAACAGACAAATGAAAAGCTAGGAAAATATATTTGCAATTATATCACAGACCAAGGACTAATTTCCTTGATATTTAAACTGCTCTTACAACTCAATAAGGAAAAGACTAAGAGTAGAAAAATGGAGAAAGGATATAAACAGATGAGGAAAAAAGGAAACTTACATGGTTCTTAAATCTGAGAAAATAGTCCCCTTCACCCTAATATGAGAAATGCAAGTTGAAACTATAGCAAACTAGGGGTTTTCTCCTACAAAGCAGCAAGAATTAGCAAAGTTTGCTAACACACAGTGTTGGTCCCTCCCACACAGCGTTGGCCTGTTTGCACATCCTCCCAGGGCAGCAGTCCATGAAAATTTTAACTGGATATGTTCTGTGACGTAGCAGGCACACTTAAATAATGCCTTTTACAAGACCTCCCTGGTGGCACAAGGGGTTAAGTCTTAGCACAATAAAGCTATCAGCAGCCACTGCAACACAAGTTCGATCCCCAGCCAAGAGTTCAATCCCCAGCCAAGGAGCTGACCCACATGGTGCAGCAGACCTCTCCTGTCTTGCCTACTGCTCCCGTCAGCAATATATTTCAGTCAGTCTGCCTGTTCTGCTCCCCACTCTGTCTCTGGTGAATCTTCTCACCCCCCCACACACCTCTGGCCTGTACCACAGTTTTTGTATGCATAAATAAATAAATCTTTAAAAAAAAAAAAAAGACTACAATGTCTTTCCCTTCAAACTTCTCTCCTGTCACACTTCTGTCCCTGTGTCAGCTGGCACCAAGCGCACTTTGGGGATCTGCCTAAGAGGAAGGTGAGTCGGAGATACAGTAGCAGTTTAGCAGTATAGATTTATGTGGCTTGCAGTAACTTCCATAAGGAGTAAGTTATGACTTGCTGTTCCCGTGTTGAAAGGACTTCCAAAAATATTCCTAATGCCCACTGAGCCACCACACCTGGAATGGTCACACAAAGGGAGAGGACACAGTCACATGTCAGGCAGTTGGGAATGATTTAAAATACCATGACACTTTGGGGGGATCTTAGAAGTGTTTGTGGTATCTGTCAGTCTTTTTTAATATGCAAAATAGTTTGATTTTTTCTATATTTTTATCAGAAATTAAAATGCATCACATCTTGCTAACCTATGTCTTCAATATTTAAAAAAGAATATATCTGTATATGTATATATATATGTATGTATGTGTTTATATTTAAGTCTATATTTAAATGTGTCTCTCCTACTGGTTCAGACCACAGGAATCCTGGTAGCCTGACACTATCCTGTTTGACCCCCAAAAGGGAAACTTTTATTAGTAAGAAACAGATGTCCCCTATTTGATAATGGCCCTTTGTCTTCCCCACAGTTGCCAAAGCCAATGGTTCCCATACCTAAGCAGTCTGCACCTAGTCTTTCCCCAATTAAATTACAAATTAACAGAGTGTCTCCAGTGTTTCACCACTGGCAAACTTTCAGGTAATAAAGTCCTTCAGGCTGGGCAATGCTGGCTGCTATAGGATACATTTGTAGAAACAGTGTTGCTGCATGAAAGGCCATGTGTGTTTAGATTGTTCGGCAGAATTATAGCTCACTTATACATTCATATTGTGGAAAGTTGTGTGACCAATAAAAATAATGAGGTAGATGATTGATCAGTTTCTTAAGGGGGCAGGGGCAGGGTACTGGCTACAGAACAAGACATAGGCACTATTGTATTAATAAAATGAGGGTGGATAGGGAGCACAGGAGGAGACAGCCACTTTCTGCTTCACAGTCCTTTAGTTTCTTTGGGTTTTCTTTTTAATAAGTCAGTATTGCCTTTATAGGTTTATAATATTAACATGGCAAAGGTACACCTGTTGTTAGAGAAAATATATCCATACCTAAAGAGAAAATTCTTGCTTCTGTTATGAGAACTGACAAGAAAATACTTTTTCCCACTTTTCTCTGGGATTCATTTGTGGAACAGGGGGTCATCCGTAGGACTTTAGGATTACTGTTTATCTTGGCTTGAGCTGGCAGAATCTCTGTCACTGACATCAGACTGTGGTCTCTGCCTTGTTCAGCCTTGGTGCACCTCCAGCCTTTCCTAGAACGTGCCTGGGGCAGGGCTGTTAGGATCTGTTCCCTGGCTGCTCAGGGACACCCGAGGACCCCAGTAGTTCCCATGCTTATCCCACCAGCACTGCTATAGGACACTAGTGCACTTTGGGTAATTGCTGCAAAAAACTGGAGCAACAATGTTTCAGAGCTATGAGCCTCTGACATGGGTGTGGTAGGGCTTGTGGAATGAGTAGTTACCTGGAGGCAGGCAAACTGGCTGAGGGAACCCTGGGGTATCTGCTGAGATACACCTGGAAACCACTGAGAAATGGGGGTAGGGGTAGGGAGCAAAGCTTGTCAAATGGGGGCTCCAGAGGTCAAAGTAAGTCAAGCAAAACAGGATTATATTATTGATAATGGCCCTATGTCTCCCCCACAGTCTCCGAAGGCAACAGTTCCCATACCTATACCGTCTGCACCCGGACTTTTCCCAATTAAATTACAAATTAATAGTGTCGGGCCTCCCCGATGGCGCAGCGGTTGAGCGCTGGGTTGCGAAGCCGGTTCGATCCCCGGCTGCTCCCCAGCCACCAGAGGAGGGTCCCACATGGTGCGCAGACATCTCCTGCCGCCCGCTGCGCCCCTTAGCAGTGTACTTCGGTCCTTCTGCCTGCTCTGCTCCCCGCTCTGGCTCTGGTGAATTCTCTCACCCTCCCGCGCTTCTGACTGTACCCAATGCTTGTTTAAATAAATAGATAAATAAATAAATCTTAAAAAAAAAAACACACACAAATTAACAGAGTGTCTCCAGTATTTCCCCCAACCACTGATTCTGGTTGGCCCCTAGTCTTGTGTTGACCAATAGGATGCAGTGGGAGTTACATTTGCAGCCTTGAGTCAAGATCTCAAGAGGCCTTTTGACTTTAGCTTTCACCCTCTTGGAATGCCCTGCCATTGTGTTAAGGAGCCTGGGATCCTCTCAAGAGGGAGAGACCATGTGGTGAGAGAAAAGCAAAATCATCCCAGGCATTCTGGCCACCCGAGTTGGGGCCTCAGATGCAAGTGTGAATTCATCCAGGGTCAACTTGCTGAACCACCCACTGAAGGCAGATTCGTGAGTGTGCCAGGTGAGATCAGTGTGCCAGAGGAAACCACAGGATTGTGAGGAAACTTAATTCATTATTTAAGCCACCAAATTGAAGTGCTTTGTTGCAAAGCAACAGATAACAGGCAGAAGTTATTAAAGCACCATGCCAATCATTCACGGCACCAGACAGTGATCTCCTAAAATGTGAATAAATAAATGTGGCTATAGAATATGCTCTGATCATAGCTGCTACCATGAAGGTAGACCTTTGTCATGCATGCCTTTCTAATCCCAGAAGAGAACAACACTTTTCCCTGCAGCTCTATAGTCCTTATAAAAAGAATACTTGTTGAGTGCAAATTGCCTAACAATGGAATCTTGAATGGCTAACAATTAAGCCAAGGAGAATTTTGGTGACAATGTGTTACTTCTTGGGAGGGCAAGAGAAAGAAGGTCACCCTGACCAACTACAACCTCAAAGAAACAATGGGGAGTCCAGATGGAGGCCGGAAGCTGAGTGTAGCCAGATCCACCCAAAACAGGGAAATCAAAACCAGAGGAGACTGTGGTCAGTAGCCAGCGGGGTGCTAAGTTAGGAAGTGTGAGAATTTTCAGGATAGAGAAAATCATACAAAACAATCCAAAATGAAATTGAAACTTAATCTCCTCTGCTTTGGAAAACCCTTTCACACCGTGTATCATCAGTCACATCAGGAGTAATAACGCCTTTCCACACCTGGCTAAATCCAAGTCCCATGGCTTTGTGTCTGCAGACAGGGTGTGGGGGCTGGCTGGGTTCCAGGGCAGAGCAGGGCCAGGGCCCCCTTGGCATGAGGGAAGGCAAGGCACAAAGCAGTCTGCTCTCTGAAGCTGAGGCATATCCTTAAAGAACATGAAGAAAAGGGGAAGAGGCAAAGTAGGGCTCAAAAAAGTTCTACCATTTATTTCCATGTACCCCAAACTTGTATCCCTTTCCCACTCCACCCTTTCAGCAGTAGGGGATGGGCCTTTGTAGTCTACATTTTAGGATCTCCTACCTCTGCACACTGCATTTGTGACCTTAGCTCCAGGAGAGTTACCATTGGAAGGAATCATAGGCGCTGTTTGGACCAGTCTATCTGCACTTTACCAGCTAAATAGTTGACAATAGCCAAAGGCAAGCGTGGCTCCCAGGACTTTTGATTAAAAATCTGAAGTCCAACCTCTGGGCTGTCTGGCTGCCTCATTGGAAGGCTGCCTGGACGCTTACTTTTAATCTGATTTCACCCATGTGATAAGGAATTGGCTGCAAGATTGTGCAAAAGATAGCTGGATCTGGAGTTAGGAGAAGACTTAGCTCCCAGCTGGGTCTCAGGTGAGCTATGAGCCTCTAGACAGGACTTTCGCCCTGTCTCAGTTTCCTCATCTATGAAATGGAGGTCCTGAGAGTGTTGTTGGGAGAGGATTAAGGCTGAAGAGCGATGTAAAGAGCTTGATTTGGAATTACAGCAAGCTCAGAGTTTTAACACAAAACAGTCTCATAAACTGCACCACAGAAGTGGCCTTTATTATTCACTGCACAAGGAGGTGCAAAGAGACCAGTATAGATGCTCTTTACAACCTTTCAGGGTAGCAGGGGAGACAGGGGGAGCTCCCTAAAATACAATTAACAAAGAAAATCTTTGAAGGGGGTTGGAGGTGAGAAAAAAAATCTATAATACTGAGAAACCAATGGCTGATGACAGAGAAAATGTAGGATATGAAGTTTGCACAGGGACGGAGGCACTGCTCTCTCTCTCTTTAAGATTTATTTATTTATGCATACAAGAACTGGGGTACAGGCCAGAGGTGCAGAGGAGAGGATTCATCAAAGACAGAGTGGAGAACAGAGCAGTCAGATTAGCTGAAATACACTGCTGAGGAGAGCAAGCAGGCAAAACAGGAGAGATCTGCTGCCATGTGGGTCTCCTCCCTGGCAGGGGATTGAACTCGGTGCTACTGTGGCTGCGGATTGCTTCATAGCCACTTAACACCCTTGCATCTCAGGGAGGACCCCGCCACTGCTCTCTCCTGACCTTTCTCCTGCCAGTGTGCCCACCCCACTCTCTACCTTGTTACTGCTGCCCCCTGGTGTCGGTCACCTTCCTAGCACTTCCGGGTGTTCACTCCACCACTCGGGGGAGGGACCCTCACCCACCCCTGGGCACAGCCAAGCAAGACTTAAAGCCCAACCAGAGGATAATCTGTTCTTCAGATTCTCCCATCCAGACAAGGACACAAGCAACAACTGTCTTGGGGTGGGGAGAGAGAACAGGGGAAAGAAAACAAGAATAACAGTCCAATGGAAAGTGCAGTAGAGGTCTGGCCAGCTCTAAGCTGCTGCCCAGGTGCAGTAAGCCCACCCCCATGCATAGCTTTGGTGCAGGTTATAAGGTACTCAAGTATGTTCTCACACAGCTGTGCCTTATGCCTTAGACCATAAGACCCAAGGAAACCAGCCACATCTCTAGTTGGTGTATTGCAACCAAGGTGGTCCAGGACCTTCTCTGAGATGACATCTCTGATCTCATCTCTAAGTACTTTCCCTTTCCTTCTCACCATGCCAGACACTCTGGCCTTCAGGCTATTCTTCAACATGCTAAGGAAACACATACCTTAGCATTTTTCCTTTGCTTTTGATCACTCTACCCCCAGATAGCTGGATTGCTTACTCCCCACCCATTAATTTTTGCTCAATTGTCCCTTCTTCATGAGGCCTTTCTTCACCACTTTTTAAACCACAGTCCTGCACCATAGCATTTTCTATCACGGGCCATGCTTTTTCTCCTTAACACACATCACCAATAAAACCCAAACTCTACTCATCTGACTCATTGCATGTTTCTCCCATCACCAAAAGGCAAGCTCCCAGAAGATACGAATATTTGTTTATACACTGATGTACACGCTACATATACAGCACCTAAACAGATGGTGATGCATCCATAATGAGGGAGTAATAATGATGTGAGTAAATAACATGAATCTTCAAAATACATATATTCACATTTGAAGAAAGTGACTTAAAAAAGCTATAGGAGCTGGGCCTCCCCAGTGGCGCAGCAGTTGAGCGCTGGGTTGCGGGGCTGCCCGCGGCCTCTGCGGCGCCGGTTCGATCCCCGGCTGCTCCCCGGCCACCAGAGGAGGGTCCCACATGGCGCGCAGACCTCTCCTGCCGCCCGCTGCTCCCCTCAGCAGTGTACTTTGGTCCTTCTGCCTGCTCTGCTCCCCGCTCTGGCTCTGGTGGATTCTCTCACCCTCCCGCGCTTCTGGCTGTACCCAATGCATGTATAAACAAACAAACAAATAAATAAATAAATACATAAATAAAAATACATGCCTCTTAAAAAAAAAAAAAAAGCTATAGGAGCTCTAAAAATAGCATTGTGCAGGCCTCCCCTGTGGCGCAGCAGTTGAGCGCTGGGTTGTGAAGCTGCCAGCAGCTTCTGCAACGCCGGTTCGATCCCCGGCTGCTCCCCGGCCACCGGAGGAGGGTCCCACATGGCACGCAGACCTCTCCTGCCGCCTGCTGCTCCCCTCAGCAGTATACTTCGGTCCTTCTGCCCGCTCTGCTCCCCATTCTGAGTTTGGTGAATTTTCTCACCCTCCCGTGCTTCTGACTGTACCCAGTGCTTGTATATTTTATTTATTTATTTATTTATTTATTTTATTTATTTGTTTGTTTGTTTTGTTTATACAAGCACTGGGTACAGTCAGAAGCGCAGGAGGGTGAGAGAATTCACCAGAGCCAGAGCGGGGAGCAGAGCAGGCAGAAGGACCAAAGTACACTGCTGAGGGGAGCAGTGGGCGGCAGGAGAGGTCTGCGCGCCATGTGGGACCCTCCTCCAGTGGCCGGGGAGCAGCCGGGGATCGAACCGGCACTGCAGAGGCTGCTGGCAGCTTCACAACCCAGCGCTCAACCACTGCGCCACCGGGGAGGCCCCCCAGTGCTTGTATAAATAAATAAATCTTAAAAATAAAAGAAGTGAAATACTGAAAAATACATGCTGTAATATCCCATTTAAAAAAAAATAGCATCGTGCAACCTGCGCTCATAAGCAAATTTAAATTCTTGCAGATTAAAGGGTACAATTAATAGGGAATATTTTGTCTGGCCACTAAATATCACTTTCTCCTTCCTAACAGCATCCCAGTTTCCTTGTAGAGGGTTATCTGCCTTCTGCTGGTGTAGACAAGCCACGAGTAAATAGTCACTGAATTAATATTTGAGTTTGGGGCCTCCCTGGTGGCGCAGCGGTTGAGCGCTGGGTTGCGAAGCTGCCGGCGACCTCTGCACCCTCTGCGGCGCCGGTTCGATCCCCGGCTGCTCCCAGGCCACTGGAGGAGGGTCCCACATGGCGCGCAGACCTCTCCTGCCGCCCGCTGCTCCCCTCAGCAGTGTACTTCGGTCCTTCTGCCTGCTCTGCTCCCCGCTCTGGCTCTGGTGAATTCTCTCACCCTCCCGCGCTTCTGACTGTACCCAGTGCATGTATAAACGAAACAAACGAGCAAATAAATAAATAAATAAATAAATAAATAAATAAAAACATGCCTCTATAAAAAAAAAAAAAAAAAAGAAGAAAAAAAAAAAAAAAATATTTGAGTTTGTGGTACCCAGCCTCCTAGATGGCCCTAAATGGCCAAACAGGAGAGATCAAGCTCCCCTCTCCCTGCTCTGTGTCCCAACAGTCAATGAGAGCTAGTGTGTGTCACCAACACAGTACAATGGAGATGACAGTGTGTGACTTCCAAGGCCAGGTTTTATAGTTTCTACCTCTTGGGTTGCTTGCACTGGGAACAGCCAGTTGCCATGCCAGAAGGATGCCCAAGCAGTCTGCAGAGGGGCCCACGAAACAAAATGTAGACCTCCCACCAACCGCCAGCACCGACCTGCTGGCTCCACTACTTGGTGCCTTTCTTTACATTTCCAGGGCATGTCTGAGGTTAGACTGCTTGGCAAAGCTTTGGGAGAAACTCTGTGTGGTGATTTGAATTGTGTCCCCAAAAGGGATCTGTTCAAGTCCTAATCTCCAATACCTGAGATTGTGACCTTATTTGAAAATAGGGTCTTCACAGGTGTACTCAAGTTAAGAGGAATTCATACTGGATTAGGAAGGGCCCTAAATCCAATGACTGGTGTTTCTGTAAGGGAAAGTGAGGGCCATTTGATGCAGAGACACAAAAGAGACAAGGAAGAATTCCACGAGGCAGAGACTAGAGAATGCTTCCAGCCGAGGAACACCAAATGCTGTCAGCAACCATCAGAAACCATAATAGAAGACTGGAGCAGATTCTCCCTTAGAGCCTCCAGAGGGCTCCAACTCTGCCAACTAGACTGGGCCTCCTGGACTGGGAGGGAATAAGTTTCTATTGTTTTCAGCCACCCAATTTGTGGTGCTTTGTTACAGCAACCCTAGGGAAACTAAGACATTTGAAAGGGGTTAAAAGGAATTACTCAGAGGAACATAAAAGTGGAGTGCCCCTTGTCATGGAGCTGCCAACTTGCCAGCTTTGGCCCCTGGCTTCCTGCCCTGCCAGGCCCCTGCCTCACTGTGGTAGAAGCCACTTGAACACATTCAGGCATAAATGAGGCCTTCAGGGCTCAGACCCAAAAGACAAGCATAGAGAAATCTTCCTTCCAACTCTTCCTGAGGCCTGAGCAACAAATCCATATTCCTGACCCAGATGCTCTCCATCCAGAATAACCCACTTGGGAATATCGATTCCTTCCAGACACTGTTTTTTCTCCCTAAAAGGGGTGGATACAACAGATTCTCTTGAAACACTGTCATCATCCACCATTACTGTACAAAAGACACACAAGCAGTGGTAGAGGACATATCCAGTGACCTTTCTATGAGGTCCCAAAGCCCCAGTATTTCCCCATCTCTGCACATAGTTCTGCAATTGCCTATTAAACTTTGAGTTCATGAGGGAAGGGACCATGTTTGTCTCACTCATTATTCTACCCCTAGGAGCTATCACAGAGGTTGGCACAGAGAGGAGCTTGATAGATATCTACAGACAAGGCAGCTAGGATCCAGATAGGTCTGGGACATGTAACAAACACACTGGTAGTTCACGACTAAGCTAGGACTCCAGTCCAGGCTCTTTCCTGTTCTCTGACCCCTGCCTTAACTCATTCTCTTTAACTGAGCTGAAAGTAGTAAAGCCAGCCTTCTCTTCCTCTTGCCTGAACTATTGTAAAACCCTCTTCCTGGTCTTCCTATACTGTCTCCCCATACAGCTTTTAAATCTTTTTTTTTTAATATTTATTTATTTATTTATGCATACAAGAGCTGGGGCACAGGCCAGAGATGGGAGGGGGGGGTGAAAAGATCCACCAGAGACAGAGTGGGGAACAGAACAGGCAGATTGACTGAAATACACTGGGGAGGGGAGCAGTGGGCAAGACAGGAGAGGTCTGCCTCGCCATGCGGGTTTCTCCCTGGCTGATCAGGGATCAAACTCATGCTGCAGAGCCTGTGGATTGCTTCATAGTGCAGTGCTTAACCCCTTGCACCACCAGGAAGGCCCCAGCTTTTAAATCTTAAAACACACACACACTCTAACCAAATGAGTGAATGACTCCCTATCGCCCATACTCCTCAGCACAGCCTGTTAAAGCATCCCAAGTCTGGTTTCTTCCCGTTTGTCTGGTCTTGACCTTCTCAGATACTTTCATTTATTTATTTGTTTGTTTGTTTGTTTGTTTGTTTTGTTTATACATGCACTGGGTACAGTCAGAATCAGAAGCGCAGGAGGGTGAGAGAATTCACCAGAGCCAGAGCGGGGAGCAGAGCAGGCAGAAGGACCAAAGTACACTGCTGAGGGGAGCAGCGGGCTCCAGGAGAGGTCTGCGCACCATGTGGGACCCTCCTCTGGTGGCCGGGGAGCAGCCGGGGATCGAACAGGCGCCGCAGAGGCCGTGGGCAGCTTCACAACCCAGCGCTCAACCGCTGCGCCACCGGGGAGACCCCCTTCTCAGATACTTTAACCCCTAGGCATGACCCCCTCTCTTATTCCTGTCTTGTTAACCCAGAAAATTCCCACTCCTCCTTAAAGATCTAACTCAAAATCATCTACCTTTATAAAATGTTCTTGGATGCTCCCCCTTGGGCTCAATTCCCAGTGTTTCCATAGCAACATATCATTTCTGCCTCTCAGGCAACTCAGATCAGACCATCTCACCCCATCTCCAGGCAGAAGGTCTTCCCTGCTAGTGACCGTATTGTCTTTTCCTCTAGGGCAAGGCCCCTATAGGATGCCCGTGCACAGGGCTTGGCACAGAGCAAGGGCCCTGGGCAGGTGGTGAGGATCGACTTAATGAACAATCAGGCACTTAGGCCATTAACATGAGCTCCCAAACCCCTGTGCACTTATCAGTCTGGAATCTCCAGGAAGCACATGAGATGCGGCTCCTCTGCCTCCTTCACAACTCAGAAGGTGCCACAGCGGGCTCCAAGGTGTGGCTCCAAACCCAAAACCCAACTGGATGACTACATAGGGTGCCTCCCTAAGCATCTTGGGGGCCCAGAATGCCAGCCAGAGGAGACTCAATAAGTTGCAGGGGCCATTGCTCCAGCATAGGATTTCAGATTGTCCCTGAGCCACCCTCAAGTTATCTAAGGAGCAAGGCAGAGCAGGAGGAGTGGGAGATGAGTCGTGATGTCAGTAATGTGAGTGACCCTCCCCTGCCCCAAGCACACTATTCCAGGTGACCCTCCACTGGAGCAGTCCAGAAAGGGGGCAAGGAGCTATTGCAGAGGCAGGAGTGGGAAGGAGTGGCGCTCAAATGGCAGAGGATTCTAGTTGCCAAACGTCCCTGTGCTGAAGAACCACCTAAAATGGGTACTCTAAAATGCAGATACCTAGACCCTGCCCCTTTTATAAGAAAACATTTTTTTATTTTATTTTATATAGATGTTACACCATGCTTCCTTTTTGTACAATGTATGCTTTCTCCTCTCAGGTGTAGTCCCAGCAAAATTCCCACCACCAATTCACCCGTGCACCATCACCATGGTCCCTGTGTAAGAACACATTCCCTCCCATTTGATCCCTCTCCCTCCTTCTTCCCTGCAGTGTCTCTGATTAATAGTTGCCTGTTAATTTTGGCTTTTGATTTATTATAATTATTTTTTCCCTGATCCCTTATTTGGTTCCCCTACATTCCTCCTACAAGTGAAACCATCCAGTATTTTTCTTTTTCCTTCTGGCTTATTTCACTGAGCATAAGCCTTTCGGCTCCATCCATGTTACTGCAAATGGCATGAATTTGCCTTTTTTGATTGCTGCATAGTATTCCATTGTGTATATGTACCACATCTTCTTGATCCAGTTATCTATTTTTGGGCATTTGGGTTGTTTCCATATCTTACCTATTGTAAGTAGTGCTGCAATAAACATAGGGGTGCAGATATCCTTTTGAATTAATGTAGAAAACATATTTCTTATAAAGAAAAGGTAACTAAGTGGGTCAGGGGTTGCCTAGGCATCTATATTAAAAACCAAAACAAAAAACAAAACCACACCATAAAATCATCCCTAGCGATTCAAATGCAAGTAAACCTCAGACCACACTTTGAGAAACCCTGGCCAAGAAAGTCTTCTCTGGCACCAGCTGAAGAGCCAGACTCCTGCTCCTCTCTCCCCACTCCAGCCTAGGGTAACTAGATGTCTGTCGGGATCTTGGGAAGAGACTATGAGCCTGAGAGGCCCACCCACATCAGGGTTTTAATCAGAAGAGGGCGTCAGCCCAGAAAGCTGAATGAGGCACTTGCAGACCAGTCCTAGGGAAGCAAATATCAACTCCTGGAGGGAGAACTCTATGGCACGTCCCTTATATCTCTCCCAGCTTAAGGCCTAGGGTCTAGTGATGAAGCTCTCGACATCATTGGATAACTGTAAATTCTCTGGCATGGCTACATGGCCCCTCAGAATCCAGCCTGCATTCCTCTCCAGCCCCTCTGCACATGCCCAACCCCAGCAAACACAACCCCTCTTGGTTCTCAAGAGCGTCAAGCCCCCTCCATTGGCCTTTCTGGCAGCTCTACCCAGCCTGCTCATTCCCAGCTCAGCCTGCTCATTCCCAGACATGCTTCAGGTCTCAGTCTAGAAGCTTCCCCCTGAAATTCCCTCTAACCCCCCCACACCTAGATGGAGTGTCTCTGCTCTCTGCTCCTTTTCTACCCCATAGTAAAGAGGTTCATTGTATTCCAAGACCTGACATACTATCTATACAAGAGATATTGAATGAATTGAACTGCTGAATTTTTTAGGAGTTGTTTACTTATTGTTGCCCCATGAGGCCAAGAAGTCCTCTAGGACCCAATGACTAGCACTTAGAAGCTGCTGAATTAATGTCTGGCAATGAATGAATGTTAGTGTCCTGACAGAAGAAGAACTGGTCTACCTGAGTGTGGAGGGAGTTCCCATCACTAGTTTTTTATTCATGGAGGCTGACCCACCCCTCTCAAAGAACTTGGGGGTGTAGCTGACAAACTTCAGTAGGGTAGGGTAATGATTCTACCCCATGCCCAGGGTATCTTCGAAAAGCAGCAGAGGCCCAGCCGTTGATCACTCATATCAGTTTGGTTCACAAGCAGTTAGCATTCAGGAAGATGAAGGAAATTCATTGCTAAGCAGCATGTGCCAGACCCAGAACCAGCCCCTGAATGTATAGGTATTTGCCAGGCCTGTCCAGACCCACTTGACATAGAAAAACCCCATCAGCCTTGAGGGAAGTTTCCAGAGTACTAACTCCTGAATATCTTCTGAGTAAAAGCCCACTCTGCCTAGCCAACTCCGGCTACTAGTACTCAGTGCACACTGTCTGGGCTCACCAAGCTCCAGGTGAGAAGGGCAGACACATCTGATTTTCCACAGTCCACTGGGGACATGATGTACTGGCCATCAAAGTGGGGGACACACAGGTTTCCATCCCAGCTCTGTCAGTGGTGATATGTGGGTACACATGTAGAGCAGGCTAGGAGCTCAAGCCCTAAACCCCAGGGCAGATAGTAGTCAGAGCTGTTTGACTTCTCATCATCTACCTTTGAAGGACAGATCTTTCCAGAATGTCTTCACAGTTCCCAAGTATGGGAAAATCCAGAATGTAGATGGATCCCTGCCAGCTTTCCCTCACCGCCCACCCTCCCCCAGGGAGATAAGCCTCCTGCAACTGAGGCCTGTGGGCCAAGCTGTCTGAATGTGGATTTGGGGCAGAAGCTCGGGAGAAAAGGGTTCAACCTGCTTGATTAGCTATATGGCCTGTAAGACCTGAGTCTGAGATTTCTCCTTGAAAAATGAGGAAGAGGGACTAGACAACAGATGTTTCCTGACCTTGGCAGTGAATGAGAATCTGGGTGGTGGCAAGAGAAAGCAACTTGAAAATACACGAATTCCCAAGTCCCATGCAAAAGCTCCTAAAGGAATCCGAATCCCTGGGGTGGAGAGGCTAACTCAAGCCCTGATCCCTCAACCCTGTGCTATTAGGGAGCCTATGACCCCATAATCCCACCCCAGGACCCTCTGCTGAGAAGCTCTTTGGGATGCAATAATCCCAGCCACATCCCATCTCTTTCCAACCTCTAAAGCCCTCAGACCAGGCTAGAGGAAGTCACCCCATCTCTTTCTCCAAAGACTCCTGGAGCCCGAAGCACTAGTGAATGAGCAATTTATTACCCATCAACCTGCCCCGCTTCCCAGCACCATGACCAGTAGACAATCTAGACACAGCCCTCACCGCACCGTCCTTGAACACAGCCTCAGGGCCCACCCCAGCTCGGTTGTCCACGCTCTCCCTCCCCCAGTCCTCCAAGACAGCACCAGGTCCGGGGATCACACCTCAGTCGAGGTGGGGAGGGACAAAAGGTGGGGGTGAGGAGGTAAAAGCTGGGGAAAGAGGAACCAGGTTGACCCCAAGCTTCTGGAACCACCACCCAGGACGAAGGGAAAGTGGGCAGGCTAGGGGAGGGGTCTGGGGTTGCCAGGCGACGGTTCAGGCAGGAGGTTCTTCTCCAGGAGATGCAGGGAAGCCACTCAGGTCTCGGCCAATGATCTCACTCACTGTAAAGGAGGGGCAATTGAGAGATTGGGCGAGGGGCGGGTGCCCTCCTTTTACCAGAGACCCCCAATCCATTCTTGTCAGGCCTGTCTAGGATGCCTCTAGGCACCTCCTCCACTGACTTATCTACCACTGGGCCTCGGCTTCCTCAGCGGGTCTTGACACCTAGTCCCAATTAAACTTTGTTCACCTCCACCCAGGCAGGTCCTCATCCCAGTCCTTTCCTGCTGGCCTGGCCTATAACGTTAGGGCAACAGCTATCAGCAGGGTCAAAGGCGAGTGCAGCCAGTAGGAGAAAAGAGAGACAAAACAGAAAGGGCCCTCCTTGCCAGTCTGACCACAGTCACCATGTTTAGGGGAAGCCAAGACAGGGAAATCATACATGCTTAAGTGGGACCTCGGCAAGCCACTGGCCCTCTCTGAAATTCAGTGCCTGAATCTGCAAATTAAGAAAGCTGGGTTGAATGGTCTTGCAAGTACTTCTAGCCCTGAGATTTTGTGATCTGGGGCAGAGAGCAGAGGTAGAAGGGTTGGGACAGGTACCCTCTCTTTGCCCTTCGGAATTAAGTTAGCCGGATTTAGGAGGCCACGCACACCTTGAACTTGCTTCCTGACACCCTCCAACGGGCTCTGAGGGACCAAGGATGCCCAATCTCGGGAAGCCAAGCTCCAGCCCTTAGCAAACATGCAGAGCAATCCCTTGCACACATTCAGACTCACAGCCCCCGTCCCACACCCACCTTCCTCCAGCGTGATACCCTGGATAGGGACACTGTCTCGGAAGCCGCTGCCGTAGCCACCCCTGGATTTCTCCTGCTCCGGAGCCCCCTCCCCAGGGCCATAGCTTGGCCCTACCTCATTGTAGCCCTCAGCAGGTGGGGGATGAACAGCACTCTGGGGAGGGAAGGGACCTTCAAGAGGTGGGGATGAAGGTAAAGGAGGCCGAAAGGGGGCCGGAGATGGGAATGGCAGCCCCAGGGAGAAAGGGGAACCCCGTCCTCCGTAGGGGTCACTAGGGAAGGGCCGGGGAAGGAAGGAAACCGGAGGTGGACGGGCACAACCTGTGGCACCCCCGGTCTCAGGGAACATCCGTAGGCCAGGTCTGTAGGATGGCGGGGGCCCCGTCTGGGGGTACAAAGGGGGTGTGCCATAGCTGAAACCATCTGACAAGTAAGGAGTTTCATAAGCAGGGTCTTCATGAGGATAGGAGGGGTAGGGGGGCCTGGGTGGTGAGAAGTCCATGTCAGTGCCAAAGGGGGGGCCCGATGCTGAAGGGAAGCCCCGGAGAGATGAGTCCGGCAGGGGCTCCTCTTTGAAGATCACTGGGTAAGTGAGGAAGCAGGAGGACGTGCAGGTAAGATATCTGGCAGTCTCCCCACTGCACTCCCTCCAGCCACCTTTCCATCCATCCCTTGGCCCCTCAAGAGAGGGACCCCACATCCCTCTACTCTACTCCCCATACCGCCCCACCACCCATTCCCCCAGCAGGGAATGTCCTAGAGCGCACCAGGCAGGAACTTGAAACTCTGGGTAGGACTGCGTTTCCTCCGTCCATTGGAGACATAAAAGTAGACCTGGACAGGCCGGGACACTCGCTTGTTGCTGTACTCTGGGACAGTCAGGGTCAGTGTCACCTGGGGAAGAGCAGAAGATGAGGCTTGGGGCTCTTGGGGGTCTAGGCTCAGGCCAGCCCTTCTAAGAAGCCAAACTTCACCTCCTCCTGACCCTTCCCATTTGCTGAAGTCCATTCCCTGGAGGTGAACCGGCTTCCGGACTGGCCAGGATGCCTCCACCGGAAGACAATAGGTAGCTTCTGGAGTCCGCACCCACGGGTATGGGATCCAGCTGAGAATTTTATGACTTCTCCCAGCCCACCCCCTCGGGCACCCTAGTGACACTGGTACCTCATTACTCTGCAACCGGTTCACCGAGGCCTCCTCCTCCCACTGCAGTTTTCCATCTGTGCAGAAGCAACAGAGAGCTCAGCCCAAGCCAGCCCAATAACCCCCTGTCCAGTCCCCCACCATTTCCCCTCCTGCTGGAGCCAAGGCCACACTCAGAAGGCCCTCCAAGACCAGGCTCACGGTGGCACCCCCTGCCTGTTTACCCCACCAAATGGAAGAGGCAGGATTTAAGACTGTCCCCAAAATACAGAGCAGCAAACTGAGATCCAGAGAAATGGCAGGGTCAGTCCAGGGACCCAAGTGGGTGAGTGACAGAAGAATCTTGAACTTTCCCACCCGGCTCCAAACATCCCCTTCCATGATAGAGCTGGAAGGAAATTCAAAAGTAGGAAAAGGTCCTAGCTTGATGGAAGGCAATGAGACCTCAGTTCTCATGACCCAGAAACTCTGAACCAGCTCTGACATGGCCCCAGGGTGCTAGATTTGAGTGTAGGGGCTGGGCCTCTTGCTGGGCAGTACTGGGGGTGGCTAAAGGTCTCGAGTGTAGTCCCTCAGTCTTTCCTTCTGCACCCCTGCTGTTCCACCCTGGGGCAGCTCCTGTAATCATAGCTGTGCTCCCAGGACCACACCTCAGGAGGGGCTCAGGGCAGTGTGAGGCATCCTTTCCTTCTCCTCAGATTATCTTATCCACATGAGGAAAAATGGATCTCCCAGCTGACGCCTCTTTATTTTTTTTCCCCTGGCATCTGCAGTGTATTACTGAACTCTGATCTTTGCCATTATGATAATTTAGAAAAGGTGAGCAGAACTGAACTTGTCTATGGACTATCCCAGACTGTCCTTCATCCATTCTTTTTTAGCCCACCACCATCCCTTATCTCTCTCTCCCTCCCACTTTCTTAACCTGAGTCCTCCTGTGTGCACTAATGTCCACTCGCATTTGTATTTTACTTTGACAAATAGTCCCCTATACCAATTCTCAGTATTTTTTTTTGTTGCTGTCATTCTGACTTGCTTTCCTATATAAAATTCTCTCAAACTCCCTCCATTCTGCTGAAAATGGTTGTACCCCATCTTTCTTTATAGCTGCCTAGTATTCCACTGTGTAGATATACCGCATCTACTTGACCCAGCTGTCTTTTGCTAGGCTAAATTTAGGCTGCCTCCATGTCCTAACTCTTGTACATAGTGCTAAAAGCTGACCCCTCTTAAATAAATAGAAAGAGTATCTTTTCCGCCCTGAGTATTTTAGATTCCTGTCACACTCCTGGGAAGCAGACAATATAAGAGGAAGGCTGTCTCATTTTACAGACAAGGAAACTGAAACAGTTAGCTAGCTCAGTGATGGTGCCAGAGACCTTTTACCTGCCGGTTCCAAGCTCCACCTGCCTGCTCCCCGCCTCAATAGCTACTCACCAGGGCCTCTCTCAATGAACACCACCTTGGAGTCTGGCAGAAAGTTGGAGCCAGTCAGCACTAGTTCTTCACCCCCTCTCACAGAGCAGGCACTGGGGCTGTAGGCCTCCACCTGGGGCAACTCCTGGGCAGAGCGCTGGGCTGCAGAGCAGTGCAAGAAAGACCTGGCTGGGCTGCATCTGGAGAGGAAGCCTCCTCTGCCCCCACCCCCATTGGAATAACTGCCACATGGCCCTTGAGGCCCTTCTCAGAAGCAGACATAGAAGTAAACCATTGGTATCCCCGGGGTTACACAGACCAAGGAAGGAGCTACTCCTGGGCAGGCAGAGAGTCACTCAAATAATTGCACAGGGCCACCCAAGGGCACATGGAGGACAGGGTCTCTCTGGTGCACCCCAGAGACAGAGGCAAATCAGAATACTGTCCCCACCTTGTCCACCATAGAAATGAGGACTGGGTCCGTCACAGGGCTATGCAGGACAGACAGAGCACAGGGCACTAGGCAGAGGATTCGGATGGACACAGACAAAAAGTTTGTAAGAGACAGAGATGGCACAGGGCCTCTTTGCTCACAGCACTCAATGGGCACCGACGCTGTCTGCACGGAGACAACCTTCCCGCTGCCCTGTGGCACGTGTACCCGGAATACCAGCCGCACACGAGTGTTCTTGCGCCCGATGTCTGTCTCGCCCTTCCGAAGCTCAATGTCTGAATTTCGAAGCTTCAGGATTCCAGCACAGTCAATGCTGAAGGCAAAGAAAGGAAGGCAAGTCCATCCAGCTGAAGCCAGAATGGTGATGCCCCTCAAAGAGGGAAGCACCCACCCTCCAGCCAAAGTCCTGAATGGCCTTCTCTAGGTACCTCAGGGGACTATGGCTATTTTAACCCAGATATGACGTCTCCAGAGTACCCAGCCCCAAAAGTCCTCTCTTAGGTGGTGAGAAAACCTGCAGTCAGCTTTTAGGGATGAAGTGTAGCTCTTCTGGGGAAGGGAAGGAGCTAGCTCAGGCCCAGTGGAAACGACTGTTCCTAAATGCTTAAAGACGGAGGGGAAACAGAGTGGGAACCTACTTGGCTGCCATGTTGTTCTCAGGAAGCAAGGTCATTTCCAACACCTTGGTACCGCTGACCACGGCTTCGTAGCTGGCTGTGGCCACCATCTTGCCCGTGATCCGGTGCACCTGATAGAAGGCATGAGGCCGCAGGTTCCTTTCATCTGCAGTGCCGATGAACATCTGTAAGGTCAGTGGCTTCTCGCTGTAGCCTAGGAGCTGGGAGAGGGAGATGGAGGCCAGTCAACTGGGATCCCCGCTGTCTCATTTTTCATCCATCCCTGGGTTTTCAGTCTACCAGGGGGTGAGGATGGTGAGAGATAAAGGACATCCTGGAAGGGATTCCCAGGAGGAATTGGGCACCAGTTGTGGAGAAAACGTGGCCTGGAGTGCACAGTGTTATTCTTGGAGTAAGGCCCAAACTGGGCCGAGCAAAGGAGAAAATCTTCCAAAAGAGACAGGCCCAACTCAACAGAGACAACCTAACTCCCAGTGAACTTTGGCCTCAGCCTAACCCCTCCCCCACATCTGGCAGTCCACCACTTTACAGAGTAGACTTGAGGCTGATATCCCATGGGATGACTACAGCGGGGGTGGAGGGACAGGGGAGTAGAAAATATATCCGGGTCCTTGGAGTGCACCCTTCCTCCCTCCAGGCCCTCCCCAAGGCTGCCTGCAGGGTCATTGCTGAGAGGGAGTGTGGGAAAGGGCAGTGCCATGGTCTGCACAGCTGGAGCCCATCCGCAAGGATCTGGGACAGGAGAGGAGAAAGGCTTTCAGGCCTGCCCTCTTCCCTTACCTTGACGACAGGGTGACCACCAGGCGCAGCTTTGACAGCTCCTCGACTGCCCTCTGTCTCATAGTGAGCCCGGTGGTGGGCTCTGGGCTGCACCTCGATCCTCAGCTCCAACTGTTCATACTGACTGGGCAGTGGCCAGTCCAGAGGGGGTAGGGCAGAGGTCCTGGGCAGGAGAGAAGAGCACTGACCATCTGCAGCCTTAGACCTCAATCAAGATAGACCCCTGGGATGTGAGGGAGCTGGAGGGGAGGGAGAGTAGGGAAGTCAGAGTAGAAATAAAGAGAACCCAAAAGCCCAGAGGGGCTAGCCTCAGGGCCCCTTGAGACAAGAGGATGGTTCTAGGCCTGAGACATGGAGATGGTACTAGGCCTGAGATTCCCTTTTATCCAGCCCTGAGCACAAGGCTCAGATGGCAAGAATTCACCTGGATACAAAGTAACCTGAAGACCATCCTAATCCCCAGATCTGGGTGGGAAGAGTCAGACAAGAAAAGACCTTAGAAATGAACTCCTTTGTTGTTCAAATAAAGAAACACAAGTCCAGAAAGTAGAATGCAGAGACCAAGCAAGGCAGTAACTGGGAGAGCAGGCCTGAGTACATCCAGTGCCCAAGCCCACATCTTTCATACTAGTTGGTGCTGAACAGGTCAGTTCCAGGGAGCTGGGGGTTACCGAGGGGCAACATTTTTATACTGAGTTCCCAGATTCCCTAGGCCAAGGGAACCCGACGAGACATTGCTGCCAGGTGACATCTGGACACTTCTGGGGACATCTTGGTTTGTCATTTAGGGGAGAGGGTGCCACTAGCATCTTGTGGGTAGAGCCCAGAGAGGCTACCAAATCATCCTACAATGCCCAGCATAGCCCCCACAAAAAGGAATCTTCTTGTTCAGTATATGAGTAGTTCTGAGGGTGAGAAACTCAGTCCTGGGGGAACCCCTGGAAATGCGTATGGAGGCTTCTTTACCCAGGAATTGCAGAACTGGGGGTAGGAGACACCCAAGAGGAACTCCTCTTATACCTAAATGGTCCTCCTAAAGGGAAAGGGAGACTCTTTCTTCATTGGTCCATAGGGGGTGATTATCCTTGTGCAAATTGTCTCTCTGGTGGGGGTGCTTGTTTTTTAAATTCCCTCTAAGCTTGGGTGGATGGCAGTGGCCATGCTGGTGCAGATTATCTTTTGAAATGCCAAGAACACAGAACTAAGACCTTTCTTCAAACCCATCCCTTGACCCTCCCGCTCCCCAAGTGGGTGGAAACCTCCAGTGCCAGCCATTACCCTCACCTGAAGATGGGACTGTGTCCCCCAATCCGGGCCTTGGACCAAGCCAGTGGGGAGGGCACCGCCAAGTAGTCCATGCCAGCCACCTCCTTCCGAGGACCCCCAGGAGGAGCCCCAGCCTCCTCTGGTCCGGAAGGCAACTTCCCATTGCACGGGGCAGGTTCCTCAGGCCGAGGCAGCGCAACAGCCTGCTCACTGGAAGTCCGCCGGGTCTTCTGGGGGATGCTCTCCGCTGCCGCCGGTGGGGCAGTCACATAGTCAAAGGGACCAGGGGACCCAGGGTCTCGGGCCATAGGCAAGGGGGGTGGTGGAGGTGGCTCAGGCCCCTCCTCCCCCAGGCTGCCACGCCGGGACAAAGCTGGGGAGGCTGAAGATGGGGTTCCAGAGCTGGAATAGCGCCTCTTGCCACAGGGAGAGGCAGGCCGTGGGGAGGCTGGACTGGGCCCTGGAGCGCTGAGGAGTAGCCAGTTATCCTCTGGCCCCCGGCCTCCCGGGCTTGGGCCATACAGGTTCCAGGGATCATCGGGGGTCCATGGCCTAGGGGATGCCCGGGGCGAGGGCAGTGGGGAGCCCAGGCCAAAGCGGGAGGCTGCCTCATTTAGCTCAGACTCCACCTCATCACAGGCTGCATACAGGGCTGCCTCGTCAGAGGCGTCAGAGAAGAAGCTCCAGGAGGACAAGCTGCTGCTGCCAGGGCTTGGGCTGAAGAAAGGGCCCCCGCCCTGGCCCCCTGCCTCTCGGTAGCCACCGAAGCCTTCCGGTGGGGGATAATCCCTGGGGGAGCCGTCCCCCCAGGCATCAGGATTGTCCTCCTGCGTGGTTGGTGGGTCAGGCGTAGGAGAGATGGAGGTGATGCGGATGCTGGGGCACTCAAGCACACGGCCTCCCCCAGCCCCCCCAGGTCCTCCTCCCAACACCCCCAGCCTCACTGACCGGGCAGGCTGGCTCTCCCAGGTGCCAGGTGAGGGGGCAGGACGGGGTGGTGGTGAGTGCATGCCAGGTCGAGGGGGTGGAGGCCGGGGTATGCCAATAGGGGCAGCACCGTAAGGAGGGGGCTCCCCCAGGGCCAGACGGAAGCATGGTGGGGTGTCCTCTGAGTCCAGTTCTGTCAAAATGGGAAGGAAGGAGGATAGGGGGAGGATTACCACAGGAGATGGGGAGAGAGAGAAGCAGGTGAGATGTTTAGGTTCCCTGCGTGGCCGTGGCCAGGCCCCCAAGCGCCGCTGTGCTACCCCTCCTCAGCAAGGAGCGGCCTCTAGGTGCCCTTCAGGACCACAAAGACAGAAGCAAAGTTGGACCTCGGAAGGTGGAGGAGGTAGAACCAGGCGTGCCGGGCGTTTCCCCACTCGGAGAACCTCACATTCTGAGCCCCAAACCTGGGACCTGGGGTACCGGAGGGGGCGGGCCTTAAGGTGAGGGAGGCGGGTCGAGACGGGCTGGAGCTGGGCCTGGAGGCGTGTAGAGGGAGGCGCTGGGCTGGGCTGGGGGCGACTCACACATGAACCCAATTAGCAGCGGTTCCCAAACCCCCAAACGGCTCTGGCAGGAGCCCCAGTTGCCATCGCAACGGTGGCCAGGGAAGCGGGGGCGCCAGGGCAGTGGTGACGAGGGAAGGTGGCTCCTCCCTCGCTCCCCCCAATCTGGGGGCGGGGGTGTAGTGAGGGGGTGCAGCGTGCCCGCCCGGCCGGGGAGGGGGGAGGGGGACGCGGGCAGCGCGGATTCCGTGCGAGCGGCGGCCGCCGCCCCCGGCTCAAGCCCCGCCATCTGCCTCTCATTGCGGCCAGACGGGGAAGGGGGAGGGGCGCCTGGCGGGGCCAGAGAGCACCCCGGCCCCGGGCGGCCGCTCCGCCCGCCTGAGGCTGGGTCCGCCGGGGCAAGCTCCAGAGCCCAGCTCCCCTTCCCCGAGCGGGGCCCGGCGCCCCCAGGACCACAGCGCCCGCCCGCCCCCCATCCCGGTGACAGTCGGCCCAGCCTGGAGGCGGCGCGCAGCCAGCGGCACCCCCACCCCCACCCCGTCACAACCTAAAAAGGAGAAAGTGGTGCCCGGACCCCAGCCTCACCTCCGCAAACCCTCAAGCCCCCGGACTCCCCTCAAACACTGACCCCCTCATCTCTCACCCCAGACTCGCTGCCCTGAGATCCCAGACTCGGGGTCACCGGGCCCTTCCCTCACTGACCCCAAGACCCCGTCCCAGTCCCGCACTAACCTTCCCCCGACCCCCCCGCGCCCAGCGGGGGGGCCTCCTTTTCCTCCCCGAACACCAGCTTAAATTCCAGCTCCTCATCCTCGCAGCTCGCTGCCCCCATGGATCCGGCCAGAGCCCCCAGGTCCCGGGCTGGGTGGGAGGGGGAGCTCGGGAGGCGCCGCACCTTCACCCGCGGCTCCCTCCCTCCCCTGCTCTGAGACGCCCCCTCGGCCGCCGCCGCCTCCCTCCGGACGCCCCCTCGTTATTATAGAAGCTTTTCCAAACTTTTTTCCCCAAACTTCTTCAAAGTGCCCCCCCAACCTGTCCCTGATTGGCTGCCGAGGATGCTCCAGCCCCTCCTCCAGGGATGAGATGGGAAAACCACGCGCCCCTCGTCCCCCCTCCCGTCCGCCCTCAGCCCGCTTTCAGGCCCTCCCCCTCAAAAAAAAAAAAAAAGAAAGAAAGAAAGAAAAAGAAAAGAAAAGAACAAAACTGAATTGGAAAACGGTCCCTCGACCTTGGTACGGCCATAATGATGCCTATTGGCCTGCAGCTGTGACAATCATTTCCTGCACTGAACACTACACCCCCCCCCAACTCGGTCTAAGTTCTGGGGCTCGGGGTTCGAGAGCCTTAAAGGGGCCACGCCCTGGGTCCACAGAGGAGCAGCCGGGGAAGACCCTTTCTTAAGTTCAGGGAAGTGGTGCTTTTCGGTGGCTAGCAAGGAGGGACCCCTGTCCTCCGTTCCCTTTCCGTCTAAGAGTGAGGCTTGGGCTCTAGGGTGCAGACAGGCTTCAGACAAGTCTGCAGGGAGAAAAGCCTTCCTTCCAAGGCCCTCTGCTGAAGCCGTGTTGCCCCGCGGACCCAGCTCCTGCATCCGCCGTGCCTGCGGGTCCCTGCAAGGTGAAGAACTTCCAGCGGTCTCGGGCAGCCACTCAAAGTTGCCCGGTCCCGAATGGGCAGTGATCCAGGCCGGGCTTTCCCGCTGTCCTTGTCCCCGCCACCCCGAGGGGCCATTAATTAGCCTCCACGGGAAGTCGGCTCCCTCCTCCCGGGAGCTGTAGTCTGGAGTCAATCTGGGACTGGCGGCATCTCGCTCCGGTTCTCCTGAAAAATCCTGACCAGGTTTACTAAGGACCTGGAGCCCCGCGATCCGGAGGGCCCCCAAAGTTGGACACCTGTCACCTGGGCGGGAGGATAAAGGAAAACTCGGACTGGAGTTCCTAGGAAGGGCCGGCTTGGCGGGGCCTGTCGTCGGAGGGCGACAGCGCTGAGACTCCTCAGCCGCGCCGCAGACTCGCAGGCGGAGGCAGACCGAGTGGGGTGCGGGGGGGGGGTGCACATCCCACCCCCTCCAGGCCGTGCACGTCCACCCTCGCTGCCTGAGGTCGCGCCTTCTCCGCTCCGAACACCCCCGGCCCGGGCCGCGCCGCGCAGGGTTAAGCGATGGCCGCGGGTCAGACGTTTACAAACACACGGGAGCCGGGCGGGCCGCGCCCGCGACTCTAATGAGAAACAGGCTCGGCGGGGCCGGGGCGGGGGGGCTGGCGCGGCGGGCCGGGCTCCGCAGCGGCCGAGGCGGCTCCCCCCTCCGCCCCCCCCGTCCTCCCGCTGGCCCGCCCCGGGTACCACCCCCACCGCAGCCCCCGGGGACCCCGGTGACGTGCGGAGCGGCCCCGGCGGCCAGCCCAGGGCCGCGACGCTGGAGGGGCGGGGAGGGGAGGCCCGGCCGGCGGGGACAGAAGAATGTTCCGAGGCCGAGCGGGGAGGCGGCCTGGTTTGATTTTTCTTTTTTTCCCTTTGGTTGGACTCCTCAGGTTACATTTCCCTTCCAGCTTCATCTCGGAAATAAAGGAAAGAGAGACACGGGGAGCGAGGGCAAAAAGCACCCCGAGACCAGACCCGCCACCCGCCTCCGTCTAGGGGGGGTGGGGGTGCGCACAGGGAGTGGGAGGCCGAAGGTCAAGGGTGGAGACCCCTACCCGGACCCAGCCCCTGCTCCCCACAACACGCCGCCCGCCCCGCCCCCGCCCCCCGCAGCACACGCAGACGCGCACATTCTTTTCAAATGTCATATTTCCTTTGATCCTGGGCAGCGTTTCTCCATGTGTCTGGCCCAGCTCCTGCCCAGCTAACCGCCTCCCCCTCTCACCCTCCTTTGTATATTTTCCTGGAGAATCCTCCCCTCCCCCTAGCATCTGGAAGGCCCCGGGGGCTGGCGTCGGCGCGCATTCCCCTGGCGACTCTGGCCTCGCCGCCCGGTGACTCAATTTCCCCTTTGCGGGTGTTGGGGGAGGAGAAGCCTCGCTGCTGAGCGCTAGTGTGGCGCCAAAGAGCGGGAAGACCGCTCGGTGCCAAGTCTCTCTAGGGGGGAGGCGTGGAGGGGGGCATCCCCTCGACTCTGAAACCCTTCGATCTGTCTGGGCGGCAGCAGATGGATGGAATTTGTGACTTCTGCAATGTCCTGCCGGAGGAAGAGCGAGTAGTAGTAGGTTTAGGTTACCCTGCACTTCTGCCCCCTGGCGACACAGAGACCCAGCCGCCCTTCTCTCAGGATTCCAGGTTTCTCGCCGCTGCCCCCTTGTGCACACACCTGAGCACAACTGGGCTTTCTTCCTTGTGTGTTTGTAAGCGCTTTGCCTTCCGCTAGACACTTTAACAAGTATTGGTCAACAGCCTTGGAGGTGGACGTGTTCTTTTTATCGTCGAGATATATTCTCATTGTTAGCGATTCAAGCCGAACATATAGTAAACTGTGATAGTCCACCATTTTATGCTTTACTAGCATATGTGTGTATGTTATAGTGCATTAAAGGGGAAAACTAATGGGTTAATCACTGTGATTTATTCATATGCTTTTTATTTGAAATAAAAAGAAAAAATAAATAATAAAAAGAAAAAACATATACTTACATATTGTTCTCTCATAGGAGTAAATTGTAAATTACAATTTCTGTTCTGTCTTAATTTTTGCAAGTTTGTCAATGACTTTGTCAAAATTGGTCTTCATATAGACAGTATAACCAGATTGGTTGATCTATCCCACTTAGGGTTAGCCAAAGAAAACGTTCTAATAATTTAAATTTTTTATTGATGTAATCCACATACCATAAAACTCATTGCAGTGGGTTTTATATGTTCACAAAGTTGTGCGACCACCACCATATCTAGTTCCAGGACAACATTTTTTTTTGGTTTTGATAGAAGAACTGGGGTGAAAAAAAGAAGAACTGGGGTGTAGGCCAGAGGTGGGGGGGTGATAGGATTCATCAGAGACAGGGTGGGGAACAGAACAGGTGGATCTACTAAAGTACATTGCTAAGGGGAGTAGCAGGGGAGATAGGAAAGGTCTGCTGCACCATATGTGGGTTATTTCCCTGGCTGGGGATCAAACTCATGCCTTAGTGGTAATAGCACCGAGACTTAACTCCTAAGCCACCAAGGACGCCCCAGGACTTTTTCCAACAGCAGCCTCTGGCTGAGCAGCATCAGCCTGGGCTCCGCAATGGTAACCAGGTTTGATGGCCAGACAGGGTGCAGCCATGTTTGGGTTTTAGGGAAAAAGAGGAAAGAATCTTGGCAGTCTTGGAAACACATAGGTCAGGTTTGAACCTGGCCAGTGCCATTCAGGTACAGCAGAGCTTACCTGCCCAGCTCCTGCATGATAGTGCAGGGCAGACAATGTGCTAGCAGGGTTTTTGTTTAGAACCCTGAGCTGGTTTTGAAAACGGGCCAGGTTCCAACACCCACTGACACCAGTGAAGATCAAGCTTGCACCAGCACCCATTAAGTCTTGCAAACAGCTGGTTTTGAAAATAGACTGACCAGGGTGGCGCAGTGGTTGAGCGCTGGGTTGCGAAGCTGCCCGCAGCCTCTGCAGCGCAGGTTCAATCCCCGGCTGCTCCCCGGCCACCAGAGGAGGGTCCCACATGGCGCGCAGACTTCTCCTGCCGCCCGCTGCTCCCCTCAGCAGTGTACTTCGGTCCTTCTGCCTGCTCTGCTCCCCGCTCTGGCTCTGGTGAATTCTCTCACCCTCCCGCGCTTCTGACTGTACCCAGTGCTTGTATAAATAAATAAATAAATAAATAAATAAATCTTTAAAAAAAAAAAAAAAAAGACCAGGTTTGAAAGGTGGTTACCCTGAAGGGGGATATATAAGCTGAAGCTTCAGAGAGGTTGGATACTCAGCCTGATAGAGGTGTTGGAGAGGAGCTGTTTGGGAAGCCTTGGAGTCAACTTGAGAGGAGATGCTGAGTTGGTTGAGAAGGTTTGACTCAGACTGAAAGGAGCTTCAGTAGGAATCTGACTTCTGCTTCAGGAGAGACACTGCTGCGATACAGCCTCAGGTATGCCACCTGAGACTACCCGGGCTGCCATAGGTTAGCTGGGTCCCAGCCGATTACCTACCTGTGTGCCACCAGTTGCAGGCTCTTCTGGGATGGACAATGCCATCTTGCACAAGCAGTTTTTAGTTTAAACTACTGGACACTGTGGACACTATCTGGCATAGGACAGCTGACCATTTGTGGCCTCAGGAAATCTTTCCTTATCACAATCTCACCTTTGTATATAAACCCTATTATTGTTACCTCCTGAGATTGAGCCATGTCTTGCAATTGTGAGCACACAGGGCTTCTTTTGCTATTAAGGGAGCAGAGCTGGGATGGGGGTCATAATATTGTCTAGGTGATGTGATTGATTCCAACTATCATGGGGAATAAAGGTTACCACCAGAGAGTAGAGCCAGAAGGGCATGCCTGAAATTCCTAGCACTTCTTGGACTCGCTCCTATAGCTGAGAGTTAACAGAAAATTACTACAATCCTATACAGGCAAGACCATCAAGCACTCAAAACTCCACAATAAAGACAGGCTACCCATGTGAGTATAACAATAACAAAATAGCCAGCTAAGGGGCTGGTCAAAGATAAAAGAACAAGGAGGTCAAAATACCACTTGCAACTACCTTACCCAAGCAGATGCAGAAAAGCTTGTCTCCCTTTCTATTTCAGGCTTGAGGCCAAGAAATAAAGTGTTACTCCTTTCCTAACTTTTCCTCTTCCTCTTTAATATTATCTTCTTCCCTTATAATTCCCCTTCCTCTTTAAAATAGGAATAACCATAAACTTTTCCTACCCATTGTAAAGAGTGCATTAGTGTGGGTAAGTTTACTATTTGGTTTGAAGTTAGCAGGTAGTTGGCTCCAGAATGTTTAGATAAGAGTGGCTTAGGGGCAGTGATTTGCTTAGAAGTGGAATCTTGGAGGGCTGGGTGTCTGGAAGTTGTGTTTGCACACCTAGTAAACTGTTTCTCCTTCAATTGTGTGTTTATCTTGGGGAAGGCACCATCAGGGCTTGCAAAAGGAAGATCATGAAGAAAAAGAATGAACATATAGTACCTGAGTTTTTTCCTGAGAAAATGGTTCCATGAATTGACCCCTGAAAGTCTTTCCTGGAGCTTTGGCTAGGCTTTCTTTCTGGAGATGGTGAGTGTGCTTACAATTTTGTCAAAGACATATAGGTTATTCTGGGAGGAATAAATCTGAAGGTCTTTGAATGGAAAGAAAAATGTGTTCATCAGTCAAGGAGAAAGGAAGGAAGATGTTTATTCAACCCTTCTTCTCCTATATATGATGCTGGTCACCTGGCCATAGCTCACTAGATATGCAGTAGACAAACAACTGAAAGCTGAGCCAATTAAGTTATTTCCCTCAGAAATCTGAATTGACACATACTATTATTAGGAACTCAACTCATTCTAGTAATAATTCATATGCTGAAGTTCCAAGAACTGCTTTAGTACTACCTAATATCCTAGTTGAGCATCTGCCTGGGTTCCATGAGACATAACTTGGGCTGGGTTTTTTCCAAGATCCCCTCTAGACCCACTTTCTACCTTCCTTCAGTTTACATCAGTTAGTCATCCTTGCCCTCTGGCTCCACAAAGTCCTGTTCCATACAATGGAACTTACTCACTAGCCCTCTCCTGGCCCATAGGGATGCAAACATGGCCAGGAACTACAGGGGAGTTAGTGACCCCAGCCAGGTGCAAAACTCAGCCAATGAGTACAGACATTAGTGGGTGAATATTCCCATCTCCCATCTTTCATGTGGACAATTCTGGAAGCATTCCCTAAATTTGGAGGTTCTGTAGGAAGGAGCCCTCTGTTGACTACAAGGGCAATCTCTCCCCGAAAAACTGCCTTTACCTAAATCCATGCTTAGGTTTTTTTGGAGAACCCCAAGCCGAGATGCCTTCTCAGGAGAAGTTGGCTCTGATGATTCCTCCTTGGGGACCCTGATTCTACTCTTGTCCCTCTGACTTCTCTCACTGGCTTCTCTTCTGCTGGCCTGACCTGAATATACAGGCTTTTCTGTCCTCTATCTTCTTCCCTTCTCCCTCCATAGACCCCATTAGTCTAATAAAATGTAGACAAAAATTTTAGACAACACTTCATCTAAAATATATAGATGGCAAGTAAGCACATGAAAAGAAGCTCAATATCATCAGTCATTAGAGAAATAAAAATTAAAGCACATTTGGGAACCTATCAGAACAGCTGGTTTAAAAAAGACTTGAACACACCAAATGGTAGAAAGAATGTAGAAGAACTAAGACTTTCCTATGCTGCTGCGAGTGGTGGGATAGGGTACAACTCTGGGAAATGTTTGGCGGTTAGATACATACCTACCACATGATCGAGTCACTCCTAGATATTACCCAAGAGGATCGAGAGCATATGTCCATGCAAAGGTTTTCCCACATATTCATATGTGTCTCGTTTGTAATAGCCCAAACCTGCTGTCTGTGACAGGTGAATAAAGAGATTGTGGCACAATGGGATACTGTTAGTCCATACAAAGAAAGGAACTATTGATACGCACAACAGCATGGGTGAATCTCAAAATACTCACATTGGGTGAAAGGTCAGGGAAAAATACATATTATCTGATTCCACCTATCTACAATAAAAGCGTAAATCAATTAAGAGGACAGAAAACAGATTAGTGGTTGCCAAAAAAGGGGGAATGGCATAGAAGGGCAGAAAGAAGAATTGAAAATAGGCACAAGGAAACTTCAGGGTGTGATGAATATGGTCCCTGTCTTAATGACAGTTGTGGTTTTACAGGCATAACACATGTCAAAAGTCATGACATTGTACTGCTGGGAACTGTGACACCAGAAGGTCCTTGGTGTCTCTTGGAAAAAAGTTTATGAAGCACCAGAATGAAGGCAGCACCAGAGTTTAATAGGCAGGGACAGGACAGAGCACTATGAGAGGCAGCAGGAAGTCTCACAAAGAGGAGAGTTGCATTGAGACCACAAAGTATTAGGTTGTTGGGTCTCCTTGGTGGCGCAGCGGTTGAGCGCTGGATTGCGAAGCTGCCCGCGGCCTCTGTGGCCACTGACTGTACCCAATGCATGTATAAACAAAACAAACAAACAAACAAATAAATAAATAAAACGTGTCTCTATAAAAAAAAAAAAAGTATTAGGTTGTTTGAGTTTTTTTTTTCCTTTCTAGGTGGAAAGTAAGGTGCATACTTTGTTCCCATCACTCCCTGGATTCCCTAATTGGAACAATTCCCTGCCCCCTCTTTTAAAAAAAAAAAAAAGATTTATTTTTATTTATTTATATAAGAACTAGGGTGTAGGCCAGAGGTGCAGGGTGGTGGAGATGAAGGGATGAGAGGATTCACCAGAGACAGAGTGGGGAGCAAAACAGGCAGATCTACTGCGATACACTGCTGAGGGGAGCAGCAGGCAAGACAGGAGAAGTCTGCTGGGTCATGTGGGTTGCTCCCTGGCCCAGGATTGAACTTGTGCCACAGTGGCTGTCAATAGCTTGATAGCACTGAGACTTTACCCCTGCCACCAGGGAGGCCCCAATCCCTCTTTTAGAATGGGGCAAACTGTACTTGAAAGACTCTTTCCAGGCCTCCCAGCCCTGCCAGATGTTATTTGGTTCTTGAAACAAAAGCAATGGGCCCAGCTGGGTGGCAGACATGTGCTGTGCTCCCCTGGAGGTGTGCGTGAGAGTCCTTTTCTGTCTCTAACAGTACACTCTGTGTGTAGTTTGTTGTTTGTTGAAAGTCAGCTCTACTTCAATAAAACTGTTAAAACATTTAAATTAAAAAACCAAATTAATAATCTTACTTGATCCATACCCTGCTTCCAGGTTCCATCAAAGGACCTCATCTATAAAGCCAAGTCACTGAAAGCCCAGATCAGGGTTTAAACCTACTCTATACAAAGTTGTGGTAGGAACTGGGGCTGGTGACTTATCCTCTCACAGCCTCCTCGGTTTCATCATCCATAGAAGGGGCTAAAAATAATCTTCCCCACTGATTTGTCTCTAAAATTTGAATGAGATAACAGATGAGAGTCCCAAGATAGCCTAGCACCAAAATGAATACATTGGGCCCCATCTCTGAGGTAGTTAGATTTGTTTTTGTTCCCTTCCTTTCCCCTTTCTTTCTAGATAAGGAGGGTTCCTAATCACAAAGACATTCAGAGGAGAAACAATGAGGAGGAAACAGGGCTGAGAGCTTGGCTTGTATTCCCCGAAAACAGTGCCTGAGACCAGAATGTGAGACTTCCTGAGGGGCCGTCCCAAGGACCAGTCAGGAGAGAGCAGAGCAAAGGAGTTGGGGAAGAAGATGCCAGTAAAAAGCACCAACTCAGCTAGTAGTTAGTGCTGTGGGCTCAGTCTGGCCAGAGCCCCTCAGAGCCCTTCTGAGAAACTGTGGAATGTGCCCCAAAGGGGCCTCCCAAGGTCAGGTGGTTGGCCACTGACCCAAGGCCCCCACTGGATGAAGCTGCCCTCAGAGCAGTAACTCTCTTCTTGCTGTACTTCTGTCAATTAAGGGGAGAAACTGAGACAAGGGCCTTGTAGGGTACACTGACAGGGTTGTGGGACCATCCACCAGGCTGCAACATGATACACCAAAAGCCCCAAACTATCCTTGTGTCAACCATGTGACCCACTGAGCTCATCATGGAGTTCAAGTGTCTTTCTGTGGAGAAGCTGGAGACCACGAATTGAAGCCCTGTGTCCTGTAGACCACAGGGTGCTCCCTCGGGATGGGACATCTGTCTAGGAGAGACCATAGAATACCTGAGGGGTGAGTCATTAAAGAGGCCCTGGGAGGAAAGGGTGGGGCTGGGAATTACAAGAAGGAAAAACTATTTCACTGAGCTGTAGTTAAATCATTTGTTTCTGCTTTAAAAATTAATTTTAGACTAGAAGTGATCTTCAGCTTAAAACACAGTAATGTGTGTCACTTATTAAGCATGTAATATGTGCCTGGAAACATGGTGTCCTTTCATGTCTTATTCCATTACATCACAGCAACCCAGTTCAGTAGGTATTATAATTAACTAAAGCTCAGAGAGGTTGAGTAACTTGCTAAATTCAAACCGCTACTAACTGGCAGGGTCAGAATCAATCCCAGAAAGCCTGACTTCAAGCCCATACCTTTGACATTTAGGTAATATTCAATTCATTACTAAAATTTTTTAAAAATTATTGCTTCTCGGCCTTTTGGCTAAGATCAAGTGTAAAAATTTTTAAAGATAGAACAACCAGGGCCTCCCCGGTGGCGCAGCGGTTGAGCGATGGGTTGCGAAGCTGCCCGCGGCCTCTGCGGCACCGGTTCGATCCCCGGCTGCTTCCCGGCCACCGGAGGAGGGTCCCACATGGCGTGTAGACCTCTCCTGCCGCCCGCTGCTCCCCTCAGCAGTGTACTTCGGTCCTTCTGCCTGCTCTGCTCCCTGCTCTGGCTCTGGTGAATTCTCTCACCCTCCCGCACTTCTGACTGTACCCAGTGCATGTATAAACAAAACAAACAAACAAACAAACAAACAAAAAAAAAAGATAGAACAACCAACTGAGGAAGCAACTTGATATAGTGACCTGCCCCAGTAGGATGAAAGAAGCTGGAAGAACATAGAAATTAGATCTTCAACATTAACTAGACAACAGCATTAACTAGAGCAGAGCAAAAAAGACTCCACTTGGATGGAAGGGCATTATGGTTGTTGTATGTATATGGTTGTTATATGTATATATATGGTTGTTATGTGTATGTTATATGTATCACTTATCACTGATGATGGATCAAAACCTTTTTAGTCACGTCCTACTAAAGTAGAATGAAAAGAAATTTCCCTTCCCATCCTCCCTTACCTTGAGGGTGCAGACAGGCAACTTAGGCTCTGCCAATGGGTCACCAAAAGTAATTCCATTTCCCTGGGGCAGGTGTCTCTAGGCCCAGCATGGTTCTTTGTGAAAGTATAAGTTTCTCAGCTTTGCTAAGGACAAGCAAGTTGAAGGGGGAGCTAAACTGCTTGAAGAACTTAAGAACGTGCCCTAGCACTAGAAGGAGGGTCCCCCAAAAGAACCCCAAAGGTAGGAACAGAGGTAACTGCAAGTGGAATACTAAGAGTTCTGAACAAGTTCCAACTTGTGATGTTGGGAGAGAGAGACAATTCTCACACTACCCAGCAATTCTCAGACACCAGCTAGGTGTCCTACAATTCAACTCAATTCCACTGCTATCTACCTAGAATCAGACCCCACAGGTAACAGCTAAGTCCCACAAGACTGTTTCACAGTCTTGCAACACCTTTTGCGAGAACCCAGTCCAAGTTATATACCTGTGCTTCTGACCAGCCAGCTGTTGATTAAAAGTTTAAAATATCGTTCCTGCCTTTGATTCCATTAATTTGGTAGAGAGGCTCACAGAACTCTACTTACTAAATGACCAGTTTACTATCAAAGGAAACAAGTCAGAAACTGTGTGATGGAAGAGATGTCCAGGGCAAGGTGTGTGAGAGGACTAGACCTAGTTCTCTGGGGTTTTTAAGGAGATGTTCCTGCAAGGGCATGACTGATGTCTGCATTGACCACTAGCAACTGTCTCCACCTCCAGGCCCCTCCCCTAGAGGCTGGGGTGGAACTGAAATTTCCAACCCTCTGATTAAAAGGTTGGTTCCCCTGACAACCAGTCCCCATCCTCAGGTGACCTAAGGAGTTTCCAAAAGTCATTTTGTTAGGGGGAAAAGGATGTCCTAAAGCTAATTCCACACAGGCTTTGTGGACTCCACCCCTACCCCAGGCCAAAGCCAAAGACACTGGGAACTCCAAATCCCATCACCACCAAAGGGAAGGTGGCTGGGACCTAAGGGTGGGGTTAAGCAGTCAAGTTGGTATAAAGCCAGACACATGGGCTTTGGGGGGGGGGTCCCCCATTTTGGCTCTCCGCCAGCTCACAGCATCCGGCCAGCTCTGAGAGTGACTTTAGGTTTCCAGGTCGTCGGATCGGGTAGGATGCATTAAAGACTTTATTTCCTTATTTTCTCCCTGAGTTGTACATTTCCTTAATTCCCTTTCCCTTGTAAATAAACCTTTTATTAACCTTTTGTGTGTGCCTGTAGTGGAGTATTCATAAGTCCCTTTTAAGCGTGCGGGTGAGGACCCACAGCCAGGCAACCGTTTTATATCGGGGCTGCCCTATAACAATTTCATTAATAGAACAAGTACTACCTTTATTGCTCTTATCACATGCAATTCCAAGGGTTTTAGGAGTTCTGTGCCAGGAATGGGTCAAAGGGAAAATATATATCATTTATTATAAATCACAATATCACATTTCCCTTTCCAGGTGGAATGTTTTCCCAGTAACTCTTCTATGCTAAAACCCTGGGGGTTTGTTTGTATCTTTTCCATGTGGAGTGCAGCCCAGTCACCATAAGTGAGAGTTCATTTGCCTATGGTTACACCCTTTCCCCCTCTGGTGATGGTTTGTTTTTCAAAGCTGGGAGCAGAGATAAGGGTTCCCTGATGAGCCTGGCACCAGTGGAAGGGATCCATCCTGCCTTACTCAGAAAAGAAAAAGAAAAATTCTTATCACTTTATATTTGCTTTCATATCCAGATCAAAAAAAGGAGATTTTTTTTTTCTATCTACAAAGCTTGACAATAACAAGACTGTTAACTTGATAATCACAGGACTGTGATAACTTATAGTGAAAGCTTTTTGTGAGTTTTCAAGTGTAAAAAAAAAAAATCTAGTTTTTATTATTGATTTAATGACAATAGTGATGTTTGATGCATGAGAGGAAAAAAAGATCTCTCAGCCAAGTCTAACTCCTTGCCTTTTCTGAAGTTCACAGTGGGGAATTTGCACCTTTGCTCACAACATCCTCTCCTACCCATTAGATCTCCAAGAGCTACTTCAATCAAGTATCAAAGGTGATGCCAGCAGTCCTACTTAGAGAGGCAAGAAATCAAGAGGGAGCAACAAAGGGCAGATTTCTGGCTGAAGGTAGCTGCAGGTAGGAGAAGGAAGCTGCAGGATCACGGGTAAAAATACAAATATAAAATATAAGCACATTAAAAATTACCTACAAACCAGTAAACACATTTCTATTTGCCCACCCCGTTTTGTATTGGGGCTGCCCTATAACAGTTAGAGGTGGGGTGGGGTGGGGGGTGAGAGGATTCACCAGAGACAGAGTGGGGAGCAGAACAGGCAGATCTTCTGAAATACACTGCTGAGGGGAGCAGCAGGCAAGACAGGAGTGGTCTGCTGCACCATGTTGATCACCTCTGTGGCCAGGGATGGAAGTTTTTTGTTTTTTGGTTTTTTTTTTTTTTTTGGTGGGACCCTCGCCAGCGGCCGGGGAACAAACTGGTGCTGCAGAGGCTGCGGGCAGCCTTGCAGCCCAGTGCTCAACCGCTCTGCCACCAGGGGAGGCCCTAAGGATGGAACTTTTGCTGCAGTGGCTGTGGATAGCTTCATAGTGTTGAGATTTAACCCCTTGGGTCACCAGGGAGTCCCTTATTATGTTCTATTTTTTCCTAAACTAATCTGGGTATTTTTTAAAAAGATTTATTTATTTATATGTACAAGACCTGGGGTACAGGACAGGGGAGTGAGGGGGGAGGTGAGAGGATTCACTAGAGACAGAGAGGGGAACAGAAGAGACAGATTGACTGAAGTACACTGTAGAGGAGAGCAGCAGGCGGTGAGGCACCATGTGGGTAGCTCCCTGGCCGTGGATAGAACTTGTGCTGCAGTGGATGTAGATAGCTTCATAGGTTGTGTCTTAATCCCTTGCACCACCAAGGAGGCCCTGGGTATATTTTTAATAGTTATTTGTTCCTTGCTTATTTTTTCTTTTTCTTTAAGATTTATTTATTTATTTATGCATACAAGAGCTGGGGTTCAGGCCAGAGGTGCTGGGGGTGAGAGGATTCACCAGAGACAGAGTGGAGAGAAGAACAGGCAGATATACTGAAATACACTGCTGAGGGGAGCAGCAGATGACGGGAGAGGTCTGCTGCACCATGTGTAACCTACTTGGCCAGGGATCGAACTCTTGCTGCAATGGCTGCAGATAGCTTCATAATGCTGAGACTTAACCCTTTGCACCACCAGGGAGACCCCCCTTATTTTTTCTATCATTTATTTCTTTAAACTTCTCACAACAGCCTCTTTAGAGTCTTCATCTGATTAGTGAATTTCACTCCTGAGTCCTTAAAGATCTAAGCCTGTTAATCTAAAGATCTAAACCTTATTCTTCCTTGTAATTATTTGAATCCTCTAAATAGCTCCAAAATAGGATGGAATGAGACCACCAGAACACATAATGTGGATCTTTGAGTTCCTAGTTGTTTAATTAATCAGTTAACTGCTGGCCAGTTTTGGTCCCATCAGCAGAGTCCATGGACCATTGACAAAACAAAAAGTGGGTATATTAACCCACTTCATACCCAAGTGACCATCACCAGAGGCTTGCTTCAGCAAAACATTCTCAGGGACTGGGCAGGTGTACAGGCAGGGACCTTTCACTACACTGTTAGACACATCATACCTTCCTCAGCCACCAGCCAAGTGGTACAGCTCTGAAATCTATGTAAAAATAGGATAACTTGATAGTTCACGTGAGACTCTGAATTCAGTTCCACTATACCTTGGACAGGGTACTCAAACTATCAGTGCCTCCAAATTCCTCATCCATATACAATAAAAGAATATAGAATAAAAGCAGCACCTCCAGTGGGATTAATTTGAGAATTAAGCCAATAAACGTGCCTGGCACACGGTGAGCTTTATACAAATGTTATTTACCTTAGGCAGCTGTGGAAGAGCAGAGTCTCAGGACCATAAATCCTCCTCAGCAACACCCTCCTCCACACCCCAGGCAGGATGGAAACCCAAGTTGAGCTGGGAATGCAAGGGGAGAAGGGAGAGCAGGCAATGTAAGGCCTGTTGACTGTGGCTGCCTGGAAGGCGAAGACTCCTTCCGTGGCACCCTAAATGCCCGGTTGGTTACACAGGACCTGGCCTGGCAAGAAGCAGGTGCCGGAAGAAATACTAGTCAGAAAAGAACAGTGCTTGCTTCCGTTCTGCACACCCTCTAACCCCCGCCCCGGGGGCGTGACAGTTGAGGCGCCAGGGAGAGAAGGAAGTTGGTCACTGGGACAGAGTGACTCGGGGACAGGAATTGGTGCCTAGACCTGGAGACTGACCCCAGCCCCTCTGCCGCAGGCCTGACCACCAGAAGTCACCCCATACTTTTGGACGGAGAACTTCAGGCGTCCCAGCCAGATGTCTGGCAACAAGTTATGGTGAGTGGAGAGTGGCTATAGATCCGCAGTCTCTCTCTCTCTCTCTTACACACACACACACACACACACACACACACACACACACACACACACACACACACGCAGGCACAATAGGGGGCACCTTTGTTCCCCCCCTTGGACATGGGGGGACAGGGGGAGGGGGGCGGGGGGAGGGTGTACTAACCCAACAGTGTAAATGAGGAAGGGGGGAGGGGAACAGGGAGTGAGAGTGCGGGTAGATGCTGGAGGTTGGCGCTTTGGCCCTGGCGCCTCCCGCCAGCTGGTGGAAGAGGCCTCCTCTCTCAGGCTCAAGGATGCCTCAGCCTCCTTGGTTCCGGTGGAGGAGCTGGAGAACCCGACGTTCATCGGCAAAGGCGGATTCGGTGCAGTATTCCAGGCCCAACATAAGACGTGGGGTATGGAAGTGGCGGTCAAGATCGTGAATTCGTAAGTGACCCCAGCTTTGGATGCGCAGCTGCTGGCCAAGGAGCTGGGGCACCGTGCAGCCAACCTGAATGGGTAGCAAAGGGATCTTCTTCCCTGGCACTGAGCGCAACCCCAACTCTCTTCTGGAGTGTAGGAAGGCAATATCCAGGGAGGCGAAGGCCATGGTAAATCTTCGTAACCAGTATGTGCTGCAACTGCTGGGGGTCACCGAGAAGCTGGAGTGGGACTACCTGTCGGGGCCGGCTCTGGTGACTCCATTCATGGAAAATGGTTCCCTGGCAGGGCTCTTGCAGCCCCACTGCCCTCGGCCCTGGGCCCTCCTTTGTCGATTGCTTCGGGAACTGGTTCTGGGGATGTGTTACCTGCACAGCCAGAACCCGGTGCTTCTACACGAGGACCTCAAACCCTCCAACGTCCTGCTGGACTCAGAGCTGCATGCCAAGGTTAGCCCTCCACACCCAGCCCAGCCTCTGGATAAGGTCCTTCCCCAGAACTGCTCCAGTTCCACCCACTGGACACCGGGCCCTGCTGCAGTCCTATCTACTAAATACCCTCAGCTTAGGGCCTCCCTGGTGGTGCAAGGGGTGAAGTCTCAGCACTATGAAGCTAAATACCCTCAGCATCTCCCTGTGGACACAGGGGGCCCAAGTGTGAAGGCACAATGAGGAGGTTTAGCCCCTGCCATACCAGGCAGATTGAGGTGGTAACCCATAAAGTCAGTTACCAAAGCCCACTTCCCCAGAGACCCATGGCTGATCTAGCCAAGGAGACTCAGATCTGGACCCAGCCTCTGGGTCCCCTCTGGGAGCCAACAGTCCCAATCATCTTACCCTTCCTCTAACTCTCCCCTTTACAAGATTGGATTGTCCTTTCTGGGGCTGGGGGAGGGGATTCTGGAGTTCTAGACGCTGCCTGGCCCTATCTCCTCCTCCTTTTTTTTTTTTTTTTTTTTTTGTGGGACCCTCACCGGTGGCTGGGGATCCAACTGGTGCTGCAGAGGCTGCGGTCAGCCTTGCAACCCAGCGCTTAACCGCTGCACTACCAGGGGAGGCCCGTCTCCTCCTTCTTACCTACCTGTGCAGGTGGCAGATTTTGGCCTATCCACATTTATGGGACGCTCACAATCAGAGGCAGAATCTGGAGAGTCAGGGGGCACGCCAGCCTACATGGCCCCAGAGCTTTTGGCTGATGTACACAGGCAGGCCACCGAGGCCAGTGATGTCTACAGGTAAGGCACCCACTCCAAACACACATCCCCAACCTCTGCACCTCTCTGGGTCCTTTTGAGGGACTGTATATGGAGAGTGTGTGCTAAGGCTTAGTTTTGTGTCTTCTACAGCTTTGGGATCCTAATGTGGGCAGTGCTAGCCGGAAGAGAACCTGAGAGTAAGACTCTGTAGGCAGACTCTGGGATCCTTAAATCCAGGTGCTCTCTTCTCATAAGCCCCCAAGCTCTCTTTGTCCTGCTTCCCTGCTCAGAATACCTTACTCCCTCTCACTTGTCCTTGGACTGCAAGCCTTGCCCCTTGGATGATGGAGTAGGTGACTGCTCACACCCTGCTTACATTCTCTTCCCCTCCCCCCCCCACCCCAGTAGTGTCCCAAACATCGCTGGTGAAAGAATCTGTGTATGAGAGGCAGATGAGGCCCCCATTGACTGAGCTGCCCCAGTGCAGCTCTGAGATGCCTGGCTTAGAAGGACTGAGAAAGTTAATGGAGGAATGCTGGAAACATGAGCCCGATGAACGGCCCAGCTTCCGAGGCAAGTGGCCATTCAGCTGGCAGGCCTGTTTCTGTCAGATAGGGGCTTTGCCCTGAGGAAGAACTTTTCTTCACCTGCCATCTACTCTGCCTTCCCTCTAGATTGTCAATCAAAAACCACAAGCGCCTTCACACAATTAAGGGAAGAGAAAATAGATGCTGCAGTCTCCATGGTGAGTGACAATACCAACCGCCACCTGGCTGAATAGGGATGGCTCTGCTGGCCACCCAGTGACTCCCCACTGACCACTCTTCTTTATGCCTTGCCCCTCATCCTGTCCCTGACCCCTGTGTTCTCAGACAACAGGAGGCCAGCCCAGGAGACTCTTCCCTTGGGTTTATTCTAGCTCTCCTGTCTTCATGCCCCGCAAACCTCCTTGTCCTTGCAGGTGAAAAAGTACCTGTCTAAACACAGGGGCAGCAACATGAGTTTGTCTGTCCCCAAGCCTGACACAGGAGGGACAGAAATGAATGACTCTGGGGGAACCACAGAAAGCAATGATGCTGGGATCACTGAGAGGCTGGGCAGTCTGAATCTGAAGGAGTCCCCCAGGTCTCATGATGCCCGTCCTCCCTCAAGTCCAGAGATGCCACCTTTCAGTCACAAGATGCCCAGCTTCACCTCATCTTCAACCCCAGAAACTAGACCCACATGGAATCCGGTGAGACACTGACCTAAGGGATGCACTAGGCTCTTGTGAGTCCTGTCCCCCCTGGGAAAACTTGGGACTGAGGAGTATGCTGTGGGGAACAGGGCCCAGGACAGGAAATATGAGAGCCCTGTGTTCGCAGAGAGATGGAAGAGATGGCACCAACTGGCCTCCCAGGGCCCCGAGACCAAATCCAATACCAGGTATCTAATCCCCACTCCTTCTTTCCCCTCCTCAAGTCTTCCACCAGCTGATTTCTCAAGGCCCTAGGTAGACCCAGACTACCTTGGAGAAAGGGGAGAGGAAGGGTTACAGATTAGCTACTCCAACCTTCCTATTTCATAAAGAACTTTGAGATCAAATCCTGCTGAGTTCACAGCAAAGCCTGCATTTGCCCCCTGGACCTCTGACTTTCCCCAGTACCAGCTCTGTGAGCCCCTAAATTCCTCCTTTATAAGTCTAGAGGGTGCACAGGGCCTCCTAGTGGGAAAAGATCCAAATATCAAGTTCTCAGACAGCAGTTGACACTCTTGAGTTTGTGCAAATTCTGTTCTGAAGGGGCAACCTAAAGGGGAAGGCCAAAGGCACACGTTGACCCTGCCAGGCCCAGAAACACCCATGCTTGTATTTCCCCAGGGTGAACACGAGGTGACGCTGTCCACCTGCTCCTCCTGAGTTTCTGACCATTTAACCCACTCCTATTTCTTTCAAAGGGACACAACCTATTATACAGAACTGCCAGGGAGTGCAGATTGGAAACAACAACTACCTGGTTTTTCAACAAGGAACTGCCTCTTCGACACAAGGCCCAGCACCTTTGCGCTGGCAGGGTGCCCCTCACAATTAGGTTCAAATGAAGGCCTGCAAGAACCTGAAGTCTGGGGCCTCCCCTGGTGGCGCAGGCAGTTGAGCGCAGCGCTGTGAAGCTGTCCACAGCCTCTGCAGCTCTGGTTGGATCCTGGCCAGCCAGCTGGCAGGCAAGGGTCCCACAAGGCGCGGCAGACCTCTCCTGTCTCTCCTGCTGCTCCCTTCAGCAGTGTATTTCATCAGTCTGCCTGTTCTGTTCCCCACTTTGTCTCTGGTGAATTCTCTCACCCTCCCGCATATCTGGCCTGTACCCCGGTTCTTATTTTTTTAAATAAATAATCTTTAAAAAAAGAACCTGATGTCTGGAGTGACCTGCAGTGCCTCTACAATAACAGGAGGAATGGAGGTAGCCAACCAAGACTTTGAGAGCCCCTGGGTCTGCACGGGAACTGACTTGGTGCCTCCAAGAGTCAATAAACCAGAGACAATATTAACCAAAGAGTCATGCAGGAGTTGAAGGGCCAGGGATGGGAGGCTGGGGAGCAGACATCAAGGGAGGGGAGGCATTGCAGTCTCACTGAGGCCGGAAGCTGGATGCTGAGGCCTGGGGTGGGGGTGTGAGGGCAGCAATGGCCTGGCACACAAGGTCAGGTCCCAGCTGGTGGCAGGAAGGAATCCTGGAGGTCTGGCGTGGGGCCGGTCTATCTCTGGGCGGAGCACTTCCTCTAAAGGGGGGAGAAGACCCCACCCTAAACCTAAACTCTGAGGGTTGAGGCTGTAATCCCACTGGCCTCTCTTTTCTTCAGAGATTCAGTAATGGGGTCCTGCGGAGGGAGTTCCTTGGGAATTCAAAGACCCCAGCCCATCCAGTCCCTGGCCCCAGCTTCTCACACCCCCACACACACTCTCCAGCACATTTCTTCTGGGGAGTGGAGCCCTTTGATTCCCAGCTGGTGTCTGGGAGTGGGAAGCTGTGACTCCACAAAGCTACACACAGATGTGCCCCCATGCTGGAGGCAGCCCGGAAGCCTGGGGGAACCACAGCAGCTGCCACCGGGAGGGAGGGAGGGAGGGAAATGAGCGCTCCCCTCAATCCTGACCTAGATCCTTGCCCCCATCTGGCATCACATTCTTCCCTACATTCAAACCAGGTTCCAATCCAGCCCTCACACCACATCCAAGCCCAGCTCACCCCAACTTCTTGCATCTCTCCCACGGTCTGCATGCTTCTTTGAGGGTGCCCAAGGAGAAAAGTGGTGGTGTCACCCGAGACAATCAGTGTGGGGGAGGAGACCTGGGGAGTCCGGCGCCGGCACGGGAAGGGGCTGGGCTGTCCCATCAGGGAAGTGGGAGGGGGCCAGGGCGCCTGGAGTAAAGCGCCTGTCGCCGGGAGCTCTGAGCCATCAGCTCAGCGGCGAGCAGGAGTCTGCTCCTGCCTGGGCCTAACCCACTCTGAGGCGGCGGCGGCAGCAGGCAGGCAGGCAGTGAGTTCGGGGTGCCGGGAGATGGGCGCCGGGTGAGGATAGAAGCCAGGCTGTTATACTTCAACCCCAAATTTTGTATCCTTGGCGGCGAGGCTTGTACTAGCGTGCCTCAGTCTGGATTTGAGGGAAAATGGAGGATTGGATAGCACCCTCTCCGCCAACTGAAGTGGGATGGGAGGTCGCGGGGAGTGCCCAAAGGAAATGGGATTGGCGCAAGGTGGGGGCCAGGGGGGGAAGTTGTTTGGATCAGGTGAGGGAGGGGAATGTTGGGGCTGGCTGGGACCACAGGAGGTAAACTTCTCCGGATCCTCCCCAGCCCAGCCCTGGGGTCCCCCCACCCTCTTGGGGCAACGCAGCAGGGAAGATCCAGGCTGGGGACACCATGGCTCGCCTCTTCAGCCCGCGGCCACCTCCCAGCGAAGACCTCTTCTACGAGACCTACTACAGCCTGAGCCAGCAGTACCCGCTCCTGCTGCTGTTGCTGCTGATCGTGCTTGGCTCGCTCCTGGCACTGCTAGCTGTGGCCTGGGCCAGCGGCAGGGTGAGCCAGGGTTTTGGGGGGACCAGGAGGGTCACTGCCTAGTGACATTCGGGGGCTGAAACTTGTGGGGGTCTTATTTACATTGTTTTTTTCTTTTCTGCCAGCGGGGAAAGGAGAGCTGAGTCTTGCTAAGAGCTGCAGTGACCTTGAACAAGTCATTCCTCTTCCCTGGGCCAGTTTCTGGGTCAGCACAGGGAGATAGCTGAGACCTGGATATCGCTAGTTTCTCTCTGAGTACTGACGGGGCCCGAAGCGCTTCTGAGAGCTGCTGGTTCTAGATTAAATCCAAAACCGGATTTTCCCTTTTTCCAGGGCAGGGGGTGGTGGAAATTACACTGGACCCCTGAGAATTCGTCTTCTGATTCTTTTTTTCTCTCTTAGGGGCTGTGGAACAGTAGTACCCACAGACTCTGAGAAAGCACCCTCTATCCTGCTGTCATTTAGTTCCCAAATAAACCAATTTCCAATTTCTTTGCGGGGTTCCAATTCCATTTCTGGAAATAGCCTGCTCCAAGTTTTCTTTTCACTCTTCGGCGACAAAATGGGAAAATCACTGACAGGACTAATCCTTGCTGGTCCACCTCGAGGTCCAGGAAGAGAGGGGACAAAGGGCGGGGTCAGCGGCTGACCTAAGCCCTGAGTTGGGCGAGGAGAGCGCTGCCCGGGGCGACGAGGCAGATCCCGAGCGCCCCCTGCTGCCCGAGCACGCCCGCGCGGCACCCTAGAGCTCGAGCCCCGCGCCTTAGGGAAGGAAATACCCACAGTAAATTGGCCGGATTTGGATACATTTAGCTACACTTCTTCCTAAATGCTTTCTGTAAAATAGGATTTTTTTCACTTGCTTCAGGACTCGGAATCGGTGTTCTGATACCTTTTTGACAGATACAAGAACTGAGAAGGGTCATGCATTCGCGAGCAGCCACTGTGGGAAGGACCAGGTTGTCAGGGCGGTGGGAACAATTCGCTTGGAACCATGTGAGACAGCGGGCTCTGTAGATGAAAAACAATTTATGGATAATCTCATATGGTTCAACCTAATTATTACTGGCAATCACAGGTGCCCTGCCTCCTTTGCAGACTTGAGTTTGAGACTCTTCAAAACTGACCCAAGGGGCTACCAGTTCTCCCTCTCCTTAGACAAGCACCCCAAATTTCCCATGCCAATCTTGCTTCACCGCGCCTCCTCCCCACAGGAACTGGCCTCGGACCCAGGCTTCCTGACCACTGTGCTGTGCGCTCTGGGCGGCTTCTCGCTGCTGCTGGGCCTGGCTTCCCGCGAACAGCGACTGCAGCGCTGGACACGTCTCCTGTCCGTCCTGGTGTGGGCAGCGCTGCTTGCGCTGGGCCATGGCTTCCTGTTCACTGGGGGCGTAGTGAGCGCCTGGGACCAGGTGAGGGGGGAGGGCAGGCGGAGGAGGAAGGGCCTGGAACTGGCATCCCGGATGTCAGCAGCGGCTGCAAAGCAGCCTAAGCCTGCATCCCGGTCCTCCACCCACCCTCGCCGCAGGTGTCCTTTTTCCTCTTTGTCATCTTCACCGTGTATGCCATGTTACCCTTGGGCATGAGGGACGCTGCAGCTGCGGGCCTCACCTCCTCACTCTCACACCTGCTTGTCCTGGGGCTGTATCTTGGGCCTCAGCCAGACTCACGACCTGCGCTCCTGCCTCAGGTGAGCACTCTCATAACACAGGCTATGTATGCCTGGGCAGACTCTCCTGCCCGTTATTTGGTTGTCTGGGCATTCATCAAAAGTTTACCGAGCTGTGACTCTGACAAGGCTCAACGCTGGGCATAGGTCAAACACAGATAGACCTCGCCCCTGCCCCCCAAAAACTGGTACACCAGTGCTGCTGGATGCCTGCAGACACCAGGAGAGAGTTCTGGGCCGCAGGAAAGGGAGTTACCAGGGAACAAAGGGGTGGGGACACAAACGGATGATGGAGCCATCACAGACTGTAAAAAATGGGCGGTGGCCTACGGGATGAGGGTGGTGGAGTGGTATTCCGGGCAGAGGAAAAGTATGTAAAAAGGTTTCTAGATCTAAGAGGCCATGTTGGTGCAGCAGTCAAGTCTGGAGCAGGGGGATGGGGAAGAGAAGCACCCCCTGTGGATCCCACATTGTGGCGCCACCGATTGCCTCAAAATACTTAGGTCTCTAACTGGAGAGTCCTCCCCAGTCCTCTTGGAGACCAAGTCCAGCTACACACATAGCCACGCCCACCCCACCCGGGTCCAGCGCCTTCTGAGGCTGACCCTCACCCACAGCTGGCTGCAAACGCGGTGCTGTTCCTGTGCGGGAACGTGGTTGGAGCGTACCACAAGGCGCTGATGGAGCGCGCGCTGCGCGCCACGTTCCGGGAGGCGCTTAGCTCCCTGCACTCACGCCGGCGGCTGGACACCGAGAAGAAGCACCAGGTCAGCGGGGTCTGGGAGGCGGGGTCTGAGAGGCGGGGTCTGAGAGGCGGGGCCTGGGGCTTTGATCCCACGAAATTATAGTTAACAGCTAAATACGGAGGCCGGACCCGGCAGGGTGAGCCTCAGGTCTAGGGACTCCCGGCTCAGAGAGTAGTAGCTTAGATCACTCAACAAGACATGTGATCTGGGGCAGATCATTTGACCTTCTGTTTCGTTTTTTGCAAAATGTCGTAATTACCCAACTTCGAAAGTTATTTGAGGCTTAAACAAACTGAAGTTTGTGAAGGCATTTTAGAACATTGTTACACTAAACAAATGACTGCAGTTCCAGCATCGGTGCCGGGAGTTTAGTTCCTGAATGTGACCAGTAGACCTAGAATCCAGCTGTATGTGGTGGGGAAGACCCCGGGGAAGCACCTTGGGAGCATCTAGAAGGTCTGGGGAAGTGTGTGGTTTCCTAGCTGGTTTAGGGGTCTGGGGCTCCAGTTTTGAGGTGCAGGAGGCTTGGTGCTCATAATGACCTTCCCCAGGAACATCTTCTCTTGTCCATCCTTCCTGCCTATTTGGCCCGAGAGATGAAGGCAGAGATCATGGCCCGCCTGCAGACTGGACAGGGGTCACGCCCAGAGAGCACCAACAACTTCCACAGCCTCTACGTCAAGAGGCACCAGGGAGTCAGGTAGGAGAAGAATGAATGGAGGGGAGGGCGCCGTGGGGCTGAGAATTTGGCCCCACTGATGCAATCTGTCCTGCCCAGTGTGCTGTATGCTGACATTGTGGGCTTCACGAGGCTGGCCAGTGAGTGCTCCCCTAAGGAATTGGTGCTCATGCTCAATGAACTCTTTGGCAAGTTCGACCAGATTGCCAAGGTCAGAAGGGTACTCCCTCCCCATCCTCAAACACCCCACCCTGGAGACCCCCTTCCAAGGGAAATTCCAGCTTCATAAGAGGCTAGTGTGGTCAGAGCTGAGGTGGACTGGACTCAGATACTCGGATGGAAATAGGAATCCCTCTCAAACATCCCCAATGATGCTTACCATATACCTCAAACCTGGAGAGACTTCTCAATGTGGTCACCAATGCCCCAACCACAACACCCCAAATATGATCAAAACCTCAACATAAATGTCTCTGGACACTCTAGCCAAATCTAGAAACATTTTCAGATACTCTAACCTTAGGAAGTCCTTCCAAGGGAAATTTCTGCTCTATGCAACTTCAGCTGAGCCACCTGCTAAGACCCCTAGGGATGCCCCGAAGCAACCTAATCTGAGGCCTCCCTCCCCTCCCCCAAAAACCTCTAATCCTGAGGCTACTTTCATGTGCTTGAATCTGGATACACCCTATGCATGCCAAAGTTTGGGAAAATCACATATCCCAAGCTTCAGCACACCCTCCTGAGAAAAACACCTGACTGGGCCACCTCAACCAGTCTCATATCGAGTTAAGGGACTCCCTACTCTGACTAGACACTCTTAACCTCAGAAGTTCTTCAGGATAGCACATTTGCTCTCCACTTTCCCCAGCCCCCTCCTGACTCCTAGCCTCTAACTAGGTGCTTCCCCCACCCCTGCACATACCCCCTCCCAGGAGCATGAATGCATGCGAATTAAGATCCTCGGAGACTGTTACTACTGCGTCTCTGGGCTGCCACTCTCACTGCCAGACCACGCCATCAACTGCGTGCGCATGGGATTGGACATGTGTCGGGCCATCAGGTCAGCCGAGCACCCCCGGGTTGTGGGGGAGAGAGGCAAGCAGGATAGTGGAAGTCCTCTTTGAGGGAGGGAGGCTGTGGCATGGTGAGGCGAAGCAGCTCTCAGATTGTTCCCCACACACCCCACTCAGGAAACTGCGGGCAGCCACTGGCGTGGACATCAACATGCGCGTGGGTGTGCACTCGGGCAGCGTCCTCTGTGGAGTCATCGGGCTGCAGAAGTGGCAGTATGATGTCTGGTCCCATGATGTCACACTGGCCAACCACATGGAGGCAGGGGGTGTGCCAGGGTGAGATCTGGAGCTCAAGGAGGCTACGAGAGGCCAGGCAGACCTCCCTCATGTTCCCACCCTTTTCATAGTTCCTTAAAATGAATGCAGTGCCATGTAGGGTTCAGGAAGCTCCTGGGGTACAGTGAAGGGGGCTGGAGACACCACCTGCAGCACAGGGCCTTGCTTGAAGCCAGACCTTTGAGCATGATCCTTGAAAGAAATGAGAAATTTGGAGGCCCTCCTGACCCCCACTGCCCCCTCCTTCTAGACGTGTACACATCACAGGGGCTACGCTAGCCCTGCTGGCAGGGGCTTATGCTGTGGAGGATGCAGCCATGGAACACCGGGACCCATACCTTCGGGAGCTGGGGGAGCCTACCTACTTGGTCATCGATCCCCGGGTAAAAACCCAGCCGGGACCCCATGGATTAGACCACCCAAACCCCCCATAGACAATAGCCCTGGTCTCTTCTATGCCAGAGACTGAGTTCCCTGTCCTAATGTATCTGTTAATGGTGAGGGGCAGGGGCACGGCCTTTCTGGGAAGGATGAGGAAAGTTTTGTGATCTTGACTCTCAGCCCTCTAATGCCCCAGGCCAAGGAGGAGGATGAAAAAGGCTCTGCGGGAGGCTTGCTGTCCTCCCTTGAGGGCCCCAAGATGCGTCCATCACTGCTGATGACCCGCTACCTGGAGTCCTGGGGTGCAGCCAAGCCTTTTGCCCATCTGAGCCATGTAGAGAGCCCTGTGTCCACCTCCACCCCTCTCCCGGTATGTGCACCTCTCGCGTGAGCCTGTCATGTGACATCCCACAGTCCAAACTGTCTAGTTGCCCCAGCCCCTGCTCAGTCCCGTCCTTGCTCTTTTTTCCAGTGGAAGAGCAAAGCTCACTGCCCTCCCAGCTCACCTCAGAGAAGATACAAGATTTCATAAGCACCATGGCTATTGCTCCCCAAGCTCCACTCAGGAAGCCCTTCCCCTAGTACCACATAGGCGTAGGCCGCATTTCCTCCTGATTCTGGGCCAGTGCTGCACGCCCGTTCCCACTAGGAAATGGCTCTGCTTGACTCAATTCCTGTGCTGCAGGCTCACTTCTTCAATCCCCAGTAGGATTGGGAAGGTGGGGCAAACTGGTTGTTGCCCTGCTCTCCAGCACTTGGACATGCAGAGTGGGGTGGCAGTGAGAACCTCACATGGCCTTTGTTCTGAGCAGGGGTGTGTGTGGGAGGGGAAGGAGTGGGCCTGCCCCTGGTCTAGGGGAAGCTAGGACCGAGTTGATTGCTGGCTGAGTCTGTGTACCTTCAGGCAACCCAGGGACCCAGCAACTGGTAGAGCCTGCATCTCCCCAGCCACTGGCTCTTGAGGTTGATGCTTGATGGCTTGTGATGACCAGAACCCACTGGTGTAGGGACCCAGGCCATGTCCCTACAAGTTTACCCTGGGACTATGTTCCTCAACTTTCTCTCCTCTATTTTACGTGATTTTCCAAAGACCTTTTTTGTATTCCTAGTCACCTTTCTGCAGAACTTCCAGAATCTTCTCTACTTGGTAGATCTGCTTGGATTTATGGGATGATTCCAGAGCTCCCTTTCTGTGTTCTATCCCCCTTCCTCTCCCATCCAGCAGGAAAGCAGGCCAGAGAGCAGTGAACACCGGGAAGTGGGTAGACACTGGCAGCAGTGCTTCAGGGAGTACTTAATTTCAACCCTCAATATGGGGTGGAGGAGAGGTCAGAAGTGATAAGCCGACAAGAGGGAGAGGAAGGAAGAATCCAAAACTGCTGACTGTTGCAAGACAGCTTCCAGGTGGGGGTAGAATTGAGGGTGGGGTCTACTAGGAACCCAGGGCTCTGAGACAATGTTGCAAACAATCCCCATGGTGGGCATGCCTCCCCAACCCACTCTAGAGCTCCCCCGATCCCCTAATGGGGTGCAAGCTATGAAGCATCAGAAAGAGTAGGAACCTCCTATTCAAGGGTAATTCCTGAAGCAGGCCCTCCAGCCCAGAAATCCATTTAGCAGCCCCTAAATTTCCAGAGGATCAGTCAAGAATTAGAAATCCAGAGAGTCACAATCGGCTTACTCTCAGACAATGTGGAACTTTGGGGTGGTGGGCAGTGTTTGTGTTGGTATAGACCAGCCATCCATTCATTCCTCCCCTCCCCTCATTTTGAGCACCTACCATATGGCAGGCACAAGGCTAGTTCTGGAAGAGACAGAAATGAATGAGATGTTTTCCCTGCCTTCAAATAACTTGCATTGAGGGGCAGCTAGGCAGCTTGAAAACAGGCCGAAGCATAGAAGCATAGATGGGTCACACTTAGAGCATATCCTCCAGCTCCATCTCCCTTTCTCTCTGCTCACATGCACATGGTTTTGGTGGTTGTAGTGGTGGTGGGGGAGGGGTTATGGCAAGGCCCCCTGTGAACTGTGCCCCTTACACAAGAGGAGCAGGGGGAACATCACCACACTTCTTGTCCTGAGCAGTGGCCATAACTTCACCTTTCTTGTGGGCGCCTGTCCTCACCGCTTTGCTTGCCTGCGTGTGCTCCTATCTCTCCTCACACTGCACATCCTCTTTGCTGCACATGGCAGTGACTGTGGCTAGATTTGTTTCTCTTCCTCTTTCCCTTTCTTCTCCATTTTTTGTTTTCTGCCTACACCCACTCCCACCTCAGCCTGACCATCAAAAAAAGGTCAGAAAAGTGTCAGAAGGCTCTGCACATGTACTTGGCTTCTCAGGGCGAGGGGCAAGTTCCCACCTTTTGGAATCTCTGCAGCCCTTAGGGAAGATGAGAAGCAAGAAATCAACAGCAACTCACACCTATGGGAGCTGCAGGGCTGTCCTGTAAGTGATAGAAACTAGGAGGAAATCAGAGGGGCTGAAGACCCCGGAGTCTAGAGAGTCAGGAGGAGACTTTAAAGAGTAGAAGTGAATCTTCCCTTCAGGGCAGGTGGGATTTGGTGGCCAGAGAAAGAGAAGTCACTAGATACAGGAGAAATGGGTCAAGTGCTCAAGGTCAAGGACTTGTGTGGGTGTGTAATGCCTCACCGCAGAGAATGTCCAAGGCTTCTGATCCTCTCCCACCTCCCCTCTCCCTGTTCTCTCCCTGCAGGAGAAGGCCCTGGCTTCCTTCAGCCCCCAGTGGAGCCTGGACCGGTGAGGGGGCCGGGCAACTTTGAGAGTGAGCCTGTCTGGGACACCTACCTCCATCCTCCCTGGGGGGCTGCTCCTGCTTTATCCAGATGCTTTTGAGGTCTCTGGTATGACACTCACAGCGAGAGCTCTCCCTGTTCAGGAGCCGTACCCCTCGAGGACTAGATGAGGAACTAGACACCGGGGATGCCAAGTTCTTCCAGGTCATCGAACAGCTCAACTCTCAGAAGTACGCAGCACAGAGGAGGGCTGGGCTGGCTGGAGGCCCTGTCACCTGTGGTAGAGGAGGGGCGGTGCCGCCTTGATGCCTGGGGGGAAGTGAGGGGCTTCCCTGCTCTCCCAGGGAAAGACCACCTAACCACCCCCTCCTGCCCTGCCTTTTCCCTCCGGGGCTCACTGCCCCCTCTCCCGCCAGACAGTGGAAGCAGTCAAAGGACTTCAACCCAGTGACACTGTACTTCCGAGAAAAGGAGATGGAGAAAGAGGTGGGCTGGGGCTGGGGAGGAGGAGGCACCAGAAGATTTCCCAGTTTAGTCCCTTGGCCCTTGGGAAAGGGGCAGGCCTGTGGTCTCACCTCCACTCCAGAGCCAGGGGTGCTCAGTTTGTCATCCTGGGGGTGAGGGGCTTGTGCCTCTCTCCAAAAGGAAAGTTACCCTGTAGGTTCAACTGCTGGGGGGTGTTGGGAGAAAGGAGGGCATCTCCATGGAGAACCGGGAGACTGAACTGGGACTGAGCTGGAGAGTGAGGTGGTGGGGCTGGGGTCCCACACTACCTGGGATTGCTGCCTTCAAGGTAATGGGAGGCACTGGTGCCACTGTCTCCATCCTGACCACCTCCCTTCCAGTATCGACTCTCTGCACTCCCCGCCTTCAAATACTATGCAGCCTGCACCTTCCTGGTTTTTCTCTCCAACTTCATCATCCAGATGTTGGTGACAAACAGGTGAGAGGACCCCAAGCTTGGGAGGCCCTGATTCTCACACACAGGATTAAGCTTTTCCTGACCCCGACCCACACTTTCTTCCTCTCTCTCCTTCCCTGTGGCTTGGGGCCCTGAACCACAAGACCACAAGGAAATATGTTCTGGGGGAACAGGTGATAATCACAGCCTCCACCTTACTATAGAACTTCAGTGGACTTCATCCACTACCCCAACACTTTCACAGGCCTGTCTCTCCATTCTGACGACATTTCCATGCAGGAGGCTTTGTTCATGTTGAGAAGGCCAAATCCACAGCAACCGCGCTTAGAAAATAGGTCCTCATCCCTCATCCACTGCTGGGAGATACAACTTGTTCAAAACTGGAAAAGGCCAGGTCTCTGGCTTGAAGGCTTGGAGACTGGTCAGGTGCAGCCTTGGCCATTCTTCTGAGCCCTCTGCCCCCTTCCAGTTTTGTCCCTGCTTTATTATATTCTATTCCATTCAGCCTGCCCTAGAGCCCTCCGCTTACCCAGATCACAGAACAGATCCATCAGCAACCAGTTCAGATCCCCAGGACTGTTTCTCCTGTCTCCCAGCCCAGATTGCACAGCACCCTCCCGGTACATAAAAAGTCCATGCTGGCTTTTCAAGCCCTCCCTCTTGTCTCCCATAGGCCCCCGGCTCTGGCCATCACCTATAGCATCACCTTCCTCCTCTTCCTCCTCCTCCTCTTCGTCTGCTTCTCGGAGCACCTGATGGTGAGGTGGGCTGGGGGCAGCAGTGGCAGGCTGGGGCCCCAACCACAACCAGCCTGAAGCGGGTACCTAGCCCCAGGGCTAAGATACCACGTTCCCTCCACAGAGGTGTGTCTTGAAAGGCCCCAAGATGCTGCATTGGCTGCCCGCACTATCTGGCCTGGTGGCCACACGGCCTGGACTTCGAGTCGCCCTGGGCACCACCACCATCCTCCTGGTCTTCGCCATGGCCATTACCAGCCTGGTGAGGGCATGGGGTGGAGGAGGCTATGCACCTCCATCAGGACATACTAAAACTGCCAGGGGCTGCAAGGGGACCTCTGGATCTGGGAGGGCAGCCAGCTGCCAGAGCGTGCCAAAAATATTAGACAAATATAAAAGCAAAAATTACAGTCCCTCACGAGCTACCTCCTGGGCATAGTCACTGTTAATAACACTTTGGTGAACAGTCTTTCTTTCTCTTTAGGCAGATCTTCATAATTTTGTTCATTCACTAAGATTTTGGAGCTGAGTTTGGTTCACTTCTCAGAACTTAGAATCATTCTAGAATTCTACCCATGAAAGACACCTTAGGAATCAGTATACCCTAGCCAAGTTATGAAAGGAAATGGTAAGGCCCCGAGAGGTTAAGTGTCTGGTAAGAGATGGCACAGATCTTTGGCAGACCAGAGCTCATGACACCCACTCCCTCAACTCCCTCAATCCTCCCCCCCCCAGTCACCCCAGCCAGGACTACATTGAGGCTCCCTCACCTGTCGGAAATCTGCCCCTTGAGATCAGTCTGGGCCTGACTCATCTTGGGTCAGCTGAACCCCAGACAGCCCCACTGTGCCTAGCTCAGCTCCTCATCTCCTTCTGCAGTTCTTCTTACCAGCAACTTCAAACTGTCCTTTCCATGCTCCCAATGCGTCCTCTGTGGCTTTCAACCTCTCCTGGGAGCTCCCTGGGTCCCTGCCTCTCATCAGCATCCCGGTGAGTAGACCAAGCACTCTGAGCAACCCGAATCTCTTCCTCAAGAGCCTGTGCAGCCCTCCCCCACCTGCTTGCTTGAAGGGCACCCCATCCAATGGATTGAGACAGTCACAGTTAGTGTGCATGTGTGCGCGTGCGTGCATGCGTGCGTGCGTGTGGCCCCCTGCCCTCTGGAGAGGACCTGTTCCCAGGGAAGGGCAGGACAGGAGCCCTCATGTGTTCCCCCACTGCTGCCTTGGGATGTACACCCCTCCTGAAGGCCCTGCCTGATCCCACAGTACTCCATGCACTGCTGTGTCCTGGGTTTCCTCTCCTGCTCCCTCTTCCTGCACATGAGTTTTGAATTGAAGCTGCTGCTCCTCCTGCTGTGGCTGGTGGCCTCGTGCTCCCTTTTCCTGCACTCCCACGCCTGGCTGTCCGACTGCCTCATCGCCCGCCTCTACCTGGGCCCGTTGGACTCCAGGTGCGCACAGTAAAATTTATTGCCCAGGTGCCCGGGTTCTCTGGATCAGGGATGACATGGGACATGGCAGAGCTGTCCTCATCTCACTGCCCTGAATCACCCACAGAACAAAGGGAAGCTTTGGGGAGGGAAGCTGAGGGCTACATGGGCACCGGGGGCAAGGAAGGGACCGTCACCAGCAAGGGACAGGGCAAGAGGCAACCCTGATCCATGGCTTCCTCAGGCCAGGGGTGCTGAAGGAGCCCAAACTGATGGGGGCCATCTCCTTCTTCGTCTTCTTCTTCACCCTCCTGGTTCTGGCTCGGCAGGTAAGCCACACAGCTCAGCCCTCCAGGGTCCCCCACAAAGAGTGAGGTGTGTGTATTGGGGGGACCCATATTTTGTAACTCTGTCACCCTTTGCCTTCATCTTACATCTCCAGAGTGGAGCCCAAACGATATGTCTGCTGGAAACTTTTAAGTTAATCTTCCTGTTCCCTTTCTTCCTCCTTCATTCCCAGGGGGAATGTCCTCAACATCCCCCTCCCCTCCTCCTGCCACATCCAATCTAGGAGAATAGTGCTTTAGGAAAAAAAAAAAATCTGATGCCAATTCTGTCCACCCTGCTTTGAATCTACTTTCAAGGACATCTCCCCAGGGACAGTTGCACTTTATCTCTTATCTGTGGGGGTGTGTGGTTTTAGGCTTCATGTGAGGGAACACTCTGGAACTGGAGCTTCTCCTGCACTGTGTCTCCCCTGACCCTCCCCAGAATGAGTATTACTGTCGCCTGGACTTCCTGTGGAAGAAAAAGCTAAGGCAGGAGCGGGAGGAGACAGAGACAATGGAGAACTTGACTCGGCTGCTCTTGGAGAATGTGCTTCCTGCACACGTGGCCCCCCAGTTCATTGGCCAGAACCGGCGCAACGAGGTGACTCCCCATCCCAACTCCTGAGCTACAGACACTGTGGGACTCATTTCACATGAAAGTCCTTGGCCCACCCTCTCTGGACTCTACCACAGTGGGCGGGGCAGACTCCCAAGCCCCTGTCCCTGTTGCAAGTCTTAGATTCTGTCTTTGGTGAGCTCAGAATCTGTGTTCCAAGTCCTTACTTGGAAGAAGTGTCCTTTCCAACTAATGGCCACCCCGTATCTTTCAGAAGACCTGTCAAGTGTTGGTGGGAGTTGTACAGAAACAGTCCACACATCTCTCTAGATTTGTACCACCCAGCATGGCAGCCATTAGCCATATTTGGTCATTTGAGTTTAAATTAATTAAAATAGAAAATGTAGTCCCTCAGTCTCACTGGTCACATTTCACGTGGCTTGTGGCCACAATATTGGACAGCTCAGATATGGAACATTTAAAACACCACAGAAAGTTAGATTGGCAGTGCTGCCCTAAATCTTCAAATATCTTGTTTTAGTCAACCCATGAGAACCACATATTTTCAACCACATATTTTCATTGTCTCATTCATACCACCACCATGTCACCCTCTCTGCTGTGCACCTGTTCTTGGTCAGTAGTGAGGGGTGTTAAAAGAAGCAGTTCACAGCCTAAACCCCCACTGGCTGTTCTCTGCCCTCAGGATTAGGAGGAGCTCTGCTTCTCCTGGCTCCTTCTTTTATAGACACTGGGAATCTTGTAACTGATCCAGTTTCTGCTTTCACATTTGCTACTAGAAAGCTCAGAGCCACCAGCAGGGGCTAAAAAGGACTTCGTGGTTTCCAGCTTATGAACCAACCTCAAATCTTTACCATCTTATCTTTATTTCCCCTTTATTGTTCATTTCATCTTCCAAATTATAGCTATCTTTGTAAGTTGACTTAACAACTTTTACCAATAGGATAAAATATAAAGATAATTCAGTGGCCATGACCCCAGTCCTAGAAGTGACTCCCTTGATCTTCCTGTGAAATGATCCTAACTGCAAATCTGCCTCTCCTGGAATCACTATGAGACCCAACCTCTGACTCCAGAGTCACGCCCTGGGGTAACCTGGCCCTACCTCTACCCCTCATTTTTGTTCCTACAGCAGAGGAGGAAGGTGGGCGCATGCTGCCCCAGAAGGGGCAGGACTGGGCACACACCCTCACCCCAGCCTCCTTCTCTCCAGGACCTCTACCACCAGTCCTATGAGTGTGTCTGTGTCCTCTTCGCCTCAGTACCAGATTTTAAGGAGTTCTACTCCGAGTCCAACATCAACCACGAGGGGCTAGAGTGTCTGCGGCTGCTCAATGAGATAATTGCTGATTTTGATGAGGTGACAACTCCAAGGATCCCGCAGACCCTATGTCCTGGGTTCTAGCATTTCCCACCTGCCCCTCCCTCTGTGACTCTCTCAGCCATGAAACCCAGCCTTTCTTTCTCCTCTGGTCCCCAGCTCTGCCCTCTCTAGCAACTAAGCCCACTGCCAACTCTCCCTGTTAGCACCATCCTTAACCCCAAAACCTGGTCCTCTAGCCTCCAAAGGCCTGGGGCTGGGCTTCAGGAAAAGAACAAAGGAAACTGGGGACATAGTCTCCTGTCTCATACAGCTGCTCTCCAAGCCCAAGTTCAGCGGGGTGGAGAAGATCAAAACCATTGGCAGCACCTACATGGCAGCCACAGGCTTAAATGCCACTTCCGGACAGGACACACAGCAGGTACCTGTGTTCCTTCCTGACCTGCCAACCCTCCTCCGGGCCCTCATTGGTGGACCCAGAGGACCCATTATACCTGTGCCTTCACTGACCATCCCTGTGGGCTGTCCCTTTGCTAGGATGCTGAACGAAGCTGCAGCCACCTGGGCACCATGGTGGAGTTTGCCGTGGCCCTTGGGTCTAAGCTGGATGTCATCAACAAGCACTCATTCAACAACTTCCACTTGCGCGTGGGTAAGGCCCCTCCCTCGCCAGGGCGATCTAGTTCCTGCTCCTCACCCTCTGGACCTCTCCTTACCCCAAGTCTTTTCTTTGCTGCTCTCCAACTCACCTCTAGACACCTCTTCAGACTCACCCTTGGGTTGAAGCATGGAGCTACTGGGCCAGGAGCTCTAAGGCTCATCCACTCCTTCCTCAAGCCACACTCCTCCCGCCTCATCCTCAAGCACCCTCCCACCCCACCCTTCTCTCTGGTTTCTTGAGTTTCATGCTCCCCTTTGCTCCTCAAATTTTTATCACATCTCTTGTCAGGGTTAAACCATGGACCAGTAGTGGCTGGAGTGATCGGGGCCCAGAAGCCACAATATGATATCTGGGGCAACACAGTGAATGTGGCCAGCCGCATGGAGAGCACAGGAGTCCTGGGCAAGATCCAAGTGAGGGAGCCACCGTGGAGGTGCTGGGGCAGGGGGGTGAGGATAGGGCCACGCCCACACTCTCTCACTCCTCTCCAATTGCAGGTGACTGAGGAGACAGCCCGGGCTCTGCAGTCCTTAGGGTATACCTGCTACAGCCGGGGCATCATCAAGGTCAAAGGCAAAGGGCAGCTCTGTACCTACTTCCTAAACACAGACTTGACACGATCTGGACCTCCCTTGGCCACCCTGGGCTGAGACTCCTACCCCTTCCACTCCTCCTCTAAGATCCTCAATAAAGAGGCTAGTGTGGCTGCAATCAGTTGATGTCAAAAGCTGCCACTATAACTGGGGATCACCTTCTCCTTGCCCCTCAAAAGGGTGACTTCTTGCCAGGCCAAACTGAGTGTTTGCATGTGTGCAAGCGTGTGCAGGAGTGTGTTAGAAAGGATTGCTTCTTGGGCCTCCCCTGGTGGTGCAGCGGTTGAGCACTGGGTTGCGAGGCTGCCCACAGCCTCTGCGGCGCCAGTTCGATCCCCGGCCACCGGCGAGGGTCCCACAAAAAAAAAAAAAAGAAAAGAAAAGAAAAAAAGAAAGGATTGCTTCTTTACACCCAGCTGAGGAAGAGGACTGCCTCAGCCCGCCTGACAAGTGATGGCAGTATTTTGTACACCTTGGAAGCATAAAGAATTTGAATCATATGAATTTGTCCTTTCCTGTTTCACACCCACAGATATTGGAAGGAATTCCCAGGGAAATGTCATTTGACCTTCATTCAATCTACAAACACCACATAAGCACCTCTTATGTGCTTACCGTGTGGCATGGGTAAAGGCCTGGGAAATAATCTATTAGGTCCCTCCAGTTTTCAGCTGCTAAATTTAAATGGGCCCACCATGCTTTCCAGCGGGGACATGTGGACAATTTGGGGTTTTCCTGCTTTCAGTTTCCTCTGATGCCCCCTTTATTTTTTCTTCATCCTTCTACAAAGGTACTGACAGTATATGGGACTTGACTCAACCACGGTTCGTTCCCACTTACTCATATTCTGGGGTCCATGGGAGATATCCTGACACCCTAGACTGGCTGCAGATGTTGTACCTTGGTTTTTGGTTTTGCTCTCCTGGTTACACTTTCTGGGAGAAATTAAAAAAGGATGTGGCAGCCACTGCTGTTCTCATCTTTCTAAAATACTTTCAGAACAGAGCCAGTCCGAGATGCTCTAAGATAAGTCATCCCTAGGAAAGAATGACTCATCCCACTCACTTTGGGCAATTTAAGAGTAACCTAAGAGCCCTTGGCCCACCCTGCGGCAGAGTATATTTTGGGGTCTGGCTAATGCTAGTGTGCAATAGTCTAGGGGATAAGATCTGATAATGGATCTCAAGTGAAGCCTCCTAGAGAGATGGAAGAGAGGAAGGCCGCCCCCTAGGATATCTCATGCTGCGAGGGGGGATGCTTGCTGGCAGGAAGTTGTTGTCATGCTAACAATGATACCTATCATAGGCTTTAAGGGTAGCTGCCCCAGCTATGTTCCGTTTTCTCAGAATACCCGCTTGCTGAGTCAGGGAGTCTGGGGTGATGAACCCACATGAGTGGTCCTTTTTTCATTGGTCCTTCTAAATATAATCTACAGCCCAACTAGCTCAGAATGGGGGGGGGTGCTGTTTTCTATATCTGTTTTTGTGTCCCTTCCCAAAATCAAACATCACAGGGAATTAAAGGATGCGCCTCTCTGAGCCTCCCTGAAAGTCTCAGCGCTATCAACTATCGCCAGGCACTGCAGCACCACTTGGATCGGGGGCCAGGGAGCTGACCCCACATGGCGCAGCAGACCTCTCCTGTCTTGTCCACTGCTCTCCTCAGCAGTGTATTTCAGTAGATCCGCCTGTCCTGCTCCCCACTCTGTCTCTGGTAAATGTTCTCACCCCCCATCCCAAACCCCCCACCTCTGGCTTACACCCCAGTTCTTCAATGCATAAATACATAGATTTTTTTAAAAAAGACGTGCTTCTCTGTGATTGAGGGGGATCCCTATAAGGGTACACAGCATACACACCCCACTCAGGATTGAGCCAAGTTTTAATCAGTTTTAGTTGTAGAGCTGCCAAGAGAGCCAGGCCCTCACGCCTCACGTGCCCCTCCCTCCCTCTGGGGTTCCAACCTCCGCCTGCTTTCTCCTCCTCCGGGAGGAGAGAACAGACCAACTGGCCCAGCGCGTGCCGCCACTCCGCAGGCTTCCAGTGGCTTCACTCCACAGTGTCGGGGCTGTCCTCGGTGGCCGGCTCCGCGTCGCCCCTGGCCGTCTGGTTCAGGGTGCCGCCGCGGCGGCCGCTGAACACCTCCGAGCCGGTGCCCTCCAGCATCTTGGCGACGAAGCCCATGCCGGCCGTGCGCAGCAGGCGGCCGCCCGCGCACGCATAGAGCACGGGGTTCACGCTGCTGCTCAGGAAGGCCAGCGTGATGAGCACGGAGCGGGCGTTGTGCAGCTGCTTAGCCGCGGGCTCCGAGTCCGGCATCCCCGCCAGCGAGTAGCCCGCCTGCGCCAGGATCACCAAGTGGTAGGGCAGCCAGAAGGCGGCGAAGGCCAGGATGATGAGCACCACCAGGCGGCCGATGCGCCGGCTGCGGCGGAAGCGCCGGTTCTGCAGCCGGCGCCGGATATCGGAGTAACTGGCCACCACAACCAGAAAGGGCAGCAGGAAGCCGGTGATGGGCTCAAAGAGCTGATGGAATATCTTGTGGCTTACCCCGGGGTACATCGGGGCACAGACCAAGATCCCTTTGGCCTTTGCTTCCAAGTTGCGGTACACGAAGACAGGCGTGGCCAGCAGAAAGGACATCACCCAGATGCCGGCCAGCACCCGCCTTGCTACTGCCTTGGTGCGCAACTTCTGGGACACGAAGGGACGGGCCACCGCCAGCGAGCGGTCCACACTCATGGCTGTGATCAGCAGGACGCTGGCATACATGCTGACTCCGCAGATGTAGTGGCACAGGCGGCAACCAAACAGTTCAAAAATCCAAGTGCCCCGGGCCAGGAAGTGGAGGAAAAAAGGTGCAATCAGCAGTACAGCCAAGTCGGCCACGGCCAAGTTCAGCACCATCAGGGCTGTGACAGAGCGCTTCTGCATCTTTCCTAAGATGCTCCACACCACAAAGCTGTTGCCAGGAAGCCCCACAATGAGGGCCATGGACAGTATGATGATAGCCAGGATGCGGGTGAAGCTGTCATTTGCTGAGGAGGGTGCTGCAGGAGGGGTAGTGTTGGTGGCCATTGTAAAGACAGAAGAGGTAGTGTTGGTGGCCATCGTAAAGACCTGAAGAGTGAAGTTGGACATGAGGGTGGCGGACTGAGGTTTTCCTGACAAGGTTTTCCTGGCAAGGCCGAGTCCGCTGAGCTCGCTCCACGGTCACCAGCAGCAGATACACCTCCACAACACACCGCCCTTGTCACTGCCAGCTGACCTGTATTAAGGGGATCTGACTGAGCAAAAAGACTAATTTCCTATCCGGGCCCCGGGGCCCCTTCCTGCTCACAGACCCAATTGCAAAATATGCAGCAACGGTAGCCACAGTACTTCCAGAAGCTTTCAGCCTCCTTCCCGTATGAGGCCCTAACACCAGAGCCAAACTGGAAGGGGAACTTTCTGCCCCAAAAAGGTAGCTCCTCTGTCCCGTGCCACGCTCTGGGCCCCTCCACCCTGCTGACTCCCCCTAATCACCTACCCGCTCTTCCCAGAAACACCCGGGGTCCACCAGGAATAACAGGGATGGGGAGAAGTTAGTAGAGAGAAGACAAGGGCTAATCCTCCAGACTTCCTTGAACACCTATCAGGTTTTCTTTAGAAATGCCTTTGCACCTTCTCTGCTAACCACACCCCGCCTCCCACCCCACTCCCATGCCTACCCCTAGGATACTCACAGACTTGGCTGAGTACTGGTGGGAAGATGATGCCAATTCCAGGCTCAGGGTAGTGGTGAAGCCTATATCAGGGTCTGGATGCTGTCAGCTAAGTCAGCCAGAGAGGAAGTATCGCAGAGCAGGGGAGGGCAAGACATATCTTCCTGAGGGTGGGGCTGAAACTCCTATCTCCTCCCTTCTCCAGGAGAGGGGAGAGTCTTGGTGTTCCAGGACAGCCCAGGGGGGGCGAGCAGCCCTGCAGGGCGGAGCCTGACGAGAACAGCCGGGAAGGGGCAGTCAGGGAAGAGAGACAGTAGTGCGTGAGTAGGCCGGGGCGCGGCCTCAGGTGCAGGTCTAGACTGGAGAGTTGAACAGAGTAGGTGATGAATTGTGTCATACAGGAGAAGAAGGGAAGGAAGCCAGAGAGGGGAAATGGGCTCAGACTGAAAGGCCAAAATATTGGGTATCTTTATATTTTGTGTGAACAATGCAGATTTTTAGATTAGTACGAAGTGTAGGTTGGAACTGTGGCATTTTTCTGGGTTTGGGTTAGGGAACATCATGTCAGAGGGTAGTACCCTGTCCTTCCCTGGGGCTCAAGCCACGCGTAGAGTTGGGGGGAGAGGACCCATTTCAAGCATCCTCCATCCCTCCCTGTTGAATCCATTCTAGGCCAACCAAGACTCCCTTCTCTTTGGTAGAAGTCAAAGTCTAAATGGTGTTCTTAGTATCACGGTGCCATTTCTTCCCCTCCCTGCAACCATTTGCCTTGTACAGGCCCATGTGGTTACCCTACTACATGAGTTTGGATTTAAGATCTTGGTACTGGGCAAGGAAATCAGCACCACCTCTTTCCTGCTTTGTCCAGTTCCATCTTTGACACCCAGAGAAAATAGAAGCTGAGCATGGGGAACAGCCACAAGGGAATGGGGGCAGTGAAGTCTCTTACCTGACCTGCCAAAGGGGAAAAGAAATTAGAAATGTGCTAAGAGAAACAGCCCCCAAAGGGCCACTTCTCCACCCATGGCAGTCTCCTCTCCTTTAACTCCACTGCAGAAGCTAAGAATGAAAAGTCTTTTCTTCAGTCTGAGGGTGAGCCTGCCTGCTTCCCTTTCATCACTGCCCCTTCCAGAAAGATGCAGTTTGATGGCAGTCATTTAGGTTGCTTCTCTTTCCCAGCGCCCCTACTTTCTGTGTTTTGAGAAATGCCAGAGCAGAGCTGAACCAGTAGCTGTCAGGCAGAGGATGTGATGAAAAACAATGGGCTGAAACCACAGCAAGAAGTGAAGGCAGAGGAGGAAGGGCTTTCTGACCACACGGAGGGCTTGAGCTGGAGAATGTGTAACAGAGGAAGTTAGGAGCCTCTGCCCCAGTACATAAGAACAGGAAAAGCCCCAAAAATCTGTGTTTGGGGATAGAAGCTTCTGACTCAGAGCTCTGAGGTCAACCAGAGGCCCCTCTGACAATCACTGGCTTATCTCTGCCTTCTCCCATTTCCATCCCTCTCTGCGGCCTTTCTTCTTCCAACCAAATGTAGCACTATAAGCACTGTAAGCCCTCTAAGCACTCTAAGCATACTCCCTGCCCCTCAAGTTCAGAGCTCCACTCCAAACCCAGTTTTTGAGACCCTGACGTGACCCTCATTTCATCTGCTCTCCTTTGCCTTCTGCTTGACTGGTATGAAAATCACTAAGACAGAGCCTGGGATGATGGTGAGGGCAACCACTTGGGTAACCAACCACACAAGTTTGCCAGGGACAGAGGGTAACACTAGGAAAGTCCTGGGCCAATGGGGCTGAGCTCATCATCCTGTGGATCACATGAGTGTGCTAGATGAGCCCTGAGAAGAACCTTATCCTATATTCCCAAAAGTGTAAGGATCTAGAACAGTTCAGTTGTAGATCTGGAGAGAGAGAATCTGAAAGGTAGGGGACCAAGAAGATTGGGGGAAGGCTGAGGAACAACTAACAGCCTTGGGAGGAGTCAAGACTTAACAGAGAGAAAAAAGGAATGAAAGGAGAGGCAACAACTCCATGAAAAATATTTCCTGTCCTGGCCTCCCCAGTGGCCCAGCAGTTTGAGCACCGCGCTGTGAAGCTGTCTGCAGCCTCTGCAGCAAGGGTTCAATTCCCGGACTGCCCAGGAGAAACCCACATGGCGCATCAGACCTCTCTTATCTTGCCCGTTGCTCCCCTCAGCAGCGTCTTTAGTCCGTCTGCCTGTTCTGCTCCCTGCTCTGTCTCTGGTGAATCCTCTCACCCTCCTGTACCTCTGACCTGTACCCCAGTTCTTGTATAAATAAAAATAAACCTTTAAAAAAATATTTCCTGTCCTTCAAATAGCCACACCATCCCCCATACTCCCTCATGCCCTACCCCTAAATGTTCCTGGGAGAGGGGGTGTGTGCTCCTGGGCTGTTCTCAGTTGTTCTCAGCTATTCTCCTGGGTGACCTCTGAGGGGGGAGAGTGGGATTCAGAAAGGAAGATAAGTCTCAGACTTCCAGAACCCCTTCCCCAACATGGCAACTACAAGACAGACAGACAGACAGACAGAGAGACAGAGAAGAAAACTTTTCCCACAGATTGACTTTTCCCATCCAGTGCCAGTCCCTTCATCTCCCAAGACTCTTACAGACTCCAGAAAATGGATCCCAGCCCCACCCCTCATCCAAGCTCCCATACATTTCCTTCCTCTTTCTCCCTTTATTCCCAGGGTAGTTATACAGATTGGCCCATGCAACTAGGCCAAGAGGCACCACCTAGCCTTGACCCGACCCAGCAGAGACCCAAGTAGCTCAATACAACTCAGGTGTGACGAGCCACCAGGTGTGCACACCAAGTAATGGCCATCAAGTGAGTTCCCAGTAGCTGTTGGCAATGACTAAGCAGCTCTGGGACATGGCACATGTCATCCTGCAAGGAAGGATATTCATTAACTCGGACCATCACCTCTTGTAATTCCCAGGTTTGGAGGAACCTGAACCTGCCCTGAGGGTTAATAATTCTGCCCAGACAGATGCAAACTGTGGTCAGACAAGTAGCCTAAAGGCTCCAAAGTTGTTCCCTGAGTTCTGGGGCACGATGGGTGGAGATGGGGAAGAGCAGGCCGGGTTGCAGAGTTTGGAGTCAAGGCTCCCATCCCTGACAATCCTTCTCGGCCCCACCCCCAGGGTCTCCGTTGCCTTGCCCCTGCCCCACCACTTTCAGCCGAGGAGTGGCTCGGAGTTCCATGGTGCCCTCCCTGGAGCGGCCGCCCCCTCGGGTCTCCCCAGAACCCTCAAAGAGTCGCGTGAGGAAGCGGGGACCTGCCCGGGGCAGCAGATTCCCGGCAGTGAAGACGTAGAGCACGGGGTTGACGCTGGAGCTGAAGAAGGCCAGCGCCGTGGTTCCAGCTCTCGCCGCCTGGCCGGCCCCGCCGATCCTCGCCAGGGCCCCTTCCTGGGGCGCCAACGCAGCCACCGCCTGCAGAATGTTGACCGCGTGGTAGGGGGTCCAGAGCAAGCCAAAGGCCAGCACGATGGCGCTCACCAGGCGTCCCACTCGCCTCCCGTGCTGGCCGGCGCCCCAGCGGGCGCCCCGCAGCCGCGCCAGCGTCACGCTGTAGCAGCCGAGCACCAGCCCGAAGGGCAGCACGAAGGCGGTCAGAGTCTCCAGGCTCAGGTGGGCAGCGGCGTGGGTCGCGGAGGGGTGGCACAGCTGGCACACGCCGTCCCCCGAGAGGTGGCGGTAGACCGCGGCCGGGATGGCGAGCAGCAGAGCGGCCAGCCAGACGGCCAGCAGCAAGCGGCGGGCCAGGGCCGGGCTGCGCAGCCGGGAGGTCAGGAAGGGGCGGGTGACCGCGAGGCAGCGCTGCAGGCTGAGCAGGCTGGTGAGCAGGACGCTGGCGTACATGCTGAGCGCGCACACGTAGTACACCGCCTTGCAGCCCGCGGGGCCCAGCGGCCACGCCTGCCCGGTCAGGAAGGCCACGAAGAGCGGCGTGAGCAGCAGCACCGCGCCGTCGGCCAGCGCCAGGTGCAGCACCAGCGTGGCCGCCAGCGGCCGCCCCCGTGCGGGCCGCCAACCAGCCAAGCTCCACACTACGAAGCCGTTGCCCGGTAGGCCCAGCAGCGCTGCCAGCAGCAGGAAGGAGGTGCCTGTGGCTCGAGAGCCTTTCCAGCTCAGCAGGGTCTCGTTCCCAGGGGGGCGGTAGCAGCCCGACATCCTTCTGTACCTGCAGGGGCTGGAAGGGTCCACGTAGGGCATTTAGGGGGTGGGGCGAAAGCCTCCTTTACTTTGTCAGGTGAGAAGGGGCTGTGCCTCCCCTTCCTTCCCGCGGCACCACCCCCCTACACTTCCTTGCAGCCTGCCTGTCTGGTCTGAGAACCTTAACTTCCCAAGGGCCCCAGCTCCAACTCAAACATTACTTCTTGGAATCCAAATCCGCTGCTCTCAGTGGACTCACCTCCCTGGTCCTGACTACCAAGCTGTCGGTTCCTCTACCTCAACCCCTCTATCCTGGCCCCTCCTTCTCAGTCCAGCTTCATCTTTAAGCCTCCTGGCAGGAAGGAAAAACGGTGAGCAGATCTACTTACCAGCCTGGAGGGAGCAGGGTTGAGGGTCGGGGAAGCTGAGAGGCAAAGCAGCAGTGAATGAGGATCTTACTCCTATCTGAGCCTGTCAGGTGTGCAGAGGGTGAGGCGAGAGTGGGAAGGGACAAGGTGGGGCTCATCTCAGGTCTTTCCTGAGGCCCCTCCCTTACTCTACTTCCCATCACTAACTTGTCCAGGCCCGTCAGAGCCTGCCTCTCCAGGACAGGGATAAACTGAAGGGATGCCGATAAGACTCTTGGGTAGGTAATTTAGTAGGGACACTGCTGAATTCTGACCTGGGTCCTGCTTCTGCACTCATACCCCCTCCAGCTCTGGCCCCAATTCCTGACTCTGCAACTTTACTATTTCCTGACCTGCAGTCAGCAAACACGGTGACTCAAACACCTCACTCCCCAGCTGCTCCATCGTTGCCTGCTTGCAGACTCCTGACCCTGCTGAGACCCCTCACCTCAGCTTCCCACCTACCCTCTGTCATTGCTTGCCTCGGGCCCTCCCCCAGGTCTTCAGGCTCTCACTAGGCTGTCAAGGACTGCTTTTTTTTTTTTTAAACAAAAAGATTTATTTATTCATACAAGCACTAGGTACAGTCAGAAGCACGGGAGGATGAGAGAATTCACCAGAGCCAGAGCGGGAAGCAGAACAGGCAGATGATGAAATAAACTGCTGAGGGGAACAGCGGGCACGGCAGGAGAGGTCTGTCACGCCATGTGGGACCCTCGCCAGTGGCCGGGGATTGAACTGGCACTGCACAGGCTGCGGGCAGCTTTGCAGCCCAGCGCTCAACCGCCACCAGGGGAGGCCCAGGGACTGCTTTCAATAAAGCTTGGCACCCAGTTCTGGGGAGGTGGGGGCATGTGAAAGTGTGAGGGGTTATAATCTGATTGGGAGTCATAACACATGGCCATGAAGAGCCCACACTACCCAGCTGCAGCAGGATATAGGAGAGAAAAAGCAAAGGATGCAGTGGTAGAGCATACTGAAGAGAGGCCCTGTCTGGGTGGAGATGTCAGCCAAAGCTTGGAAATGAAGACACTTGCAAAGGACCGAGTAGAAAGAGAGTTGAGGGAAGGGGAGAAGCCCTGCCCAGTCAACAGTCAGGACTGGGGGTTTCTTGGGAACAAGGACACCAGTGTTGTCTCAGTTTGGGTTCCCTCAAAGCAGAAGCTGAGGTGGGTCAGGTATTCTGTATTTGAGAGGTCAACTCAGGAAGCAGGAAAGAGGGGGCCGTGTAGAAGGGAGAGGAAAGACACTATGAGTATGATACTAGGCTGTCCAGTCAGCCTCAGAAAAGGCCGCCGAAGTACACAGAATGCCTCCCAGAGAGTCAGATCTTGCCGCTTATGCCCAGCTGCATTCCCCTTGTTTAAGGGTTGTCCTGGAGACGTTAACACACCTACAACTTGCAGCCTGGGCTTGTCCAGGGCTGAGTGAGCTGCCACAGCTACAGGCAAGACTCCTAGGCAGGGGCCTCCCTGGTGGCGCAAGGGGTTAAGCATCGCACTATGAAGCAATCCGCAGCCTCTGCAGCACAAGTTCGATCCCCGATGGCCAGGGAGCAACCCACATGGCACAGCAGACCTCTCCTGTCTCACCCACTGCTCCCCTCAGCAGTGTATTTCGGTCAGTCTGCCTATTCTGTTCCCCACTCTGTCTCTGGTGAGTCCTCTCACCCCCCGCATCTCTGGCCTGTACCCCAGCTCTTGTATGCATAAATAAATAAATCTTTTTAAAAGAAAAAGTAAAAAAAAAAAGTCGAAAAAGTCAAAAAAAGTAAAAAAAAAAATTAAAAAAGTGAAAAAAAAAAAAGACTCCTAGGCAGGACAGCAGAGACTTGCACCCATGTGAGGGGCTCACTGTCAGTGAGTCTGAGCCTCCACGAAGCTATCCACGGCTGTAGCTGAAACCAGAGATCAGGGCTTTTGGTGCCAAAAGCCAAAGTCCTGATGCCATCAAAGGATGTCCTCCCACCACTTTCACATGGCCTTCGTGCTCACTAATCCAGTTTGACTGAAACAGGCAGTTTTAGAGAATGAAGCCAGAGAAATACTGAGCTGGCTTTTCTCCTAGAAGAGCAGCCACACCAGTGTCCTGGTGATCCTGGAGCCGAATCCATCCTCTCCTCACTCTCCCAGGCTGCACTACCTGACCTCATTTTCTCCAAGCCCTGCCCAATATTCCATCCTCAGTCCCGCCTCCCTTTTCCTAAAGCTTCAGTTGATGGCTTTTTCAGTAGGTGGCAGCACACAGACAGCGCAAATCTTATATAATGTAGCTTCTCACAGGTTGGGAGAAGGATATTTACTGAAATATCCTTCATTAAAAAAAAACACCAGATGACATTCCATCCTCGTGCATAGTTCCTGTTTGCCCTCACAGCACACAGTTCCTGTCGCTTTTGGGGGGCAACTCTGGACCTCAGTCTTTCCTCCACTACCCATTGCAGCCCCTCCCCCAGGTTCCTCCCCTTGGACTTTGCCCTTCTAGCCAGGTTGGGGGGTGCAGAGTCCACTCTTGACTCATCCCCCACCTGACTGGGGTTAAGAACCCAACTCTGTAACAGAAAACACTTCAGCACCAGCACAGGGAGAAGCACTCAGCCCGGAACCCACTGAGAGAGGCATCTCTCCTATTCCTTCCCTCGATGGATTACCTCTCTGCCCTGAACCCCAGCAGCCTGCTCAGGTGATTTCTAACCCTACCTTCACCCTTCAACTCTGGGGGTAGGGGTAGAGCAACAAACATCATTCAGCTCCTAGGAGACACTCAAACCTGTACCCCTTCCCCTTCTACTTCCCACATCGGGTTTGCCCCGTTCCGGAACCACTCTCCTCCACCCCTGGTCTGTGGTCTCTCCCTCTCCTTGGGTATTCTAATTTACAAACCTAGATCCCTCCTTCCCAGCCGCCCCACCCCCATCATCCTCACAGTGCTCAACAACACCCTCACTCCATCTTGACCTTTCTTCCCAACTACCAGGTCAGTGTCCAATGTGAGCTCTGAGGTTGGCCGTAGGGTCTGGACCTCAGCTCCACCGCCCCAGCGACCTTTCCGTGTCTGTGATCATAAGCGGACCACCCGCAAAGGCCTAACAGCTGCCACCTACCAGGAACTGCTAGACAAGGTGAGTGCACCAAAGGCCCGGGTTCCTATTGCAGGGGCAGCCAAGGGACTGGAGAAGAGTGGGCACATGGAATGAGGAGCAAAAAGGGCTGAGGTTACGAGGCAGCTACTTGGAGGGCTAACAGCAGTGGGGGGAGCCCAATGACCTCTGCTGCATTTGGGCCAGATCATTTTTTTTCAAAAACATGGGCTTTTGTTGAGGTAGGGAAGGAATAGGTAGAGAGGTGAGAGGGTTGGAAGTGAGGAGTCAGTGTGGAATGGTAATTTGTATGACAAATCAAGTTCAAATCCTGATCCTGTCCTTTGCCAGTGTCAAACTTTGGGAAGTTATTCAACTTTTCAACACTCACGCCACCGTAGGGTTTGTTGAAAGGAGTAAAAGATAATGCATATGAGATGCTACAGATACCTGGCATATTTTGAGGGGAAAAAAAGACTGAGTCACTACTAAAAGTAGTTCTGGAAGTCTCTGTGAGTGTGGGAGAGAGTGAGTTGGAACATTGGAAATAAGAAGGATGGACTTTAAGAGAAACTGACTAGAGCTTTTTTTTTTTAAAGATTTATTTATCTATCTATTTATTTATGCATACAAGAACTGGGGTACAGGCCAGAGATGCGGGGTGGGGGGTTGGGGGGGGTGAGAGGATTCACCAGAGACAGAGTGGGGAAAAAGAACAGGTGGATAGACTGAAATACACTGCTGAGGGGAACAGCGGGCAAGTCAGGAGAGGTCTGGAGAGGTCTGCTGCGCCATGTGGGTTGCTCCCTGGCCTTCTTAACCCCTTCAGCTACCAGGGAGGCCCCTGACTAGCTTTTAATTCCAAACCAGTAGAACAACTTGGAGGGGAGTAGGTGGCAATGACAGGACATGGTGGGAGCAAGTACAAGAAAAGGTCAGTCCCTAGTGAAGGTGCCCCAACAATTAAAGAACAGAGAGCTGGAGTCATCTGAAGGAATAGCAAAGTGTTTGGGTATCTACCAACGTCTGAGGTTAAGCAGTGGCTGCCCAGCAACTGGCAAGGGAAGGGACACTGGATAAGCTCAGCCCTTCCCTCTGGCTTCTTGCCTCTGGAAAGGCATCGGAGACTCTGGCGTTGAGAGGAGTGCCAACCCTGGTGCTGGAGGAGGACGGGACCACTGTGGAAAGTGAAGACTTCTTTCAGCTGTTGGAGGATGACACATGCCTAATGGTGCTGGAGTTCGGGCAGAGCTGGAGCTCCCCCAGGGTGAGAGGCTCATACTGGGGCTGCTAGAAACCACCAATCCTTTCTCTCTCTCCCAAGCTTCTTCTCTAGCCTCACCCTGGTCTTGGGGGCAGAGGCACTATGGGAGGTGAAACAGTGCCAATGGACACCTTAGTGTCCTGCAGTCCAGGCATGGGCAGTCTGACCCGGTGCTGATGGGAGGGAGTGGTGGGTGTCAAGTGTGAAGTTCCATTGCACTGATGGGGGTGCCCCTACAGAGTGGGGTCCTGTCATATGGCCTAGGCCGAGAGAAACCCAAGCACAGCAAGGACATCGCCCGCATCACCTTCGATGTATACAAGCAAAACCCTCGTGACCTGTTTGGCAGCCTGAATGTCAAGGCCACCTTCTACGGGCTCTACTCCATGAGTTGTGACTTCCAAGGACTTGGCCCGAAGAAAGTACTCAGGTCAGATAGCGCCGTGTTGTGTCCCCATCCTCTACAGTCCAGGTCCCCAATATCCCTTCTGCACGCACCTACCCCTGTGGAAACAGGCCTCCTCCTGGCTCCCACTACACAGCTGACTTCCTCCTCTCGCCCTTCAGGGAGCTCCTTCGCTGGACCTCCGCACTGCTGCAAGGCCTGGGCAACATGCTACTGGGGGTTGCCTCCAGCATCCGCCATGTAGTGGAGGGAGTTGAGCAATGGCAGTGGCAACGACAGCATCATCTCCATCGCTACTGAGAAGGGGCTCTGGGCTTCTGCCCTAGACTCATTCCAAGAGACACACTGAGGACTCTGACCAGGCTTGGGTACCGGTGGACAGTGCAGACTAGACAACTCATCTGATTTCCCCACTGTCCTGTGACCCTGTCCTGACAGGCCCCACCAGGGTGCCTAGCCTGTATCCTTTCCTAAAGAATGCTGTCCCTTCCGAGGCATCTTTCCAGCCTCCCACGTGCTCTAAAAGGTCACAAGTCTATCTCCAAGCATCTTCATTCTACCTTGATTATTACTGCATCTAGATTCTTTACAACTCCCCCTGTCCCTAAGCTCCCCAGTACCCATAAGATAGCCTTCTCTGACTTTACCAAGATCTGTTTCTTTGTACCCACCCCCAAAAATAACAGAAACATTTCCAATAAAAATATAAAAATGTTTACTAGTAAGACTTTTGACTGCAATTTAAATTAAGAAAAAGAACAAGATACTCCCTCTCCTCTCCCCCATCAACACCCAGTCCCATATCCAAAGGCTTTAGTCTTCAAGTATTGAGTTCAAGGCCCGCCTCCGCTTGGCCACTGCCCCCTGCTGCTGTTCCCAAGCCTCTCTTCGCTTCAGGAAGGTAGTCAGGGCCACGTTGCGAGCCACATGGTGGCCAAAAGGGTCTCTTATCAGCTCCTGGTTCTGCTCACCTGCAAAGGGAACCACTCGCATTCAGTATCACCATGCAGTCACACACCCAATGCCCACAGAGACTCTACGTGGGCCCTGGACCCTAGACCTACCATTTTCCCTGGACGCTAGGCCTACTGTGGGATAGAGTTAACACCTCGCTCTCCAAAGAGCAGAAGCAGGGGGACAGGGTGGGACAGGGCTGCACAATTAGCAGAGAGGATGGGGAGAGGAGAATGCTAAAAAACCCCATGGCCAAGACCACCCTTTGGAAGTCTATTCCCAGCCACCCAGCTATATGGAGTGAGGAAAGGGCAAGTTTGGGAAGGTCAAAGAGGGGTAATGGTACTCACCCAATTCAGCAGCGATTTCTTTCCTGGCCCCCAAAGCTGCTCCACTCCAGATGGCATCGAGTACACGGCTGCCATGGCGACTGCAGGCCAGAGCCACATACTGTCCCTACATTGAGACAAGACAGACAGGTCCCTGTTGGGCAGACTACAAAAGTGTGTTGGGGGTAGGCATAGGGGTGCAACAGAGGGAGTAAAGTTTCAGAAGATTAGAGTCTGAGTTGAAACAGTCAAGGAACTACATAGTCCTCTTTCAGACACTGGGAGAAGCTCATTCTCTAAACACATGATGGTGAGGAAACATAGCAGAAGCCAGAAGTCTAACCTTTAGTGTCTTCAGTACTCGGCGGCGCTGCTTGCGCGTCACAGAGGGGCTTGTCAGGACAGCATCAAGCACATGGGAACCCGCAGGGCTTTGGGCCAGAGTCAGAAGTTGTGGTCCTGTCAAGGCACCCAGACTTCGAAGCACAAGACTAGGAGTGGAGAAGTGCAGCAGATGCTGGAGCAGTAGAGACCCAAGAACTGTCACTTCCCCCAAGGCCCTCTCTGCAGCCATTTCCGCCTGGGAAGACACAGACAGGGATTTAGGAGGCAGCCACCTTTTGGATGAAGCCAGAGATCTCACCACCCTCACCTCATGGGTGAGGGATTTCCTCAGCCCTGGGAGGCGTGGCCCCACAGGCTTGCTCTCCCTGACCTCACCTGGTGCTCCGCAGGCACGGCCCCTTCCTCCTCCATCAGCCCATAGTATACTTCATAAGCCATCAAAGTGGCAAAGAGAGGCACACAGGCCACCTGCCGGGAGGAGGGCTCTGCACAGTGGAATGCCTAGAGGGGAAGACAAAATGTGACAATTCTGAAAACTATTTACTTCTAACCCCAGCTTCCTGGACAGGGAAAGTATTTAGAAGAAATGAAAAAGCCTAACTATAAGAATATAAGCTCCACAAGGACAGAATCTCAGCTACCTTGCGGTATGCCCAGCCTCTGTACACATAACAAGGATTGAATAAACATTCATTCCTTAACTTAACTTCTCTTAATTCTGGGAGACAATGTTCATTCCAGGGCTATGAGATGGTTTAGGTCTCACTTTTCTCCGCATCTGAGAAATCCCTGGGTATCTGATCTCTTGGGTACAGGAATAAAAACACTGAAGACTACATACATCTTAACAAGTATAATTCCAGCAAAGGACATAAATGGATCGCAGGTAAAGTGCACTCACCTCCAACAACAGCTGCAGCACCTGGGCTTGGTGGGCCCCGACTCTACGGCAGGCCCCGACCAGGGCAATGACTACTCCTGTGTGACCCTGGGCCAGTACAGCTTCTAGTGCCGGGCCCAGCTCCTCAAACATGGGGGACAGCTGAGGAGAGACAAGGAATGGAGAATCTTTGGCATTTCATTAACAGTGGGAACAGTTATTCAGAGAAATATTCCTGCCAAAAATAACTAAAATTGCTAGATAAAACATAAAAGCACTTGTATTGGATGAAGTCCAGGACAGAAGGACAGTCTTAGAGATATCACCTCACATGGGGAGGAGACTTCAACCGGCCATACTCTCAGGGCAAAGGAGTACTGGAACTAGCCTTTCCACCCCAAATCATAACCCACGAGGCCACAGGGAAGCATGCCTTGGTGCTAAGCAGCAAAGGAAAAGAAGCTATGGCAACAGATCCAGCATGCAGATGGACTTGTAGCCAAGAATCTGAAACTCAAGCTGTGACTGGATGAAGCTTGTCTGCTGCTGGCATTGGCACTTGAGAGAATCCAAACAAATCCTTTCTGCCAAGAAGGCATTTTCATCCTAAGTTCTGAGAAACCCCTAGGAATAAATCTGCAAGGGGAATGGTCATCATACTGTCAGAGACACTAAGGCAGGCACACAATAAAAGGCAGCCCAATGAGCTAGAAACAACAGAGTGCAGAACAGATCTAACACAGGTCCCGACTCACCAGCTCAGGGGTGGTGGCTGCATCCAGTAAACGCTGCAAAGGGAAGTTGGCAATAGGATGCGCAGCCAGGGTCTGCAACTGCCCTTGGAAATGATCCACAAAGAGGCTCTGGAGTTTCCGGGGCTCCAGCACCCGAAGAACCTGCTCCAGGAGTCTGGAGCTCGTCTGATCCCGCAAAAAGAGCAGCAGAGGGCTAGACAAGAAGATAATCAAGACAACTCTACTGCATCCAAAATACCTACGTCATTTCATTTATTTCACAGTCCCATTAACCTTGGCTGACCTTACCTGCCATCTGCTGAGGAATTGCGACTACTCAGGTAGCTAATCACAGCATTGCAGAGGTGGGCACAAAACTGGGGCAGTTTTCTGTGTAAGATCTGTAAGGCCACTTGAAGGCAGAAACTGGAGATTTTGTCAGTGACAAATACTGTGCAGGGAGGACAGAAATAACAAAAGTAGCTTTTCAAAAATCTTATACAACCTCAAACCTCAAGCAATAAGGTACAAAGGTTCTACACAGAGTCTTTGCAGATCACATATGAAAAGAATAAGACCGATTTAAATAGGGGTCTTGTACAATGATAATCACATCCAGAAAAGTAGATCCTACACCCTCCTTCTATTTTCCTCCTTACCAGCAATGTCTTTCAGAAAGCAGGAACACAAGTCCTGAAGACGATTCAAGAAGGTTTCAGGGACCTCAAAATCAGTTGGCTTACATTCCCGAACTGGGATTCTTTGTGCTTCTAAAGGAGATGAAGAACATGTACAGTGGGGAGATCACAAACTACCATCCAGGAGGGAGAATTATTCCAGAGATGAACAAGCATTCAGCCAAGAGTTGCAGAGCACATACAGTACAACTGAGCATCTCCACTCATCTGGATGATTAAACTGGGACTAAATTTCTGTTTTAATTTTTCTAAGAAATGTCAACCAGCTCCCCCATGGTCAACAGGAGATAGTTCAAACTCCTCAGCCAAGAATTCAAGGTGTTTCAAAACCAGGTTTCATCTAACAATCTAACATTATTTCCCAGAGTTTTTACAAAATGTAGGTGACTACCTATGAATGCATCATGAAATCAGTATAGTGGGTCTCAGTCAGCATGGAATTGATTCTTGGAATTGAATAGAATAAAAAAGGAAAGAAAAAATTTGAGTGGGTTTCACATACTAAGAGCATTTTTTTCCCCAAACTTTTACTCAAATTCAACATGTCTATAGATACACATACATATGTTGGGTCATATTTTAAAAAAACAAATTTCTTACAGGGAGTTGTGGTTAAGTTTGAAAGCCATTGTTCAAATAAATCACCTCATCCCCCTGTCCCCATTCTAATACCTGTGCACTAAACATAACTAAGCATCCACCTCCGGTCCTCTGTGCCCACTAGTCTTGGTCTGATAAACCATGTCCTTATTTCTCAAGATCATGAAGAATCACTCTTCTGCTTACTCTCTCCTTCTAACCTTCTTAAATTCCTTTCCTCTAACTCCACTCCCCTTTCCTGTAATACTTACCACATGACTGGGAGCCACGGTGCCTGGCTCGCTCAGACTCCAGAAGAGTCCCTCCTAACACCTGCAGTAGAGTTCGGACCACGAAGCTGCCATGTGTGTCTCCACAGTAGAAAAGAAAATCATCACACACCTCAGAGGCTAATCCCAGGACCAGCTCCTCCAGGGTATCCAAGGCACCATCCTTCCCATCGTCTTCCACTACTAACTCCTCATCCTCTGCAGAGCTCCCCAACAATCGAGGCAGCTGCAGCAAAGCACTTTGCAGTACATGGACCCCGCAGCGGTGACAGGCTACCAAGCGCAACTTGGAACGCAGAGCAGCCCATATTCGACACAGCGGTTTCTGAGGACTGAACGCCAACAGTTCCTGCAGCATCTCACTGCCAGTCCTGTTTGTGGCCAAGGCTAGGGCCTGAGTCTCCACTTCCTTCAAAACATTGTGCACCATCAGCTCTGTTAAAACAAGATATATTTTAAAGAGACTGAACAGAGGACCTCCCTGGTGGCGCAAGTGGTTAAACACCGCACTATGAAGCAATCCACAGCCTCTGCAGCAGGATCCCCAGCCAGCCAGGGAGAAACCCACATGTCGAGGCAGACCTCTCCTGTCTCACCCGCTGCTCCCCTCAGCAGTTTATTTCAGTCAGTCTGCCTGTTCTGCTCCCCACTCTGTCACTGGTGAATCCTCTCACCCCCCGCATCTCTGGCCTATACCCCAACTCTTGTATGCATAAATCAATCTTAAAAAAAAAAAAAAGAGACTGAACAGAGGATAAGGTTATACTCCATCACTTAATCAAAGGGCGGGATTAGAAGAGGACATGGGATATGAAACTAAGTTCCCAAACCCTGGGGACCCACGAAAATTTCTTTACCTGCCCTGGATTTTATGCCCCCCCCCCCCAATTCCTCTATTGGTCCCATCCCGAAGATGTTCCCTACCTCGCTCTTCTCCAGTCTCGGGAGCTTCTTTCAGCGCCGAGAGCGCCCGGCGGAAATACCCCAGAGCTTCGGGGCTCAGGTGAGGGTGCGCATCCAGAGCCAGGTCTGAGCGCCCGTCAGCGGGCGGGCAGGGCTGCCGCTCGCGGCCAGGTGGTGGGCGCCCCGCTCCTTTGGCCCCTCGGCCTCGTTTGCCGCCAGCTGGGAACCGGTGCCCCGCCTTGTGGGGTGAGCGCGGACCGAGCCCCATGGGTTCCTGGGGCCCTCTCCGCCAGCAAAATCTTCCTTAGCCGCGCCAACAGGCCAAGCAGCCAGCTGCGAGCCAGGTCCCCAGTGTCCCCCACGCCGGCGCGCTCCTGGCGCAGCGCACGACGTCAGAGCCCTGCGACGGCCCCTAGCGGGGCCGGAATGGGTGTGTCCCCGGGCCGCCCCGCCTCTACCTACCGGTCCGGACTCCGGCCCTGAATAGCCGCTGGTCACTCTTTCGAGGAGATTCCTCGCCGCTCGCTGTCACCAGCCCAGACCTGGATTTGCACCCTAGCCTCTCGCTCGGACCCAGTCGTGGTCACTGCGTCCTGCCCCTGCGACCGGATTGACAGTTCTCGTTTCCGAGATTTGCGAGGTAGGCTGCACAGGTGACTGGTAAGAAGCGTGAACTTCACTTAAGACTTAGAGACACCGGGCTTCGCGATCACCCCTGGCCGAGCCACGATCTCGGGCTCAGCCTGACGGGGTCAGGTGAAGGTCTAGAGCTCCAGAAAGCCCAGGACTCTGCGTGGACGCGTCTTGAGGGACTGCCTCGCCAAAAATCCCCTACCCAATTAGTTACCCCATTCAGAGTCCCGGTAGGTGTCCAGCCCCTACCCAACGCCCTTCTTCACTCTCTGGCCTCCCCAAAGGAAGCCAGACTTGCCTTGGGACTTTGACTTCATTATTCCCCTCTGAAACATCTCTCCCCTCAAAGGATTCCAACCTTGGCTCCCTCTCCTACCACTATCGGGGTTCTCCCATTCACGTACACAATCCGCAGGCTCCCTTCAGAGCAGGTTTTTGTTCCCACAGACTTTCCTCTATCGCTTGTGAAAAATGGCAGCTCCCATGAAGGGCCAAGTGTGCGTAGTGACCGGTGCTTCCAGAGGTATTGGCCGCGGTATCGCTTTGCAGCTCTGCGAAGCAGGGGCCACAGTTTATATCACTGGTCGCCGTGTAGATAGCTTGCAAGCCACTGCTCAGGAGGTGAGTGCTACTCGGGGACCAGCGTGGTGGAAGCTTCCTGAGGGAGTCCTTCCCATTAACCAGTCATTCTCCTAATCCTTTAACTAAAACCGTAATATTCCGCCACAAAATGTGAGTAATCAAAGTGGGATAAATAAACCCCATAAATAACTTCAGATCAAATTTCGATCTGAATCAAATTTTGATCTGGTTTTTATTCAGATAAATAAACCCCATAAATAACTTCGGATCAAATTTTGCTACCAAGAGTTTTATGAAAAAAATTTTGAGAGAGCTTCAGAGATTTTGAAATTGTAACTAAAGAATTGCGGATCTGTGCTTTCCTTTCATTGAATTGTACAATTTCACTTGACTTTTCTTCTGGATTTCAGTTTAATATATGGGTGCATTTGATTTGCTAGGCACGGGGTAAACCACCTGGCTACCAGGATTAATGAGATATAACTGCTGTTCTTAATAGAGTCTAACAGGAAGGCAGAGGCAGAAACTAATAATTTCCATGTAATGTGACCATGGTAAATGACAAGGAAATGTGCTCTGGAAGCATGGAGGGGGGCATTAAAATACTACCTGGAAAGCGGTGTATTCTGAGAAATACATTCTGAGAAAGCGGTTCTTGGACTGAGACTTGAAAGGGAAGAGTTAGAGAAAGGAAGTTTAAGAAAACCAGTCCACCAAAGAGAGTTACACAGGAGAGGGACAGTGGTAAATAAGTGTGAATAAGATGAGAAAGAATGCCAAAGCATCAGAGTACAAGGCAGAGTACAAGGGAAGATGGTAGGTTAGTGATAGGTGAGAGGCTATAAATGAAGCAGAAAGTCTAAAGGACTTTTTAGTCTTTGTTCTCTAAGGGATAGTATTTAGTTGGAAGACTTGATCATTCACACTGGCTGAGAGGAAGAATTAATTTCCTAAGGACAGGTCAGGCGAGCAGTTAGGAGGTAAGGATTCAAGAGAGTAGGACCCGGAGCATGGATCTGGAGAAATGAGAGATTGTTTTTTGTTTTGCATCTATTTTTTTATTGCAGTATAACTGACATATAGTGTTATATTAGTTTCAGGTGTACAACATGATTCAGTGTTTGTATATTTTAGGACATGATCACCATAAAAAAAATCTAGTTACCCTTCGTTACCTACATAGTTACAAAACTTTTCTTATGATGAGAACTTTTATATTTTACTTTCTTAGCAACTTTAAAATATGAATACAGTATTATTAACTTTAGACCCCATGTTGTACATTACATCCCCATGATTTATTTATTCTATAACTGGAAATTTATCCCTTTTGACACTAAGAGGATTGTTTTTGAATCAGGTACTCTTCTTTCTCAGGAGTTGGAGGATGAGGGCACATTTGTAGAGGGTGAGGCAGAATAGGAAGTAGAAATAGTTTAGACCTGAGAGCTTTGACTTCTCAGGTACCAGACAGGGGCATTCTCAGAGAATAAGAAGACTGGGATTAGTAGGGGTTCCATGAGAGTGGTGAAGGTGGGAGCTGAGGAAAGGCTAAAAGATGCCCTTAGCTGGAAGGAAATGACCAAAGATAAGGAAAACATAGATCCTCATTTCTCAAGAGCAGCTCCCAGCAGACTACAATGCTTTGCACATTAGTAGGCCTCAGTAAATAATTGCAGATTTTTTTTTTTTAGGGACACATAGATATGTTTTGTTTTGTTTTTTGTTTTTTTTTTTTTTTTGAATTGCAGATTTTAAATCTGAGATTCCAATCCATGCAGTTCTCTAATAAGGGGACCTCGCTTTCCTGAAACTCCTAACTCAGCACCAGAGGGCAGTATTGCCTACCATGTCCCCTCAGCTGCCAGCTTTGATTCCTGCGATTTTTCTTTCTTGGCTCTCAAGCCGGGAGTTGATGGGAGTTGCGTTATTTCTCACACTTGTGTATTACTGTGAGCTCATATCCCTCCTACCTCTCCAGGCACAATCCCGAGGGGGCCGGTGTGTGCCCGTGGTGTGCGATTCAAGCCAGGAGAGTCAAGTGCAAAGTCTGTTTGAACAGGTGGATCGGGAACAGCATGGGCGTCTGGATGTGCTGGTCAACAATGCCTTTGCTGGGGTCCAGGTACTTCATGAACTCGGATCCCAGCGCTGCACTTCTGACCTTTCCTTCTGACCCCAGAATCCTCTTCCGCACTCATTTTCCCTTCCATTATCCGGCCCCTCATCCCTCCTGCCTTCAGATCAGCCAATTTATCACCCTCCCTGTGCCTTCCAGACTATCTTCGAAAATCTTAAGAAGGCATTCTGGGAATGCCCTGCCTCCGTGTGGGATGATATCAACAATGCTGGACTCAGGTGGGTGCTCCTCTTGCCTCACTTAGCCACTGAAGACCTGAACCTTCCCAATAGGCCCTCTCCTTTTTCTTGACCTCACCATCTCTTTCTTCTTTCTGTCCCACCTGTGTAACTCACCTCTGGAGAAGTTCCATCCTGGTAAATCTATACCTGGGGACATCATCTTTTGCCCTGTTTCTATCAGTCATTTTCAACTTGCCCTCAGCTTTTCTGATGTTTTGACTGTCTACCCATTCAAATGTGTGACCCAGAAGGAAGGCTCCTTCCCTGCATAATGCACACCATCCATTCATGAGTATTTCCAAAAATGATTAGGGAAAGAAAGAGTTTTGTTTAAGATCAAGAGAAGGTCACAGAAAAGAGAGAGCCAGCCATCTTAACCTCTACATACCTACTCCAAACCTACAGGCAAGGGCACTCCAGGTAAAAGTCAGGACGACTGGCGCATGATGGGGTTATGCTTGCATCAGGCACAGGAGTGGGATGAACCACGGCATTTAGAGTTTGCCCAACATGAACTACACCGGCTATGTCTCTGTTTGTTATTGTTGAAACAATGGTACCCTCTCAGAAATTACACTCTGTGGATGTAATTAGGCTCCTGTGGAGTAACCAAGACATTACTTGTAAATCTGTGACAAAAGCCACTGGGACTCTAGTGGCAATCCCAAGAAAGCCATTTCCAAAGTAGAAGAAAGGTGGTGAGGACAGAGGAGGATGGTTAGCCCAGAGGCAAGAAAAGAAAATCCAGGGGCCTCCCTGGTGGCCCAAGGGGTTAAGACGCAACCTATAAAACAATCCGCAGCCTCTGCAGCACAAGTTCGATTCCCTGGCCGGCCAGGGAGCAACCCACATGGTGCAGCAGACCTCCCCTGACTCGCCTGCTGCTCAGACCTCCCCTGACTCGCCTCAGTAGTGTACTTCGGTCAATCGCCTGTTGTTCCCCACTCTGTCTGTGGTGAATCCTCTCACACACACACACACACCCCACACCTCTGGCCTGTACCCCAGCTCTTGTATGCATAAATAGATAGATCTTTAAAAAAAAAAAGAAAAGAAAAGAAAACCCAGAGCTAGAAGTCAGGAACACCCTCACCCTCAGCCCTCCACACCCCCATCACTTGCTGCTCAGGGTTTTGAGCCTGCAATGTAGAGACCAGAGCCAATGTAGAAACTGATCCCTCATGAATTTGCTTGTGAGTTCTCCAATGTACATGTCACATCATGGGCCTCTTGGAAGCCCACCAACACATCCTGTTACTTCCCATACACATTCACGTGCCTTTTCTTCATATGACCTTGGGGCTGGGTATTCCTTTTTAAACTGTAACTCCCTCTACTTGTTTTCATTTGGAGGGTGCTATTTCCTATGTAAAAAAAAAAAATTGTTTTCCAGTTACCAAGTTATGTATGTGTTATTTGAAAAAAAAAAATGTACAGTCACCCATATTTTTAAGACCAATGGTCAGTTGTTCCATTAAAAGAAAAGAAATTCTTGGATGTCAAACTAGAGAAGCTGCCAAACTAGATACTGACATGGGATTTACCTCTAAAGGCACTGCTAGAGTGTTTCAAAGCAGTTACTACTGTTATTTGAGCAAGTAGGTCAACGTGAAGAAAGGGTTTCGGTTTCTTTGGTGTAGGTATCTCATGTGCTCGTCAACTACTGGTGTTCTTACAAGGAACTCAGACATGAGCAGCTGCACAAGTGGCACTGCAGAGACCTAGTGTGAAGGGTACTCTGCATCCCTGACCTTGACCTTCTTTGCCTGGCACCCTGAATCCTCTCATATCCTAATTGAGAACACCCTATAGAAGATGACTGGTTCAAAAAAGTAATCCCAGAACAATGTGAAGACCACTATAATCTTACTCCCCTCACAGCCACCTCTTCCTCCCTTAACTGAGATATAGCTACTGTTAATAGCCTCATCTGTGTTCTGCGGTCCTTTTAAATATTCCTCTGGGAGGAGGTGCCATAACTTTTTTTAATCCAATCCCTCACCTGTTGCAATAGTGCTTCTTAAAAATGTAATAAACATCATCAAACTGTGCTCCAAAGAGACCCCCCAATTTATAATCTCAAGATAATGAAGGATAGTATCTGCTTCCCCATCCCTCAATCACCCTAGACAGTATCAGGCCACACTGTTAAGCCAAAGATATCTAGAGGTCATTTCAATTCATATTCTCCCTTTCCCCTCCCCTCAGGATTTCACATGACTAATTCATACTTCTTTATTATTTGTGAGATTGAGTTTTCATTTGTTTATAGGCTTTTTATTCTTTTGTGAGTTTTTGTCGTTTGTGTTATTAAGTTATTCATTTTGCATCGATTTATAAGAGCTTTTCAAGGAATAGGTTCCTTTGATGTGTGTCTTACAAATATTTGTTCCCAAGTTATTATTCATAAATATAGAGCTGTATGTGTATGTGTTTAGGTATATAGATATATACATATGTATCTTATTTTCTTTAAGATTTATTTTTATTTATTTATGCACATAAGAACTGGGGTATAGGCCAGAAGTGCAGGGGATGAGAGGGCTGACCAGAGACAGAGTGGGAAGCAGAACAGGGAAATCTACTGAAATACATTGCTGAGGGGAACAGCAGACGAGATAGGAGAGGTCTGCTGTGCCATGTGGGTCAGCGTCCTGGCCGGGGATGGAACTCATGCTGCAGTGACTGGCGATCGTTTGATAGCACTGAAATTTTAACCCCTATGCCACCAGAGAAGTCCCCATATGTACCTTATCTTTAAAGCATATCTGCCAGTTCTTTGTATGAAAAGATGCTAAGAAAAGCCTTCCACACCTCAAGTTTATGAACACATTCAGTCATGCTTTTTTTTAGTGCTTTTGTTGCATTCATTTTTGAATATGCAAGTATTTTGCCCTTTTGGAGTGCATTTTGAAATGAAAAATGAGGTAGAGAGCCAATCCCACACAAATAACTGGTCAGTTTCCCCAGATCTACCTTTTGATTTATCCATCTTGCCCCATCAATTTGAAGTGTTCTTTTTATAATTTTCTGCATCCTTGCTGGATTTAATTATTGCCTATTTTATTTCATATCTGTGCATTGTTATACCTGTACTGCATTCTTTTATCCGTTATCCCATCGTGTATTTTAATGCATTTAATGCAGGGGGAGAAAAAAGATAATTGCTTTTCCTTTTACAGAATTTCCTTGGCTATTCTCATGTTTATTTCATTGAGCTCTAGATTATTTTGTCAACTTCCCTGAAAGCCCTACTGAGATATAACTCAAATAGACTGACTCTATGGATTAATTTAAGAACTTATGTTTTACATATTAGCTCTTCGAACAAATTTTGTGTGCACGTGTATATTAGACAGAATTTTATAGTTTTTCCAGGTAGACCTTCTCTATTTCTTATGATTTTAGTTATTGAGCTATTTTAGTTTGTTACTGCTATTATGACAGAGCTCCTTCCTCTCATTATATCGTCTAAAGATTTGCATTTCCACTGGCCAGTGTTTCTCTCAGAATGTGGCCTCAAGCCCCTGATCCCCCAGGGACTGCCCCCTCTGTGCCCTTCTCCCAGCTGACTACAGCCACTAGAGGGCAGAGGAAGCTTTTGGGGTTCTAGCACCCAGTCTAGCACTAAATGCTATTCACTCCTTTTTTTTTTTAATTTAATTTTACTTTTTTAAAGATTTATTTATTTATTTATACAAGCACTGGGTACAATCAGAAGCACGGGAGGGTGAGAGGATTCACCAGAGTCAGAGCAGGGAACAGAACAGGCAGACTGATGAAGTACACTGCTGCGGGGAACAGCGGGCACAGCCGGAGAGGTCTGTGCGCCATGTGGGACCCTCGCCAGCGGCTGGGGAACAAACCAGCACTGCAGAGGCTGCGGGCAGCTTCACAGCCCAGCACTCAACCGCTGTGCCACCAGGGGAGGCCCCCACTCCTTTCTTGCCCCACCTTCTAGAGGCCACTACCTGTGTTCTGTGTACGGTGCACGGCTGATGGTACCGGCTGGCCGCGGCCTCATCGTGGTCATCTCCTCTGTTGGAGGGCTGCAGTATTTGTTCAGTGTTCCCTACGGAGTGGGCAAAGCTGGGGTAAGGACCCAATGGCATGGGGGTCGGAGAGGTGCAGGACAGTAACGGTACCCATAGCTCAGGAGGGTCCATCCCTGGCGGTCAAAGTGGTTAGGGTCAGCTGGCCCATACCCCTCCCCCGACCCTCCATGCACAGTTCCTTTTCCTGGGCTCCTCTCAGCCAAGCAGAGTAGACAGCACCCTGGGAAGATGGACAACTGGGACCCAAGGACTCCTGGGAAGGGCAGGGGCCTAGACCAGGGAGGACAGGGGAGAAAGGTGACAGGGCCCAGTGCCCTGGTTCTCACCCCACCTTCTGTCCCTCTACAGTGTGACAGGCTGGCTGCTGATTGTGCCCTGGAGCTGCGGCGCCATGGAGTCAGCTATGTGTCCTTGTGGCCAGGGATGGTGCAGACAGAAATGCTGATGGAGGTTTCAAGGAAGGACATCAAAGATCCCATGTTTGAGAAGGTTGGCGAGGGGAGGGTGGGGGAGGCAGAGAATGCGGGGGAATCTGCCTCTCCCTCCTCCATGACCAGACAGTAACAACACAAAGAGTAAATACAATACCCAGGTGCTTACTGTGGCAGGCACATGCTGTAGATTTTAATCCTGAGAGGAAGACAGTATGTCCATTTTACAGATGGCAAAACTGAGTCCTAGAGAGGTTAAGAAACTCATTCAAGGCCACATACGCCGAAAGTGGTAAGGCAGTCCCAGGTTGAAGCCCACGGTCTTGACTCCCACACTGAACTAACTAAAAGGTACAGGCATAGCTGGCATCCCCCGATTCTCCCACTATGGAAGGTTGGGGTGCTGGGGTACAGGGTTCGCCTGGCCATAGGGAAGGGTGCCTCCAGCACCTACCAAGATGTGAGTGCTGCAGGGGCAGTGATGAAGGAATTCTTTCTCCTGGAACAGAAGATGAAAGCAGGGAAGAGATTTGGCAGTGCTCTTGGAAACTAACTTCTTCACTTAACTGTCCCTCTGTTTCAGCTCAAATTAAATCTGCCATCTGCAGAGACCACAGAAATGAGTGGCAAATGTGTGGTGGCTTTGGCAACAGGTGAAGAAGTTTGGTGCAGCTGGTAACATGAAAGGGATGGAGGACCTGTGGGGTAGTGGTGGCCAGTTTTGGGTCCTAACTCAGGAGATGGTTGAGGTACACCCCTTTCTTTTCTCTTGCTTCTAGACATCCAAAGTGTCAGGATGCCTAGTTTGAGACTTGGGAACCCCCAGAACTGCCTCTTAGGAGTTATGGCCAGGAGCTACAAGCCCAGAACCTTCCTGAGAATAGGCTCTGGGCTCCTGAGCCTGTCTCAGTGGTTCCTTGACCCACTGGGCCCAAACCTATCACCCTGAACTGCCCTCAGGTCATAATCTGACTGTATGTGTGCCCACAGACCCCAACATCCTGAGCCTGAGTGGGAAGGTGCTGCCATCCTGTGATCTTGCTCGGCGCTATGGCCTTCGGGATGTGGATGGTAAGATCAGGTCCAGCAGCCAGACTGGTCCTCTCAGCTCACTCCTCCCTCACTCTCCCTGTTCCTTTCCCCTTCACATCTTACTCAGCCAGCTTATCAGCAAGTAAGTATCTTCAGCCAGGGTGGGGTTGTCTGGGGATCAGGAAACAGGGTCTAATCGTCCTGAACTTCCTGTTGTCTGCAGGCCGCCCAGTTCAAGACTATTTGTCTGTGAGGTCGGTTCTCTCCAATGCCTCCAGCCTGGGCTGGCTGGCCTCCTACTTGCCCAGCTTTCTCCGTATACCCAAGTGGATTATGACCCTCTACTCTAGCAAATTCTAACTCTCCTGGCCTGACACCACAACTGCCCCTCTTCTCCTTCAGGCTGGGTGGAAAAGGTAGACCTTCTTGCCTCCTGTGCACACTCTTGATATGAAGAGAAAGCCTCTGTGTGCCCTGGATGAGCCCTGGGGCCGTCTTAGGTCCTTCTTTGAGCCTTGGTTTTCTGTAACCCTGATTTTACTTTTTGCCTTAGTTTTGAAAACTACCAGAGGTCTAATTAATAAAGCTCTCGTTTCTTCTTCAACATATCTTTGAGTGCTGATTCTGTGCTCAGCAAAATGTTAAGTACTTAAAAGACTCAAATATATGCAAAATGTTTCCATTCTCAAGGAGCTTATTCCCTAGGTCACCCCCCTTTCTCCAGATCTGGTCCTGGTCTTGCCTCTAGCCCCATCTCAGGGGCACCTGCCCCTCAACTGTGAGGCCTGGTTCCCATCCCCACTGGGGAGCAGGCTCCCTCTCCCACCAAAACAGGTATGCCCAGTCTCACACTGCTTTCCCACCCTCACACCTCCCTATTCTTCAGGGGTACCTGCTGCCTTCCAGGTGGGCCTGATTTCTGGGTAGACTCACTGAGCCAAGGCAGATTCCTTGGTGTTTATGATTCCCTGGAATTTGGGAGGAAAGTTACTCGAACCTTAGTGGGGGACAGAGGAATAGCTGGTGGAACTGACACACTGTCATCACTCCCCTGGGGCCGGTGCAACCTGAACTGCTCTCTGAAGAATTGATCTTACTGTGCATTAGCCTGTCTGGACTACACCGGGGGCTGTCCCAGCCTGAGGAAGGCAACAAAAGAGATCCAAAGAGACACAGCCACTCTCGGGGAGCCTTTCTCCAGCAGCCTGGCGGTCCGTCTGGAGATCATGGGATGGCTTCTGTAAATCAGAGGAGCAGAGACCATTTCTAATCTCTGGAAAAGGGAAGGTGAGAACCAAGGCTCCCTGCAGCTGCCCACTGCACCTACAGAAGCTGTGATCTCCCAGTAGCTTTATGGGCACAGCCCCCGTAGTGTCCCTGGGGAGCACAAGGTGGCTCACTTTCCAACTCTGCAGTCACCAACTTCATGTCAGTTGCTTGAATTCAGCCATAGTCAGAGTATATATACCAGAGATAGCAAGAAATGCTCCAATCAGAGCTTTTGCTTAGAGAGCCAGCTTATCAGCAAGTGACTGGAATTAAGTGCCACCATTTGGCCAGGTACCTAATTTAGATCATAGTGATCAGATTTCCTCACCATCCTAAAGTCCTATTATCCCCTGAGGTGGGGAGGTCACAGAGACAGTTGCCTATAGGCTGTAAGAAGGGTAAGGGCCCCGAGCCTCCTCCAGCCTTCCAAGCCATAATTATAAGCCACCACTGGAAGAAATCCTTGCATGGTGTTCTTGTCTCCTGAAGACCACAAGGTGTTACAGAAGAACATGAACTTCAAAGTCATACAAATCTGCAAACAAGTCCTGACTCTACCACTTTGGAAATTAAATGTGCGTGTGATGGTAGAAATGATATATAGAAAGCACCAAGCGATATGGAGCCACTAAAATTGTAAATTCCTTCTCTCAACAAATATTTAAGAGCATGCTCTGCCCCAAGCATGATTCTTGGTTTTGGGAGAATGCAAAACAAGGCAGACCAGGCCCAAGGCCAAAGACCTCTCAACAGAGCCAGAAGAAACTATTTTAGGAACCACCAAGCAAGCAGTCATCTGGATCAATCAGTGACTTTTGCCAGAAGATGAAATCAGTCATCAATTATGTAGAGCTAAGAACATGTTAAGGTTGTTAACAAGGCTGAATTGTACAATTAAAAATGGTAGAGATCCAAATGGTGGTTATCAGAGGGGAGGAGGAAGAAAAGTGGGAGGAAATGGTAAAGGGACTCAATTTAATAATGGCGAAGGTACTAGAACATATGAGACAATACTACTGAAACTTTGGCCTCCCTGGCAGTACAAGGGGTTAAGCACAGCACCATGAAGCGATCCACAGTCTCTGCAGCATGAGTTCAATCCCTTGGCCAGCCAGGGAGCTACCCACATGGCGCAGCAGACCTCTCCTGACGCCTGCTGCTCTCTTCAGTGTATTTCAGCAGTGTATTTCAGTCAGTCTGCCTGTTCTGTTTCCCATTCCATCTCTGGTGAATCCTCTCACTCCCTGCACATCTGGTCTGTACTCCAGTTCTTATATGCATAAATAAATAAATCTTTTAAAAAATACTACTGGAACTTATATAGCATTGTAAATCAATAGTAAATTAATTTTTAAAAGGTTGTTAACAATGATTAACTTTTCTTCAACCACTTAGCCATCTTATTCTTTCCTTCCATAAACCTCCAACTTTTTTTTATTAAATATTTATTTATTTAGGGCCTCCCTGGTAGCGCAAGGGGTTAAGCACCACACTATGAAGTAATCCACAGCCTCTGCAGCACCAGTTTGATCCCTGGCCAGCCCGGGGAACAACCCACATGGCACAGCAGCCTCTTCTGTCTTGCCCGCTGCTCCCCTTGGCAGTGTATTTCAGTTGGTCCGCCTGTTGTTCCCCACTCTGTCTCTGGTGAATCCGCTCATCCCCCGCAAATCTTTTTTTTTAAAGATTTATTTATTTATGCATACAAGAGCTGGGGTGTAGGCCAGAGGTATGTGTGTGTGTGTGCGGGGGGCTTTGAGAGTATTCACCAGAGACAGAGTGGGGAGCAGAGCAGAACAGGTGGATCTACTGAAATACACTGCTGAGGGACCATGTGGGTCAGCTCCCTGGCCAGGGATTGAGCTCATATTGCAGTGGCTGGTGATAGCTTCATAGTGCTGTGTCTGTAACCCCTGTGCCACCAGGGAGGCCCAACTTTTATCTCTCCAACTTTTATCTCTCCTTGGAACATGTTTTAGGTTTCTCCCTTAACCTGTGGACCCTGAATTGCTATTCTCTGCTATGCACAAATGAACACACTGTGGCTTGCCCAGCTCACCTTGCATTTAGCCTTTGACTTTTATTAATACTTCTAAGCTAGGAGCAGCCCTATGCCCAGAGACCCCATCACTTCCCAGGTTCTTTTACAGCTCCCCTCACCAGAAACTTCCCCACCCACCATCAGGAAGAGTAAGAGAAAGAAGACTCATGTCTTAAGGAATGGAGAATAACGGCAACAGAGAAGCAACACAGGTGCTGAGGAGCTCAGCCCAGCCTCCTTGCAGCAGCGATACATGCACACCTATGTGAATTCTTTCTAGAGCAACTCCCCTGAGGCCAGGGGTGCCAACACGAGGTAATCTGTAGAGCCTTGGTCCCCACAGTGTCCCAACAAGATGGGCACTTTGTCCAAGTAGCCTCCACAAAACAGGAAGATGATGGAAAAAGTCTGGACTGAGGGTTCTCTGATTCCAACTCGTGGGACAAGTCCCTGAGGAAGAGTTCCCATGAGCTCCCGAAGGCCCCTGTGGATGATGCTGAATGAAAGCAGGGTGGGGATTCAGGCACAGGGAATAAAGAGCTCACATGAGGACCCCACAGAGGCCTGAGCCCAGTGGACAACTCAACAGCTTCACACTCTCGGTGGGTGTCTGGGCCAAATAAAAGCCACTGCCGAGGTGGAGTGCACAAAGCATAAGCATGTATTTCCTGTGACAAGAAAAGGAGAGCGCAAAACCAGCCTTTCCAAAGAAGCTGCCGAAGAGGGATCGATGCAATGAAGTTACGTAGTGCTGTTTGGTGTGGGAGGGGATCTTCAGGAATGTTTTTATTCAGTTCTTATCTTCAGTGGGGGAGGTCTGAAGAGCATGCTCTGCCCCAAGCATGATTCTTGGTTTTGGGAGAATGCAAAACAAGGTTTGAAGATACTGTCTGGGAAAGAAGTTTGTCATACACATGATGCCTATGTATTTTTTTTTCTTATGAACAAGAAGCTTGTTACAAGGTGACCTAGTGCTGGTGACCTGGTCAACAACAGAAAAATTCCTTAACTCTTACTAACTCTTACTAATTGAAGGTGAGGTGCTTAGGGCCAGATCTGCCCTTGGATTTCCTTCCTTGCCCAGACCACTCCCCTCCCACCCAGGCCTTGGCCATTTCTGGATATGGAATGAGGTCCCTTCAGTCCCCTGGCCTCCTCATCCCTGGGGAGAACCCCCACAGTGGCCTCAGGAGTCGCCTCACCACAGCCTGTCTCCCATCCTCTGGTGTCTGGTCCTCACTCTTTATACTTGTCCCCTACAAGCAAACTTCTCAAAGTCCCTTTCGCCTGGATCCTTTTGCCTGTGCCTCCTGCCAATCTGTTATAGGACAGGGAGAGGGTCAGCCCAAACCCCGCAAACCTGCCTATTCTAAATGGGTTCTGCCATCCGCCGCATCAACACAAAACATAGGAGACTTTAATGGGAAGGAACTTTAATAAAACTAGGAAACAATACAGGTAAGGCAAAGAGTCTAGTTTCTAAATCAAGCACCCAAAGTTACCCGTCCCCTTGTGGGTAAAACTCCATTCATATGGGATTGGCCCAGAACAAGGCCCCAAAGCCTGCCACAAGTCTAAAGCATCTTCCAGTGGGGACCCACAGAAAAGAGTCAGAAACAACCAGACAAGCCCGGAAGGAAAAGAGCAAAATCAACATCAAGATAAAAGCTGCCATGGTCACCTCCCCACGGGTCTCACCCACATCTGTGTCACCCCGTCCACGACCAAAAGACAAGCGCAGTTTCTTCACGTGTCTCTAGGCTCCACGCGCCTCCTCCAGGTCTCCTGGCTCCTTCCTGCTTCCTTCCTCAGTCTCTTCTTCTGCTTCTCCCCTTCCTGCTCAGCTCCACCCTCAGGTCCCAGCCACCCTCCCCTTGGTGGTGATGGGATTTGTCTTCCCCAATGTCCTGATGGCTTTAGTCTGGAGTGGGGGTGGAGTCCACAAAGCCTGTATGGGATTATCTCAGGACATCCTTTCCCCCTAACACTTCCACTGTACTTCTGACCCTGGATGGCCCTTCACCTCTCCCCTCATCCTTCTTCCGAATCATCTCTCGACCCCTCCATGGCCTAGTCACCTGGAGTTTATAGCTGCGCCTCCTGCCCCAGCCTGGGCAGAGAAGGGCTGATGGGTACAGGCAAGTCTTTGAAGACAAAGGTCCGGCTCTCAAAGTGTTTTCAATTCTCATTGTGAAACAATTCGAAAATCACAGTGAGACCCAGGGTGGAGGGCAGGCTGCTCCCAGGCCGCACACAATTCTCATTCTTTTCAGGTTTCACCTTTCTGGAAGCATTACAACATTCTCTCTCTGCCTTTCTCTGCAAAACCTCACCTTGTCTCAGTTCTTGTCACCAGGCAACCAAGGGCATCCTGGCCATCTCAGTCTGCACTGAGTACTTGCTGACTCAGGCCTCATCCACTCCCATCCCTACCTGCCCCCCTGGGTGCCCCCACCCAGGAACCATCTGCACAGCCCCGAGGCTCCCCATTTGACTAGGATGACCATGTGGAGCTGCAGGATTTGTTAGGGGGAAGTGATGTCCTGAGTTAATCCTATACAGGCCGGGGTTGCTCTACAACAGATTCACTGCAGGACAGAGCAGAGGCTAACAGAGGCACAGACTGGACTTTCTCTAGCAAGATGCCCTGCCCTCTGTATTGAGGCATCTTGGGTAGCTTAGAAGTGGGCCACCTCCAGCAACTCTGAGTAAGGTCAAGGGGACACAGGGCCTTCCTGGATTCATGTGTCAGAAGAGGAGAGGACCATAAGCTGCTAGTGTTTAACTTGACAATGCGGGGATCTGGGAGAGATTAAACCCTTGGAAGTGGAACCTGTGGTGAATGCTGGGAAGGAGGCAGTCAGAGGAAGCGGAGTCAGCTTTGTGCAATTTCTGTTAACAAGTATGAACACATCTGCCCCTATCAAGGAGTGGGCAGGCCTTACACCCCCCCACCCCCCTCCTTGAAGAGGTGGTTCCAGAAGAAACAAGCAAAGCCGGAACTCTAAAAACAAACAAACACTGCCCCCAGCAGCCCCAGGGCCTTGTGCAAGAGGGAGCAAAGTGACTCAGCTTTAGGCTTTCCCTGTCACTTTAGCCCTGCTGAGCCAGCCAGAGTTCATGGTGTTGTAGGAACTGAGAGAATTAATGCATACTGAGCAGCGGGGATGACCTCAGTGCTCTGCTAGGTTTTACTTTATCTCTTTTTATCTACTATATGCGGAGGGAAGGCGAATGACTGGTCCAGGGTGGCATGTCTACACTGAGAGTCTGGATTCCCCAGAGCCATGCACAAGGATAGAGGGCAAGCTCTTTGCCCTGCTCATGCCGCCTCTGCTGCCTGTTTCTGTGTTTGGCTTTCGAGGACCTTTTTTTTTTTTTGGCAGAATTGAGCAGTAGGGTGAACACATTCTCCAGAGGGGCTTTGTCTCAATTTGACCACACTTGTATCCTCTGTACCTTTGCTGCAGCTGTGCTACTCCCCAGAGTGCCACCCACTCTCCCCCTACCTCTGGCCCCAAATCTACTCTACAGAATTCTTCCCACAAGACTGTCTCAACCACCTACAAACATCTGGTTTCTTCTGCTATTGCTCCTGCCCCCTTCTGGGGAACTTATGACACTCACTTGGCTCTTAACTGGTATCAGAGTCATAGATATCCTCACTCAGTCCCCTAGATAAGTGTGATAATAACTCTCCCCAGATTGGGCCTGGGTCTCCTAGCCTTCATGCCCACTCTCACATGCACAGAACCTCTGAATCTTGTAGCACAGAAGGAACAGGACCTGGAATGTCCAAGCCACCTGGAGTGACTAAGTTCACAGACCCAATGGTCCCGCTGGTCAGGGCTCACCCTAACTCCCTGGACACAGGTGGGGTGGGCCAGTCTGCATCAGCGTCTGTGCCCCAGGACTGGCCCTCCTGGGATTACTCCCTCTGTCCTTGGCCACCGTACCACATGCCACACTTCAGCCTCCATGCCCCTACTTAAGGGTTGCCCAGCAGGGCTGCCATCTAGGGGGTCCCTAGGGTCTCTATAAGGCTGGCCAACCTTCGACAAGCTCCCTGAATCTCAACTGCAGGTCCTCCCTGCCCCACCACTCCCTTAGGGACGCAAATCTGAGTCATGATGGGGTACAAAAGGGACCCAGTGACACAGTGTTGCTCCTGTCAGCAATTAAAGGCGTTCTCTCCTTTTTTACACTCAATTTTGAGGCTCCACATCCCTCCTTGTCTGCTCATGCCCTGGTGACTCAAGGCCTGTCCATGAAGCTTGGAGTGCAGCCACCCCTGACCACCCTCTTGCCCGAGCTTCCCACTCTGGGATCTCAGATCCCAGCTGCCAATCATCTCAACCTAATGGGATGTGGCTTGTCTTGCTCTGACCTCTGGAACTCTCCATTCATTCATTCATTCATTCACTCAATCGTTCTTCCCTTAGGCCCCCAAAACACCTCCATTACTACCAACAACCACGGCTGTGGGCCTTGTGCCTACATAGGGTACCGCATGAGGTCACACAATCATGCTCTGTTGAGAATGAATAGGACAGGAGGGGGAAGGAGAAAGGGCTCATCTACCAGCCAGAACATCTTGTTCTGTTTCCTCTGCTATTGCTTTTGCGATATACCCCACAGTCTCACTTCGTTCTAAGGCTTCTGTTTCTCATTTGGGCATGGAACTTCAGGGTTGCTGCTTCCTGGTGCCACTTCTGTTGCAACTGCCCTAAACCCAAGGCACCCCCTGGAGTGGTGCTTCCGGGCAGTGAGATTCTTGGCCATGTTCCCAACCCCACCGGTGCTCTGGGCAATTTTAAGACAATGATGTCATCTTCACCAACCATTAACCAGCATGCTGTGCCTGACTCCTATAGCACAGGCTCCAGCTCTGACTCAGGAAGTTTTTCCAGCTTTTCAGCCCCATTTCCTTGGAGCTTTCCTGCATCTCTCCCCCCAGAGACACACACCTCCTGAGTCAGCTCCCACCACACCCTGTGAGATAGGGTGCTCTATTGGGGGACTCTCCCTCTGGGGCTCCTTTGTCTTTTGAGCCAAGCCTTGGAGTCCTGCCCTTGCCTCTCACCAAGTGGCCTGTTCTTCCTCCCCAGCCAGGAAATGTGCTTAGGGCACATGGTGGCACCATTGTCATGGAGGAATTTCCCTAGCCTGGCAGAAAGACTGGGAGGCAAAGAAGAAACAACCTAACTCCTCAGACCAAGTTCCCAAGGAACCCCAAGACCCTGGTGGAATGGGCAGTATAAACGATTTTCTTGGGCTTTGAGTCATTTTATTGCCCTGGTCCATCCCAGGGATGAGAACTTTTTAGAATTATGGGGTGGAGAGACTCTGGTCCTTAAATGTGCTCTCCTACATTCTCATAAATTGGCTGGCCAACACACACTAATTACCTCCCATAAGGACAAGTTCACCACCACTGGGGTGACCCATTCCTTTAGAATCCTTTAATTATTAGAAAGTCTTTCCTTGTACTGAGTCTATATTCGCTCACTGGTCTTTGTTCTTTGCTCTCAAGATACACAGAAGCGATGTAGTTCGGGTTCCAATGAGCAGCCCTTTAGAAATTTGCAGACCACCATTCCCTTCCCCTTGAATCCTCTCCTCCAGTTCAACATCCCCATGTTCAGCCTGGCCACAGGCTGTTGTCACCATCCTGATTTCTCCCTCTGGACCTTGCAAGTTTGTTCCAGTCTCTCTTAAAATGGACCATGCACTCCCAATAGGATCTGACTCTAGGGTCTATGTGCCTCATTTTTCTGGGTGCTAGAGTTCTCTTCATGCCACTCAGTCACATCAGGTCTTCTGGTTAGCAAATTCAGGGTGACTCTCACTAACCATATGCCTACCAGAATCTCCCTGCCCTCACATGTGTTATTCCACCTCCCACACCTCTTGCTCTTGTGTAGAAGGTGATTTGGGGACCAAAGAACACCTATTTCTATTCATTCTACCTGGTCAAATATGGCCCCTCAAATTACATTTAGATCCAGATTCCATCATCCAGCATTCCTGCCAACTACATGTCAGCCATCATCTCATCTCAGTTATGCGAAGAGAACTAAATGCCCACCCAGCTGTGACAGGAAAACTGCCGCCACTAGGGACTTCCCTTCAGATTGACAAACCACATGACAATATTATTTGGAGAGGAATGTCCAACTGTTGTAGAGCAGCCCCGATACAAAACGGGGTGCCTGACTGTGGGTCCTCACCCGCGCGCTTAAAAGGACTTATTAATGCTCTACTGCAGGCACACGTGAAAGGTTAATAAAAGGTTTATTTACAAGGGAAGGGGAAATGAGGAAATGTACAGCTCTGGGAGAAAAGTGGGAGACAAAGTTTTAAATGAGTCCTACCCGATCCGCCGATCAGGAATCCCAAAATGGCGCTCTGAGAGCTGGTGGCCAGCCAGGAGCGGTCAAACCGGGAGGCGAGCGATTGCGAGCCAGAGAGACCCCAAGGCCCACGTGTTTGGTTTTTTATATCCAACCTGGCTGCCCAACTCCACCCTCAGGTCCCAGCCACCCTCCCCTTGGTGGTGATGGGATTTGTCTTTCCCAATGTCCTGATGGCTTTAGTCTGGAGTGGGGGTGGGGTCCACAAAGCCTGTATGGGATTAACTTAGGACATCACTTCCCCCTAACACTACCGGTTATAACTGCATTTACTATGATATCATCCCATCTACACTAGCATGTTCCTGAATAGGCCCTGACAAGGAGCTGATGGTACAAGAGCACTGCAATAATCACTGGGCAGGGCCTCCCTGGTGGCGCAAGGGGTTAAGCACCACACTATGAAGCAATCCACAACCTCTGCAGCCCGAGTTCGATCCCCAGCCAGCCAGGGAGAAACCCACATGGCACAGCAGACCTCTCTTGTCTTGTCCACTGCTCCCCTCAGCAGTGTATTTCAGTCAGTCTGCCTGATCTGTTCCCCCCTCTGTCTCTGGTGAATCCTCTCACACACACCCCCCATCCCGGCATCTCTGGCCTGTACCCCAGCTCTTGTATGCATAAGTAAATAAATCTTTTTTTTTTTTTTAAAGATTTATTTATTTATTTATACAAGCACTGGGTATAGTCAGAAGCACGGGAGGGTGAGAGAATTCACCAGAGCCAGAGCAGGGAGCAGAACAGGCAGAAGGACCGAAGGACACTGCTGAGGGGAGCAGCGGGAGGCAGGAGAGGTCTGCGCGCCATGTGGGACCCTCCTCCAGTGGCCATGGAGCAGCCGGGGATCGAACCGGCGCTGCAGAGGCTGCGGGCAGCTTCGCAACCCAGCGCTCAACCGCTGCGCCACCGGGGAGGCCCAAATAAATCTTTTTTTAAAAAATCACTGGGGAATCTAGTTTCCAGCCCTGGCTCTGCCACCAACACGTAGGTGATTTCATGGGACCCAGTATCTCTGGGATGCTGGAAAATGAGTCAGGGCCAGATGACCTGTCAGGCCCTCTCTACCTCAGACATCCTGGTCTGTGGAAGTCAGGCTTAGAGAGAAAGGGTGAGGAAGTTGGTGGCAGAGGAGAGTCCACATTGCAACAGATAAGATACATGAGTAAGCTCAACCCTGCTGGGCACCAGGTCCTTGCTCAGCTTTTCCCCTTTCATTTCCTTTACAGCAACCCATACTGACCCTCAGACTTCCCCATTCAATCTTCCCTCAAGTGCCCTGGGGATGCCCCATCCAAATGTCTAACCACCGATGGCTAGATAACCTGATGGCTCTGGAAGATACAGACCATCAGGCCTGCGTTCCCGTTCTGGCTCCCTCCCCACCAAGCCCTCAGCACACCCATCCCTTCCTAGAAGTTTCCAGTAACTTCCATAAGCCTCTTCCTCTCTAATACTTCCTCTCTCCGATACTCTTCTGCCCATAACGGAACTTAGTGGGTAAGTCTAGACCTCAGGGAAAGTGAGTAAGAGTCTATCTTCTGGAATCGGACACTCTGGACATGAGACCAGACTCCATCACTTTCTGGCTGTATGACCTTGAGCAGTCTCAGTTTCTAGTCATCTTGGCTGTAAGCATTTAGTCATTGTTATTTTCTCATTAATATTGACTTCAAGGTCAGAGAACCTCTCGTAATGGGTCATTTCTTCCTTTGCTCTCCCATTGGGATTTCTCCACTCCACACCTCCAACCCGCCTTCACCATGACTCTGCCAAAGCTTGTTTGGGGATCCCCTCCGTTCCCCCTGCTGTGGGAGGAGCAATTTCTACCTGCACATACCTATGCCCAACCGACACTTCCACCTTGACCTCTCAATCCCTCTCCAGCAAGTACATCTTGCTGTCCCCGGGGCATCTCCACATCACACCAAGCCAGCTAGAAGCAGCCCTTTATCATCTCATGCAATCTTCTTTCCCCCACCCATGTTTCCATGGACACGAATTCTCAATGTCCCTCAGCTTTACAACCTGCAAGTCTACCTCAAGTCACCTTTATCCCTGTTTCTCACATATCTCCCATCTATCAAGCCCTGCCCACTGCTTCTCAGAAATGGCTCTCTTCTCACACTCCCCACCCCTACAATGTTTTCTCCCCTATACCTGTGGCTATGAAGTGAGAGGACCAAAGCTGTACACTCAGGATTTGTGCACTTTTGGGATCTATGTTGTGTTTCACTGACTGACAAGTTTTACAGGAAGAAAAAAAAAAAGCATTTGAAATTTAACAACAAATATAAACCATCATATCTCACCCAATCCAGAACAAACTCCCCTTGATCTCAGTCTAGGTCAGGGGCCCTTTCCATGAGCCCCTGTCCTACCTTAATTTACATACTGAGCTCTCCTGCTCACTACTAGACATTAGCTCCATGTGGCTATTTAAATTTAAATAAGTTAAATTAAAAATCTTTTTTCTCAATGACACTAGCCACATGCGTCTAGTGGTGACCGAATTGGATGACACAGATATTGAACATTCTAGTCTAGCACAGTGCTGCATTAGACTATAAGCTCTGAGAAGGCAGACACCAAGTCATTCTGATCCCACACTGTATCCCTGGCACCCAGCACATGCCCAGACCCAGTTCTGATACTAAATAAACATCAACTGATTGAATGTGCACACTGCCACATCCTGCATACTGCCCGGCAGCATCCAGGGACCTGTCTCCTCTTTAATCTCCCTGCCTCCAGTTCTCAGCTTCCTGCCAAGCTTTGATGGTGCCCTGACTCAGGGCTCATGTTCCTTCCTTTCTCCAAACCGTCTCTGGTCCAAGACTAGCTCCACATCCTAGAGGTGGTGAGTGTGTGTGCGTGTTTTGGAGGATGGGAGTAGAGAAAGCATTGGGAGGGAAAGAAGCTTACAGTCTAATGCAGCACTGTGCTATCCAAAATTGCCACATGTGGTTAGTGTCATTGAGAAAAAAGCCAGTGTGAAGAGACACAGGGTTCCAGGCCTCAACAAACTCAAGTTCACACCTCTGGTAAAGGCTGCTCCCACCAATGTAGTGTCTACCCTCTACAAAGGTATTAGTTTTCATTTTGGCTGCATCTCCTCTGAGTTATATGACCTTGAGAAAGTGATTTAACCTCATTAGGCGGTTTCCTCACTGTAAAATATGGACAATAATATCTACTTCCCATCGCTAGTGAAAGCATGAAACAGGATGTCTGGAGTACAGTCAATGCTCAAATATTGCTTGTTCCTTTCTCTACAAAGAGGGCAGTAAAATCTCTTCCTCAAACATTCAGATGGCGGCCCTCAAACACCAGCGTGGTTCCCACTCACCCAGCATAGGAAGCCAAAAGTAGCTCCTGACTGCTTCAAAGCAAAAGACTGGTCTTTGGCCCATTGCTCTTATCTTCAAAGGCACCTGGCTCAGTTTCTGTCAGCTAAGTCTGTTTGCTTTTCTCTCCCCCCACCTTCCCGTCATAGTACAAGCCTGAAATGCCCTTCCTACCCTCTTTCCCAAACCAGGTCCAACCTTCTAGAATGCAGATTTTTCATGAGGCTCACTTCCCCTTAAACCTGCTTGACTCAGCCTTTCCAGTTTCAGGATTGCTAATCACTAAAGGAATTTCCTGCCTACTTGCACCTATATCCACCCATTTCCTCCTCCCTCAGACCTATGATGTAAGGCTGTACCTGGTAACGCTGCACCTGTGCCCATCTCTGTTCCCAGGTGTCTGGTTGAACATGTGAGTATATATCGAGCAGGAAGCAAGAACAGGTGGTAACAACAACCAAAAAAAAAAAGCAGCTGGCGGGTGAGGTGGGAGGGCTGAACCAGACCACACACAAGTCCCATCCAGCCACCTACTACATGGGGAGCAAGTTACTTAATCTTTTTGAATCTCAATTTCCTTATATATTTGTGTGAAAATTAAAAAATTACTCCCATTACTATCTTCTAAGTACTTTACGTAGATTCTTTTATTTTATCTTCTCTTCAATCCTAGCAGGTAGGTAATATTTTTATGTTACTAATGAAGAAATAGACAAAGCAGAAACTCAACACAGAGGTTAAATAACCTTGCCTTAGGCCACAAAGCTAATAAATGCAAATTCAGGATTAGCACTTAGGTAGTAGGAGTCCAGAACCCATGTTCTTGACCACTCTTAACCACACATGCCTGCCATGTGTGGTCCTGTGTGGGTGCAAAGCTCTGGACACGAAAATAACCAATAAATGGTGTAACTTTCAAAGGGGTTGCATTTACACTAGGCCATAAAAAGTGTCTCGTTTCCTCTGCAACTTGTTATAGGACCTAGGAAAGGACAGGATATACAGTGGGCACTTTATACACATTTCCAAGGTCTGAGAAAGGTGTAGACAATATACAAGGAGTTTAAAGCCATACTTTCTTATCTAGATGTGAGTGACAAACACATGCCACATAGGCACACTCCTCACATGGACATCACACACATTTGCCATACTCAGTGACCGCCTTGAATACTAGATAGGCCCTGCCAGGAAACCTTTCTGAACTGGTCCAGGCACAAGGATCTCCAGCCCTGAACAACAGCACTTATTGTTTAGGCCAGGCCACGCCAGTCCTCACTACGTAGAGTTTTGTTCATTCATTCAAATAGCTACTACTAAGAACCAGGGTCAGATATTGGAGCAGCTAGAACAAAAAAGTGTTGTGCCTTTCCTCCAGGAACTTTCAATTTGATGGGAGATGCTGGCTTACAAATCAAGACTTGCTGTGGTTCAGGGAAATGAGCACAATCTTTGACAGCACATGAAAGTGTTTTAAATCAGACTGAGCCAGGGCCTCCCCGGTGGCGCAGCAGTTGAGCGCTGGGTTGCGAAGCTGCCCACAGCCTCTGCGGCGCCGGTTCGATCCCCGGCTGCTCCCCGGCCACCAGAGGAGGGTCCCGCATGGCGCGCAGACCTCTCCTGCCGCCCGCTGCTCCCCTCAGCAGTGTACTTCGGTCCTTCTGCCTGCTCTGCTCCCCGCTCTGGCTCTGGTGGATTCTCTCACCCTCCCGCGCTTCTGACTGTACCCAGTGCATGTATAAACAAAAACAAACAAACAAATAAATAAATAAATAACATGCCTCTTTAAAAAAAAATAAATAAATAAATCAGACAGCCATTGTGGAGAACTTTTAGGAGATGAAATGAGTTAAATCTTAAAGATGAACAGGAATTACTTGAAAAAGGAAGGGTATGAAGACAGGAAGTTATGAAGAGGAAACACATTAATAAGTTTGGGAAACTGCAAGTAGTTCTAGCTGCTGTGATGGAGGATTTTTAACAGACAGGCAGGACACAAGGCCAGAGGAGACAGCCGGCCAAAGGCTTGATGTGCTGAGTCTGTCCTCAAAAGCTGTCAGTAGCCACAGAAAGCATTTAAGCAGAAATAAGACATGACCACAACTATATTTTATAAAGACTAATCTAGCAGCAAAGAGGATGAACTGATAACAGAAAAGAGAGGGGATGTGAAAACTTTCAACAATGAGAGGGGAGAAAGGAATGAGCTTAAAGTCAGTGCAGAAGGAATGGACAGAGTGCTTAAGAGATATTAAGGAAAAGTGAGGAGGCAACAGAGTCATTCGCTACTACAGGAATTATAAAGGCCAAAGTTTATACTGAATGGAGGGAAGACAATGATACCTTTGACTTTTTGAGCCTGCAATGGCTCTGGGACACCCAGATGATATCCCAATAGGCTTCTGAATATGAATGTGTTTGTGTGTGTAATTACAGCTTGCAAGACACTTGATTTGAGCAGAAGATATAAATATGAGTGTCATCAAATTACAGGTGGTAATTAAAAACCATGAGTGCGGATGAAGTCACCCGGGGAAAGTATGGGCGCAAAGCTCTATGGGACAGAGCACGTCTGGGAAGCGCCAACTCCAAGCAGCTCAAGTCTTTGCACTTGTCAACATTCTCGAAGGAAAAGTGTGTAAAGTGAAAACGGGGTGAGGAAGGGGCTCTAGAGCCCACCAGCACTTAGGAGGAGAAGGTGAACACACGGGAAGCGGGGCAAAGGTGTAGGAGAAACCTAGGCAGGGCGTCCAGTCCGAGGAAGTGGCGTCAATTGCCGCAAGAGGTCCCGGAAGAACAGAACAGGAAACTCCGTCCGTTAGATTTCGCAACAGGAGGCAGCCAAGGCGGTCGGAGTGAGGTCTGTGAGAGCATGGCTTTCGGCTGTTGAAGAAATCTCTTCAGATTGTAGCTGACTGGACCGGCAGCGCCCGTCGACTCCGCGCGCGCGCTCTGCTCACCAGAGGGCTATCTAGGACAGCGTTTCCCGCGCGGACGGCCGGGCGGACGGCCCGCGCATGCGCGTCTGGAGCCCGCCTGTTCCGCCGCAGCACCCCCCACCCCAGGCCTGCAGAGGGCGCTGCGTCTCGGAGAGCCAGGGAGTTGGCGCCGCTCTAGGCAGCGCCCATGCTCTGTGGCGGGCTCTGCTGCTCCGTGTCCCCCACGCCTCCTCCCAGTGCAGGTGGGTCCGCCCGCGGGGGGCGGGAGTGCCCAGGAGCTGTGGGGCAGGCGGGAAGCTGCAGCGTCCTGGCGCGAAGTGTCCCCATCATCCCACTGCCCCGGCACGGTCCGGTCCCGACGGATCGGCTGTAGGCAGGGCCGCACGGGTGCAAGTCCCAGTTCGGGTGGGCGTCTCCTGGATGTGCAAAGCTGCCCTAGGACCCTTTTACAACTCGGGGGGTCTCTCCCCAAGCTTGTCTGAGGCTTCCAGGGGACAGCTGGAGGCGGTGGTAGTAAGGGCGGGGTTCCCATGATTGACATCTCTCTCCCCAGGTTTCAAGGGCTACCACTGGACCCCTTCCCTGTCCTGAACCTTGAGCCGGCACCATGGTGAGAACCCTGAGCCTAGCCCCTCACCTCCGCATGCCCATGCCCTCTCCCCGCGTGGCATTGCCTCGCTGCCCTATTATACCTGGAGCGTGGGAGGTTCCAGGTATCTGTCTCTGCAAGGCAGCTTGCATCCTTCCAACACGCTCATCCTTGTAGCACGGGCGCCTGAAGGTGAAGACGTCGGAAGAGCAGGCAGAGGCCAAAAGGCTAGAGCGGGAGCAGAAACTGAAGCTATACCAGTCAGCCACCCAGGCCGTCTTCCAAAAGGTGGGGCCCTCAGAGGCAGCCCCTTCACCAGATGACCCCCTTATTATAGCACAGCGACCAAGAACTGAGCCTTAGTGTCAGGCTGCCTGGGTCCAGACCTCTGTTTTGTCACTTACTAGCTGTGTGATCTTGGGCATTACTTACTGAATCTCTTTGGGCCTCAGTTTGCTGGACTGTAAAATGGAGCTAGTAATTGTATTTACTGCATAAGGCAGTTGTGAAAATTAAATGAGAAAATACATGTAAAGCTATGAAGTGCTTTGCACAGTACCTGTTGTATAGTATGGGATTCAAAGACTATTTGGTAGTTGCATTTATGTTATTTAGCCCTGTAGAGGGAGAATGATGTGATCTCTGACCCTGCTACCTGTCTTCTCAGCGCCAGGCTGGTGAGCTGGATGAGTCAGTGCTGGAACTGACAAGCCAGATTCTGGGAGCCAACCCTGACTTTGCCACCCTCTGGAACTGTCGACGAGAGGTGCTGCAGCAGCTGGAGGCCCAAAAGTGTGTAGAACTTTTGTGTGTAGAACTAAGATGGCTTTGTCCCTGCCCCTCCCCTGGCTGGATCCAAGGGTGGATAAGTGGGCAGTCAGGAGCATAAGCAGAGAGCAGTGAAGGGCTTGGTACAGAAAGTCAGGGGTAAGCTAAGTTGGGTATAGGAAGGCCCTGACCCCTAACCCCCTCTGCAGGTCTCCTGAGGAGTTGGCTGCTCTGGTGAAGGCAGAACTGGGATTCCTGGAGAGCTGCTTGAGGGTGAACCCCAAGTCCTATGGTACCTGGCATCACCGCTGCTGGCTGCTGGGCCGCCTTCCAGAGCCCAACTGGGCCCGGGAGCTGGAGTTGTGTGCCCGCTTCCTCGAGATCGATGAGCGAAACTGTATGTGCCTGCAGGGTCTGCCCTACAGCCCTTGCTTGCCCCATATCCTGGCACTGTGGCTTAAGGCCCAGAGTGGGGAGGGGTAACCAGGACAGACCCACTGAGCTGATGGCAGAAGGGATAATAGGCCAAGCATACCCTCCATGGAGTGCATAGTGGTGTTTCTGGGGCCTCCCAAGGAACTCTAGGAATACCAGCCAGAGAGCTTCTCTTGCCCTGCTTCTGAGACGTGCTGTTGCCCCTTCCCCCCAGTTCACTGCTGGGACTACCGACGATTTGTGGCTGCTCAGGCAGCGGTGGCCCCTGCAGAGGAGCTAGCCTTCACGGACAGCCTCATCACCCGAAACTTCTCCAACTATTCTTCCTGGCATTACCGATCCTGCCTGTTACCCCAGCTGCACCCCCAGCCAGACTCTGGATCACGGGGGCGCCTCCCTGAAGATGTGCTGCTCAAAGGTAAACAGAGTCAGGGTTCTGGGGAAGAATCTGCAGTCCTCTCTTGCAGCCCTGATGCTTAACACTGCCCCCAAATCTACCACTTGGATTTTTTGAGTGCCAATTCTGTGCCTGGTTCTGGGGGTGCGTATGATCCAGCCCCTGGTTGCAGGGAGCTCAGGTATCCAATGGGAAGATAAAATTGATAAAATGCAGCTGCTGATACATGCAGCGGTCCATAGATAAGTGCAACTGCAGGCTGGAGGTACTCCAAGAAAAGGGTGGGATGTTGGGAGGCGCTCACAGAGGTCCTTACCACAGCCTACACCTCCTTGGCCCCTGCAGAACTGGAACTGGTGCAGAACGCCTTCTTCACTGACCCCAATGATCAGAGTGCCTGGTTCTATCACCGCTGGCTCCTGGGACGAGGTGAGCAGTGGGGAAGAGGCTGGGTGTTCTGGACTTGGAAGGCAAGGAAGAGGATTTAAGAAGACCTGAGGCTCTGTTTTCTCCCAGCTGACCCCCAGGATGCCCTGCACTGCCTGCACGTGAGCCGGGACCAGGCCTGTCTGACTGTCTCCTTCTCTCGGCCCCTCCTAGTGAGTCCGGCTTTTGCGGAAGAGCATCATGGATTGTGGGCCTGATGCAGTTGGGACTGATGGGTTTCTCTTTGTCCCCTGTACCAGGTGGGTTCCAGCACAGAGACCTTGCTACTCATGGTTGATGAGTCACCCCATGCAGTGGAGTGGAGAACACCAGATGGCAGGAACCGGCCCAGTCATGTCTGGGTATCCCAGGATGGTGGGGCAGAGTGGGGGCTGGGACAGAGTTGGGGTGGAACAGTCTGAAATGTCACAAGGCCCATGCCTTCCTTGACCCCATGCTGCCAGCTCTGTGACCTGCCTGCTGCCTCCCTCAATGACCAGTTGCCCCAGCATTCATTTCGTGTCATTTGGATGGCTGGTGATGCCCAGAAGGAATGTGTACTTTTAAAAGGTGATGCAGCCTAAGACCTCACTCCTTGTGCAGCACCCCCATCCTTCTTTCATGGGTATCCCCTCCTACTGCCAACTTTTTCCCCACAGGCCGCCAGGAGGCCTGGTGCCGGGACTCGGCCACAGATGAGCAGCTCTTCAGGTGACGACCAGGAAGCACACAGACAAGGAGAGGGGCTCTGGGTCTGGGCACCAGGCAACTGGGATGGGTTGATGGCCTCAGACTGGAGACTGGGGGTACCTCAGGGCTGTGGGCATCACCCCATCTGTACCCTGCCCACCTGCAGGTGTGAGCTGTCAGTGGAAAAGTCTACAGTGCTACAGTCTGAGCTTGAATCCTGTAAGGAGCTGCAGGAGCTGGAGCCTGAGAATAAATGTGAGGGCCCCCTTGGGGAGAACAGGAAAGGTCTCAAGAGGATGGGACTAGAGGAGGATTCAGGAGCTATCTTCCTTTTCCCTGCCTCTCCTCAGGGTGCCTGCTCACAATCATCCTGCTGATGCGGGCGCTGGACCCCCTGCTATATGAGAAGGAGACACTGCAGTACTTTCAGACCCTCAAGGTAACCTGGGCTTGCGAGAACAGGCACCAGGAGGCCCAGTGGGCGTTGGGGAGGCGGCTGACACGCACACCTCCCTCCATCCCCACCAGGCTGTGGACCCGATGAGGGCAGCGTACCTAGATGACCTGCGCAGCAAGTTCTTGCTGGAGAACAGCGTGCTCAAGATGGAGTATGCCGACGTGCGCGTGCTGCACCTGGGGCACAAGGTGTGGGCATGGGCCTTCCCAGGCCTTCCCCTGCCAGCCCTCCCTTCTTCCTGGTGACCCAGCCAGCCTTTTCTTTTTCAAATTGACGTAGCAGTTGGTTTATAACATTTGTAAGTTTCAGGTACACAGCATTCAAATCAACATCTGTATATACTACATTATTAAGGCCACCACAAGTCTGGTGTCCAGCTCCCTCCACTGCCAGCTTTTGTAGCCATTGCCTGGGCATCAGCCGAGCCTCTCTGCCACTCACATGCCCCTGGCTTTGCCTTCAGACTCAGGCGCCTTTCTGGACATTGTGTCCAACTGAGATGAATTCATCTTCCTTCCAGGGTACTTCTCTCCCAGGAGTAGCTTTCTGTCATTGCCCCATCCTTCTGTTATCCTGTTTAAATCCCGAGTCACCTGGGCATCCTCCTGCCACCCCTCTACCAACCCGTCACATCTTCATTCTCCCTTCAGAGTGACTCCTCCCCCCCCCCCCCCCCACTCATCCCCATGCTTCTCTCCTGGGCCTCAACACCTAAAGCCTGAATACTTTTCCAAGATTTCTGACAAACTGTCCAGACTATTTATCCTCTATTCCTCATGTGTCCCAGTCAGTCTTCCCAACATACCAGTTTTATCTCATCCCTTTTCTACTTCTGCCAAAACCGCCTGCAGGCTGTCCAGGCCTGTTCCTGCCAGTTTACCCCAACACCACCCTCTCTACCTGTCTCCACCCCCTCATCTGCTCCATGGGCCACCCTACAGCCAACATTCACTGCCCCATGTCCTTGGCGTGGTGCATATACTGCCATGGTTGTAAGTTAAGTGTCCTACCTTCTCCATCCACTCACCTGAGGTTCCCAAGAGCCTGTGTGGGGTACAGAGAGAAAATGCCTGATAAATGGTGGCTGAGGACACTTCACTAGGTCTCACTGGCTATCTCACCCCTCCCTCAGGATCTGACCGTGCTCTGCCATCTGGAGCAGCTGCTCTTGGTCACTCATCTTGACCTGTCGCACAATCGTCTCCGAGCCCTGCCCCCAGCCCTGGCTGCCCTGCGCTGCCTTGAGGTAAAGCCTGCACACCTCCACCACTGTCCCAAGTGGGCCTTTCCCCTCCCTCCAGACCTCCAGAGTCTGCCTGCCCTACAGAGATATCTAGGTCCTCCCAGCCCCCACACATGGCCCTTGCCTTCCCCCCTCTGTCACCCAGCCACACCCCAGAAGCACTTTCTTACACTATAAACTGATCATCCTGGCTTCCCAGTTGCTTGTACCAGTCCCAGGCTGACAACCTGCTCTGCCTTGTCTTCCCTGCCCTCCCTGCTGCCCAGGTGCTGCAGGCCAATGACAATGCCCTCGAGTCTCTGGATGGCGTTGCCAACCTACCCCGGCTGCAGGAGCTCTCAGTATGCAACAACCGTATCCTTCCTTCCGGTGCCTTTCAGCGGGACCACCGACAGCAAGCAAGGTGATCCCTGGAAAGGGGAGGGGGGCTCTGCAGTCTAAGGTGAGGAGAGAGGCTATGTATGGGACTGTATTTGACTTGTACTGGTGGAGTTTTGCAAGAGTGGCGATGACTTCCTCAAACCAGAGTGACAAACAGGCAGCCTGCAGAAGTACTTGGGTACCACATGGTGCTTTTAAAAAATCAGAAAGTTGCACATTGAAAAAAATCTAGAAATCTGATTCCTTTAAAAATCAGAAGTTAAAGCAAAACCTTTAAGGCTAAAGTGCATTTCCACTCGGCAACCCAAGGAACTCCAACCCTTTCTTGTTAGTGAGTCTTACACTCCTCTGTATACAGGGTTATCATTCCCCTTGGCCACTGTCTCCACCACTCCCTGTACCATATCTGACCTGCCTGCTGTGCTTCCTTCCTGGCCACCATGGGCCTAGAGCCTTACTCCCCTGGGGAAGCAAACAAGTGCCCTATACTAGGCTTCCAGGCAGCTGTCCTGGCTGCTGAGGGAAAACAGTGATGAGAGCTCCGGAGCAGGCAGACCTGAGACACCTGCCAAGTTTTCCTTGACGTTCCTGCCCAAGGCCTCCAGCAGCCTGCAGTGCTCCAGCCTCTTGCCTCCTGCCCCAAGCTGGTCCTTCTCAACCTGCAGGGCAACCCCCTCTGCCAAGCAGTGGACATCTTGGAGCACCTGGCTGAAATGCTACCTTCAGTTAACAGCGTTCTCACCTAAGAGACACCCTCACCCCTGCCCTTTAATTTATTGGGACCGAATAAAAATGGAGAGCCCCCGAAGGCTGCTATGCTGCCACTGCCAGCGCCGCTGCCATCTCTGCCACCATTACTACCGCACCCTTTCTGGAGAAGAAAGAGACAGTTAGGTTCACCTGCTCTACTTTCATTTTATGCTCAGTCTTGCCATTCTCTATCATGGAAAACCAAAGTCTGAAGTCTCTGTGTTCGGGGCAGAAGCTAGGTGAGAGCTAGATTTGAGTTTACCTTCTGGTGTGGGTCTGGGACTCGGTCTAGGTTCCAGACTGGGATCAGATTTGGATTCAGGTTCTGCTGTGGGCTGGACTACAAAGCAGCCGGAAGGCTCCCCAACTGGACAGGCACATAAAATTTCCTCCATGACCCTTCCAGATGCCCTCTTTGCATGGGCAGTCATTCATTACAGCTGAGAAGGCAATTCCCAGAAGCAGTGGGCCAAGGTGCCTTGGCCCCACCCTATTAAAACAACAGTGTCAATCCCCTTGAGTAGCATTCCACAGTCTGTTGAAGATCCCTTGGAAATACTTGATCCCATTTGATCCTCGAGCTCTCGGGTATGAGATGATTAGGCCCATTGTACTGATGAGAAAACTGCTGCTAAGACGCACCCAAGGTTGCTGAGCTTAAGAACTGGAGCCAAAGCTGTCTCTACACCTTGGTCTGGAATTCTGGACTCACGTTCTAGCTTCTGTATTGATGTAGAATGGTTGGACAGAGCCTGGCCTCAGCTCCCGGAGGTACTGACCTGGGTGTCTGTTCCCATGGTGCTCATTCCTGCCCCCTCCCCCCAATCTGCACTTATGCACACATGTGCATGCGCGTACACGCGAGCGCACACACCTCGTCTTGACTGAAAGGCCTGTGGCCCTGGCCTCCTAGCAGAGGAAAGGGGAGTGGCTCAGGGATTAGGGCACTGAGTCAAACCTGGTTGGGTGGGGGAAAAGAAAGGTGGATTGAACAAGAGAGGGAGAGTGTGACAGGCATTTTCCTGGTCTCTTGGGACTCAACCTGGTACCACAAGTGCTCACATATATCCGGACCTCTAGGGCCTCACCCCTTCCTGTATCCATAGCAATGTACAAACATCCCCTCCACAAAACCCTCTGACCTGCCTCAGACCTGCCTGGAATTTTGATTTCCACTGCTGCCTCTGAGGTTGTGGAGGTGGGGACAGACCCCCTGCCAGGTCTCAAGCTGGTTGCTAAACAGGAACATGTTGGTGTGGGTGTGGAGGGCTCCCTGCCAAGCCCTAGAGCCTCTGCCCCCACTCCCTAAGGCACCTGCCTGATGCATCACCTGAGTTAGGTCTTCCGGTTGGCTTCCAATCTTTTCACTATCTTATGTTCAGTGGCCCATGGGCAGAACTGGGGCCCCAGCGGGATAGAGGGATGAGGCCCCAAGAACAGGGCCCCAGCCTTCCCAAAGATGCTTGCCTCCTCTGTCTTGGGGTTCTCTGGCATCCCCAGTGTTTCTCCCAGCTCAGGGCGGAGTGGGGCTACACACAGGGCAGATGCCTGGAGCCGGTTGGTCAGGATTCCCAGGAAGAATTCCAGGTTGAAGAATCTTTGAATCTTTGACTCTAGCAAACTAGACACTTCTCAGTCAGAGAAAGGGGTACTCTGCAGCCTAAGAAGGGGGTCTCAGCTTCCACCTGGGCCTCCCCCAAATCCCCAGAATGGGGAGAAAAAAGAGCTTGCTCCCAATCTGATACCCCCCACACCCAATCCCCACCTTGGAAGGACAAGGAATTTGGGGGGGGCAGCTCACTCATGCTGGGGCTGTGGAGCTGCTGGAGGAAGAAAGAAGGATAGGTGGGGGGAGGGTGGTCAAAGGATCTGGTAGAGCCGGCAGGTCAGGGGCTGGCTGGTGGAGCCAGTCTGAGGACCTGGGTGCTGAAGTCACCAGTCTGCAGCTTGGATCCCTGGACCTCCCTGGGCAGGATGATGAGTCCCAAGAGTAGGCTCATGGACCACTGTGGCAGGACTGAACCTCCCTATGAGAACAGTGTGGGCAGCCTGAACTAGGAACAGAGGGAGTGCAGGAAAGGGGCTTGCTGAATTGCCCTCCGGAGAAAGGCTCTGTCAGGAATCTACCTGGTGGATGGTAGACACACAGTCTGTGTGTCTGAGGCACCACCAAAGTCCCACCACAGCCTTCCACTGTCACCCCAGCACCCTGACAGACCCCGACCCAGGGCCCTCCCTATCCAGCCCCACCCTACATCTGCATTCCTCGAAAGGAGAAAGAGGATGCGGGCAGGCCTGATTTCCAGCTCGTGAGACAGCCCCTCAGAGGCCGGCCTCTTCCCTCCCGCAGGGGGAATGGAGAAACGTTTGCTTCCCCTTCCAGCCCCGCCCTCCCCCCTCATAAACCACTTACCGGCCCGCCCCACACCTTCTACTCGCGCCGCGGCGTCCAGCCTGTCCTGCCTGTCCCATCAGTCCGGACCTGCTCCTCCCAGCCGCAGGCCGAGGGATCAGCGCTGCACTCGCCACACCGCCACCAGGTGAGGGACTCGGAGGAGCACTACGCGCTAGGTCCTGGAGACACCGTCTGGCGCCTGCCTGGCCCAGGTCTGGCCCCAGCAAGGTGGGGTGCGGGCCAGCCCCAGCCTGCAGTTCTCGGAGGCGAGCCAGCGCTGTGCTCCTAAATAGAGCACAGGCTCCTGGTACCTGCGGTGCTCCACCTCTCCAGGCAGCTCCAAGAGGCAGTTAACCCAGTGAGGGAAATGCCAAGGACCCCAACTTCTGCATCTGACCACCAGATTGTTGCAAGGAGTCTTGGGTGGGGGAATCTATGCTAAGAAATGGGTCCTAGAAGCCTCTGCTCCTGGACTTCTAGTCCTCAGGGCCCCAGGATGGCCTATGCCACTGGGTCTTGGGGCTGTGACAAGTGTCCGGGCATCTCTTAGAATGGGTCCTTGGGCAGGTTTCTCGAATGAGCATCTGCTTTGGTGGTTGTCTATGTGGGTGTGAAAGGGGAAAGACTCCTCTGCACTGTTTCTCTAGTCTGGAAAGACTCTTTGGGGAGGATTTGGGGCAGACTCTGGGGGAGTCTCTGGGTCAAGATCAGTCATCGGGTGGGGACTGAATCAGCTCCCGGATAGAGCATTTCTGGGAGGACTGGCTGGGTAAAGGAGGTCTGACCAGCTCCTCCCCTGCCTCTTCCACACAGGCATGATGGACGGTCCTCGTTCAGACCGTTCAGACCGTTCAGACCGTTCAGATGTGGGCCGCTGGGGCGGGAACCCGTGGCAGCCCTCCGCCACACCTTCTCCAGAGCCAGAGCCAGAGCCAGACCGTCGCTCTCGCCGAAGGGGTCGTTCTTTCTGGGCTCGCTGCTGTGGCTGCTGCACACGCCGAGATGGGACAGATGATGACTGGGGGTCTGGGCCCCGTGGAGGCTCCAGTTCTGGTCGAAGACCAGACTCCCGAGGCTCCCGGAGTGGTGCTGTGAATGCAGCTGGAGATGGCACCATCAGAGGTGAGACCTACCTGTTCCCCTTAGCCAAGAGCTGAAAGGCCTCAGTGGGAGCTGAAACTCAACCTGGCATCTCTAGGGAGCCCGGGAGGCTAATGATGGGGCCTTGGGGTCACCATGAGGCTTTGCTGACCCAGAGCTATGGCCTTGCAGAGGGCATGCTGGTGGTGACTGGTGTGGATTTGCTGAGTAGGCGCTCAGACCAGAACCGCCGAGAGCACCACACGGATGAGTTCGAATATGATGAGCTGATCTTGCGCCGGGGACAGCCTTTCCACATGGTCCTCTTCCTGTCTCGGCCCTATGAGTCCTCCGATCGCGTCATTCTGGAGATGGTCATCGGTCAGTGGAAACTTCAGTGGAAGACCCTGTGCTGGGGGGCGAGGGGGGATCTGGCTTGGGGGTTAGAGGGCCATCTTTAGGCTCCTCCCTCGCCCCTCTCCTCACCTCTGCTAGAAAAGTATATGAGTGTGCCCCTAGGGGAGTGGCTCAGAGAGGGTCTTGGTAGCCCTGTTTTACTAAGCTCGCCCTCTTCAAGACTTCAGGGCCTTCTGTCTCAAAATGCTTTCTCTTCAGGCTTGCTTCAGCTTCTCCACCAACTTTGCTGCCTGTGTCTTCTTTTTTTAAAGATTTATTTATTTTTATACAAGAGGTGGGGTACAGGCCAGAGGCATGGGACGGTGAGAGGCTTTACTAGAGACAGAGTGGGGAGCACAATAGGCAGATTGCCTGAAATACACTGCTGAGGGGAGCAGCAGGTGAGACAGGAGAGGTCTGCTGCGCCATGTGGGAATCTCCCTGGCTGGCTGGGAATTGAACCCATGCCTCAGAGGCTGCGAACAGCCCCACTGGGCTGCGCTCAACTTACTGCGCCACTGGGGAGGCTCCGCTGTCTGTGTCTTTCTCTCTGGGTCTGCTCTCCTACCTCAGTGTGTGGCTGATTCTCTCTGCTCTCTTTGTCCAACTGTGTCTGTGTCCCATGACCCAGGGCAGGCACTTCCCTCATCGCGTTGCTTGTTGGCCATTGAATGCCCAGGCTGGTGATTATGCTGCTGCCGGGGGCAGGTGACTCCTCATACCCTTTGATTAGGGCCTAGCCTTGCCCACCCCAGCCTCTAATTTCCCAGGTACCCCTACCCCCTCCACCAGAGATGTCCTGGGTTCTACAAGCTAGAGTCCTAGGAAGCAGGCAAGGTTGGCCTCCCCTTTCATGAGGGGAGGGGGCATCTGGGCCAAACCAGGGCAGCTGTGCTTCTCAGTCCAGGCACTGAGACTGGCAGGCAGGCAGAGGTGACAGTGACCTTGTCTGTCCTACCCACCTCCAAGTTCAGTGTCAGGGGAACAGGTTTGGGATGTTGGACTGGGGCCCTGCCCTGACATGCGGGTAAGCATCGGGTGGGGACAAGTTGCTCTCAAAGAGACTGTCACAGAGCAGAGTGATGGCCCAACTCAGGGACACACACACACACACACACACACACACACACTTAGGCTCATACTCCTGGGTGGGGCTGAGAGTCCAGTCTCCATCCTCGTCAGGGAGTCTTTACCAGCTAATTACTGCTTTCCTCATTCCAGGAAACAACCCCGAGGTGGGCAAAGGCACCCACATCATCATCCCAGTAGGCAAGGGAGGTAGTGGAGGCTGGAAGGCCCAGGTGACCAAGTCCAGCGAGCAGAGCCTGAACCTACGTGTCCACACCTCCCCTAACGCCATCATCGGCAAGTTTCAGTTCACGGTCCGCACACACTCAGAAGCTGGCGAGTTCCAGTTACCCTTTGAACCCCACAATGAGATCTACATCCTCTTTAATCCCTGGTGCCCAGGTAAGCCCGCTGGAGTCGGGAGCAGAGGGAGGCAGGTCAGCTTCCTTCCCCAGTGACTGGCTGGCTGTGTGTGGGTGCCCCAAGAAGCCAGTTTCCCATTGTCCAGGTGAGGGTACCTATGTCCTGTGTTAAAAAGGTGACCAGCCCAAGATCTCAGAGCCCCGCCTCTCCTGGTGAAGGGCCCTGGTTATAGCAACCCTCTCCCCGCCATCCCTGTCAGCTCCCTCTGTCCTTCCCGGGAGCAGTGCTGTCAGGCTAGAGGTGTCCTCTCCCTTTATCTGGGAGCATGAGTTATGAAGAATTACTAGGGCAGGTGGGGCTCAGGGTAAGGACTGGAGGGGAACAGGCATGTGTTTTGGGGACACAGAGGACATCGTGTACGTGGATCACGAGGACTGGCGGCAGGAGTATGTGCTGAACGAGTCTGGGAGAATTTACTACGGGACAGAAGCACAGATTGGTGAGCGCACCTGGAACTATGGCCAGGTACGTCCCCGCAGATGAAGCCATGTGCACTCAGAAGCTGTGGGGAGATAGGGTGGGGCAGGGGAGCAAGGATTGGCCTAGGGTTCAAGCTCTGCCTCAAGTGGGCTGTGGTCACCTTTGCCTTCCCTTCTTCCAGTTCGACCATGGGGTGCTGGACGCCTGCCTGTATATCCTGGACCGGCGGGGCATGCCATATGGAGGCCGCGGAGACCCAGTCAGCGTCTCCCGGGTCATCTCTGCCATGGTGAGCACTCATATCTCCAAGTGCCACTGTGTGTCTGCCTGCTGCCTCCCTGTCCTTCACTCCTGCCCTTTCAGATTCCTCCAGGTCCCCCACCCTGCCCCTGCCCTTTCAAAGGGCACTGTGGAAAGGGGTCTTACTCCTCCTCTTCCTCCCTTGCCTGCCCCCCACCCACCCTTCGCAGCTACTGTCCAGCTCTTGTGGAATGTAAGGCCAAACCCAAACTTGGCACACCCAGGATTCACATTCCTGTGAGCTTAGGGTGGAGGGGGGCAGATGGTCCTGGGAGCAGTGGGTGGGGCTCACAGGCTGCCAGCTGGCTCCTGAAGCATTTAGGAGTGAGGGGTGGTTGCAGGGTCAGGGGCTGGGCTGGAGACCACATGGCAGGTCCCAAGCCTCTCCCCCTCTCCACCCCACCCCATCCTGTCTTGGGCAGGTGAACTCCTTGGATGACAATGGGGTCCTGATTGGGAACTGGTCTGGCGATTACTCCCGAGGCACCAACCCGTCTGCGTGGGTGGGCAGCGTGGAGATCCTGCTCAGCTACCTACGTACTGGCAGTTCTGTTCCCTATGGCCAGTGCTGGGTCTTCGCTGGTGTAACCACCACAGGTAGTGGAGAAAATGGGACAGGAGCTGCCTGGGCCTATAAGGAGGGAGGGAAACCAGGCTCCACCTTCACCCAGCCCAACCCAGCTGTGGCTACAGAGCAGGGGTAGGCGGGGGTGGATGATAGGCTGGCCTTAATTATCATTAATTACTGTTAACAACCTAGAGAGGCCTAGGGGAGAGGTAGGAGAGGGATGGGCAGGGACCAGGTCGGGCAGGTGGCCTGGCTTCCCCTTACCCCCAGCACTCCCTGGCCTAAAGGCCTCCGAACCCTGGTGACCCCTGACCCAGCTTGACAACCCCAGTTGCCCTTTTATCGCTGTTACTCCTTATCTGATGCCTTGCCTGCCCCCCACCTCTTCCCGGCTGTGGCCCAGAACCCTAACCCTGGCTTCTCCGCAGTGCTACGCTGCCTGGGCCTGGCCACCCGTACTGTCACCAACTTCAATTCAGCACATGACACAGACACATCCCTCACCATGGACATCTACTTTGACGAGAACATGAAGCCACTGGAGCATCTGAACCATGATTCTGTTTGGTGAGCCTGGGCTGGGTTTGGACGCTCATCCCAGCTGAGGGGAGGCCCCAGACAGATCACTCAGACCCAGCCCTCCCTCCGTGTCCCTCCAGGAACTTCCATGTGTGGAATGACTGCTGGATGAAGAGGCCAGACCTACCCTCAGGCTTTGACGGCTGGCAAGTTGTGGATGCCACACCCCAGGAGACCAGCAGTGGTGAGGCGGGCCCCTGCCTGGCTCCTGTATCCTATTTTGGTCCCCTCCCCATCACCCCAACTTGGGTAACAAATTCCAGAGTGTCAACACAGAACTGGACCTCAGATTCGGGTCCTGTTCTTTAAACAGGCAATAAATGAGCTCACCATACAGCCCTTAACTTATTGTCACCTGCCTACAAAACTTACCTGTTTTCCTAAATTGTATTTATTTATAATGGTTAATCTACTCAGATGGTTCAAAAGTCAAAAGATTGAAGAGAATTCAGTGAGAGATTTCCCTTCTCCAAAAAACCACTATTCTCATTTGCTTTTTTTTTTTTTTTTTAAAGATTTGTTTTTATTTATTTATACAAGCACTGGGTACAGTCAGAAGCGCGGGAGGGTGAGAGAATTCACCAGAGCCAGAGCGGGGAGCAGAGCAGGCAGAAGGACCAAAGCACACTGCTGAGGGGAGCAGCGGGCAGCAGGAGAGGTCTGCGCACCATGTGGGACCCTCCCCCTGTGGCCGGGGAGCAGCCGGGGATCGAACCAGCGCTGCAGAGGCTGTGGGCAGCTTCGCAACCCAGCGCTCAACCGCTGTGCCACTGGGGAGGCCCTCTCATTTGCTTTTTTTACTTATATATTCTGGAGATAATTAATTGAAGGACTTATTTATTTATATATCTTTTTAAAGTTTAAAAAAACATTATTATAAGTAATACATCCTTGGAAAGAAAAGAAAATATAGAATTGAATAACATAGAATATAAAAGTACCCTAGTCTCTCTCAGCAGGTTTTTGATTTCTTTTCCCTTAAGTAAATTGCTAGGGTCCACCCAAACTTGCTACATTAGACATTCCAGGGATAGAATCTCTATTTTTTAAAGTTCCCCTGGTGATGCTAAAGATCAGCTGGGTTTGGGACCCTCTAAAAGCCCTTGTGGGACACATGGGAAGCCTCAGCCCAGAGAGGTAGAGTGATTTTCTCCATGGCACAGAGCTTTAGGCCAACAACAAAGCAAGCTTCCTCCCCTACGTGACACGCCCCTTTTGAAAACATTCTAGCTCTTGCCAAGTTCCCTCTTGTCTGTTCCATTGTTCTCTATGAATTATAGGTATAATATTTTTTAAAAATCAGGGTTCAGACAGCCTTAAGGAAAAAAACAGCCCCTCTTACCCAGCCCTAAGAGAATCACTGAAGCCATAATCTTCTAACTAGTCTCTTTTCTGTGTCTACACACACGTTCTTCAAGTTACATCGGCTGTATACTCTGTTTTCAAGCAGGTGCCTCACCCCCTTCCCACCTTAACACTCCAGCCCCAGGCAGTCCCACCTACCCTCCCACTTCCTTCTTTCTCCTCCCGCTTTCTCCTCCCGCTTTCTCCTCCCAGGTCAGAATGCCCTCACCCAGCCTGCATTCCTCCTCTGGTCTCTAGCCAGACCCCCACTCCTCAGTGTGAATGGTGCTCCCAGAGTTGCATGGCCCAAATGAAGCCTGTGATGCTAGAATAGACTGGCCCAGGATCCTGGGAGATCTGAGTCTAGTCCCCACTCTGGGACATGGTGGGGTGTGCAGCAGCCAGGGACTTGGGGGTTGGCCAGACCCTTGCTTGGTTCCAGTTCGATCACTCCTTAGATATGTCATCTTGGGCAAGTTCCTTGCATTTTTGGCCTTGAATGTTCTTGCACGTAACTTGGGGAGAATAGAGTCCATGTAGGGTGGTTGGAAGGTTAAATGGGAGCATCATATCTTAGAGATCGGCAGCATGCCTGGACCATGATAGCTACTCAGTAAATATTAGTTCCTTCCATTCTCTGTATCCAGCTTTCATTGGATATCCTAGCATCTACTTTGCCTCACTGAGCCTCAGTTTTCCCATCTGAGAAATGAAATACAGTGTTAGGCTTTTTAAGGTAAATTATTTTAGATGGCCCTCACTTCCTGTTCTGTATCCTCTCCTGCCAAGCCTGATCTGTGTCAGCCCTCTCCTCAGCCTCACTGAGGTTCAATGAGGCAAAGTAGATGCTAGGATATCCAATGAATGTTGGATACAGAGAAGGGAAGGAACTGATATTTATTGAGTAGCTATTATGATCCAGGCATGCTGCTGAGGAGGACAGATTGTTTCCCATCTGCTCCTCCCACCTCCCCAAAGACCGGGCACAACAGAGCTAAGGGATTGTTCTAGGTCTTTCTGGAATGGTGGCTGTGGCCCCATCATTGTTCTCCCCGCAAACAAGCAGGGCTTTGGGTTTGTCTGGATGTAGGATTGGGGAGTCCTGACTTCTGGGGGTCAGAGACACCCAGCATCTGGCTTTAGCCAATGGGGGGAGAGTATGCAGATGACTTGGTTATGGAGGCAGATTTGTCCCTGTGACAGCACAGCAGCTGACTGAGGAAATGGGGCTGTGCTTTCCTTTGCTCTTCCTGGGTTGGACTGGGTGGAGGCTGACCCTCGGCAGTGGGCACTGGGCCTGGGTGGAGGGGCCTTCTTGGTTGTCTCTCCTCCAACCTGCCCTCACTCTCCTAGGGATCTTCTGCTGTGGGCCTTGCTCCGTGCAGTCCATCAAGAATGGCTTGGTCTACATGAAGTATGATACGCCCTTCATTTTTGCTGAGGTGAGGGTGGCACTCCTCTCAGGTAGCTGGGAGGGCTGAGTGCTGGCCGCGTCCTGTGGTCTCTGTACCTGATCTCACCGCTGACTGCCTAGCTGTGTGACTTTGGGCCAGTCACTCATTCTAGGACTCTTAGTTTCGTCAACTGTAAAAAAGAGGATAATAATGGCTGCCGTGCTTCCTGTCCTCAGGATCAAAAGAGATAATGGGCATGAAACTGCTTTATAAGTCATAAAGTCAGCGAATGAGCATAAGGGATTACTGTTATTAATGCAAAATGTGCTGCAAGGAGCCTCCCAGACCAACCTTTTCCCTGCTTCTCCAGCTCAGCTTGAAGTCTCCCAATTTGGTGCTGCCGGGAAGCTCCCAACCTTTGGGTCTCCCCTTCCTTGCAGTGCCTGGCATGAGGGAAGGCAGCTGGGAGACAGGCCCACCCCAGAGCCTCTGGCTGGCTTGCTCCTGGCTTACACCTCCCACTCCCCCAACAGGTGAACAGCGACAAGGTGTACTGGCAGCGGCAGGATGATGGCAGCTTCAAGATTGTGTATGTGGAGGAGAAGGCCATCGGCTCGCTCATCATCACGAAGGCCATTGGCTCCAACATGCAGGAGGAAATCACCCACCTCTATAAACACCCAGAAGGTATTATTCCCCAACTTGCCGGGTTCTGGCTATACTGTGTTCCTGCTAGACACTTGCCCACTTTGGCAGTAGCTGTCATCTCACCCTTGACCTTTAACCCCCAGGCTCAGATGCAGAGAGGAAGGCAGTGGAGACAGCAGCCGCCCATGGCAGCAAACCCAATGTGTACGCTACCCGGGACTCAGCTGAGGATGTGGCCATGCAGGTGGAGGCACAGGATGCAGTGATGGGGCAGGGCCTGACGGTCAGTGTGGTGCTGACCAACCGTGGCAGCAGCCGCCGCACCGTGAAGCTGCACCTCTACCTCTCTGTTACCTTCTACACGGGTGTCACCGGGCCTGTCTTCAAGGAGAGCAAGAAGGAAGTAGCCCTGGCACCAGGGGCCTGTAAGTGCTCTTTCCCCCGTCCCACCTCCTGGATGACCTGGTCACCCAGGACTGTGGACCTAGGGATGCCAGGACACCTTTTCTGGGGAAGCAGCCACAGTGACACCATGTCTCTCCTCCCCAGCCGACCGTGTGTCCATGCCCGTGGCCTACAGGGAATACCAGCCCCACCTCGTGGACCAGGGGGCCATGCTGCTCAACGTCTCTGGCCACGTCAAGGAGAGTGGGCAGGTGCTAGCCAAGCAACACACCTTCCGCCTGCGTACTCCAGACCTCTCCCTCACAGTGAGTGCAGCTGCCTGGAGCCTGAGGGGTGCTGGGGGCTGAGGGAAATCAGAGGGGATGGGGAGTGGGCATTAAGCTGGGAGCAGGCGGGCCTGGCAGCTACTCCAGATAAGATAGTTGAGGACCGGCTATGGGCTCATGGGCCTCATTTTCCTCAGATGTAAAAATGAGATGTTATATCACTGGGTCTGTGGTAGTTTCAGTTGGACAGTGGGTTGGAGTCTTCTCCCTGGTTTTTGAGGAGTCTTTTCTCAGGGGCAGAAATGTGGGACTCAGGGGTTTCGAATTCTGAGGTGCTCTCCCTCTCAGGTGACGTTATAGTCCCTGTATTCATTCAGGGTCTCTGATGGGGGGCTTCTTTTTCTCACAGTTATTGGGGGCAGCTGTGGTTGGCCAAGAGTGTGAAGTACAAATCGTCTTCAAAAACCCCCTGCCTATCACCCTCACCAATGTTGTCTTCCGGCTGGAGGGCTCAGGATTACAGAGACCCAAGATTCTCAACGTTGGGTGAGTCTGGTCTCTCCTCCCTCCATGCTGCAGCCCTTGCCTGAGTCCCAGCTTTGCTTGCTGGGTACCATCTGTCAGGGTCTGACAAAGCAGCTCGGGGCCGGCCAGCGCTGTGGCCTGACACTTCTGTCCAACAGCAGGAGGAGGTGACCTGCTGTGTGGGCGTGCTGCAGTCTGTGTCCCACCCCCACCCCATCTCATTTGGGAACTAAAATTTCACATAGGAATCATTAGCAACATCACTAATATTTGCCTGGGCCCCAGGAGTTGACCAGGCCCTTTTGGAAACATTATCTCATATGGAGATCACAAAGACCCTTTAAAGTATACCGGAAATCATTGTATGGTCAAGAGCAAAGCTTTGGGATCCTAAGGACTTGGGATAAGTCCCAGCTCCTTTCTCACTACCTGGTGCCCTTGGGCAAGTGACTTATCTCCTCTAAGCCCCAGTTTTCTCACCTATAAAGTGGGGATTAAATAGTTCCTGGCTCTAAGGGTAGCTGTGAGAATTAGATGAGGCAATACCTGTTTGTTGAAGTGCTCACAAAGTCCTCTATTGGATGTTGTAGTTATTTTCATTATTGCCATCATCCGCATGTTACAGATAGGGAAGCTGGTGCCACCCCTCACAGGGTCTCACTGTCTATACAGGGCAGACTCTGCTCTCCCCACTATGGCAAGCAATGCGCACAGGTCTTAGGCTTGTTGCTTGGTTTGTGCCATGAGGGTGAAGCAGCAGCTCCAGAGGAGAGGGCCCCCAGCCTCAGGCCCACACCTAGACCTCTTGGCTGGGTCCCGGGCTAGGCAAGGACCTGTGCCCAGGGAGGGTACCCACAGCACTGTGCTTCAGGGCCTATGCCGTCCTCTCTGACACATCCACGCGTGCTCTCCTGTCGCTCTCCAGGAATAACACAGAGGAAAAGCAGAGAAGGCCAAGGCTAAACTTTAAGCTCAGCTTCCTGGGGAGAGAGGCAGTCCCCTCCTTCTACACAGAGCACCTGAGGGAAAGCAATGACCAGTGTTAGAGTTGGGGGAAAGCAGAGGGTCTCTGAGCACTCTCTCCACCCTCCCTTCACACACAGCAGTCTTTGTGTATGAAGGGTACTGTGCTTAACTTTGCCCCAGCTTGGAGCCCTGGATAATGTGACATTTTACAAAGGAGTGTTTCCTCCTGTCGCCTACAAGGGTCTGTGGCAGCTTAGAGAGTAGTTTGGGAGCCCCACATAGCTCACCCTGCAGGCATCTCACAACTGCAGATGATGGGGCCTGAGGGATTCCCAAGCTGAACTCCCCTCAGCAGCTCCCCCAGGCCTTTGCTTCTTGCCCCACTATGGGTTAGGAGAGCACTGTGCTGGCACTGGAGACCTGGCCCTCTCACAGTCTCGGGTCTTGCGTGAGCCTTTCCCCACCCAAAGGCCCATCTTCCCACCAGTGAGTGAGACGGTTGAAGGATGACTTTTCAAGGCAGGTCCTCACATTCTGTGGCTCCTCAGTGACTATGAACCCAGACTGGGACCTCCCTTTTCAGTTGAGAGCCCCAGGGTGACAGTCCTGAGCTGTTGGTTGGGATAAATTGGATTCCAAGATGGGTGTTTACTTTGCTCTTATTTGTACATCAAAGGCTGCGGCATGGAACTCCATTATAGCAAAAGGTGTGCCGCCCAGCCTGGTGACTGGCCACTTAATAAACATTCCAGAACTTACTCCTCCAGCTGTTGTCACCGCCAAAACAGTCACTAAGGGAGTTGAAAAGTCTGTTCCAAATCCTTCTTGGGAATTTCCCCCAAAGCCTGAATCATAGTCTCTAGAATGTCTATAGGGTGACTTTATTGGGGGATGGATTTAACTTTAGGGGAAAAGCCTGAGCTAAGACTAATTAAAAGGTAAGGGGACAAAATAAGGGTAATAATAGAATTAGAAATGGAGCTTGGCTATAAAGGATACTGTGTGTGTGTGTGTGTGTGTGCATGTGTGTATGTATGTATGTATAAGACAGAGAGAAAGAGAATATATGATGTGTATGGTTTTAAATAGCTCTAAAGAAAAATTCCACATAAAAAAAAAAGTCTCAAGCACTGGCATCATAGTTGAACAAGTATGTAATTGAAAGACAGTGCTAACTGGATGTCTAAGTTCTGGTGTCCTTATCAGAGAATTGGTTTCACTACCTGGGCTTAGTTACAGGCATATTCCAGCTTGGTCAGCTGATGTGCTCAACCTACACTCACGTGTAGGTGTGGCTAAGGTCTCACATGACACTTAGACGGGCAGGGAGAGATCTCAACATCTCTAACTGGAACCTGGAAACCAATTTCTCCTGGAAATAATGGCATAAAGAAAAGGCTAGCTTCTGAAGTGGTGTAGTTCCATTATAGTGTGGATTAACTACACTGTTGAAGGCTGGTCTGAGCCCATATAGCTTTAACTTTGTGTCTGTGGAAAAGTAGGCACAAATTAAACACACAAATGTGTAACCATCCAGAGTATAGCCTACCTGTTACACTAATAGACTGAATTTCTAGTTACATATTATGGTAGGAAGTTGAGAAATCAAGCCTATAACTTAACAGGCAGGTTGTATATAGACAGACATAGAGATACAGATATATAGATTTGTATTTGGACTTATTCTGTTCTCTTTTTTTAAACTGCTTTGTGGCTTTCCTGGCCAGTTCTCATTATCATGGTAGGAACAATGGTTTCTCTCTTTCTCTCTCTCCCCCGCTCCCTCTCTCCTTGCTCCCCTGTTTTCCTCCTTAGTGAAGCTCAGAGGCACCTTCAAAACCATTTGATCCACATCCTTATTTTCTATTCACTTCCATTTTCCAGACCAAAAATTTAGGACCAGAAAGTTTCAGTAACTTGCCCTAAGCCACACTGCTAACAATAGTAGAAGGACTAGCATGTGGTCCAGGGCAGTCCCTTGGAAGCAGACTCCAAGCTAAGTGTTTTGCCTCAAGGACAGCTTGTCCCCCAGTTGGGGTGCTGGCTCAATCCCTTGGAGTGCCGCGGACCAGCCCAGCAGCGGCGGGGAGATCGAGGCAATCTCAGGGATTGAGCGAGAACGAGCACGAGGTGGTCGAAGGATTCGGGCGGAAGAGAAAGAAAGAAATGACACACAGACACACTCTAAGGGAGTGAAAACCTGAGTGTAATTTCTTTCTTTCTCTTCCGCCCGAATCCTTCGACCACCTCGTGCTCGTTCTCGCTCAATCCCTGAGATTGCCTCGATCTCCCCGCCGCTGCTGGGCTGGTCCGCGGCATTGGAGGACTGAGTTGTCTACACAGGGTCAGGTTCCAGAGAAGGGTCCCCAAAGAGAGCTTAGGTTGAGACAGGGGCTAGAAATAAGGGTTTAGGCAGACGCCAAAGGGACAGATGCTAGCAGGTTTGACTTCAATTCAATCATGTTCAGTGTATAAAGCACAACATGCAGATGGCTGGAGGAGCTCTGAGGAGAGAGTCATTTTCCTGAGAGCAGGAGATGCTCAGGGAGCTCTCACTGATGAGGTGGTGTGAGCTAGGCCTGGAGACAGCCCAGGTGAGTTCAGAGTTCACCAGAAAGAGCGGGTGGGCTGGTGGGCAGGAGGAATGGTAGGGGCTGATGGGGCTCTGCAGGTGGAAGGGGCTAAGTCAGAGCAAGCCAGCATGTCGTGTTAGGGAGCTGTGGTCTCAAGGAAGCCAAGCCCTTGAAGGGATTAGTTCACCTCTAGGCAGTCTGAGAATAGAATGGAAAAAGTAGATGAGAGGCAAGGAGGCAAAATTGTGATTTCCAGAGGGGTGGTTTGGGAATAGATTTTTCAGAGGTCCACAGACGGGAATAAAGACACCATAGTGTATGTCTCTGTCTCTCTCAGCCTCTCTCTCTCACATACACACGAGAGTTGTGTCAATTTAAAGATGCCAGTTGCCTGCCCTTAGGAAGACTCTTCCCTTTTTTCCTGGGATAACATCCTTCCACTGTTTTGAAATATTCAAATGCTCCTTTTTGCTTTTCTTCCATTTTCTTAGTTAGCAAGACAGAAACTAGTTGGTAATACCGTGTTGAACCCCAAAGTCTCCTTTTGGTTTCCTTGCTCTTGGAACCCCCAGACAATATGGGGAATGGTTGGTTAGGGAGGAGTGCCGGCAATGGGGTGGAGGGGGAGGCAGTGCAGCAATCTCTGTCCAGGTGTCTGTGGGAGTGGGGAGGGAGGAGTCAAATGACAGCGATTTCCAGCTCAGTCCCGGGTGGGTAGCTACAGATCTGACTGTGGAGGCGGCTTGGGACTCAGTCTGGTCGTGGGTGTGGAGATACCAGCTGAGACCAGAGTGACTGAAAAACTCCATTTCCTGCTTCTTCCTTCATGGATGCCCCATCAGTTCTTCCTCCCATCATACCCCCAGTCAGCCCAGGTCCATGACCCTTTCTCTGCCCACAGGGACATTGGGGGCAACGAGACAGTGACGCTGCGTCAGACATTTGTGCCTGTACGACCAGGCCCCCGCCAGCTCATTGCCAGCTTGGACAGTCCTCAGCTCTCCCAAGTACATGGTGTCATCCAGGTGGATGTCGCTCCAGCCTCCGGAGGCAGGGTCTTCTCAAACGCTGGAGGTGACAATTCAGGAGAAACCATCCCTATGGCTTCTCGAGGTGGGGCTTAGCCCTGGGCCAGGAGCAATTGGACTGGAGTTTGATGAACATGGACACTGCTTCAAGACAGGCTCACTGCAGAGCAGCCCCCTAGGGGCTCAGGTGGAGAGGCCGGGGCACCTGGAGAGGGGGCTGATCTTCACTTGCACTGGGCATCACAAATGCTAATAAACTATTTTGTAATGAAGTAGTTATTCTGTCCATCTGTCAGTCCATCCCAGAACAAGGATTATGGCTCCATGGTCTGTACAGGGGATACATGTGGCATTTCTGGTCCTGGAACAGGTAGGTAATATAAGCAGAGAGATGCAAAATAAGAACTGAAAGGAAATGCCTGGAATAAATAACACCATAACTATAATGATGAATATCTTCGATGGGCTCAAAGATTGGATATGAACTGAGGAAAGAATCAATGAACTTCAAGACAGGTCAACAGAAATGTTCAAAACTGAAGTGCAAAGAAAAAAGAATGATAAAACAATAAAATATCAAAGAACTATGGGACATTTACAACAGTGTTGTATATGCATAATAAGGATACCAGAAGAAAAGAAATATTTGCAGCCTGATAATTAATGATAGACACCAAACACAGACCTAGGAAGTTCAGAAAACACCAAACAGGATAAATCTATGCCTATCATTCAAACTGAAAAAAAGAAAAGAAAAGAAAAAGAAAATTTTGAAAGAATTTTGATAATGAAGGTAGCGAGGTACAAGTTACTTATAGTGGAACAGAAATAAGAATTATATTGGACTCCAGAAGCCATGCAAACAAGAAGAGATGGAGCTGTTTAATATACTGAAAGAAAAAAGTCCACCAATCTAGACTTCTGATTTAGTAAAATGATCCTGAATACTTTCTCAAACAAAAATTAAGGTACTTTGTCACCAGATCTGACTCGCAAGACATGTTAAGAGAAATTCTTCAGAAAGAAAAAAAACGATATAGGTCAGAAACTTGGGGCAACATAAAGGAAGAACTTTAGGGAAATAAAATTTAAAAGGAAAGTAACTAGAATTTCATACATGTCCAATGTGGGGTGCTTTGGAACCTCTAAGTAGAGTTCCTGCAGTCAGCTGAATGTGTGGATCACCTCAGAAGACTGATCTTGGGGAGAGACAGGGAGAAACCACGACCTTTAGAAAAGGAGATGCTCCAAATAATGGTTAGTTCCATTAACTGCCTGTAAGGTAGCAGGACAGGTAATTCCGTCAACAAAGTCTGTACGCTGTGTGTCAGGCGCTGTCTGGGGAGATGGAAATAGGGAGAGACCCCAGGAAGGGTGACAAGGAGACAGGCCAGCAAAACAATTACGTTAGACTGAACTAGGACAGAAATTCAAAAGAAAAACTTTTATCGGTTTATTTTCAAACTGTGATTTTTTTTAAAAAAGACATCAAACGGCCTCTCTGGTGGCACAAGGGGTTAAGACACAACCTATGAAGCTATCAGCAGCCACCGCAGCAAGGGTTCGATCCCCAGCCAGGGAGATACCCACATGGCTCAGCAGACCTCGACATCAAACAGAACAGTATCCAAAAAACGACCTCCAGTTTCACCATACAGAGAATACCAGGTTAACGATCTCACAAATCTTTTCTCACACTGTTGTATTCCTTTCTAAAGGGCGAGCGCCCTCTCCTGCTCTGTAAAGGGGGCGGCTGAATCTTTATTGGAAGCGCCGAGTCACCTGGGAAGGCACTGCAGGGGCTGGTTTGGGGCCTGGGACTTCAAAGGGTGAAGGCGACGAGGAGGGCAAGGAGATCTACAGACTAGGAGGTCCAGCCTTAGAGTTGGCCGCGACTTCTCTGTAGCCCCCACCAAGCAGGCAGGTTCCAGGACGGCTGAGCCCGCGGTCACCACAGCCTGGCAGGACCGCGGCGGGCTCGGCCCGGCCGGCGCGGCGTGGCCTGTGGCGCCGCGTCACGGGACCGCCCGCCCGCCCATTGGCTCCCCGCCGCCGCCGCACTTTCCCGGAGCAGGAAACCGGCCCGGAGCCGGAAGCGAGGTGGCTCTCGGCTGCGAGCCTGCGGCGGCGCGCGAGCAGGGGGCCCTGGTGCCAGCACCGCTTGCCGCCTTCGCCAGTGGGGCTCCGGGCCCAACTAAAGGCCTCCAGAGTTCCGGGGGCCTGTCCCTAGAAGGTCTGTGAGCCGGGTCGCCAAGTACCCGGCGCAGCTCGAAATAACCGAGGCGCCGAGGCCCACCAGAAGCCCCGCCCCTAGTAGGAGCTGGAAAGCTTCGTCGTGGCGGAAGGAACCTGAAGGGACTGCCCCTGCGATGGGGCCCTAGGCCATGGGTACGCCCGTGGGGGCTGGCCCGGCTGCCCTGCGCTTCGCCGCTGCCGCCAGCTGGCTTGTGGTGCGCAGACGCAGCGTGGAGCACTTTCCGCGAGTATTAGAGTTTCTGCAATGCCTGCGCGCTGCTGCCCCGGGCTTGGTTCGCTACCGGCACCACGAACGTCTGTGTATGGGCCTCAAGGCCAAGGTATTGGAGCCAGCAGGACTTGGAAGAGCGGGAGAGGGGAGGGGTGGGATGCGGGAATCTGACAACAACAACGTTTTGAGGGGGGATCCAGTTGGAAAAGGGCAGCTTACCCCGAAGTAGAGATTTTGAGCTCAGTACGGTTCACAGGTCGTGGTGGAGCTGATCCTGCAGAATCGGCCTTGGGCCCAGGTTCTCAATGCCCTGCATCACCATTTCCCTGAATCCGGACTTGTAGTGCGGGATCCCAAAGCCGTGAGTAATCCCGGGAAGAAATACTAATCTCAGTTAACAGTTGTAACAGAATTACTCATCCCAGCCACTGTATTCTGGTCCCCTAACTCCCTTTAACTCCTTACCCTCAACAGACAAAGCAGGATCTGAGGAAGATTTCAGAGGCACGGGAAACCTTTTGCCAGCAGGTGAAGCAGCTAGCAGAGGGCCCTGTAGATTTGACTTCAAAGCTGCAGGTGAGACTGGCTCGTTTGTTAGTTGCCATGTGGCTATTTTGTCTAGTCCTTTCCTGACCTGCTTCTTCCCCACCTGCAGGATCTTGCACAAGAATATGGGGAATCCTTTCTTGCTGCTATGGAAAAGCTGTTTTTTGAATACTTGTGTCAGCTGGAAAAAGCACTTCCTGCACTGCAAGCACAGCAGGTTTTATTGGGGCAAAACACAGAAGGGCAGAGTGTGGGGTAGTTATATCAAAAACAGTGGTTTTCATGCCTCTCTCCCTGCCCACAGCTTCAGGATGTGCTCAGTTGGATGCAGCCTGGAGTTTCTATCACTTCTTCTTGTGCCTTGAACCATTATGCGGTGGACATGAGGTGGCCACTACCAGGTACCAGGACCATTTGGGCATACTAGGAATTTGGGAGTAGGGTGTTTAGCCTTTTGAGACAACCCATTGGAAGGGTTACATGGATCTGAGGCACAGGAAACCAGGCAGAGTTCATCTATCATCTGTTCTCTTTATAAGGAGGTTCCTTTTCTTTTCAGAGTGCTCGCTTACTGATTCAGTGGACATGACAGAGCCCATGGAGCAGAGTCCTCAGCAACCAAGATTAGCACTCCACAATCCTCTGCCAAAAGCCAAGCCTGATCCATACCTTCCTCAGGGAGCAGCCTTAAGGAAGCACCCAGAACTTTTAGCTGGCCACCACTTCAATCTAGCCCCTCTAGGTCGGAGAAGAATCCAGTCCCGATGGGCATCCACTAAGGGAGGCCATAAGGAGCGCCCCACAGTCATGCTGTACCCCTTTAGGAATCTGGGCTCACCAACCCAGGTCATATCTAAACCTGAGGAGAGAGAAGAACAAGGGACGCACATGGCAGATCCAGCAAGTGCTGTGGGCAAGAGAACAGGTTCCACTGCCAAGGGCCCGTCCCAGACAATAGGTGAAAGAGCACTGGAGAGCCCAGTTGACCTGTTTGCCTCAGAGCAAAAGGAGTGAGTGGTACAGAGTTGCTTCTCCCTACCAACAGCACATCCTCGCCTGCTTTCCCTTCACCCTATCTTCTTTGCTTGCTCCCACTTCAGGAATTGCATGGATGATCCCATGAACCCCTTAAGACTGTCATTATCGCCCCCTAGGACGATGACACCAGGTAGGTTTCCTGAGTTGGGTCTAGGTCGGACGCCTCATCTTTTGGATTCTTGAGGGCCCATGTTCATCTAGAAGAGTAGTTTGACTTGTTTCTTTTTTGCAGTGTGTCCTCCATCTCTGTGCAGCTCTGTCATTACCATAGGGGACTTGGTTTTGGACTCTGACGAGGAAGAAAATGGCCAGGGGGAAGGAAAGGTGAGTAGGAAGGACTAGGAAGTTGGGAAAAGGGATGGGCAGAACAAAACTGAGAGACCCACATGTTCCAGAACATGGAGGGCTCAGGGAATGGTTCCGGGTGGTGATAGGATCTCCCTGCTCCCTTCTCTGCAGGAGTCTCTGGAAAACTATCAGAAGACAAAGTTTGACACCCTGATCCCCACCTTCTGTGAATACCTCCCCCTTCTGGCCCCAGTGCAGCCCATCCTATGACCATATAGACAGCTCGAGACACTGGTGATAGGACTGGAGTACCCTCTGCTTGTCTCCTTCCTCCTCAGCTCTACACAGTTTATTGGGAATACAGTGAAAGCCCAGTGGGTGGCCTGACTACACATTGCTCAAATTACTTTGTAATGTTTAGTGATTACTTTGGATTTATTGAAACACTGTTTTGGGTATGAGGAGGGGAATGAAGGCTGCTTTAAGGTCAGAGTGTGGCATTCCTTAAAAACAGAACTGGCTTCTCTATGGCTAAAAGCATAGAAAGGAAATTTCCTTTGGCTATTCTGAAAATATCTGTGTGTGTGTCTTCATGCCAGAATACACTTTGTACATTCTCATGCTGCTATGTTACCTGCTGGGGGTCAGGACACTAGAATGAAGACATTTCATGGGGAAAGTACTCATTGTCCTTGCTTCTGCTGGAGCCAACTGGTGGGGTGCTGCTTGCAGCACCCAGATGCCGGGCCTTGTTCAAAAACTTCAGAATCTCTTTACCTCATTGGATTGCTCTTTATTACAGTATTTGAATGTATAAACACTTTCTCTGAGCTTTTTACTCATAATGAAAGTGATTAACAAAATATGATTCTTAAAGCCTACCTCTTCCAGACTAAGGCCATATAAAACACTTATATGTGAACCAGCATCTTTACCGCTTATCTTCAGGATGCTGGGTCCTCAGATTTTGAATTGATTATCTTACTTTCCTCAGCCTTTCTTCTTTATTTCCTCCCCATTGAGTGCCCTAGGCACTTGTGCAGACAGAAAAGTACAAGATTACTGCAGGAGCCCTCAGGAGTAAGGTACCAGGAAATAATGAGTAATAAGGAGCTGGCACAAGTGAGAAGCCCACTTGGGACGCCCTGTGGTGGGTGCTGATGCCTTGGGAAGGCAGAGCTGCCAGGGTCTAGCTCGCCTCACTGAAGATGGGATTCACCTGCTGGGTGACACGGATGAAGGTAGTTCTCCGGCTCAGCTCCTTCAGCTTAGCTGCCCCCACGTAGGTACATGTGGACCGGACGCCTCCGAGGATGTCCTGGATGGTATATTTCACGTCCCCTTTAAAGGGCACCTCCACTGTCTTTCCTTCAGAGGCCCTTAGAGTAGGAAAAACTCCTTCTGAATTCCTTAAGCCCATTCCTTAAGACTCTTCCCCAGTCTCTAGCATTCTGACCCGGTTTACCACTTTTCTCCCAAGAACTGTACCATCCATCTCCCAGCAGCCACCCACTGCTGCTGGCCTCCATGTATACCTGTAGTCAGCTACGCCCCCAGGATACTTCTTCATGGCCACTTCAGAAGTCATTCCATAGAAGAGTTTGTACTTCTTGCCATTTCTCTCGATGAACTCACCACCTGACTCACTGTGCCCAGCCAGCATGCCACCCAGCATCACAAAGTCAGCCCCTGCCCCTGCCAGCATCAAGAAGGGAAAGAGATGAATCTGTCTAGGTACCCACATGTCCACCCTCAGAAGCAACTCCTACCAAATTCTCAGTCCTGAAAATGAATCCACCATTTCCCTGGTTTTGTTTCCCTGGCTGGTCCCTCATCCCCACAGGCCTGTTCTGCCCTGTCCTCTACTCAGTGAGCCGGATTTCCTCATGAATTTAAAAAGAGAAATCTGGAGATGCTCTGCCTGGCTTGTGCTCTCTCCTTGCTACACTTGCCATCTTCTAGTCATTTCCTTTTACTGTGCCCAGATGAGCATGACTAACTACCAGTGTCTCAAGAGAAAAGTTTTCCAAGATTATTGTGAGCAGGGATCCTCTGGGAAGCTGTGGAATTGCAAGTTTACAGCCCTACTCCCCAAAGCCAAATCTGTACATCTGGGGTGGGGCTCAGGCATTGTCCAGCAATCCAAAGGATGGTGAGATGGTCCTGGAGCATACCTGCAGCCTGCTGGCTTGACCAGGTGACATCATAGGCTTCAGGGTGACCAGTTAATATTACAGAATATGAGTGGTTTCCTTAGCCTTTCTAGCCTGATCCTAAACCCTCAGAGGTGGTCCATCCTTTTCTACAGGATCCTCCCATTGTGCCCTCTCAACATCCTTACCAAAAGCCTTAGCCACATCCCCGGGACAGCTGCAGCCTCCATCCTGCAAAATAAGGACCTCTATGAAAAGAGCATGGATTCCATCAGCCCACTTCAGAACTAAGAGGAACCTTGGAGTCCTTATTCACCTCTGCCACAGCCTCCATACCCAGCAGAAAACCAGATGTTTTGGAAACTGCATACTCTGCCCTGCCCTTGGGACTTACTGAAATGATGTGGCCTTTAAGGCCATGAGCAGCGTCTGCACATTCCATCACTGCGCTGAGCTGTGGGTACCCCACTCCGGTTTTCGTCCTGGTGGTACACATAGAGCCTGAGAAGAACACAAGAAAGAGTAAAGTACTCCACCGGTGTTTGCTGATGAAAGGGTAGCCAGTGGCCCCCCAAGAACTAGATTACCTTGTCCAATACCCACTTTGATGATGTCAGCCCCAGAGAGGATCAGCTCTTCCACCATCTCTCCTGTTACCACATTCCCTGCCTGAGACAGAGCAATCAAAACAGCATTCTTAGGTTTGGAAATAAGAGAAGCAGCGGCTTGGTATGTCTGAGACATGACTTTGCACTAGTAGTATAAAGAAGGGTACCTGGGTTCCCTCTGCTGGCCCCTCTGCAGACTTCTAGAACAACCATTTGAAAGAGTGCTGCCTCCCACACTGAGGTAGAGAGTAAATGGCCAGTGTCACTGTTGCACTGAGGTAAAGCTGGGATCCAACTGGACCAAAGTCAGATCTGGTTTACAGTAGATTTATCTCCCTCTCCCTGCCAGGAGACCCAAACATATCCTGTCCTTAAGCTGTCATGACTTCAGGGAAAGGGGGAAGACTTGATATTGAGACTAAATACTCATCTGCACAACACTTTGTTTTTACTGGACAATACAGAGACGCCCTAATGCTGTGAAGAAAGTGAAGCTTTGTTATCACTCCCCCAAGTTTATCAAAACAATAAAGCATCATTTCATGTGACCCTCTGTATGACTGTAGTACATGTCCCTATCAGTGGGCAGGTATATATGTACCACAGGTGTGTATGGTGCAAAATATCCCATCATAGTGGGATAAATATCCCATTGCGGTGCAGGGACATCACCTGCATCAAAAATTTTAGCATGGAACCATGGATTTTCACTCAGCAACATGATTAAATAAGTCATAATGCAGCAGGGGAGACATACAAAAAGGCATGGAAGGAGAGGGAGAGGAGTACATCAACCACAGGGTAACAGAAACATACCATGATGGTGTGGCTGGGGAAGCACTTCCGCACATCCTTGACAAACTCAACAAAGTGTTCAGAGTAGCCATTTGCCACATCCAGGCAGATATATTTCACCTGGGGAATAGCCTCCAAGATCTCTTTCAGTTGCTCAAAGTCAGAAGAGCTTGTGCCTGAGCTGACAGCCAGATTCTGTGGGAGCAACAAAGGCCTTAGCCTGTGGCATATGGAGGCAACGGCTGGTCCCCAGGGAGTAAAAAAAAAAAAAAAAAAACACACAAAAGAGGGGCCTCCCAGGTGGTGCAGGGATTAAAGTCTCAGCGCTATCAAGCTTTTGCCAGCCACTGTAGCCCAAGTTCAGTCCCAACCAGGGAGTAGACCCCCATGGCACTACAGACCTCTCCAGTCCCGCCTGCTGCTCCCCTCAGCAGTGTATTTCAGTAGATATGCCTGTTCTGCCCCACACTCTGTCTCTGGTGAATCCTTTCACCCTGCACCTCTGGCCTACACCCCAGTTCTTGTATGCATAATTAATATAAATCTTTAAAAAAAAAAAGATTATGGGCCTCCCTGGTGGCGCAGCGGTTGAGCGCTGGGTTGCGAAGCTGCCCACAGCCTCTGCAGCGCTGGTTTGATCCCCGGCTGCTCCCCGGCCACCTGAGGAGGGTCCCACATGGCGCACAGACCTCTCCTGCTGCCCGCTGCTCCCCTCAGCAGTGTACTTCAGTCCTTCTGCCTGCTCTGCTCCCCGCTCTGGCTTTGGTGAATTCTCTCACCCTCCCGTGCTTCTGACTGTACCCAGTGCTTGTATAAATAAATAAATAAATAAATCTTAAAAAAAAAAAAAAAATAAGATTACTGGAGGGCCTCCCCAGTGGCGCAGCAGTTGAGCACTGGGTTGCGAAGCTGCTCGCAGGCTCTGCAGTGCCAGTTTGATCCCCGGCCGCCGGGTGAGGGTCCCACATGGCACGCAGACCTCTCCTGCCGCCCGCTGCTCCCCTCAGCCGAATACTTCGTCAGTCTGCTATTCTGCTCTCCGCTCTGGCTCTGGTGAATTCTCTTACCCTCTCATGCTTCTGACTATACCCAGTGCTTGCATAAATAAATAAATAAATCTTAAAAAAAAAAAAAAAAGATTACTGGAAAACTGGGATGAAGAAAGAACCACGGTAGACCCAGTGTTACCTCTAGACAGTCAGGATTCTGGCTAGCAAACTCTTTCCACTGCTTGAGGTTGTAGTATTTATGGACAGCAGTGAAGAGGGAGAACTAAGGAGAAGAAAAAGAGTTGTCAAAAAGGAAAGAATTTTATACAAGTCACTTTTTCTAGACGCAGACCTTTATACCATTCTAAGGGAGAAAAGGACTGAAGTTTGCAAGAAGTCAGGATTAAGTTAGAATTTTTAAGTCAATCATTATTCTCCCTACAAAGAAATCCCAATAGGGCTTTTACCATAAACTGATTCTTGTCAAATACTCCCACCAAAGTACTAAGTCATCTGGACTGGATTTCACCTGCCAGCACATACAGTGCTTCTATCTTAAAGGATGACAAGGACAAGCTGCTGGTGCAGTGGGACAAGTGGTTGGTAAGAATCATGAGGAGGCTGAACAGAGCCCGTGTCTGCAGCAGACTCATCCCTCCTACTATGGTAACCTGGTACTGCACTCACCAATTTTTGATATCTTCTGGTCTCTTTAACAGTAATAATTCAGTGGGTCTAAATGCTCATAAAAGGTAAGGCCTTAAAGCTAACAGAATGAGTAAAGTACTATCATAATCTTTATCTCCACTACAATGAAGCAAAAATTTTCTTGCGATATGACCAAACTGCAAAGTTTTTCAACCAAGTTCAAATTCTTGTATACTTTAGCTCAGCAAATCGCAAGCAATACAGTAATATTTTGAGAAAGGCACCCAAAGGCTACTGTGAACATTGGCACTTTAAAGATGCAGGTATACAAACAAGAGGCAGCAGGTGACTGCGACAGCACAAATCTTGCAACTGTCAAGAAATAAAAGGATGTCACATACAAGCCAGCAGCAGCTTCTGCTATACTCAGAGATCACCATCATCAGTGCTACCAGCAGAAGCTTATATTGAATTCTGCTTTCTCAGTAACACTTTGCTCTTAACATGCTGAAAAAGAAAAATCACTCTAGTTGGTAAGCTGACTGTCAACATACTGGCATAGTGTGGTATGATGAACACATCCAATTACACAGCAAGCTAAAGATCTAGAAAAGATGCTTGCCTGCATCTAATCTTTCTATTATTACTGTGAGACTTGGCTCTATCTCTAAAATCTGATTTCTTCAGCACTCATCAACGGTACTGAAAAGACAGTCTCAACATAAAGCATCAAAACAAGGTCCATTAAGGCCTCCCCAGTGGCGCAGCGGTTGAGCGCTGGGTTGCGAAGCTGCCCGCGGCCTCTGCGGCGCCGGTTTGATCCCCGGCTGCTCCCTGGCCACCGGAGGCGGGTCCCACATGGTGTGTAGACCTCTCCTGCCGCCCGCTGCTCCCCTCAGCAGTGTACTTCGGTCCCTCTGCCTGCTCTGCTCCCCGCTGTGGCTCTGGTGAATTCTCACTCCCTCCCGCGCTTCTGACTGTACCCAGTGCATGTATAAACAAAAACAAACAAACAAACAAATAAATTAAAAACATGCCTCTATAAAAAAATAAAAAAAAAACAAGGTCCATTATTACAGCATGACTGTTAATGTTCAAGTCAGACTCACCATTCCCCAACCTTATGGACACAACACACAGACAGTGGTCAACAGCAGGATTCCTAAGCAGTTAATGAATGACAACAGCAAAACAGTACTAAAACTGCATGACTATCAATTTCAGAAAAATGACAACACATTCCACACAGACTTACAGCAATCAAAAATAGAGAAAGGGAGATGAAGTCCTTAAGACTAACAGTCACAAGTGGTAACAGAATCCATCAAGCAGCAGGGCTACACGGATTAACCAGAAGAGTGCATATGTTCTCGGGGTGCCTAGAGTAACTACCTCCATGTAGATAGTTCTGACTACAAGTACAGAAGCAGGTAATATTGCTGACAGGAGCACCATCTTCCATTTTGAAAGTGAACAATAACCTGTATATAAGAAAAAAAATTCCATTTTGGGCAGATCCCAAATACTCCCAGGACCTAGGGCTTAAAATAAATTAGCGGGAGATTAAAATAAAAAGAGGCATAAAAGAAAATTAAGCTGATTCTCTCTAGAATCTTCGAGTTAGGAATTTTTTAATGCTCTAACTGTATTTAGTTTCTGGACTAAAACAGTGAATGCTTAGTATCCTGAACTGTGCTATAGTGGAGAGTTGCATGTGATGTGGAGGAGGTGGGTGGTAGGAAGAGTTGGCAGGATGAATCTATTACTGGATAGGAGAAAAGGGAAAGTTCTCATATCAGAAAAATGAGGGCAAAACTTAAATCTCAGTAACTCAGATGTTTCTTTGAACATCGGATAAAAGGGCCTTAGTCCTGGGAGTGAGGGGGTAAGAATTAGAGCACCCTTACTTTTAACTGCCAGAAAGCTTATGTGGAAAAAGGATGGGGGTGTAGATACCTCTGCAAACAGCTTACAAAACTGGGCATAACTGAGGAAGGAGTTTTAGGGAAGTCCTACCTTAGAGAGAACCTTGGCCATCTCAAAGGTGCCTACAGTATCCATATTGGCAGCAATAATGGGGATCCCATTGTACATCTGCTTGGAGTTGCGAAATGAAAAGGATCTTGTGAGATCCACCTGCAGACACGAACAGGAAACTGAAACATTTCATTAAAAAAAAAAAAAATACTGTCAAGTCCTATAACAAACATACTGGCATAATGTGGCATGATGAACACATCCAATTACACAGCAAGCTAAAGATCTAGAAAAGATGTTTGCCTGCATCTAATCTTTCTATTATTACTGTGAGACTTGTACTCCTCTTGAAGGAATACAAGGGTCAGTGTATTTTTCAGTCCTGGCCCAGAAGGAGCTTGAATGAAGGAGCAACCAGGGAAGAAGGCTCACCTCACTTCGTGACTTAAGAGTGCTGCGTTTGGGGCGCAACAGGACATCCTTGAAGTCCAGTTTGATGCCGCTGTCAATGTGAGGCATGTTGTGGGCCTATGGGTCTCGAGGAATCTGAAGGCAGGAAGGTGGGAAAGTTTAGGAGCGTAAGTTGAACCATTCTCCCTCTAGGCCTAATGCTCAGTTGGGGCTAGTGGCGGAGTTCATCCCTCTCCTCGCTTAAACTTGGAAAATCGGGGCATAGGTTAAGACGTTGGTCCCTCAAGACTGTCACCTCTGACCCATCCCATGATTGCGATTACTCTCGTTGTCTCCATCCCAGGTACTATTTATTGGAGCAAAAAACTGGGATGGAGTCATGAGTGGTCCTAAAAAGGTGCATTATTTATCCTGCTACTCTTCCTTTTCCCTGTCCCTGCAAAGAGCAGTTGGAATAAGAGGTTGATTTGGGAGGGCTCGAAGTAATGGGGGGAGGGGTGGGGGTAATCCCACAACCAGCTTCCGGAATAAGGGTACTCACTTCCTGTCGCCTTGGCCCAGGCGGCAGTTGACCGCAGCGCCCCTTAGCAACTTTCCTCGCGCGACCCCGCAAAGGCTTCTGGGTCACAGAAATAAGCTCGGCTAATTGCCGGCGAGTCCGATTAGTCCAGCAATGGCAGCTTCCGGGGGGGCCTTGTGGGTAACCAAGTTCACACACTGAGGTTGCCGTTAGAGCTGAGGCACTGGGGACTACAACTCCCAGGGTGGAACGCGCGGGACGGCCCTTTGGCCTAAGAGTTCGCTCAGCCCCTTTCCACGAGCCCGGGCTCGCCAGGGACTCTGAGAATCGCGGGAGGGTCACCTCTGCCGTAACTAAGCTGACCGCCTTCTTTTCATTCACGACGCCATTGAAGCGAAACGTGGAGCACTCCTGGGCCTTTCGGGAACGCGGTGGGAAGAAGGCCGGGCTAGGGTGGGTGGGGCCAGATCATGACCCGGAAGCAGAACTGACTCCTGCAGGCAGAGTGCTGGGAAGCGGCGGCGGCGACCGCAGCGGTAGAAGCAGGAATTTATCTGTGTGCAGCCCCAAACTGGGAAGAAGATGCTTATTAAAGTGAAGGTGGGAGCACCTCCAGCCTTGGCAAGGCGCAGTGGTACTGGGCTGACCGCCGTGCCTTTGGGAGGAGCAGGGAAGGCGAACCACGCCTTTCCAGAGCCTGGAGGGCGCTGACAACCTCAAGGCGCTGCGCGAGGGGTGATGGGAAATTAGGGGGCCCCTAAGGGGCTTTGAGAGCTGGGGACTGGCTAGCCGACGACCCCGGGGTCTCTGCTATTCCCGCTTTCCTGCCAGGGCTGCCCCAGAAGGAGGCCACCTTTGTCCGGTGTGTCTGTACTCGAAACCCTGCGGTCCTAGAGAAGGTCTAGCAGCAGCTTGAATCCCCTCTCTCGGATTTTTGGAATTAGCCCTGATCTCCTTTCTTCATGTTCGGGATTCTGCTGTTTCCACCCCCCCCCCAACATAGGATGCTTCCGAGCATTCCCCAAAACGTTGGCGGGGGGATGCAGGGGCTTCGCAGGGCCTAGACTAAGCTTTTGTTGGTTGTCGCCAAGCTGTATCTCAGCCCACCTTCAGGAATCAAAGCTGGGAATGTTACCGGGCAGCACCCGCCTTTCTGAGCCGGGCATCCTGGACCAGCCTCACTTCTTGACTGAGGCAGGAAGTTCCTAGGGCCCTAGTTCTTGTTACTAGCAGTGTTTTCTTTAACTCCATATCTCAACTCCCATGGTTCTTTTTTCACCAGTTCCTAGCCCTCATTAGTCCTGTCTGCTGTTACTTCTTTTGTACCTTCAGACAGAGACAAAACTAAGAATTCATGCAGAGTAATGTTAGTTTGGCCTTTTTACTGCCAAGTAAGTTATCGTTAGTGTATCCTTAGTGTATTTACCATACATAATAACCATTCTAAACCTTCTCTTCAGTCCTTTCTCTTAAGGTTGAGACCAAACAGCATGTTTAAAATCATTTTCAAACTTTGATTAGTGACCTATAAAAGAGTCACTGATTGTGAAATCAAAGAATGAGTCAGTGGGTCACAGGCAACCCACAATTAAAAAAAAAGAATAGAATTATTGGTATATTCCTGGGTAAGAGTATTTTTTGTGACATGTTTATCCATCTTGCATGTGTATTATACATGTATGTGTTAATAGTTAATGTATTTCTTAATATGTATATCTTAATAAGGGTCACTGTCAAAATATAAAAAACACTAGCAAGATAAATGCTTTTGTTTTTTCAATGCCTATGGCTTGTAATATCCTCTTAGTACACTCTTCATCCAAAGAGAAGATTACTATACTTGTGTTCAAGTATAGTAAACGTTCAAATTCCAACCCACACTCAAAAACTTATGTCCCGTACAGAAAGCTTACTATGTCAGATATTTTCAGTTCTATTCTGTTTATTGCATAACCCTCTAATGGGTTAAGATCTGCATTAAAAAGAATACTGTAATCTAGATGGGCTTCTAACCTTTAAAGTGCTTAATCATTTGGGGATCTTGTTCAAATGTTGCTTCTAATTAACTGCGTCTGGGATGAGACCCTAGACGCTGCATTTTTAACATGCTCCCAGATGGCTTGACAATTGATGCAGAGTAATGTTAGTTTGGCCTTTTTTAACTAAGTTATGCTTGTCTGGGGACTACAGTTTGAGTAATGAAGCGCTAGATTTGGGTTCTTTATTTGAATCCATCTTTATTTAGTACTTCTCTCAAATTCTCTTTTCTCAAACCACTTTCCTTTCTGTTTCTCTATCCTCCATCTCTTTTTTTAATGCATGTCTTTATTATATGTTAAATACATTTAAAAGCAATTAGTTGTTAATTACTATGGAAATGATAATGTTTTATTAGGATTCCTTTGCAAATTTTTCTTCAGCTGTCATCTCCATGTAGCTAGCTTAATTCTTCTGTATCTCTTTCTGCAATCCTTAACAAGTAAATCCCTTTTGAGTTAAATATTCTCTGGATAGCTCATTTCCATTGCTCAAAAATTAAATACATCATCTTCTGTCTTATGTCATTTTCCCAGTACTCATCGCATACATTGTGCCCATCATTCTGCCAAGTGTCTGGAACCCAGTTTGTTTGAGTCATTTTCCTTATAGAACTTAATTTTTCCCTTGACAATCTTTGTGCTTCATTTTCTTTCCATTCTCATTACCCTTATTTAGATCTGGGGTCTCATGAACTTAATTTTTTATTTCTCTGTGATACCTTTAACCAAGTTTTTCTACTGCTATACTCCCTCCAAAATTTAGAGTCTAAACCAAGACATGATATACAGAATCATAGTGTACAGCTTTTCTTTAAACTTTCATCATATTACTCCCTAGCCCCAGATCCTGCACTGATAACCTTGGCAGATTACTTTGGGCAACTTTCTGAGCCCCAACTTTCAATTTTTTTTTTTTAACATAGAATAAGGCAAAAGTTCTTTTTTTTTTTTTTTTAATTTAATTTAATTTTTTTTTTGTAGGAAAGTAATTTATTTATTTTTTTTTATAAATTTTATTGTTATATTCCCCATACAATTGCAGCCCCCCCATTCTGACCCCAATCCCTCCCCTCCCGCCCCCGCCCCCCTAAAAGTGTCTCTGGTTCATAGTTTTTTGTTGATTTTGATTTTCACTTTCTTATAGTTATTCATTTTCCTGGTCCCTTATTTAAGTTTTCTAGATTCCTGCTATGAGTGAGACCATCCGGTATTTTTCTTTTTCTTTTTGGCTTATTTCGCTGAGCATGATCCCTTCCAGCGCCATCCATGTTGCTGCAAATTGCATGTGTTTATCTTTTTTGAATGCTGAATAATATTCCATGGTATATATGTACCACATCTTCTTGATCCAGTCATCTATTTTTGGGCATTTGGGTTGTTTCCAAAGCTTAGCTATTGTAAACAGTGCTGCTATATACATAGGGGTGCAGGTGTTCTTTGGAATTGATGTTTCTGTGTCCTTTGGGTAAATACCTAGGAGTGGAATTGCTGGATCATATGGAAGCTCTATGTTTAGTAGGTCCAGAAATCTCCACACAGCTCTCCACAGTGGTTGGACCAGTTTGCACTCCCACCAACAGTGCAGAAGAGTTCCTTTTTCTCCACACCCTCGCCAGCATTTGTTGTTGCTAGTTTTTTTAATATGTGCCATTCTCACTGGTGTAAGATGGTATCTCATGGTAGTTTTGATTTGCATTTCCCTGATGGCAAGTGATGTTGAACATTTTTTCATATGCCTGTTGGCCATTTGCATTTCCTCTTCAGAGAAGTTTCTTTTTAGCTCTTCTAAGGCAAAAGTTCTTAATGTTCAATTCACCTGTGGAACCACAAGATGTAGAACATTTTTACCCCTGCACTCTAAAAGATCCATAGGTTAATTGTGCTTGTTTTATAATTTTATATAAATGGGATTATATGACATACAGTTTTTGTGTCTGGCTTTTTTCACTCAGTATTATGTCTCTTGTCCTTACCAAGTAGTATTCCATTGGATGACTGTATCACAATTTATTCATCCATTCTTCTATTGATGGGCGTTTGGATTGTTTCCAGTTTCTGGCTATTATGAATAAGGCTCCTATAACACTGTTATACAAGTCTTTTTGTGGACATGTTTTCATTTCCTTTGGGTAAATACACAGGAATGGAATTACTGAATCATGTGGTAGATATTTGTTACTTTAAAGCAAACTGTCAAGTAGTTATCTAAGGAGTTGTACCATTTTACATACCCCCATGCTATGAATGAATGTTCTAGCTGCTCTGTACCCTTGCTTAGTCATGTTAGTATATTATTAGTTAGTATACATATTAATATTTTTATTTTAGCTATTATAGTGGGTGAGAAACGTCCTCTCATTCAGGTTTAAAGTAATCATTGTTGTTTTTCACACACATCAGCACTTTGTCATTGTACCTTGTGTTTGGACAATACTATTCAGGATGACACTTCCTTATATGTTGGTTTGTTCTGTTAATTGTATGTCTCATTGTTTCTTGGTTGTAAATCTTCACCTTAAGAAGCTTCTTGGCAAAGGCTGGATCACTTCATTTCTTTCATGTTCTTCGGGTGCCTAAAGCAGTATCTTGGACTTAGGTGTTCATCATAGTGTTGTTAAATAGCAGATCAGGTCACGATGACCAGATCTTAAGGAAGAAACCAATGTGACAAGATATATTAAGAGTATCTTTTACAATTGTTCAATTACTTTAAAAAGTAATTTTTATTGTGACAATTTCAAACAGACAATCCTTTACCCAACTTCAAAAATTATCATCACCTCATGACTAATCTTATTTGTATTTATCAACTTTCGTCAATTGAGGTTCTATGAAACAGATTCATAAAAGAACTTTTTGGGCCTCCCCTGGTGAGCGCTGGGCTGCGAAGCTGCCCGCAGCCTCTGCAGTGCCGGTTCGATCCCCGGCTGCCAGCGAGGGTCCCACCTGGTGTGCAGACTCTCCTGCCACCCCGCTGCTCCCCTCAGCAGTGTACTTCGGTCCTTCTGCCAGTTCTGTTCCCTGCTCTGGCTCTGGTGAATTCTCTTACCCTGCCGCACTTCTGACTGTACCCAGTGCTTGTATAAATAAATAAATAAATAAATATTAAAAAAAAAAAAGATTCCTTTAAAAAAAAAAAGAACTTTTTTTAACATAACCATGATTATCATGCATAAAAAATGAACAGATTCCTTACTATCATCAGATTTACTCTATTGTCTCATTTTCTGTATTTCATTCAAATCTGGATCCCACTAAGATCCACACACTGCAATTGGTTGCTATGTGTTTTAAGCCTTTTTAAATCAGCATTTCCTCCTGTTCCCTGTTTTTGTTGAATAAAGAAGGTTATTTGTCCCATATAGTTTGCTACAGTTGGATTTTGATGATTACATCCCTATGTTGTCTTTTAATATATTCCTCTTTCCTCTATATTTCTTGTCAATTGGCAGTAAGATCTAGAGACTTGATTTTTTTTTTATAGAGGTATGTTTTATTTGTTTGTTTATTTATTTATTTATACAAGCACTGGGCACAGTCAGAAGCACGGGAGGGTGAGAGAATTCACCAGAGCCAGAGCGGGGAGCAGAGAAGGCAGAAGGACCGAAGTACACTGCTGAGGGGAGCAGCGGGCGGCAGGAGAGGTCTACGCGCCATGCGGGACCCTCCTCCGGTGGTCGGGGAGCAGCCGGGGATCGAACCGGCGCTGCAGAGGCCGCGGACAGCCTCATAGTGCTGCGCTCAACCGCCTGCACCACCAGGGGAGGCCCTTGATTAATGTTTTATGCATTTTCATGTGAGAATCATTCATGATGGTGGTGATGTGGTATGCACTTATATCAGATTGTTTTACCTTATATGATGTTAGTTTCCTAGAATATTAAATTGGAAGTTACAAAATGTGGGTATTCTAAATTCATTGTTATCTAATATATTAATAGTGCTTGAGCAGTGTCCATTATGGAAGCCATTAGCCACATGGGCTGATGAGCAGTTTAAATACAGATCAGGTATTTCAGATGAAAATTTATCATCTGAATTGAGATGTGCTCTAATTTTGACATACACGGGATTTTGAAGATTTAGACAAAATAAATAAAATACATTAGCAGTTTTTATATTGGTTGCATGTTGAAGTATTTTGAATATATTAGGTTTAAGAATACTAACATTTCGGGCCTCCCCTGGTGGCACAAGCAGTTGAGTGCCATGCTGTGAAGCTGTCCGCAGCCTCTGCAGTGCGGGTTTAATCCTGGCCTGCTGGCGACGGTCCCACATGGTACAACAGACCTCTCCTGTCGCCCCACTGCTCCCCTCAGCAGTGTATTTCATCAGTCTGCCTGTTCTGTTCCCTGCTCTGTCTCTGGTGAATCATGTCACCCTCGTGCGCATCTGGCCTGTACCGCGGTTCTTGTATAAATAAATAAATAAATCTTTAAAAAAAAAAAAAAAAAAAAAAGAGGGCCTCCCCGGTGGCGCAGCGGTTGAGCGCTGGGTTGCGAAGCTGCCCGCAGCCTCTGCGACGCCGGTTCGATCCCCAGCTGCTCCCCGGCCACTGGAGGAGGGTCCCACATGGCGCGCAGACCTCTCCTGCCGCCCGCTGCTCCCCTCAGCAGTGTACTTCGGTCCTTCTGCCTGCTCTGCTCCCCGCTCTGGCTCTGGTGAATTCTCTCACCCTCCCGCGCTTCTGACTACCCAGTGCATGTATAAACAAAACAAACAAACAAATAAATAAATAAAGCATGCCTCTATAAAATAAATAAATAAATAAATAAAAAGAATAAAATTTCACTGTTAAAAAATGTGGCTAAGGGGGAAAAGGGTGGGTGAAAAATGTGGCTACTAGTTTATTTTATTTTATTTTTTTATAGAGGCATGTTTTATTTGTTTGTTTGTTTGTTTGTGTTTATACATGCACTGGGTACAGTCAGAAGCGCGGGAGGGTGAGAGAATTCACCAGAGCCAGAGCGGGGAGCAGAGCAGGCAGAAGGACCGAAGTACACTGCTGAGGGGAGCAGCGGGCGGCAGGGGAGGTCTGCGCGCCATGTGGGACCTTCCTCCGGTGGTGGATGGGGAGCAGCCGGGGATTGAACCGGCGCCGCAGAGGCCGCCGGCAGCTTCGCAACCCAGCGCTCAACCACTGCGCCACTGGGGAGGCCCTATAATTTGTGTGTGTGGTTTGTGTTGCATTTCTGTTTTTACTGGACAGTACTGTTTTACAGAATTGTTTCCTTACACTCCCAGCAAGGATATTGTTTTAAGAACATTTTTCCCCTTACAGTATATTCATGGTACTGAAAAAGGGAAAATACAGACAAACACATATTATAGATATTTAAATATAATTTATAATTAAAGTCACCTATAATCTTACAACTCAAGATAAAAACACTGATACTTATATCCACCCAAACTGAAAGCACATAGGGCCTCCCCGGTGGCGCAGCGGTTGAGCGCTGGGTTGCGAAGCTGCCCGCGGCCTCTGCGGCGCCGGTTCGATCCCCAGCTGCTCCCCGGCCACTGGAGGAGGGTCCCACATGGCGCACAGACCTCTCCTGCCGCCCGCTGCTCCCCTCAGCAGTGTACTTCGGTCCTTCTGCCTGCTCTGCTCCCCGCTCTGGCTCTGGTGAATTCTCTCACCCTCCCACGCTTCTGACTGTACCCAGTGCATGTATAAACAAAATGAACAAACAAATAAATAAAATAAAATAAAACATGCCTCTATATAAAAAAAAAAAAACAAATTGAAAGCACATAAATGCACGTAGAACTTTTTTTCCCACAAGATTGGAATTGTTATTCTAAACATTATTTACAAACTGTAATTTTCCCTCCATGTTTGTGCCGTAATTTAGTTAATCCTCAACTATTGGATGTTTAGATAGTATTTCTAATTTTTCAGTGCTAAAAGGCAGTGATAACCTTGTCATAGGTATATTTTGGGACATAGTCGTGATTTCGCCTGAGGTGGTGTTGCTGGGACACCATATCACCAGGTTGCTGACTGAATACATTGATGGGCTTCTACTGTCAATCTCAGAAACAAAAGAACAGTCACAGAGTTTTAGATCTTACAGTCCAGTAATTTTTTTTATTATTATTTTTTTTAGTGTCTTTAGGTGCAATCCTCTTACTCTTAGAGCAGTTTCAGGTCTTAGAGTCTTTTTTAGACTCTAAAATTTTTTATTAAATCAGAATGAACATTTGTTTATAATATTTATGTGAGAAAGGAAATATATGTCCATTTAAACCCTCCCCTCAGTCCTATGCTCCTTCTCAAAGATAATCGCTATTATAAGAGATATTTGTATACTTTTAATTTTTGTTCGTGTACATATATACGTACATATAGGATATGATAAATACATTTATATTTTTTCATGTTGGCATATAAACTGTTGCTTAAAATATATATAATTCTCTGCCATAGTTCAATAGTTTTCTTTTTAATATACATTAGGCAGTTTTTAATGTTTTGCTTTTACAAATGATGCTGCAGTTAACCTGATATGTTTCTGTTGGATACACGTTCTTTCAAGAGTTTTTGCATTTAAAATTTTTCTGACGAGTCTTTGTGTTTAAAGTATTAAAGTCAATTAAGTGAAATAATTTGTGAGCAGTGCCGAATTGAAGACTTTTCATTTTGTCAGGAAAGGGCCTTAAAAAATTACCCTGAAAATCACTGTCATTTCACTAAAGGACATTCTAACACCTGAATATATATATATTTGATTTCATGCAAATCTCTCTGTCATCGTTTTTCTCTTCTTACCATAGGGTCTTGAAAATTTTCACACAGAGGTAGAAACTTGAGTTGAAACTGTTTATTTATACTTTTGCATTAAAAAGGTAAATCCAAAGGAGTGACTCTTGCATTTTTGGGACACAGAATCATTCCTGAGATTGAGAAGTAGTTTCTAAGTGCTTTCTTCATGCTGGTCTGTGTGAATGTAAATGGAAACCACGTGCTGTTTTGTGAACCTCCCATAGGAGAATACATTGGATCCCAATACTAGATCCACCAGAATCAGGCAGTACTGAGTACAAAGCTAAAAGCTCAGACACAGGCCAGAGCATCTGCGTTTAGATCCACATTCTTCTTTTCACTTCTAAGGCAGGCCTATTTTCCTCTTCTATAAAAATGGTGATAGTAATAGTACATATCTCATATATACTTATAAAGGTTAAATATATTTATGTATGTAGGACACTCCGCATAGGGGCCTCCCTCATGACTCAGGGGTTAAAGTCTCAGCGCTATCAAGCTGTCACCAGCCACTGCAGCATGATTTTGATCCCCAGCCAGGGAGCTAACCTCATGGCACAGCAGACCTCTCCTTCTCGCCCGCTGCTTCCCTCAGCAGTGTATTTCAGTTCAGTGAAAGATGTAGTAGTGATTCTGTTCTGCTCCCCTGCCTGTTCTGCTCCCCACTCTGTCTCTGGTGAATCCTCTCATCCCCCACCCCTCTGACCTATTCCCTAATCCTTCTATGCATAAATAAAAATAAATCTTTAAAAAAAAAAGACACCCAGCAGAATTTCTGACTTGCAAAGTGTTCAGTAAATGCCAACTGTGATTATTACTTGATTGTTGGCCTATTTATCCCCTCCACAATATTTACTGTGTGTTTTGTGCTTAGATTAAGAAGCTGAATAGTCTTCTTTAGGAAGTTGGAGTGCAAGTTGTAGAGTTTACTATTTAAATAACAACCGTAATAGGTATTAAAGTGCTTTGGGGACAAGTTATTGATCTTATATTAAAGAGTTCTTAGAGGTTTAAGAAAGAGTGGGGAGGATATGGCAACAAGGAAACAGAAGTAAAAAAAAGTCCTTAAATTAGACAGTATATGGTATGTATGTGGTCTGGGTTATAGTAGACTGGTGCTGGTAGAGATCAAAGAGCAAGGGCAGATAGGACTGAATGGTCATAATCTCTGTAAGTATCGGGTCAGTCTATTGTGTTCAGATATCACAATATCCAAACACAGCCCTTAACCTATGAAAGAAACCAGGAAGACCAGAGCTGCGAGTTAAGATTTATGTAGAAGTTTAGAGAAATGGAAGAACAGAATATTGAATTCTAGTGCCAGTTAAAAAACTGGGCAGAAATGATCACTGGTGTCCTTGAGAACTCTTTGAATTGTCTGCATGTTAATTTTTAACACTGATAATATAAAACAAGGTTTTTCTAACTCAAAGGAATACTTTCCTTAGGATACTTCTCATTGCTGTCTTATCCAAAGGAATGGCAGTATTCTCAAGGGTACTAGTGGGGTGGGATGTGAGATGACCTGTAGGATTAAGAAGGTAAGGAGGTTCTCATAATATTGCCCTGCTAAAGTTGTCCGTTGTCTAAAAATGTTTGATGGATACAGTTATGATCAAAGACTTCTGACTCTTTCAAAGCAACTTTGCTGAGAATGTCTCCCAGAGACCAGGACAGGATGTTTTACCTATGAGACAAATTGTATATTGGGCCAGAAGAATTCATGAAACCTTTGTTTATTTCAGACGCTGACGGGAAAGGAGATTGAGATTGACATTGAACCCACAGACAAGGTAATATATATCCAACACCTCTTCATGCCTGTCTCCCTACCGTGTGCATTTGCTTGGATATGCTGATTTACTTAGTTCTTTTGTTCTCATACTATCTGCATAGCGTTTGTTCATTTACACTTCCATGGTCCTACCCCTGAGCACTTGTACCCTTAAAGGTGGAGCGAATCAAGGAGCGTGTGGAGGAGAAAGAAGGAATCCCCCCACAACAGCAGCGGCTCATCTACAGCGGTAAACAGATGTGAGTTTGGAATGGGAATGAGGGCATAGCAAGCTTATGGGAAGATCAGAAAGCAATTGCTGTAGGTGGAGCAAGCCTGCCTCCTTTTTCTTGGTGCCTTGAACTCCTTGGCATTTTGGTGAAGCTCGTGGACCCCTTCTCACAATAAGATTTTTGCAGACATAAAACACAGTTACAAAAGAAACTAATATACCTATCAAAATACTAAAACAAATTTGTGATATAGTAATATATATGCTTCTTTATTAATACATTAAGATCTAATTACCATACTTTTGAAATATTTTGAAGATAGCTGCATGTAGTTGTGACATGATTGAATATATCCAATTTCTATTGTTAATAGTTACCCACATAGCTGATACCAGTGTGGGTTTTTCCTGTGTTTAAAATTGAAATAAATATGAAATTTCAGGAATTCATAAAGATAAAGGTGTAATTTTTTTCTCATCAAGACACCACCATCACCAAAACGCCAGGTGAAGAGTCCTGTTCTAGATGGTATTTCTAATCTTTTAAAATTTTTTTGGCCTCCTTTTCCTTTAGGAATGATGAGAAGACAGCAGCTGATTACAAGATCCTAGGTGGTTCAGTCCTCCACCTGGTATTGGCTCTGAGAGGAGGAGGTGGTCTTAGGCAATGATGGACCCTCCCTCCATTTTACCTCCTTTACCCTGTCGGTCAGAATGAGACATCATCTATCCTCTCACACCCTGGGACACCAGAGCCACTGACCCCTCTCCTGGATACCCAGTCTTGTGTGTCTACTGGTGGGAGACTGTGAGGACCCCAGGATGCATTGTTCCTGGCCCAAAAGGCCCTACCTGGCAATTGGGTTTTAGTTTGCAGTCCTGTGTGCTTCCCTCTCATGGCTATGTCCCGTTGTCAATAAAATATTTCTTGGCCTCCTGGAATTTTTCTTCTGTTGCACGTACGTGACTAAAATCAGAATAGACCCAAGCATACCCAGTTATACCAGGCTGAAAGAGCTGCGCGATGGAAGGGAATGTACTCTAGAGGAATTATCATGTTCTAGGAAAGCCTACCCTCAGTGGTGTGCTGGAGCCAGCTCTTACAGGTTCATCAGAGAGAGCTTATTGGTATGGCTTCCCAACCCCATATTAAGTGACTTCATGTTGGTAGCTTGAAATTGGTCATGGAAGAAATATTTACAGAAATTGGCGAAAAATGCAAATCAGTACCTCCCCTGAAAAGGTTATTATGCATCTACCAGCAGACTACTGATGTAGGTGTAGCAACCACAAAAGGGAATTCTCTCCCTTGTGATCCTGCTGGACATTTGGGCCTAGTTAGAGAAAGCCCACAAGGACTTTGCAGGCATTACATTCTTTATGGCTGGAATATTGCTAAGGCTTTATGTTCTACGCTATTGAGAGGCTGATAAGGAGTAAGGTGGAGTAAGAAATGACACAAACTATGAAGGATCACTAGGTCTCTATTGGTAAGAAAAAATGAAGTGAGTGCCAGAAGAAAAGAATTCCTTTCCCTGGCTTTTTGATTTTTGGGAGACTTGAGGACCTCTTTACTGCAGTCCTTTCCACACTCCACCACCAGGAGGAGGTCTTGCGCGGTCTCCAGGCGGATCAGCTCTGCCCGGCGTGGCGACGCTCTAGTCGTCTATTCTCTAAGGCATCGGGAAGCCGCCTCAGTCCTCTAGGAAGTCGCGTCTTCGGGTACGCAGTCTGAGGGTTGTCCGTCATGGCCCGGCTCCCGAAGCTCGCAGTGTTTGATCTGGGTGAGGGACTGGACTGGGGAGTTACCTGGGCGCCCTCCTATTTCAGACCTGCGTTGCAGCTCTCTCCAGGACCTTTGGCCTCCAAAATTGAACCCTCCCCTTCCTCTCGCAGATTACACGCTCTGGCCATTTTGGGTGGACACACACGTAGAACCCCCGTTCCACAAGAGCAGGTGAGGTAGGGCTGGGGAGGATGGTGCAGGCAAGGACCCGACCGGAACTGAGCGCGCTCTCGCCCTCTCCAGTGATGAAATTGTACGAGACAGGCGAGGCCAAACCATCCGACTGTACCCAGAAGTGCCTGAAATCCTGGAACGATTGCGGGACCTTGGGGTGCTGGTTGCGGCAGCTTCCCGGTAAGAAAGGAGACTGAGGGCCTCCCTGGTGGCGCAGCGGTTGAGCGCTGGGTTGCGAAGCTGCCCGCAGCCTCAGCGGCACCGGTTCAATCCCCGGCTGCTCCCCGGCCACCGAAGGAGGGTCCCACATGGTGCGCAGACCTCTCCTGCCACCCGCTGCTCCCCTCAGCAGTGTCCTTCGGTCCTTCTGCCTGCTCTGTTCTCCGCTCTGGCTCTGGTGAATTCTCTCACCCTCCCGTGCTTCTGACTGTACCCAGTGCATGTATAAACAAAACAAACAAACAAATAAATAAATAAACATGCCTCTATAAAAAAAAAAAATAAAAAAAAAAAAAAAAAAGAAAGGAGACTGAAAATAACAGTCAGGCTAACGCTGAGAGATGCACGTATGAGACTTCTTGTGTAACCACCTGTCTACAGATATATAGGAGATGCAAATTTGCAAGTATGTGCATATTTTTCTAATTGCTTCCTTTCCTGTGCCCTTTATTAAACGTTGGCTCAGTGCCACCTGTCAGATAGCTATAAAGGCCAAGGATGCCTCCCGTTCTTGGAAAATAGCAAGTTGATTTCCCCCAGGTTATACCTAACTACGCTTGCGACCATGGCCCTCCTCCACATTCCTGATCACATCTATTATGCCATTTTGCAGGACAGGTGAAATTGAAGGGGCAACCCAGCTACTAGAGCTCTTTGACCTTGGCAGACACTTCGTTCATCAGGAAATTTATCCAGGCAGCAAGGTCACACACTTTGAGAGGTAAGCAGAAGGGTAGAAGCAGGGAAAGGGACCAAAGGGGCTCAGGAGCTAAGAAGCCAGTGTGATTACCTCTGCCCTGCCTTACACAGGTTGCAGCTAAAGACCGGAATCCCTTTTTCCCAGATGATCTTCTTTGACGATGAGAATCGGAATATTGTTGACGTCAGCAAACTGGGTACTGAGTGGTGAGGATAGGGGTTAGGTAAATATGTACAGAATGGATAGTTTCCATGACAGGTGACACTTGATAAAGGTGAGAGTAACAATATGGAACAAGGAAGGCCTGATGAAACTTGGCTTCTTTTCTTTCTAGGTGTTACCTGCATTTATGTCCAGAATGGAATGAGTCTACAAACCCTCACTCAAGGATTAGAGACTTTTGCAAAGGTCTCTAAAGCTGGACCCTGAGGGTCAGTGCTGTGGGTGAGCCTCATTTGGGGCATAAAGCTGAATGGAACACAGGAAAGCTTTTTTTCAGATGTATATGTAAATTATTAAAGTGTATTTGTGTGTGACCGAAGAGATCTCACCCACAGTGGGTTATTTTTCTAGTGTGTGAACCCAGGGTTGGCTATCCGAAGATGCCAAGACCAAAGCGTGAGGCATTAAACTGCATCAGGTTCTGCCTTGTAAACTTGTGGTAAACCAGAAACTGATCCCCTTGCACTCGCCCCATCTCCACCCACTTTCCTGAGCTCTGTAAAGGGCGTGAAGAACTCTTCCACTGGCTCCAAGTAGTGTGGTGCGTTACCCTGCCCGTTTCCATTCGGGAAACAAGGATTTTGTTTTGAGGTGGGGGTAAATTGGTTATTTACGTAGTGGAAAATGAAGCGGCGGCCTTAAAGAGCCCTCAGTTTCGGGCCACGTGATAGAAGTGACCTTATTTGCGCCTGCTGATGACGTCGCCGCGAAGCCCGAGTAGGGATTGGCTGAGGCCCGTCTGGACGGGAGGAGACACACCTCCCCGGTGCAAGGCGGAAGTGTGGGGGACGCTGTGGGGCACTGGCTGGAGAGGCAAGGGCTGCAATGAGTGGTCTGGGCCGACTCTTCGGGAGGGGTGAGCAGGGGCGAGCCTGGGTGGCTGGGGAGGTGCTGGGTGCAGGGGGAGGGGTCGGGGGTGGGGTAGACCCAGGAGACAGGCTTTCTCGAAAACCACTGTCTTGTCGGGGAGCCTTGCTCCGTCTGCTTTCCTTCCACCACCCCTCATCACCCCGCCTCAAGAGGGAAGAGCTGGAGGCTCAGGACGTGAGTGGAGAGCTCGGTGACCATGCTGGCTCCCGCTCTTTAGGCTTGGGACGCGAGTTTCCAGCTGTCGTGATTAGCCTTCTCCAAAACTGTGATGCTTACTTTATACTAGGTAAGAGGGAATCTGAAGTGAAGAAGGAGCGTTGCGTTCTTGACGTTCCTATCTGGTAGCAGAAGGAAAAACTGGCATTTACAATGTAGTATTGCAACTCCGTGATGGAGGTCCTCCCCAAAAGTAGAGAAGCACAGAAGAAGCAAGTGTCGGGGTGGAGATCCACAATATCAGCAGTATGCCAGGTGGAGAGTGGAGCTACCCCAGTAAGAGGTAGCTGCAAAACAGGAAAGAATGTGGTTTAGAGGGGAAAAAAGATGTTCTGCCTGCACGGTGGAGTGAGTGTTTAAGTGTCTTCCTGCATACATGTGTCCTGTGTACATGTGTGCACACCCTGAGGGGAAGAGGAAGGTAGAAGAAAAGAGAGGTAAAGAAGGACCAGGTCACGAAGAACCTTGTATGTCTCTTTCCAAAAGTTTTGGATGTTATTCTGGAGAGTATGGAACTATTTTAAGCGGGCAAACACCATCGAACTTTTTTTTTAATAACCTTGTTAGAAGATTGGAAAATAGAAGGAGAAAATTGAGATCAGATTTTTTTTTTTCTAGCCCCTGTACTTAATTCAGCTTTGTCCTGTGGAGTCAGGACCTTGGGCATCTCCTTGACCAACAGGTGGAACCATGATTATAAAAAGTGATTGGACTGTGGTGGGGATTTTGATAATGTGGAGGCTATGCATGTGTGAGGGCAGGGTAGGTATATGGAAAATCTTTGTACCTTCCACTCAATTTTTCTGTGAATCTAAAACTGCTCTTAAAATTAAAATCCAGGGCCTCCCTCATGGCATGAGGGGTTAAGATGCAACCTATGAAGCTTTCCGCAGCCACTGCAGCACCAGTTCAATCCCGGGCCAAGGAGCTACCCACATGGTGCAGCAGATCTCTCCTAACTCGCCCGCTGCTTCCCTGAGCAGTTTATTTCAGTCATTCCTCCTGTTCTATTCCCTGCTCTGTCTCGTGAATCCTCTCACCCCCCTGCACCTTTGGCCTGTACACCAGTTCTTGTATGCATAAATAAATCTTAAAAAAAAAAAGTCCACTGGGGCCTCCCTGGTGGCCTAGCGGTTAAGTCTTAGCACTGTCATTACAGCCTGAGTTCAATCTGCAACCAGGGAGCTAACCCACATATGACATAGCAGACCTCTCCACTGCTCCCTTCAGCAGTGTATTTTAGTAGATCCACCTGTTCTTTTCCCCACTCTGTCTCTGATGAATCCTCTTACCCCCCCCTTTCCCCGCACCTCTGGCTTACACTCCACTTCTTATATGCATAAATAAAAATAAATCTTTTTTTAAAAGTCCATTAATAATGTTTTTAAAAGACTTGCAATAACTCGAAAGGCAGCTTGGGATAGCAAAAGAATGCTAAAGTGACAGTGAAAGTATGACTTTGGAAGTCATACTGCCACATTTCAATTCCTGCTCAATGTGTCTTCTGCATAACTTGTAGTTGTGACTTTAGTCAGAAGGTTTTAACATCTTTGTGCCTATTTTCACATTTGTAAAATGAAGATAGCACATCCATTACAGAGTCATTTTGGGATTGAGAACACAGTCAAGTGCCGGTATATACTTTGCACTCAGTGATTAGTGGCATTTTTCTTTCACACAATGTGGCCCTGCTCCATTGGACTCCAGGAAAGAAGGAGAAGGGGCCAACCCCTGAAGAGGCAATTCAGAAATTGAAAGAGACGGAGGAAATACTGGTCAAGAAACAGGAGTTTCTGGAGCAGAAGATTCAACAGGAGCTACAAACAGCTAAGAAGCATGGGACCAAAAATAAGAGAGGTAATAGGGATAAAGGCACCAGTAGGGAGGGCCCAGGTGGGAAATAGCATCCTCTGGCTCTGATGTTCAGGGTGTGGGCTGGGTCAGCTGCCCTACAGGCTTTACGGAGGAAGAAAAGATTGGAGCAGCAACTGGCACAAACCGATGGGACATTATCCACCCTGGAGTTTCAGCGTGAGGCCATTGAGAATGCCACCACCAATACGGAAGTGCTTCGTACCATGGAGCTTGCTGCCAAAGGCATGAAGAAGGCCTACCAGGACATGTGGGTACGGGGAGGGGAGGAAAGTGGCACAGGCACTGGGGAGAGTTGCTTGATACTGTACTTTGAATTGTAAAACCTCACAGTATGTGGATTTACAGTATAGATGCTGGTGATGGCTAGACTTTTGTCATCCTCCTTGCTTCTAGAAAGATCTCTGCTGGTTGGGGCAATGGGGAGGAAAGATGAGTGCATCTTATCCTCCCAACATGACTGCTAGCTGTTTCTCAGCTGGAGCTTGCTGCTTTATAATCTTCTAGGGATCTCTTCTATCTGGTAGCCATGGACTTAACAGTCTGAGCCCACAGGCAAGAGGGGCTTCATTCAGGAGATGAGAAAGTCAGGGGAGTTGTTGCCTGATTTCTTGGCTATCTATTTTGTTCTCAGGGACATTGACAAGGTGGATGAACTGATGGCTGACATCACAGAACAACAGGAGGTGGCCCAGCAGATCTCGGATGCCATTTGTAGGCCCATAGGCTTTGGAGATGATGTGGATGAGGTGATTGGGAGCAAGGGTTTGGGGGATTTTGGAGAATGCATGGGACCATGCCAAGAGAATTGTGGGGCAGGTTTGAGAGGGAACTTCTGGAGTGGTATGTTTTTGGAAGTAGAAGTTTATTTTCTTTGACTTGAAGAGTCTTATTGTCCTGTACCCAGGATGAACTACTGGAGGAACTAGAAGAGCTGGAGCAGGAGGAATTGGACCAGAAATTGTTAAATGTGCACAACGAGGAGCAAGAACCCCCAGTCAAACTGCCCAGTGTACCCTCTACACATCTGCCTGCAGGGCCAGGTACCAGGGCTATTTGTGGTCTCAAGGACTCATGAGGGTGGGTAGATATGGAAGAAGATTATTCCTCCTCCATCCTGCTTCAGGAACCAGGCCCAGGGCTGCTGCTACAGTCACTTAGGTTGTTGACTACATAAGGGCATCTGGGCCAAGGGGAATGGGGACTGACATGCAGCCTGTGCTCCTCTCAGCAAACTGTGTACCCTGATGCAGGATGCAGGAGCTGGGAAAAAGAGGCACCTTTTTCTTAGTGCAGAAAGGTGCAGTGGGAATTAGCAGCAACCCAGCAAGCAGAAGGAGCACCCTGTACGTTCTTTGCTGGGGAGAGAATTCAGCAGGCTCTTAGTGTTTTAGCAGGGGTATTAGAGTTGCTCAGACCATAACACTTCTTTCTCTCTCTGGGTATCCTTGTCCCCAAAGTTGCCAAAGCGGATGAAGATGAAGACGAATTAAAGCAGTTGGCTGAGTGGGTATCCTGACAAGTCTGGCCTTGTCTTCCTAATGCTGCCTTCATTGCTCTCTTTTCCTTAAGTGCCAAGTGAGCTAAAGGAACTGAGCATAAAGGAACATAGCCTTTTTGGGGATGTCCTGCTAAAGGTGATAGTGTGACCCTGCCTGACAGAAGAATCTGTTGCTTTCCCATCCCTGGCTTAACTCTTGGTGCCGGAGGAGCCCCTGGCTCCCTTCTCTTTGATAGCTATTACAGTGCCCTGTTCCCAATAAAGTTGGACAGATGGAACTTTAGTGCTTACACCACCTCGTCTGCACTGGAAATTCTTCCCCTGGTCCTTGAAGCTTTATTTCAAGCAATGAAGAATAACTGGAGTAATGAGGGGCAGGGGCGGGGGGGAAGGGGGTGGTTAGAACATTGGCCAAATGGAATCTACCAGCCTACTCTGTGCCAGGCAGATACAGCCAGGCAGATACAGCTGTTTTTTTTTTTTTCCTTCCAAGCTGGTTTGTCCTAGATTTACCTAGTGCCAAGGCTGAGGAAACTACTATCTATAATTTATCGTAGAACCACATGGAGTTGTCTCTGAGTCTTCCCTCAGCATTTTCCCTAAATCATGCCTCTGCCAAGAGAGCTCCATGATTTACTACCCATTTTCTTTTTGCAACCGCCATTTTCACAGCCAGGGAGGGAGAACACAGGGTTAAAGGGGCAAGTAGCTTTCCTATATCCAGAACCCATAAATAACAGCTTTAGTTTGAAGTGGCATTTCTATATCCAGGAGCAGTAATGTGGGGGCCATGATTCACTGGGATTCTCTCAGTAGTGGTTACAGGCAAGGGAGAAGAAGCCAAAACATTTCACATATCCCTTTGCACTAGAGAGATAGAGCCCTCACTAAGCAGCCACCAGGACCTCTACCTCACTGCTTCTTCATCTATACACCCCCTCCCCCATGAGTCACAAGGGAACAATGTTGTGAGTTACAGTGTTGATTTAACAGGTATCAGGATTACTGGTTATAGGCTGGTTATAAGTCTTTCTTGCCCTCAGCTGCTAAGGTTCCCCAGAGGAAAGAATGTCTGACCCCAACTAATAAAACTAAATCAGAATTAGCTTTATTTTTGGTATAAAATATTTTTAGCTCCATGCCCTCCTCCTTTGCTCCTCTTTCAGCCCCCTCCCTCAGCCACTTTCAGATACTGACTTGTTTGGCTTGCTGAATAGTTACGCTGGGGGCTGTCTGGCACATGGCCTCAAGAAGCCTGATCTCATTGGTGGGTTTCTCAGGCTGGAACTTGATTACCCAGGGGTTCTTGATGATGTCCAGGACGGTGGCACGCTTGGTGGCTTGGCTTAGCATCAGGAGGATCAGGTTCTAGTGCAGGGGAGAAAGATGTCTTGGCTAAGCTTGCCCCACAATGTGCCACACAGGCAATGAACAGGTGGACCTAAGAGTTAGGCAGGACAGCCCAGCACACCACTCTGGTGAAAAGGGATGTGGCCCTGATTTTGTCCTGAAGAGCAAGGCATGGACCTCCCTGGAGGGGAGGGGAGGAGAGAGGATTCCTTGGGGAGCTCTTTAGCATAATCCCCTTCTGGGCTATAAAGATAGAAGTGAAACCTACTTATCACTCACAGTGGGGTGGTGGCCCTTCAAGCACTCCCCACGGTTCCAAGGCAGGGGCTAGGGCATGAGATGACTGGGAGTGGTGGGAGTAGTGGCAAGGAAGAACTTTCCACAGGGTTGGGACACCTAAGTTGGGTATTCCCTCTCTGTGGGTCATCCCTGAGGCCTCAGCCCTCCTGGGGGAGCCAGCACCTTGCACTCCTGGGAGATGTTGCAGTTGGATGGAAAAGTGACCTCCTTCTGAGTCTCTTTCAGCAGCTTCTTAAGATTGGTGTCATCAAAGGGCAGATGGGCAATCACTAGCGTGTAGAGGATGACACCCATGCTCCAGGTGTCAGACAGGAAAGGGTTGTAGGGCAAGCCTAGCAAGATCTCTGGGCAGGCATAGGCAAAGCTGCCGCAGTAGGTCTGGCTGAGGTGGGTAAAGCAGTTCATTTGGCGATAGGAAGAGCTAATACGCACAGCCTGGCCACTAGGCACCATCTTGGAGAAGCCAAAGTCCGATATCTTCACATTCTCCCGCTTGTCCAGCAACAGGTTCTCCAACTTTAAATCCCTACCAGCAGCAGAAAGGCTGGGGGTCAGGCTGGGGAGAGGGCTTAATATTAGACGTGGAGCTGAAGGGCTGGGGGTCAGAGGGTGGAGCTGAGGATAGGCAAAGTGGGGAGGAAAGAGAATGCCTTTAGGAGGACAGAAGGTTGAGAGGAAGGAAAACCATGGTGGTGTGAACAGAGGAGAGAGGATGGGGCCAGAGGATCACTGGGACTTGCCATTGTATTGTGTGAAGTGCTCTGCACTCTTCCCCCACCCCCACCCCATCGAGTACTTGATAAATGTTCTTGACCAGGCGATTAAAATAGAGTGGATAAAAGGGCCTAGACACTAAGGCAGGAGGTCAAGGGAAGAACAGAGGGTAGAAAATGGGAGACGTGCATAAGACCCTTGGAGAGCCCAAAGATCCCAGTCTGGATGGCAGTGTCCTCACCGGTGCACGATGCTCTTGCTATGCAAGTAGGCAATGCCCAAGGTCAGCTGGGAGAACCACTTGCCAGCAAGGTTCTCAGAGCAGGCCCCATAGTGCTGGATCCATTCAAGGACATCACCCCCTTGGGCCAGCTCCAAAATGATGTACACTCGGGATGTGGTCTCTATGGCCTGATAGAAGTTGATGAGGTGCTTATGCCTCAGGGTCTTCATTACCTGCCCCAGGAAGAGGGACCCATCAAACCTGGGAAGGAGGAACCCTGGCTGTGCTCCCAGCCCTCCTGCTCTCACTGCTACTTGCAACACAAACCCCGGAGGACTTGTGACCTGTAGGCAAACCCCGTTTCGTGCTTTCGCTTTTCTGAGGGGCTGGTGATAAGTAGGTCGGTGGAAAGAGGTTTGCCTCTAGGTTTTCCTAGCTGCTTAGGGAGATATTCAGTTCTGGCCCAACCCCTCCTTACCAGCCCCTTTCTGAGAAGCTACAAGCAGCTTGGTTACCAGTTCCCTCTACCAACCCCTCTTTCCAACCTGTATCTCACGGGGTAGGAATTTGTTAAGATAGTCCTCAGAGGCCTTCTTCTTTGAGATGATCTTGACAGCCACCATGACCTTCTGTTTTGTGTAGTAAGCCTCGTATACTGTGCCATAGGAGCCGTTGCCAATGATCTTGCCCACCTCGTAACCATACTCTTCCATGACAGAGCGATAGGCCACGGTGGTTGGGGCTGTCTCTGTGTCTTCCTTCCCCATGGTGTTGGGCTTAGTGAGAGCAGGAAGCCTTGCTACTTAAAAGCCTCCTGTGTGCTCAGGAAGCCAACACCTCGCGCCTCTGAGGGCTAGGGTACCAAAGTGAACTTAGTCTCCAAATGCTTGCCAGGGAGACTGGGCTCAGCACTCCACTAGGAACTTGGAGAAGAAAGGAGAAGCAGTTCTTTGTTTCCACTGGCTGTTGTTACTTCTTTTTCCTCTTGGTTACGGAACTTCCTATGGTCCCATGTTCTACTCGCCTCACAAATCACCTTCTATTCACCATTGCTCACAATGCTGGAGAATGAAGTGGAGTCTAGAACATTTTCATTCTTGGCAATCTGGTGAGTCTCCCTCCACTTATCTGGTCACTTCAGCCACTCCTGATATAGAATGCCTCTGCCAGGCAGTGTGCAGAGCACTGACATTAAATAACCAAAAAAGCCCATAGAGACCCTATGCTCCTAGTGTTTATAATCCAGCATGAGAAACGTGAGTGTGAGAATATTTCAGAGAACTGTGAGGTATTGTAGAAGAATGTGCTTAAAATGCCTTTTTTTTTTTTTTTTTTTTGCTTAAAATAGCAATTGTTTTTGTAAGTGGCATTGGGCTTTTCTGGGTGTTTCATCTGGGTGGTCTCATGACAGTTGGGATGGTTTGTTTCTGTTGCATATGATCTTATTAATCAGCACTCTAGCCCAAGTTCCTGTACTTCATTGCATTTCAAGAGGGAAAAAAGGGGCCTCCCTGGTGGCACAGGGGTTAAAGTCTCAGCACTATCAAGATATCACCAGCCACTGCAACATGAGTTCAATCCCTGGCCAGGGAGCTAACCCACATGGTGCAGCAGACCTCTCCTGTCTCACCTGCTGCTCCCCTGAGCAGTGTATTTCAATCGATCTACCTGTTCTGCTCCCGACTCTGACTCAGGTGAATCCTCTCACACACACACCCCACCTCTGACCTCCACCCCAGCTCTTGTATATATAAATAAAAATAAATCTTTTTTAAAAATTAAAAAGTTGGGCCTCCCCGGTGGCGCAGCGGGTTGAGCGCAGCACTGTGAAGCCTCTGCAGCATGGGTTCAATTCCTGGATGGCCAGGGAGAAACCCACATGATGTGGCAGACCTCTCCTGTCTCACCCGCTGCTACTCTCAGCAGTGTTTTCTGTCCATCTGCCTGTTCTGCTCCCCACTCTGTCTCTGGTGAATTCTCTCACCCTCCCACACCTCTGACCTGTACCCCAGTTCTTGTTTAAATAAATAAATCTTTTTTAAAAAAAAACTAAAAAAGAGGGGACAAAACAGAAGTTGCATGACCAGTTAAGCTTCATGTCCAGAATCACGAGCCATCATGTCCATATATTTATACAAGTAAAGACAGTTACAAATTACAAGGATAATTCAGAGATTCCACCTAACCTTGGGATGGAGTCTTGTCTTTTTAAAAAAAAAAAATATTTATTTATTTATGCATACAAGAGCTGGAGTACAGTCCAGAGGTGTGTGTGTGTGGGGGGGGAGTGGGTGAGAGGATTCACCAGAGATAGAGTGGAGAACAGAGCAGGCAGACTGACTGAAATACACTGCTGAGGGGAGCAGCTGGTGAGTCAGGAGAGGTCTGCTGTGCCATGTGGGTTGCTCCCTGGCTGGCCGGGGATCGAACTTGTGCTGCAGAGGCTGCAGTCAGCTTCATAGGTTGCATCTTAACCCCTTGCACCTCCAGGGAGGCCCTTGGATTCTTATCTTGCTTTCCATGGCCCTGAACCCTTCCCATCCCTTTAGCCATTCTTCTGACTTCACTGGAGCCTCACCTTTCTCTATCCATTCCTTATATTCTGGGGGTTCTATCACAGACCTTATTTCCTCAGACCTTTCAATAGAAAGGGTTCCTTAAGGATCTCAAATTACTACATCTGGGTTCCTTAAGGATCTCAAATTACTACATCAATGCTGACTGTTCCTAATCTCCAGGATATCTCTGGAGTTCCAAATCCAGCATCCATTTGCACACTGGAAATTACATGGGCACATCTCCCCCCTTACACTCATCAAGCCCAAAACTGAACTCCTTATTTTCTTCCCCCAGACTTCCATTTTCTCTAAGTTCTATACTAGTCCTAAACTTAAACAGCAAGTGTCATCCCAGACTTTCCCTCTCCCTGCCTTAGTCCTTTTTTTTTTAAGATTTATTTTATTTCTGGGCTTCCCCTTGTGGCGCAGCGGTTGAGCGCTGGGTTGCGAAGCTGCCCGTAGCCTCTGCGGCGCCGGTTCGATCCCCGGCTGCTCCCCAGCCACCAGAGGAGGGTCCCACATGGCGCGCAGACCTCTCCTGCCGCCCGCTGCTCCCCTCAGCAGTGTACTTTGGTCCTTCTGCCTGCTCTTCTCCCGCTCTGGCTCTGGTGAATTCTCTCACCCTCCCGCGCTTCTGACTGTACCCAGTGCTTGTATAAATAAATAAATAAATAAACAAACAAACAAACAAACAAATAAATAAATAAATAAATCTTAAAAAAAAAAAAGATTTATTTTATTTCTACAGACAAGAACTGGGGCACAGGCCAAAGATGGGGGGTGGGTGGGTGGAGTGAGAGGATTCACCACAGAGTGGGGAACAGAACAGGCAGACTGAAATACACTGCTGAGGGGAGCAGCGGGCGAGTCAGGAGAGGTCTGCTGCACCATGTGGGTCACCTCCCTGGCCGGGGATCGAACTCATGCTGCAGTGGTTGCAGATAGTTTCATAGGTTGCGTCTTAACCCCTTGCACCACCAGGGAGGCCCCCCTGCCTTAGTCTTTATGGCCAATCTGTCACTGAATCCTGCCTTTTTTGACTTCCTAATGATCCTTTTAAGAAAATATTTAAGGCTCACTGCCATTACCTTAATTCAAGCCCCTATCATTTCTTCACTATCAGTCCAGTAAGCCTTCTCCCCTCTAACCAGTTCACCCTGTAGGCCAAAAAGTAAATCTGATTTTATTCCCATTTAAAATAATTCAGTGTCTCCTCATAGGAAACAAAGTCCAAAACTTTTCATGTGGCTTCACGATCTGCCTATCTGTCCAAGTTTATCTTTTAACATATGCGAAATGCTCAAAACAAGAGTTTTTTTGGGGGGAGAGGGAAACAGGGAATTGCTTTTCCTTGTTCTCGCTGCTCTCCTGGCAAACTCCTACTCTCCCTTCAGGACATAACTCATGAGCTGTTTTTAGGAAGTCTTTACTCAAGGCAAAGTTCAAAGTTCTTACTTCCTGGTGCTCCTACAGCTGCAATACTTTTTGTTGCAGCACCTAATAATATTTGTAACTTCTTTTCTTGCTTTTACCACCCATTTGGCTATAAGGGAGGTTAAGTGATGAGAAATGGTAGGTGAACTCATAGGTTTGAGAAGAATGAAAGAGAATGGAAGAGTAATTTGGAAAAAGCAGTATCTGCACAGCAGAGAACTCACTCTTATTTGGAGAACACAATTTATAGACACATGTTCTTAACCACATAGTTTAAGATTCTGTTAGCATCCTGGATATAGGATCTTGAATATTGACAGGTAAATTGACGCAAGATTAAGAGTTGATTTGGTAGCAATAATGGGAGAGAAGCAACAAGAACACAGGCAAGAATGGTTGAGCAGCTCTCCTGCCCAGCCGTGACTACGCTCATGTTTGCCTTTCGTCGAATATGGGGCGGTCATTGTAAGGCCAGGAAAGTCACCAGTACAGCTTCGGAAGGGTATTTTTATTTATGTACTTATTTTCTTGGCGGAAGCTATTCATGACGGTCGGGAGAGAAGCAGTGCCATAAGATCCATACTCGTTAGCACTCTTGCAAGAGCTGCGCCCCCACCGTCCTAGGCAGTGACGCCCGAAGCCTCACCCCTGCCTGGGTTGGGGGCCCTGAACTCTCAGCAGTCGGCCTCGGCAATCGGTTACGAGTCCCACTGGCTCAGCCGGCACACGCTTCGGGGCATCCTCCGGCTGTGCGCCGTGCCACCGCCTGGCTTCAGTCTCCGGGACAGTCACTGGGCGCGCGCGGCCGGCGCCGCTCTCAGGCCTCCGCCGGCGCCCCAAATCTTCCCAGGGACGCACGAATGGTGAGGCGCTGGCTCCGGTCCCGAAGGGGCGTCTGCGGACCCGTCGCAGAATCTCAGCCGCCCCTTCGACCCTAGAAAGCCGCGGGCCCAGCGCGGGAGCGGCCGCGGCGGCGGGGGCGTGGCCCGCCCCTGGGCGCCCGGAAAGGCGCTTTCCGCCGGGCTGAGGTCCCCGCGGGTGAGGGCGGAAGTGGTAAGACTGACGTGTCGCGGACGGCCTTCCTGATCGCCGGGAGGGCCACCCCGCTGGGGTCGGGCTGGCCGAGCCTGGCGGGGTCCCCAGAGATGGGCTGGGCCTCCTGCTGTAGAGAGCGCACCCGGGAGCACTTACCTGAGACGACTGCAGCGTTCCCGGAGCTGTGACCGCAGCCGCTGCGATCAGGCACGGCGGAGGCAGCTCGGCGGAGGTCGGCAGCCGGGCCCTCTCCAGGCAGCCGCTGGCGCGCCGCTCTGCGCGGAGACCCCGGCAGGAGCCCAAGGGCAGCTACGGGGCCGCAGAGGCCGCGGGCTCCGCCTGGGCCAGCCCCTCCCGCGCGGTGAGGACCCCGGGGCCGCGGCGGGAAGGTGCCTGAGGTGCGAGGCTACGTGGCGTTGCCATGGAAACCGACTGGGGCTCGCGCCAAGGTCCCGGGCTGCCGGAGCGCGGGGTTGGGGGTGCATGGGTGCACCCCAGGTTGAAAGGTCTAGAAAGCAGAGACAGAGCCCAGTCTTTGGGACTGAGAGACGTGGTGTGGAAGTCGGGGGCGGTCTCCTGACTAGAGTGGGGAAAACTCCAGGGGGAGGAATTAAAGCCTTTGGGTGTCAGTTTGAAGGATCTGACCTAGGGTGTCGTGGGTTTGATCCTTGGTTTCCGTAACTGCAGGATTCCCTCAAACAGGTTCCACAGCCTTAAGGATGACAGTCCTAGGGCACCTTCGAAGTTGGAACTGCCAGTGGTTGCTATTCCTAATGCTGCTGCTGGGCACAAGCTACCAGCCGGGAGTGGAAGGACTGACACGCTACAAAGCTGGAGACCCTGTCATTCTTTATGTCAACAAAGTGGGACCCTACCATAACCCTCAAGAGACCTACCACTACTATCAGCTTCCAGTCTGCAGCCCTGAAAAGATACGTCACAAAAGCCTTAGCCTGGGTGAAGTGCTGGATGGGGACCGCATGGCTGAATCTTTGTACGAGATCCGCTTTCGGGAGAATGTGGAGAAGAGAGTTCTGTGCCACATGAAGCTCAGTTCTGCACAGGTCAGCCTCTCCACATTGCCTAACTTAGCCTTCCCTACCAGGGACTAATAACAGTGCCTTGTGTTTGTGGTTTGCAGAGCACCTTCACAGAAATGTTGTGTCTTGATTTTAACTACAACCCTGTGTGACAGGCAGGGTAGGTAGTAGTATTTGCATTCAGTTGACAAACATATTTGCTTAGATGTGACTTTTTTCAAGGCTGCATAGATAGTGAATTGCAGAACTGAAGTTCCTGTCTCCAAGCTTCTCTGTTGTAGTAAGATCCCAACTACCATTCTTATGTAGTTGTTCCCTTCCATAACAATCTCTTAGCTCTTTCTTAATTATTCCTTTACACTACACCTAGTCTTCCCCACCATGCTTTTTTTTTTTTCTTTAGCAAATCTGATCTTAGGGCACTTTCCCTTATCTGCTCCAGGCCTTCTTACACCTTCTTGCCTCTTTTTTCTAGGCTTTAACCATGTCAAGTTATACCTGCTTTTTGGAGAATCCCAGCACACTAGGATCTAACCCAGTGGTTCTCAACAGGGGGCAGTTTTGCTTTCCAAGGGACATTTGTCAATGTCTGGAGATTTTTTTTTTTTTAATATAGTGTTTCTAAGACTTTTTTTTTTTTTAGATATTTATTTATTTATACAAGCACTGGGTACAGTCAGAAGCGCAGGAGGGTGAGAGAATTCACCAGAGCCAGAGCAGGGAATAGAACAGGCAGACTGACGAAATACACTGCTGAGGGGAGCAGCGGGTGAGACAGGAGAGGTCTGTCGCACCATGTGGGTGGCTGGGGATCGAACCAGCACTGCAGAGGCTGTGGGCAGCTTCGCAGCCCAGCGCTCAACCGCTGCGCCACCAGGGGAGACCCTGGAGATATTTTTGATTGTCACTACTGTAGGGGTGAGAGGGTGCTAGTGGGAAGAAGCAGCCAGGGATGGTGCATCTTATAATGCACACAGATCAACCCCACAACACAGAATTACCCAGCCCCAAATGTCAGTAGGGCAGAGGTTGAGATGCCATGCTCGTATGCTGGGAAGGCTTGTTTTACTCTTGACTTGCTCTTTGTAGGTGGAGCAGCTGCGCCAGGCCATTGAGGAACTGTACTACTTTGAATTTGTGGTGGACGACTTGCCCATCCGTGGCTTTGTGGGCTACATGGAAGAGAGTGGCTTCCTGCCTCACAGCCACAAGATAGGACTCTGGACCCATTTGGACTTCCACCTAGAATTCCATGGAGATCGAATTATATTTGCCAATGTCTCAGTGCGGGATGTCAAGCCCCACAGCTTAGATGGGTTACGACCTGATGAGTTCCTAGGCCTTACACACACTTACAGTGTGCGCTGGTCTGAGACTTCAGTGGAGCGTCGGAGTGACAGGCGCCGTGGTGATGATAGCGGTTTCTTTCCCCGAACATTAGAAATCCACTGGTTGTCTATTATTAATTCCATGGTGCTTGTGTTTTTACTGGTGGGTTTTGTGGCTGTCATTCTCATGCGTGTGCTTCGGAATGACCTGGCTCGGTACAATTTGGATGAGGAGACGTCCTCTGGAGGGTCTGGTGATGACTTTGACCAAGGTGACAATGGCTGGAAAATTATCCATACAGATGTCTTCCGCTTCCCTCCATACCGTGGTCTGCTCTGTGCTGTGCTGGGCGTGGGTGCCCAGTTCCTGGCCCTTGGCACCGGTGAGGTGATACAAATTAATCAGGGTTTTCTCTTAAGGGCTAGAACTAAGTAGGTGACTTGTTCAGAAAAGGTCTGCGGATCTTCTCTTCTGTCCAAGGTGAGGGGCAAACCTAAGGGATTGGGTGGCACTAGCAAGGATATATAATAGTCTATTGTGGGTTTTCTGAACAGCAGAATTGAGGGATATTGTTTTGCTGCTGGAGGGCCTGGGTCTGGGAGAAAGGGGAAAAATTTCTCTGAAATTGTTAGAAGAGTGACAAGCGAAACCTAACACAAGTTCTCCACCGCTACTCTGTAGGCATTATTGTCATGGCGCTGCTGGGCATGTTCAACGTACACCGTCATGGGGCCATTAACTCAGCGGCCATTTTGTTGTATGCCCTGACCTGCTGCATCTCTGGCTACGTGTCCAGCCACTTCTACCGGCAGATTGGCGGCGAGCGCTGGGTGTGGAACATTATTCTCACCACCAGTCTCTTCTCTGGTAAGGACCACCCTTTCCATGGTGGGCTGACTTGGAACTTAGAGCACATCAAGGAATCTGGGATAGAGTCAGATAGAAAATGAAAACAGAGAAAAAAAGAAAACAATTAGAAAAACTACCCAAAAGACATTAATGGTTCTTTTGTATAATGTATAGTTTTAAATTCAGTCCTTAAATGTCCTGAGCAGCATGGCTAGCACGGGAGGTTTTATTTTGGAGATAGGCTGCCCAACTCTAGCCTTTTAAAGGCAGTAGTAGCTTGCAGTAAAAACCTTTCATGTTCTCAATCCCGTGTCTGGTTTCTATTCCATCCCTATATGTGTAAACGCTGAAAACAGGGCCTTAATCCAAAGAAGTATCTCATGCGAGGACTCACTGATACCACAGCAGGACAGGGCCTGGGGGGCAGGTGGATAGTGTCACTTTAGATCACTACCTCATAGCAGCCTTGATCCTTAGTGATAGTGAATAGCAAAGGTGTATTGATAAGGAACAAGGAATAAGATATGAAAGGGTCCAGTCTACCTGGAGGCAGGGTGCTTCACTCTCGCCCATTTAGGTCCAGTCTGAGTGAGTGTCCCCAGGGATGTAGCTCCTAGTCCTGATCTTCCCTCCGGGGGCCCATCCCTGCAGTACCTTTCTTCCTGACGTGGAGTGTGGTGAACTCGGTGCATTGGGCCAATGGTTCGACACAGGCTCTGCCAGCTACCACCATCCTGCTGCTTCTCACGGTTTGGCTGCTAGTGGGCTTTCCCCTGACTGTCATTGGCGGCATCTTCGGGAAGAACAACGCTAGCCCCTTTGATGCACCTTGTCGCACCAAGAACATCGCCCGGGAAATCCCGCCACAGCCTTGGTACAAGTCTACTCTCATCCACATGACTGTTGGAGGCTTTCTGCCTTTCAGGTAACCTCCCCTTGTTCCATGGCCATCACTCCCAGCTCAGCATTCCATGACCTTCACTTTTCCTTTCACCACTCACCCTGTAACCTAACCCAGGTTCAGTGATAATCCCTGGTTCAGCTCTACCACTGAGAAATCATTAAATGGTGTCTCCTCTTCTCAAGAAAGACTGAGTTTGAATCAGTTCAGGATGTCTCACATGTAAAACTCTCCAGAGACATTGCACCTTTCACCATTTACCTGGTTTCTGACTTTGGTATCTACAGGTACCAGGTGGGGCTTAAAGTCCATTCAATTACTCACTCAATTTATTTAATATATTAGTCCCCCCTTATCTATAGTTTCACTTTTATGGTTTCAGTTATCTGCAGCCACCCACAGCCCAAAAATATTATGTACAATAAGATATTCTGAGAGATCACATTCACATAACTTCTATTACAGTATATTTGTTATAATTGTTCTACTTTATTATTAGCTGTAGTTAATCTCTTACTGTGCCTAGTTTATATTATACATTGTATATGTATATATATATAAACTATATATATGAAAAAACATAGTATGTATAGGTAGCATTCAATACTATTTGAGGTTTCTGGCATCCACTGAGGGTCTCAGAATGTATCCCCAGATGATGGGGAGGGGGGCCCTCTAGTGCCAGACAGATAAGGCAGTAGAAAATAAAACAGACAAGATTCCTGCTCTGAACCTATCAAGGAAGATGTTCTGGAAATGAGAGCCGCTAATCAATAGGTAAAAGATCCCCAGAAAGGCATGGACTCTAATGCAGGGAGCAGAGAGGACTCACCTTCCACCGTAGCAGGAGGGTTGGTGGCTGGGTTTTGGCCTGGCCAATGTGCTAGCAGCGCACAGCCCCTTAACGCGCTGTGCCGTCTCTTCTCTTCACAGTGCCATCTCTGTGGAGCTGTACTACATCTTCGCCACAGTATGGGGCCGGGAGCAGTACACCCTGTATGGCATCCTCTTCTTTGTCTTCGCCATTCTGCTGAGCGTCGGCGCGTGCATCTCCATTGCGCTCACCTACTTCCAATTGTCTGGGGAGGATTATCGCTGGTGGTGGCGATCTGTGCTCAGTGTTGGCTCCACTGGGCTCTTCATCTTCCTCTACTCAGTTTTCTACTATGCCCGGCGCTCCAATATGTCAGGGGCGGTACAGACCGTAGAGTTCTTTGGCTACTCCTTACTCACTGGTTACATCTTCTTCCTGATGTTGGGTACCATCTCCTTTTTTTCTTCCCTAAAGTTCATCCGGTATATCTATGTTAACCTCAAGATGGACTGAGTTTGGGGTGGCAAAACTATTGCTCTTCTCTCCCGATCTTCACACACTATTGATCGCTTACCAGCTCGTCTCACTGAATGACTGAATTGTGTGATGGCACTGTAGCCTTCCCTCCGTGGTCTGGGCCTCCCTTCCCCAGAGAGGGCCTGGAAACTATAAATCTCTATTATATAAGGAGTATATATTTGAACTTTTTAAGTTGCCTTTAGTTTTGGCCTTGACTTTTCATTTTACAAATACCAAAATAAAATTTATTAAGAAAAAGGGTTTGGTCTCAATATAGGAACCTGAGCCCGACAGTTAAGGGCAGGGTCCACAGAAAGCCAGATCCGCCGCCGAAAGCGCGAGGCCCGAGTTCTGCGCGGAGCTTGGGAACTCTCGGCTCGGGGAACCTGCGTTGCCAGAGTCCTGTTTCCGCGGGCGCTCGAGCCGACGGAAGTGGCCGCGCTGGAGTCCCCAGCGGGAAGCGAATTGAATCACCCTGGCGACGGGAGCGGCGCGGAGCAACGCCCTTTCCGCCGGAAGTGGGGTCCAGAAACTCCACGTGCGGTCCCTCCCCCTACCGGCCGCCGCGGCGGCTCCGCTGCTGCCATGGAGCCCGCGGGTCTGGAGCGGATCCTTCGGGAGCTGCTGCAGCCGGACACCGAACGCATCCGCCGGGTACGGGGCAGGCGGGACAAAGCCGGGCCGAGCGGGAGGTTGCGGGCAAGGCCAGACTCTGACCCCCAGCCTCTCCCCAGGCCACCGAGCAGCTCCAGATCGCTCTTCGGGACCCCGCCGCCCTGCCAGCGCTCTGCGACCTGCTGGCCTCGGCCGCCGACCCTCAGGTGATTCTCCTGCCCCCCTCCCGCGGAGCCGGCCACCCGGCGCCTGGCCCCTGCGGCCCACTCAGCACTTTCCTGCCCGATCCCAGACATGTCTCCTTCTTCGTCCCAGATCCGCCAGTTTGCGGCCGTGCTGACCCGCAGACGACTGAGCACCCGCTGGCGACGGCTGGCGGCGGATCTTCGGGAGAGGTGGGCTGGGCCAGGGGCGGGACGGGGTAGGCTGAGGCGGCTCTGGAGCAGGCCCGGTGCCAAATACCTGCCACCTGTGTTCCAGCCTCAAGTCCCTGGTTCTGACGGCACTCCAGAAAGAGACAGCGTAAGTGCCTACTCGCTGCTTCTGGGGATTCTGACTGACTTCAGGCTGAGATCCCCTTTGGGCCTCTGCCTTCCCTTTCAGCTGCTGGCTGGGACTTGGGGAGGTGGGGGGAGGCAGCAACTTCTATTTCTAGATCAAGGGTGGAGCATGAGTCCTAAGACTGCTGAAGACAAAATTTCTTGAGAATATGCTATGGTGGTCTGCCAAACCTAAGTTAGAGGAGTGGAACAGAAGCTCAGTCTAAGTGAGGACAGGCTCACCAGATCACACACCCACCAGACTGCGCCTCCCTCTGAGTGGCTGCCTAATGTGTCCCAACTGGGCAGAGACCCTGTACCCACGCATGGAGGTTTCTCCCCTGGCTACCACATGGAGACTGGGCCAGTGAATGCAGGGGAAGGTATTGGAGGGTGATTGGGGGTGGGGGGATTCTCTTCTGTTTGCAGGCACTCTGTGAGCCTTAGTCTGGCCCAGCTCTCAGCAACCATTTTTCGAAAGGAAGGCCTGGAGGCCTGGCCTCAGCTCATGCAGCTACTTCAGCACAGTACTCACAGCCCCCACCTGCCAGAGAGAGAGGTAGGAGCATGTGCTTGGTCATCATGTGGTTGGAAAGGAGGGCTGGAGAAGCCCTCCTTGGAACGACCATGGAAATGTTTTTTCTCTCATCCCCGCGCCTGAACAGATGGGACTTTTATTGCTAAGTGTGCTGGTGTCCTCCCGACCCGAGACCTTCCAGCCCCACCACCGGGAACTTCTTCGGCTTCTAAATGAGACCCTTGGTGAGGTGGGCTCTCCTGGCCTCCTCTTCTACTCCCTGCGCACACTAACCACGATGGCCCCCTACCTCGGCACTGAGGATGTGGTAAGATGTGGGCTCTTACCTCCCCTGGCTCCCTACCCTCGGTTCTTCTCACCCTTGTGGGTTGCACATTCTTTCTGCCTCTTGTTCTTCCTGACAATTGAGAAGGGATACTCTGGGTGGCTGCCTGGCTTCCAGGAAGCTGCCAGCTTCTAGGGTCTTAGGTTAGGGATGCATGCTTTCTGTGATTCGTCTCATCCTGTGTCCTCCAGCCACTCGCACGGATATTGGTGCCCAAACTCCTCATGGCTGTGCAGACTCTGATCCCTGTAGATGAGGTGAGGACAGGTGGGCAGGAGCATCCAACCAGGTTCCCTGAAGAAGAATGCAGTAACTTAATTACTTGTCTGGCAGGCAAAGGCCTGTGAGGCCGTAGAGGCCCTGGATGAACTGCTGGAGTCAGAAGTGCCCATCATCACCTCCCATCTCTCAGAGGTCCTCAACTTCTGCCTGGGGGTGAGTCTGGAGTGAGCATACCCCTGTTGCTTGTTCTGCTGGAAGGTTCCTTGCCTGTCTCTGATTCTCATTGGTCTCTGGATAGGTGGCTAGAAACGTGGCCCTGGGTGATGCGATACGTGTGCGTATTCTCTGCTGCCTCACTTTCTTGGTGAAAGTCAAGAGCAAGGTGAGTGCCTTCTGACACACAGCACTCCAGCCCCATTTCCACTCTCCTTCACTCCCAGGGCTTTCTGTCCATCTCGGGGTATCTGAAATACTACAGCTAAGATGTCCAAGCCTTGATCTGGCTTTTTCCTAGCTTCTGGCTGGGACATTAGGAATGTCTTTCTAGACCCTTTGGAAGGCTCTAATTTTTTTTTTTTTTTTAAGATTTATTTATTTGTTTATTTATACAAGCACTGGGTACAGTCAGAAGCGCAGGAGGGTGAGAGAATTCACCAGAGCGGGGAGCAGAGCAGGCGCAGAAGGACCGAAGTACACTGCTGAGGGGAGCAGCGGGCGGCAGGAGAGGTCTGCGCGCCATGTGGGACCCTCCTCCAGTGGCCGGGGAGCAGCCGGGGATCGAACCGGCACTGCAGAGGCTGTGGGCAGCTTCGCAACCCAGCGCTCAACCGCTGCGCCACCTTGGAAGGCTCTAATTTTTAATGGTGAGTCCATCTTGAGAGCAGAGTCTCAGGGACACTATTCTCCCATCCTTCTCAAGGCCTTACTGAAGAATCGTCTTCTGCCACCTTTGCTGCACACCCTCTTCCCTATAATGGCTGCCGAGCCCCCCCTCGGCCAGCTGGATCCCGAGGACCAGGATTCAGAGGAAGAAGAGCTAGAAATTGGACTGGCTGGGGAGACTCCCAAGCACTTTGCTGTACAGGTGGGATGGAGGATTGTTGCTGGGGCCAGGCATCCAATGACTGTGGGAGGTTGGGGGGCAGATTCAGAGACAGGCAACTTTTTCAGGTCGTGGACATGCTGGCGTTACATTTGCCCCCAGAGAAGCTCTGTCCCCTTCTGGTATGAATCTTTCTCTCTTGTCCTTGTGGTGCTCCTACCCCCAGTTGTGCTTGGATCCCTGTGGCCAAGGATGTGTGGGGTCCTGGTGGGTGTGAAGGGCCTGTTGATCCAAGAATGGCAGGCTCAGGCTGGGGTTTCAGAGAGTAACATGTGCTCTCCTAGATGCCCATGCTGGAGGAGGCCTTGCGGAGTGAGAGCCCATACCAGCGCAAGGCTGGGCTCCTGGTGCTGGCTGTGCTGTCTGATGGAGCTGGCGACCACATCAGACAGAGGTGTTTATTCCCCTGCCCCAGGGTGAGGGTGGACCCCGGGAGGGAAGACTGCATGGCACGTGGTGACCTTGGTCTGTGCTTGTTCAAGCCTAATCAGCTGCGGCATTTCGCCACACTCTCAAAAAAGTCCTGGATTGGAAGATAAAATACACGGCTACTCCAACCATTGGAGTTAGGGGGTGATGCCCACCCTCTGGTGACAGATAGCCTTAAGTTTTCCTCGGGGGAAGGAGAATAGATCAGCCTAGGGCTCGTGGATCCTGCCTTCAGACCCTGCCCTCTGTCTTGCCTGATCAGACTGCTGCCTCCACTGCTGCAGATCGTGTGCAAGGGCCTCGCAGACCCATCACAAGTTGTACGCAATGCTGCGCTATTTGCCCTGGGCCAGTTCTCAGAGAACCTACAGGTCAGCAGGGCTTAATGTGGGCAGCCACATTTCCTGGGGCCCAGCATGCTCTCAGCATCATCTCCTCAGGCATCCCTCCTCTGTTGGCACTGATGTGCGTGCCCTGCAATTGAGCTGACTCGGGGCCACCTTTCTTCTTCCCTAGCCTCATATCAGCAGCTATTCAGGGGAGGTGATGCCACTGCTCCTGGCCTACTTGAAGTCGGTGCCTCCAGGGCACACACACCACCTAGCCAAGGCCTGCTATGCCCTGGAGAATTTTGTGGAGAATCTCGGTAGTGATGACAGTGGGGGTTTGAGGGAGTAGGATATCGCTTTGGCTAAAGAGGCCAGGGTGTGCAACTGTCTGAAACCCAGCCTGTGGTGGGGAGAGGGCTGCAGTGGGCCACAAAGAGGGTTGGCCTGGAGGGAGATGGGCCCCCACAAGGTATGAGTTGTGTGTTGGTTGTTAGAGGAAGTGCTTTTTCCCACAGGATCTAAGGTACAGCCCTACCTTCCGGAGCTTATAGAGTGTATGCTGCAGCCCCTGAGGAGCCCCAGTAGCCCCCGGGCCAAGGAGCTGGCTGTGAGCGCCCTGGGGGCCATTGGTGAGGCACAAAGAGCTGAAGGTGGGGGCATGGGTTCACTCAGACAGTCCTGCGGCAGGTGGCCCTGGCCCCCCTCTAGCTCTGATCCTCTCCTTCCATCCTGCAGCTACGGCTGCCCAGGCCTCCCTGCTGCCCTACTTCCCCACCATCATGGAGCACCTGCGGGAATTCCTGTTGACAGGCCGTGAAGACCTTCAGCCTGTGCAGATCCAGAGCCTGGGTGAGTCGGGTTCCCTGTCCAGGGAAAGGCTGATGCTCACCTGGTGTTCCCAGAGCTTTTTCCCAGGGCAGTACAGGTGTCTTCTCATCGCAGTGCTAATAAGCTCTGGTCTCCACAGAGACACTGGGGGTGCTGGCACGAGCAGTGGGGGAGCCCATGAGGCCCCTGGCTGAGGAATGCTGCCAGCTGGGGCTGGGCCTATGCGACCAGGTAGACGACCCTGACTTGCGGCGCTGCACGTGAGTGAGCCCTCACCCCATGCTTCCTGCCCACCCTCTGGATCCACGGCCCCCAGTCCCCTGGTTCTAAACCATAGGCTTCCCCAGGCTCTCCCGTCTGGTCTGGCTACAGCAGTCAGAACTGTACAGCGCCCACCTGCCCCCACCAGGTACAGCCTGTTTGCAGCCTTATCGGGGCTGATGGGTGAAGGCCTGGCCCCCCACCTGCAGCAGATCATCATGCTCATGTTGTTATCGCTGCGTTCTACTGAGGGCATTGTGGTGAGCAGAACGGGTGGGCTGGACTGGGTGGGGAAGGCGAGCCCTGGGATGGGGTTTATCTCCTGGGCCCCACTAAGCCAAAGTCCTGCTGTGCTGCTGTCCAGCCTCAGTATGACGGAAGCAGCTCCTTTCTTCTGTTTGACGATGAGAGTGATGAGGAGGAAGAGGAGGAACTCATGGATGAGGATGAGGAAGAGGAGGAAGACTCTGAGATCTCAGGGTGCGAAGGGGGACTGTTCTACTCATAGGAATCAAGCTTTGGATGGGGGCCCAGTGCTGGATCCACTCCTGCTCGTGTCCCATTTAGACCTGACGGCGGCTGCCTCCCACCTGTAGGTACAGCGTGGAAAACGCCTTCTTTGACGAGAAGGAAGACACTTGTGCAGCCCTAGGGGAGATCTCTGTGAATGCCAGGTGAGCCTCGGCCCTTCCCTCACCCTGGGAACCCTGCCTGTGAATCCCTTCCCCACGGCCATGTGTTTGCCCACAGTGTGGCCTTTCTTCCCTACATGGAGACTGTTTTCGAAGAAGTCTTCAAACTGCTGGAGGTGAATATGCCCGTGAGTCCTGGGGCCCTGGGCTCTGTGCTAGCCCCGCACACTGAGCAGGCACATCTGCCCTCTTCCTCCTGCAGTGCCCTCACCTAAATGTGCGGAAGGCAGCACACGAAGCCCTGGGTCAGTTCTGCTGTGCACTGCACAAGGCCTGTCAGAGCTGCCCCTCAGAACCCAACACTGCTGGTGAGGAAGGGAGGCCAGGGCTGGTCTGGGCCTCCGGTGAGGGGGGACAGCGCAGGGTCTGCGTAGGGCTTCAGCCAAGAATGTCCCCAGCTCTGCAGGCTGCCCTGGCCCGGGTGGTGCCATCCTACATGCAGGCAGTCAACGGGGAGCGCGAGCGCCAGGTGGTGATGGCTGTGCTGGAGGCCCTGACTGGGGTGCTGCGCAGCTGTGGGGCCCTCACGCTGCAACCCCCCGGGCGCCTTGCTGAGCTCTGCAGCATGCTCAAGACTGTGCTGCAGAGGAAGGTGAGCAGGGTGGGCACAAGCAGTGGGGAGCCCATGGAGCAGCCGCGGGGCCGGGCCAGATGGGCATAATTAGACGCCTCAACTCCAGCTTCTCCCTTTCCCCTACCCCATGGAACAAAGAGGCAGGAGAGCACAGGCTTTCCTCTTCCTGAGCTGGGCTGCCTCTTCCCACAGACAGCCTGTCAGGACTTGGAGGAGGAGGAGGAGGAGGAAGAGGAGCAGGTGAGAGCCACGAGTGCATGCTGTGGGAGCAGGCCGTGCAGTCATCTCCACGGGGCAGGGGTAGACAGTGCACTTGGGCTTGGCTAGCAGACCCAGGGCTGCTAAAAGATTGGTAATGGCTCTGGATGATACAACTCTGCTCCCACCAAGGCAGGGAGAATTCAGGGAAAGCTTCCTGGAGGTAGGGGTTTGGGGCAGGCTCGGATCAATTGGTGAGGAGGAGGACCGGGAAATAAAGCAGGACTGCATGCAAGCCGACGAAGGGCAGCCTGGGCACCACCTGCAGGAGTAGCAGAGCAGGTAGGAAGTACCCCAGTCACAGAGCTGGCCCATTGTTCCAACCCTGACCTGGCTTCACAGGCTGAATATGATGCCATGTTGCTGGAGCATGCTGGTGAGGCCCTCCCTGCCCTGGCAGCAGCAGCCGGGGGAGACGCTTTTGCCCCCTTTTTTGCTGGCTTTTTGCCGTTACTGCTTTGCAAGACGGTGAGTGTTCCTGATTTCAACCTCCATTCTGCCCATGAGCCCTGTGCCCAGCCCTGCCCCTCACTCTACCCCCTGCCCTAACCCCAGGCTGACTTGTATTGCTCTCTGCCAACAGAAACAGGGCTGCACAGTGGCAGAGAAGTCCTTTGCCGTGGGGACTCTGGCAGAGTCCATTCAGGGCCTGGGTGCTGCCTCAGCTCAGTTTGTGTCCCGGCTGCTCCCTGTGCTGTTGAGCACTGCCCGGGAGGCAGACCCTGAGGTGCGGAGCAATGCCATCTTTGGGCTGGGTGTGCTGGCAGAGCATGGGGGTCGCCCTGCCCAGGAGTATCCTCAGCTTACAGGTGGGGGGGCGGTGGGGTGGGGAGGAGGGTATCCCTGGGGCTCGGGCACCGGAGGGGCCTGCTGTGTGTGCCTGTTCCTTGACTGTGAACCAGACACTTCCCTAAGCTGCTGGGGCTCCTGTTGCCCCTCCTGGCCAGGGAGCGCCATGACCGTGTCCGAGACAACATCTGTGGGGCACTCGCCCGCCTGCTGATGGCCAACCCCACCAGGAAACCAGAGCCCCAGGTGAGAGATGAGGGCTTTAGGCAGGGCCATGGAGCCAGGGGCGGTGCAGAGGCTGCAAGGCCAGGGCCCTGAGCCGTGTGTTTGTCCAGGTGCTGGCTGCTCTGCTGCATGCCCTGCCCCTGAAGGAAGACTTGGAGGAGTGGGTCACCATCGGGCACCTCTTCAGCTTCCTGTACCAGAACAGCCCTGACCAGGTAACCGCCTGCTGGGTACCCCATGGAGGGGATCTGGACACTCCAGTCTCGGTGACGGGCAAGTCAGATGTGGTGGCAATTTGAGTAGCCTACCGCACTCCTTTCTCCAGCTTTCTCATTGATCTGCAAGGATTGGTAGCCAGGCTTGTAATGGGAGAGGAAGGGCGCCCACTTCATGTAGCAGTTTTCCTTGGGGAGACACCCTCCTCCCTGGTCATTTCTACTCTCTGATCTGAGCCAGTTGTAGCTTTCCATAGCCAATTTCCTAATTTTTAGACTGTTCCATTGGACCTGGGTACCTCTGGGCCACCCTACCATCCATTCAGTAGAGCAAATTCTGAAAAGAAAGTGCCTGCACTAATTGGCTAGGTGTAGACTCGGGTTAGTGTGTCTGTCAACAGTTTTAGTAACTGGTCTGTTCGTGGAGCTCCTGGGCATTTTTTGGTCTTGAGACCAGGACCTTGGTCACCTTTGGCCACAGTCCTGTCCCCTCCAGAAAAAAAAATTGTTTCATGGGTCCTTCTCCCATTGTTTTGGATACCTTTGAATTATTACCAAGCTCAAACAGTCCTGGTGTGACACTCCTCAGTCCCCACCACCCAGTGCTGGGGCCCCAGGTGCTACTGCTGTCCCTGAGTCAAGCATTTTCCCACAGGTTGTCGATGTTGCTCCTGAGCTTCTGCGCATCTGCAGCTTCATTCTGGCTGACAAGATCCCAGCAGGTAAGGCCAGCAGTGCTGGGCAAAGGGTGTGGGGCAGCTAGGGGTTGGGAGTCAGCGCTCCTCTTCCACTCTCTCCCTCTACTCTCTGCAGACACAAAGTCCGCACTGCTGCTGCTCCTGACCTTCTTGGCCAAGCAGCACAACAACAGCTTCCACTCAGCACTGGGCTCATTGCCTGACGACAAGGCCCAAGAGCTTCAGGCTGCCCTGGGCCTCACCTAGACTGCAGGCTGCAGCTGGGCCAGAGAGAAGAGCACCTCGTCCAGGCCCCCAGATCATCTCTTACCCCAGTTCCAGTACACACCTTACCAAAGATTCTGGGACTCACACACCCAGCAGGAGACTCTCAGTCCTGCTTGCTGCCTTATGGTTCTGGGACTCGATCTGTTACACAGTGGGACAATGCCAACGATCCATGACATCATACTGTAATAAAGGCAGTTTCTTTTCTGCTTGAACAGAAACTGACAGAAGGATAGAAATGCAGGTTCAGAAATGAGGCAAGCAGAGGCTGGTGAGGCAAAACATGTTTAATATAGCTGGTTTCCTGGCGGCTTTGTTAATGGTCTCTAACCTACATGGAATCGGGGCCCAGGCTGGATCAGGAGGCGTCCATATGGCTTCTCTTGTTCCACATAAAGGATCTTCTGTGCTGAGAGCACTAGCCAAGAGAGAGGAGAGGGTGAGTTGGGGCACTCCATCAGTGGCCTCTTGTGTGTGTGTCCCCAACACATAGGTGACCACACTCACCAAGGAGCAGGTAGAAGACTCGGGCGGCCATCCTGCGGGGGCTGAGAGGTGGCACCAGACTGTTGAAGTCGGGCTCCTGGTTCGCTTGCAGCTGTAGTGCCACTGCCCTGTGGGGATCAAGAACTGTTAGTTTAGGCCCCATCCCAGACCCACTGCACTGAGGAATCCCTTCCCTGGTACCTGTGCACGGCCTCCAGGGAGAGCAGTTCAAGCTCTGGAGACAGCTCCGAAGGCATCTCCATGGGCACCTCAGGGAGTTCAGGCACTACAGGCAATGCAGGGGGCTCTAGCTGCTCCACCTCAGGCCAGGCCCTAAAAACATGAGAGTTGGGACAAAGGAAGCTGTGACAGACAGGGGCACACCCATCCTACCTGCTGTCTTTCATGGGGCAGGCTACAGTCAAACCCACCCGGCCTGGCCTGGCTGCTTACCACCGTTCCTCTGGGGGGATGAGGCTGGGGCGGGGCTTCTCCTCAGCCATTTCCAAGGACAGCTCTGTGGAGGGAGAGGAAGGTCCTGAGTGGCCAGATTCCTTCGGGCCGCCTGGTTGAACTGGATGCCAGAGGTGGGCAGTGACTTAAAAGCACCCAGGTGGGAGAACTGGACAGTCTGCCTGCTTCCTCGTGTGACACTCTCCCTCTGATAAAGATTTGGCAGTTGGGATACCAGTTTCCTCGGACAGTGATAAGGGTGGTAGTTTGTGTCCCTCTTCGCCAAGTGCTTACCTGAAGACAGCATAAGGGGCCCACTGGGCTCCTGGGTCTCCCTTAGTACCTGGGAATGAGAAGAAGCCCACTGAGACCCCAAGCATCACAGAAGACCTGGGTCAGAGGTGAAGTGTTTCAGTGCTGAACCAGCCTTGGCTCTAGGACGGGGCACAACCTGGGCCCAAGACTCAGCCCTGTTGGCTCATGTGAGCAGGAGGCAGCCTACTGGAGCCCCGACAAGACCAGTCTCTCCAGTGAAGGGGTAAGGGCAGTTACCTCAATATCACTCAGCGTTTCAGCCTTTCTCCTTTCCTCCTCAGCTGCCAACTCCCTCTCAGCAGCCTCTTCAGGCTCCAGGGGTGGCTTTCGCATGAGCGCTCTTGGAGGTGGCTGGGCACAGTGGGTCCAGAAAGTGAGCAGTTCTGGTGGTAGCCAGCCAGCTAGGGACAAGGGACAGCAGGGACAGGGTTTGAAGTGTGAGGACGGACAGGGTTTGAGGTGTGAAGAACATCAAATTCAGAGGATGACACTTACTGTAAGTTGGGGTTCGGAACAGCTCTGCAGGGCTTGTGATGGTCCTCTCAGGAGGCTGTACCATGGGCTGTGTGGTGGAGAAGGACAGAGGCCCAGTTAAGAGGAAGCCACTCCTCATTACCCTTTCCCTACAAAGCCTTGTTCCAATCCTCTGGTCTTCCATCTCCTTCAGGCCCATGTCCGCCTGCTCTGTTCATTCCTAAAAGTTGGATTTTGTAACTGCTACCCTGGATGTGCCCGCAGGGCCAGCCACTAAAGGAGCACAGAGAGCTGTGTATGTACAACCCCGAGACATGCACTTGGGACTGTCCCCGGTATGTCCCCCGGAGTCGAGAAGTCCAGCCTGCCCCTGTCCCAGGCCCTCTGGACTCCATCCCCCAGAGCCTGAGTGGACTCACACACTCCCGGCAGTGGGCTCTGGTTTGCAGCTGTTCCTGGAATTTCTCCCGGGGGATCTGAGTCTCCTTGTCCCAGAATAGTAACTGGCGGCGGCGGCGGCGGACTGGTGGGCTTTCAGGGACTGGGAAGACTGGGGGCTTCCTCCGCTGGGTGGGGAGGAGAGGTGGAGGAAAGGCTACTCAGACCAGCTTTGAACCATCCTTGGCTCTGGGACAGAACACACCCCACTCCTGTGCTCAGGACCACCCTGGTGGGCTGCATACAAGCTCCTGGCCTGAGATGCCTGGGAAAGGGCTTGGGCAGCTCCCACTGGGCACGAGAAAGGTGAATCTGGGAAGTCAGGCTGATGAAACAGGGTGTGGGCTATTTTACCGTTACTATTACTAACTTGCATGAAGGCCCATGTAAGCCAGCAGGGACCTTGGGCTTGGGGAAGCTGACTAGGGTTGAGCAGCTCGGGAGGGGAGGGCACAGAAGTCGGTACTACTTAGAAGGGGTACTACTTACCTCTGGGCTGAGTGGGGCTGGCAGAGGCAGCTTCTGCGGGGGAGTCACTTCTGCAACAATACCACAGGTTCTGACTCTGCCCATACCCCATGTCCTTGTAGCCACCTGGGCAAAAAGCTAGAGGCGCCTCCCTTTAGCAAGTTGGAACACAAGGCTCCTGTCCAGTAGCGGTGCAGGTGCCCCCGGGAGGGCCCAGGTGTGGCAGGTACTCACCAGGAAGTGGGGGCCCAGGCTCCCAGCCTGGCACCTTCGGCGCCTCAAGGTCCAGGACCTCGCTTATAAGTGGCTCTGCTGGCCTCTCCACCCTGCGGGGAAGTGGGCAAGAAAAGTGACATCCTTTCCAGCACTGATCCCCTACCCAACCCGGGGTTCCTGCCCTTACTGTACAAGAGTTGGAGGTGAAAGCGGGGGAACTGTGATTTCCCCCTCCAGGCCCCGGGGCTCCTCCTTGGACTCTGCAGAGAGAAGATCAGGGCTCAGAAGGCAGAAGAGGTGGGCAGCACTATCTGCCTGTGCCAGGAGCATTACCGTCCAGTGCTGGGAGAGGCCTGACTCGCCGACGTTCCTCTAACAAGACTGCCTCATCTTCCTCAGCAATCAGCATGTCCAAGTCTCGGCGGCTAACCTCGGGGAGCTCCTGCTCACCCTTTTGGGAGAGAGTAAGCAGAGAATGGGCATTCAATTGCATTTCTGACAAAGGCAAATGGACCTAGGAGACAATCTGAGACAGGCCACAGGATGAGGTGAAGAAGCTACTGGGTGCTCAGGTGGTGGGGCAGGGGCTGGGGAAATGGAGACAGAGAAGACAGGACTCTGAGGGCAGAGATGCAGATGCAAGGGCGCTGGGCTGTCAGAACCAGGACAGGCCACAGGTCCTCTGTGCAGGGGGACAGCGTACCTCGATTGGCAGCATGCGTATGGGCTCTGCCTCCTGGATGGTGATACGCTCAGGAGGCAGCACAGTGACTTGGATCCTTTCTGGAAGGCCAAGGAAGTCACACTACCCCTCTGCTTCTTCCCAAGCTTCTTCACCCATGAGGTGAGGCAAAAGCATGGATGCTGGAGCCGGGTCAACCTGTGTTCTAACCAGGTCCAGGCCAGTCACTGGCAAACTGATACTCGGTATATATCTTGTTCACTATGGACCTCTCTTTCCCCTCTGTAAAATGGGGGTGAGAATTCTGGCCTCAGGATGATTGAGAAGCAGTGAAGGGGTTAACGTCAAGAGCCCCCCCTATGGAGCCCGGTTCTTTAAAGAAGCTCAAAGATGACCATTTCTTCAATTCTCGGCCTTCCTGTGCTTTCCACCAAAAACATGGTCTGCTCACCTGGCTTCCTGGGCTCCGTAGGGACTTCAGGAAGGGTCTCCTCAAGAACTCTCTCTGGGGTTGCAGCCTCTAAGAGGTGTCGAATCTTTGGGGAGGGGTTGGGGACAAAAGAGATTCCACTTCAGCAGCTCCCCTTCCCACTTTCACAGCCTCATTCAAGTAATGGGTGGTGACAGCCCCTCATGCCTAATTCTTTTTTTTTTTTTTTTAAAGATTTATTTATTTATACAAGCACTGGGTACAGTCAGAAGCGCGGGAGGGTGAGAGAATTCACCAGAGCCAGAGCGGGGAGCAGAGCAGGCAGAAGGACCGAAGTACACTACTGAGGGGAGCAGCGGGCGGCAGGAGAGGTCTGCGCGCCATGTGGGACCCTCCTCTGGTGGCCGGGGAGCAGCCGGGGATCGAACCGGCGATGCAGAGGCTGCGGGCAGCTTCGCAACCCAGCGCTCAACCTCTGCAACACCGGGGAGGCCCTTTGCCTAATTCTTTTTAAGATTTATTTACGCATACAAGAACTGGGGTGCATACGGGGGGGGCAGGGTGAGGAAGGATTAGGGTCAAAATAAGGGGGGGGTGCAATTGTATGGGGAATATAACCAAAATGAAAATGCATACATTGTGCAAAAATGAAAAATGATGTAAGAATTATATAAAATAAAATATTTAAAAAAAGAACTGGGGTGCAGGCAGAGGTGGGGGTGGTGAGAGGATTCACCAGAGACAGAGTGGGGAGCAGGACAGGCGGATCTACTGAAATACACTGCTGAGGGGAGCAGCAGGCGAGACAGGAGAGGTCTGCTGCACCATGTGGGTCACCTCCCTGGCTGGGGATTGAACACGTGCAGCAGCGGCTGTGGACAGCTTTGTAGTGCTATGCCTTGACCTCTTGTACCACCAGGGAGGCCCTTCATGCCTAATTCTTGTGGCACTGGTATCAGCACACAGTGACCCCACTCACCACCTAGTCTCCTTCCCCCCCTATCGATCTGACCTTCACTCCCAACCCCCAGTTATCTAGCCTTTGTCCATACGCCTATGTAAGAAGCACCTTATGTCAAGTGTTGTGGGGGACAAAAGGAATAGAAAAGTTCCCATGTTTGCCCTCAGAGTATGCAGCTACATTAGAGATACTATATCACACATACACACACACTTTTTCTCCATCACCCTTGTGTCCCTTTGTCCTGTTTCTTTGCCACTCCCTCTTAACCTCAGGCCCCTCAGAATGTTGATGTTCAGTAATTTTTGAAAGTCTTTTACAGTGTCAAATTGTCTGTTATATGAATATCCAATATTTGTTTTTTTCATTCTGACTTGTTCAGCTGCATATAATTTTCTCAAATTCTCTTTATTTTGTTGAAAATGTCTGCATCTCATGATTTCCTGTGTCTATGTAATATTCCATGGTATGTGCATACCACATCTCAGAAAAGATTCTTGATGTCAAGGAGTGTATGGCCTAGTGGGGAGACAAGTGTGTATAAAGCCCAACAAGTCAACACAAAGGATAAAACAAGGGGGCCTAGTGATGCACTGAATTCAAGAACACTTAATTCTGACCAGAAGTGAGATAACGGTATCACAGAAAATAGCAGCATCTGAAGCAGGTTTTTAAGGATATGTGAGACAACTAGTAGGGAAAGAGGGGTGTCTATAAGGGGCTGGGGAAGTGGCATGAGCAAAGATATGAATGTGGCAGCTTTGGGATATAAGGGGCAAGACTGGGAACCACAGGTGCCCAGGAAACATGCTGAGAGATGTCGGGGGATGGCTAGCTCTGTACCAGGGCCCAGTGGGAGCCACTGGAAGTATCTTTGAAGGGAGTGACTGTCCAAGCTGTGAGAGTGTTAGGAATGATGGAGGAGAACAAGGGTAGGGAAACCCAGTGCCAAGGGATAATGAGGGCCGGGATCAGGGCCTCCACTGTGGGAACTGTGTGGAGATGAGTGGAGACAACAGCTGCCTCTAGGTTGACCCTAAAGGTGAGTGGAGCAGGCTGTCTGAGGGTGCCACTATCACCGTCTCCTGCACCCCCCTGGGCTGAGATGTGGTAGGGCCCCTTTTAACCCAAATGTCAGACTAGCATAGGAACAGCGCCCCCTCTCCCCTGCCCATCAAGTCAGAGGTGTCCCAGGAGAATGACACCTACCTGAGGGATACTAAAGGGGCTGAGAAATCTGGGATCCACAGACATCATCCCAAAAAAGGGGTCTGGAGCATCTTCCAGGGTCTCCATCATGGCCAGGCAGCTAGGAAGCAGGCTGGGTCTGAGAGAGAATGGGGGCTGTCAAGGGCTGAGATTGAGATGGGCTGACACCAAGCAGGGGAGTTCACTACCAAAGGCTGGGTGGCCAGGGAGATGGACACTCACAGGTCGGTCTCCACCATGTCGATGCGGATCTGCATCTGCGCACGGTGCAGGCGCTCCAGAATGTGCTGGATGTCCTCTGTGGGCATAGAGAGCAGGTCTAGTGAGGGCTGTTCAGCTCTGCCCTACCTCCCAGCAGTCCCATCCTTACCTACGAGGTACTGGCATTGTTGAGAGTAGACCCGGATCACCCCAATTTGGAGCTGGGCTGAGAGATAGAGAGAGAAGCGGGGCCGTGGCAGGCCAGGCATCTGGGGAGGCACTCGTACCAGCACATAATCAAGGATTTCCTCGCTAGGGGAACAATATGCCCTGGTGACCAGCGTGCCCACTCCTATCCATCCCCCAACCCCTCCACAAGCACACCAGGTTGAGTGCGCCACCCTTTTCTGGTCTTACCATGTCTTCACCACGTTCACCTTCAGGTATTCGCGCTTCACCAGCCGGCTGCCCCGGGTGGCTGCCAGCCTGGAGAGAGTGGAGGTACGATGGAGCCGAGGTGACATCAGACCCCTGGGCACCCCCTACCGGCTAGCCTTGCCAGCCTGGCCCTTACCAGATGGTGGCGAAGCAGCCAGTGTGGCGCTGAAGCACGTTGGGATAGTAGAACATGGTCCCTTGTGGGTTTCACCCTCTTCTCCACCACTCCTGAATTCGGAGCTCAATCAGAAATCTTTACGGTGCTGGATTTCCCAACGTGGTGGTCAGAGAAATGTAAGAATTTGGACAGAGGGTCCTCCCTGGTGGCACAAGGGGTTAAGCACCGCATTATGAAGCAATCCACAGCCTCTGTAGCACAAGTTCCATCCCCAGCCAGGGAGGTGACCCACATGGCACAGCAGGCCTCTCCTGACTCACCCGCTGCTCCCCTCAGCAGTGTATTTCAGTCAGTCTGCCTGTTCTGCTCCCCACTCTGTCCCTGGTGAATCCTCTCACCCCCCACACCTCTGGCCTGTACCCCAGTTCTTTATGCACAAATAAATCTTAAAAAAAAAAAAAAAGAATTTGGACGGGTGCCACAGCAGGTTACCCAGAATGCCAGAGAAATGAACTGATAAGCAACTGGAGGGCAAGTGATTGAGGGAACGAGAAGACGGAGGTGCACACTTGGGGCCGGGATGCCCCTCTCCCTCGGCCACGAGTGGGTTCGCACACCGCGTGGGTGCTTCGAACTTACTGGGCCTTTCCTGGTTGAGTTCTAGATTGCTGATGCAGAATTCTCGGCGCCTTAGCTCCCGAGGAAGCACGGGTACGGCCTGCAGGGATGCGGAGCGTCGCACCTGGGTCGCGGTCCGGCGGGGTCGCCCCGGGGCGGGACGGGACTAGATCCCGCCCCACGGAGCACGCGCTCGCTCGGGAGCCTGGCCCCGGCTCCCCCTTAGGTGGCGGCGGCCCCTCGAATGGGGAACCGGTTGTCTGAGGTGCCCTCGATCCCCGGCGCCAAGGAGCCTGCCTGCGCTGGGGCAACAGGGGTCTCCCCGGGCCGGCAGCGAACCAATCAGGAGAATCCCGCGCGCGGCCGGGCCTTTGTGAGGTTTCCTGGCCAATGGGCTCTCGTCCCGGCCTCTGGTAACAAGGATTCCTCGGAGGCGCTTCTCTGCAGGCCAATGAGTGGGGAGCAAATTCCAGCCTCGCCCTCTGTGAGCCTGGTAACAAGGGCGGTTCAACTAGTGTGGGTGGTGGGGTCAAGCAGGGGGCATCTGCCCTGGCTGTGCTCGGGTCTTCCCGCCTGCGGTTACACCTTGTCCTTTACCCCCAATCCCAAATGATCGCCTGATTGGTCCGACTTTGTGCCCCGCCAAAGGCCCATCGGGAACCCGGGAGGTAGAAGGGTGTGTGGTGACCTCGGAGCCACCACAAGCCAATGGGTAGAAGTCAGATCTCACAGTGAGAGGGCTTGCTGGGTCATTTCCTAAATTTGAGCAGCTTCCATTGTGGTCACACCCCTTCTGCTGTTTAACACTTGTGAACGTGCTCTCCTGACTGAAGTAGACCTTAGCTTTGTTGGATACAGGGCACATTTCTCCACCTACAAAGCCATTGCCTCAAACAATTCTTTGTAAAATTAAGTTGTATGGTTACAGCCGTCCAATTTAATTTTTTACCGCTCAAAATTGTGCATTTAAGACTCAATTCTTTTTTTTTTTTTTAAGATTTATTTTATTTATTTATGCATACAAGAGCTGGGGTGTAGGCCAGAAGTGCAGGGGGGTGAGAAGATTCACCAGAGACAGAGTGAGGTAGAACAGGTGGAGTAACTGAAATACACTGCTGAGGGGAGCAGCAGGGAGACAGTAGAGGTCTGCTGCATCATAGGTGGGTTACCTCCTTGGCCAGGGATTGAACTCATACTTCACTGGCTGCCGATAACTTGATAGTGCTGAGACTTTAAACTCTGCGCCACCAGGGAGACCCAAGACTCAACTCTTAAGACTGAGCAGACCGTGTTTATCTTGTGCCTTTGATCCATGAGCTCTTGAAATTGGGGTCTGGTTTTATCAGTTGGTGCCTGGCACCTACTTCAGTAAGTATTTGTCAAGGTGCAATTGCCCCAAATTTGTAACCACAGAACATTAAGGCTGAAAGAGATTTCAAAGTCTCGTCTGAGCCTTGTCTTTACAGATGAGAAGTTGCCCATATAATTTCTCCCAGGTCACACAGCTTCTTAGTGACAGCATGGTTGGGAACTCTGCTTTCTTGATATTCTAGGTTCTCAGTTCCTATTCCACTCTGCTGGGCTGAATTGCTGTTAGCGGACAGAAATGAGGGGTACCCCGGAACCCCTTTGGCTTCTATATGACATTTAAAACTGTATCAATCACTGTACAAATGCTGTCAGTGTTTACGAGTGTTCACATTAGGGCACACTTGCTGAAGTGGGCACCTGCTCTGAGGTGCTTAGCTAAAGCCAGTTTCAGAGATAAGCAAAGGGGCACAGTAATTCATTCCTCTATGCAGTCACTTTATAAGTATTTTTTACATGCCAAGCACTCCAGCAGGCACTGGGGATATAGCAATGGCCAAAACAAGTCTCCTTTCTCATGGAACAGGAGAGTAGACAAGTAGAAATGTATGATGATTGTTACTATGAAGAAAAGTGAGGTAGCACAGGAGAACAGCACAGTGCAGGCTGCTGCTGAAATCGGCCCTCAGGGAAGCCCTCTGGGAAAGAGCTAGAAGTCGTGAGCCCCCCTGAAGGAAGAGTATTTTTTTTTTAAGATTTATTTATTTATGCATACAAGAACTGGGGTACAAGCCTGAGGTGTGGGGGTTGAGAGGATTCACCAGAGACAGAGTGGGGAACAGAACAGGCAGACTGACTGAAATCCACTGCTGAGGGGAGCAGCAGGCGAGTCAGGAGAGGTCTGCTGCGCCATGTGGGTTGCTCCCTGGCTGGGGATTAAACTCGTGCTACAGTGGCTGCAGATAGCTTCATAGGTTGCGTCACCAGAAAGGCCCGGGGAGAGTATTTTTAGACAAAAGAATCAGCAAAGGGTGAGGTTGAGGCCACATCACAAGGACTCTGGAAGCCATTGTAAGGACCTGGGGTCTTTTTCCCTGGATGAATTGAGAGCCAGGGGAGAATTTTGAGCAGAGTGACGTTTGTCAGAAAGATCTCTACCATGTGGCGCACCGACTGATGGGGAACAGGAGTAGGAACAGAAACGAAAATGTGGAAGGAAGCAGGAAGGAGAGGTGAAAAGCAACAGCGGTGGAAGGCAAGAGAAGAGGTCAATCCTGGGTAGATTCTGAAGGAATCATGAGGGAACTTGCTGACAGACTGCATGTTGGGTGTGAGGGAAAATGGAAGTCAGAGGGGAGAGCCGGTAGGTAGGAGGGACTTCAGCAGATCAAGGGCACAATAGCGCTTGTGCCCTGTGCACTCAGTACCTGTCTTCTTCACGGCAGATGCCTGTTTGGGCTCTTGTCTTCTCAGGAGGATGATGGGCCAGACTAAAGAAAAGGAAGTTCCAAGGAGACAGCTTCAAAAGCTGTACTAAAGTTTGTCAATGAGATGGCAAGATCCTTAAGGTTCTAGGCATCTGGGATTGGTTGTGGAGGTAAGCCTCTGATGGCCTGACATGGTGGGAAGGAATCTGGTCTGGGGAGTCCATTTTTCCAACCTGGGGTCTTGTGTAGGAAGAGGGAAGCTGAAGGCTAGAGGCTGTGGCAGTCAGAGAAGCAGAGTCTGATCTAAATAGTCTAGAAGAAGTGATTATACAGAGGTGAGGTGCCAAGTGGCCTGGTGAAGGAAGAACTTCTAGTTTGGTGGTAAAAGAAACAGAGAAGAGAGGTGTGCCAGCTGACTTGGAGCCCTCATATCTCAGTGAAGAGTGTTGGTGACGTGACGGTCTAGGCCAGATTATCCTTTGTGGGTTTCAGATGGAGCGAGGGAACCAGCTTGGAGTACCCTTGTGAGTAACCTTCAGATGAGTGCTGGGAAAAGAGGCACCAGAGGGGCCTCCCTGGTGGCGCAAGGGGTTAAGCACCGCACTATGAAGCAATCCGCAGCCACTGCAGCACAAGTTCGATCCCTGGTCAGACAGGGAGCAACCCACATGGCAAGGTATACCTCTCCCGTCTCGCCCACTGCTCCCCTCAGCAGTGTATTTCAGTCAGTCAGCCTGTTCTGTTCCCCACTCTGTCTCTGGTGAATCCTCTCACCCCCCGCATCTCTGGCCTGTACCCCAGCTCTTGTATGCATAAATAAATAAATCTTTAAAAAAATAAAAAAAGAGGCACCAGATCCCATCTGCCCCAGGCACAGCAGTTAGACAATTCCCTGATTTCCACTCCACCTCCAGGCCCCAGGGTCTCTGCTCCATAGTTTCAGGCCAAGTTCAAGCTCTCCTTTTAGACTCCAGTCCCGTGTCCAGCCCTAGGCCTGTTGTAAAGGCCAAATTAGAGGGCTCTAGCATAGAAATGTGCACCCAGGTTTTCCCTGTGACGCTGGTTACAGGCTCAGCACCCCTCTTGGCTGCAAACACCAACCTTCTCCCTAAAGCTGGTACCTACAGGGTAGAGTCAGGGTCAGAACCCCCTGAGCCCAGACAGCTTCCTGGCCACATCCTGTGGGGAGGAGGAAGTTGAGGCCCAGAGATGTCCACAGGGAGAGATGCCAAATGCCCTGCTCTCAAGTGTATATCTTCTCATCATCCTGCGATCCCTTCTTCTCCCAAAAAGACAGATAACAGTTTCACTTTCAATAAAATTTACTTTAAGTCTTAGTGAAAGATGAATATAAAGTGCTTGCCTTCAGACTTGGGATAAGAGGAAACGGTCCCCTGAGTTCATACCATCTCGACTTTCCCAGGTCCTCAGAGATGAAAGAGGGCATATTTCAATATTTTTTTTTATAAGGGCAAAAGTCAACCTTGAGTTTCCCACCAGCCAGGGTACATGAGGAGTTCAGGGACGCAACCATTATAGAAAACACTGAGAACTGTCACCGAGGCGGGCAGGTGAACAGGGAGTATAAACAGTCTCACTCAAAGGAGCTAGGGAGAAGAGAGCAGAGGAGGAAGGGGGGTCCTCCAAGCTCTGCACCAAGGACAGTGTGGCTGCCTGCTCCTCCTTAGTCTCCTTCAGCAAGTGTCGGGCAAAGGCCTGCTCCATCTGCACCAGAAGAGGTGGGGAGGAAGGTATCATGAGCACAGGAGGAAGCCCCTTCTGGCAATACCCCCGGCCGTCCCCTGCCCGACTCACCTGCACTGTGACCAGACAGTTATCATGGGTATGGCTGGGGCCAGGGCTCTCCTCCCAAAAGTTCAGTGTCACCTGGAATTTGGGTGGTGGACCCCGGCCCTGGGAGAACCTCTCGAAGTCTAGAAGAGAAGGGTAAAGTGTGGGAAGAAGGAGAAGAGAGGATCACAGGCAGGCAGGGAATAGGGAGGAGCCATAATGGAGAGAGAATGATGGAAGGGGGCTGCTTGGAGGCCAAGGCCAGGGCAGGAGCTGCAGGGTCTCGAGCTGTCGCTTTGGGTCAGGGGACCGGCTAAGATCCCACTTGCTGCTCAGCCAAGCACAAATGAGAAAACCGGCTCCTTCCTTGAGCACCAAGTGCCTAGAGGCAGCCAATCACCATCAGCTCTGCAGGCTCTGTGGGCATCAGCTCCCCCCAGGCAGTGGCCCTGACTGCTACCTCTTTTTGCCTGCTGCTTCCACCTTCCTTCTGCTGGGGCACCCACAGCCCTGGGAACACCCACGCTCTGTGTGTCTAAATCTAAAATCAGATTTAGAACTGAATGGAGGCAGGAAGAATTCCAGCATGGATGGGAAAGAGGGGCAACCTTAGGGGATGCCTGCAGCGGGTGGGGGGCAAGGTGGGGGGCATGCGCCGACTCTCCCAAATGCGTGTGGTTGTATGCACCTGCGTAGGTGGGCTCCCCCCGATTGTTGTGTGCGTCAATGAGATGTGTGCCCTGAGATGCAACACTCTCATTACGCCCTCCCTTGGCCCCATCTTCCACAGCCTTGGCAGGAAAGGAGGGCTGCTGAGCCTGGCTATGTGGAGCATTTGCCTGAGGCAGCAGTGGGTGGTGCCTAGGACCTCCCAAGTTGGGCGTAAGAGGTGACTAGCGGGGCCTCCCTGGTGGTGCAAGGGGTTAAGTCTCAGCACTATGAAGCTATCAGCAGCCACCACAATATGAATTCGATCCCCGGCCAGGGAGCAACCCACATGGCGCAGCAGACCTCTCCTGACTCACCCGCTGGTCCCCTCAGCAGTGTATTTCAGTCAGTCTGCCTGTTCTGTTCCCCATTCTGTCTCAGTGAATCCTCTCCCCACTGAAAAAATTTCTGGTCTGTACCCCAGTTTTTGTATGCATAAATAAATCTTTTTTTTTTTTTTTTTTTAAAGGTGGCTAGGGAGCCAGGTGCTCTGCTAGAGCAGCCTTACCTCTGAGGAAACAGGCGGTTGTGAAGAGCTTGACACACTCCTTGCTGGGGAGCAGATGTGGGCCTGGGCCTGATGGGGCCTGGGGCGCATTCCAGGAGATGGGGATTGGGCAAAGGCGCATTACATAGAGGCCTTGGGAGTTGCTGGCCACCAGGACACCTCTCTCGACCTGGTTCAGCAGGCGCTGGGCAGCTTCTTTTGGGCCTGGCTTGGGAAACAGCACCTGCTCTATGCCACACTGGTTATCTAAGAGCTCAGCCACCAGGCGGCAGTCCAGGCTCTGCACCTGGGCCTCCCCTGCCTTACGCCCATTGTAGAAGAAGGTGAGCAGCAGTGAGTAGTCGATGGACACAGAAGGGTCCCACAGCACCGTCTCTTGCAAGCAGTCCTCTTGCTCAGCTTGAGATTCTGGGGAAAGGAAGAAGAGGTCCGTGCAAATCCAGTGTCCTTATTTTTTGATGAGGAAAGTGAGGCCCGGAGAGGGAAACCAAGTGAGGGCCTGGAGGACAGGTAGGCTTCTGAGGTTAGAACAGTGGTGCGAGGCTTTTCCATCACTCAGGAGAGCAGCTGATACACATATGCCCACCGAAACCCCGGAGGCTTGCTGCCTGAGTCTTGCAGCTTACAAGAATGTCCCAGAGACTGGACCTTTGCTTAACCCTCGGAAATCAACGTCTCAAAGAGGATTCTAGGAAATAGTGTTGGGAGGGTATTTTCAAGAAGCAAGCTGCTTGGAGTCTGGGGTGTGGTCAGGTATACTGTCTGGAAACCCGAGCCTCTCTTTAGTGGGCCCTGACAGAGTCAATATTGGCAAGCCCTGACAGAGTCAATAATGTTGACTTTGGGGCCAATAATGGCCCCAGGAAGACCACCTGTGGGGACAGATGCAGGGTTGGCTGAGAAACAAAAGTACCTGACTTTGGAAGAAGCAGAAGCTCCAGGCATGCTTCATCTCTTTGGAGAAAGGCTTGGATTGTGTCTGCACCTGGAAGGCGGGCAGAGGCACTGGTCATTCAGACTGGGAGTGCAGGGCTCACAGGGTGGCACAGGGCTGGCACGGAAGGCAGGGAGGTGGTACCTTTCTGAGGCTCAGGGCTGCTGCAGCTGCTGCTGCTGCTGCTGCTGTTACTGCTGCTCTTGCTGTTACTGCTGCTCTTGCTGCTGCTACTTCCAAAGTCAGAGCAGCCCACACCCCCATCGGCCTCCACCTCCTCCTGCAGACAGTGTGCATGTTGGCCTGCCTCTCCCCTAGTGACTGTCCTGCCTTCTGGCCCACTCAGGTCCCTCCTCAGCTCTTACCCTTTGGAGGGGGTCCTGCGGCAGGGAGGGACTGAGTATGCACTTTTTCACGATGCCCTCAAACTCCTTCTCAGAGGACACAGAACTTTGGTGTCGCTTTAATGGTGATTTCTGGATTTCTGGCTGAGCTGTGGAACATTGTTGAGGGGAGAGAAAGGTCAGAGTCCTAAGTGGGAAGAAAAGGTAATGAAGGGAAAGGACAGACAAGGGAATTGGGTGCAGCTGCCCCAGGACAGGGCCCGGCTGAACTGTGACTGAAGGAGGGCCACCGCACCCCCGGCAGGACCCTATCGCTGTCCCTCCTCCCAGTCAGCTGGGTTGGGGATCCTCACCAGGGAGGGTTCCTTGTGGCAGCAGCCGATACACCTTATAGGGTTCAGGCCCATCCATTCGGCCCCTCTCAGGAACCTCTTCAAATTCAGGACTCTTGTTGAGGGCACAACGCAGGCGAGTCTTCCAGGTCGCAGGGCCTTCCATGTCCCCGTTCTTGTATTTTCCCTTATACATTGCCCAAGCCTAGGAACAGAGAAAGTAAAGAAGAGGCAGTGTATTGCAGGCCCCAGCTGACCCTCCATCAAGCTGGCCTCATAGACATGTGGCCTGAAGAGCTTGTGCAAGCTTTACGTTCTGCCCTTGCCATCTTGAAATCCTTCATAATTTTTGAATTTTCATTTAGCACTGGGCTCTGATAATTAGGTAGCTGGTTCTACCCTTCCACCTCCTCTTTATCTGAAAGCCAAGTCAACATAACCCCTTGATAGTTGAGCACCAGTGTATACTCCATCCCCCCACTTAGAGGCCAGTTTCCAGGCCCTTTCACCTTGAAGAAGGCAGCATCCTGGTCTTCCCGGAAGTCCTGCTTCCCCGCATGCTTCCAGGGAATCCGGAACATGGTCTTTTCTTTATCTTCCCAGCATACCCCTGGGAACTGCCCGCTCTCCACTTGTTCCACCACCCAGTTCCGGAGCTTTCGGGTGCAGCGTGCCCTGCCTGATGCCATCTTGGGGGAAAAAAGCAGCAGGAAGCTTCAGCAGCATCAACAGTTCTGGAAGGAACATCCGTGAGATCCTGGCCATCAGGGCTGGACGCTGGCCAGGGCCTCCAGAGACCCCACCCTCTTTCTTCTCTAGACGTATCTGAAAATGTTTGCCCTCTGCCAGTCACGAACAATTACCAAAAATACATTCTTTATACCTTGCCCAGCTGTGACATCTAGGAAGAAACCTTAGGCACGGGTCTTTGTAGGAATCTACTGTTAGGAAAAGACTTTGTAGGAATCTACTGTTAGGAAAAGAGACTTCTCTTGGGGTTCCATTCCTAGTGAGGCCCTCTGTAGTTGCCCAAGTTTTTGCAGAAGCTTCAGAGGTGCCCATGGACCATCTTTACCCACCACCCTACAACTTGTCCTTTGACCCCCATCCTGCATGGGCAGGTGGGGCAGGGAGCTGAAGGAGTAGGCAGGGCCAGAAGGCAAGAAAACAAGAGCAGTAGGAGCTTTCCGAAGAACCCAGCAGCAGGTCTTCCCCTCCTTTGCCTAAAGGTTAGACACCAGCCCATAGTCAGTCTCTCACTCGGGTTAAACCTCCTGCGCCTGGCTCACGGCCTTTTATCTGTTCCTGTCTAGCAGAGAGGTCCCCACCCCCACCTCCAAACCCACTGGACCTTCCAGCCAGCCCTGGACCCAGGCTGACCTGCCCGTGGTCCATCTTACCTGAGCGGCAGTGCAGGTGGTCCCAGTGCTCAGCTGACCTCAGCTCGGCGGCTGGGTAGGCAGTTCCTGCTCTCTCTGCCCGGCCTACAGTCCCCACCCTAAGTTTCAGTTCTCCCGGGAGGTCCGTTTCCCAGAAATCACGTGATCGGAGTTGCCAGGCAGCTGGTGGCCACTAGAGGGAAGCAGCGTCCGAGGAGTTCCCTGTCGGACTCCCACTGTCAGTGCGGGCAGCGCACCCGCTGGCCTGGCGGGGCTCCTTTCCCTTCCTCCCTAGGACACCCCTTGCTTTCTTTGAGCCATCTGAAGGTGCTGCTTCCGCAGGGAGGCACCAAGGTCCTGGAGTCTGGCCCGAGGCTTCTGGATAGCGTTGGACTGCCAGTGCCTCTGTTTCCCTAGAGTGTTTGCTTGGCTCCTAGCAGGTGTCCTCAAATAGCAGCTGAAGTGGATGAAAGAGGAAAGGCAAGGAAGAAGGAAGCCGACTGCTGGATGGGAGGGCTTTCTTTGGCCATCCAAGGCGTCAACTCCTTCCTGGCCCTGAATCCGGGAGGGTCAGGTGGTGAGCTGCGGAGTGGGGGGTGGGCCGCCGGCCGCCCTTTCAGCAAAATTCTGTTCACTGCCCCCCACCCTTTCCCCGATGTCCCCAAATGGTGAGGCCAGGAAGAAGGACCAACAAGAAGCCTGGGCAAGAAGATGCCTCTTTATTGGTGCTGAAGCTGTTCCTGAGGGAGTCCAGCCACGGGACCCTTGCCCTCAGCTACTTCCTCCTGCGGGGGATACTCTGTCCCAAGGGCACCTCTTCCGTCAGCTTCTGCAGAAGGAGAGAGAAAATGATGACACTGGATGTCGGGAGCCTCAGACACAGGCTGGACCAGTGACTCCTAGAGTGTGGAGTCAGAGGCGAGGCTGGGTGGAGCTTTTACCTGTAACAGGCGGGTGTGGTAGTTGGGGGCATCCTCCCCGGGCAGCGGCTGGGGGCGTATGTGTAGGTAGCGCTCCACAGCTGTCTCCAGCTCCTCCACCTCGTATAGGGTGGCTGGGTCCAGTGAGTGGGCATTGATGAGGCTCACAAGATACTCTTTGTAGTGTGCCCTGGAGAGGCGAGAGGACTGAATATCTGTTCTTTTTGGGCTGATATTAGGCAAGTGTACCTAGCACCTTGCTGGGTACTGGCATCCTCAGACGAACAAGATGACAGCCCTCACCTCGACAGCATAACTAGCAGGTCTCGTTAAAGACTCATATGTACATGTAGGCACTGCCAACCTGTGCACCATCTATCCATGCCCTTGTCCAGAGTGCCCCCTCCTTCCCCTTTCCTTGCAGAATCTACTGCTTACAGAGATCCACTTTACTTCCTGGGCAGATCCTTACTGCTTCTATGCCTACCACCCCAACACCAGGGGTTGCCCTGTCTGGCACTCACTGGCAGAGGCCGGCATGGCCAGCTGGAGTTTCCTTGCCACAAGCTTCATCTCGGAGCACGTTGGAAACCTCTTTTTGCTCCATCACTCGACAGCCACCTAAGGTAAGGGAAAGAAGGGACTCTTGGTTGGAAGGAAGCCACAGACCACAAAGCTCCAGAACCGAGACTGACAGAGGCATGGGCAGCAGCTTCCAGGCAAAGCATGAGGACAGGAGCCCTGGTCTAACAGTGGTGGTGATGGGTGGGAGTGGGGTACTTAGATCTGCCACCACAGCAGGCCAACTGAGGAACAGAGATCTGGCTGCCCCAAACTGACTCTGAGTCTAGACTCACTGCCTTGAGACACTCCCTTGAGATAGCTCTTCTGATTGTGACTGAGATCTTACATAGTTAAATTATACTGTTAAGGTTTTTCTCTATAGAGCGCAGGAAGGGGGGAAGATGAACCTATGTGAAAAAAAAAAAATAAAGAACCATGTGTGACATCTTTCTGTGGCACTCATGCAACCTGACACAGTGCAACTAGCAGGTCTTATTAAATATTCAAGTTAACTGATAAATCATTATTATTTGGAATTGGGAGAAGGAAATTAGTATGGAGGTACCAGGCGCTTTAATGTGGCTTTAGGTAAAACAGCTTGGCTGCAAGATGAATGGGGCCCCCACTTTACAGAGGAAGAAACAAAGGACCCCAGAGGCTGAAGGTCTGTTCAAGGTCTGTCCTAACACTCACCTCCAGGAACCGTCCGCGCCCCTGCTGGGGGCTCTGTGTTAAACATGACATTATTGTCCTGAGAAGGAGCAGACAGGTGGGCGTTAGGTTTTGATGATGCCAGTCCACAGAATTTCCAAGCACCACTCTGGGCCCTCCTCTCCTGGGGAACCCACAAACCCAGCCAGGCTGGCCACCCCTGACCTGTAGCAGCTTCTGGAGCCGGACAGCAGTCCAGTCCCGAAGGTAGAAGAGGCAGTCTCGGGGGTGGTGGCCGTGCAGGGACTTCTTCACCCTGCAGTTAGGGTCTGGGCATTTCTGGCAGAAAAACCAGATGGGAGAGGGGAAGTTGGAGACTCCTGGGAACCTGGCCATTCAGGCACCCTGGTATGAGGGGTTTTGGGGCAGGGGGAGATGGAGACATTGGAGGGTCTGGAGCAAGCAAACGGGAAGAGGGGACAGAGGTGTGCTGTATACCCACAGTCTCCTCATCCCTTCCCCTGGGCCACTCCTCACTGGCTTCTGCCCCTCACACCCATTGGAGCCTCCCCTCCATTTTCATCCCTGGGCATTCTCTGGGCTCACATTCTTGGCGAAAAAGGCATTGTAGCAGCCACTGCAGAACTGGTGGCGGCACTGGGTGCAGTGAAAGTGCATGCAGCCTCCTCGGGCCAGTGCGTATGAGAACTTGCACTTGGGGCAGTCTGCAAGGGACAGCAGGTCAAGTCTGGGATGGCCCCTGCTCTCAAGGCCCTCAAGAGAGCGCCTGGCAATGAGAGACTACAGGCCTGTTGGGGCAGCCTCACCAATGCCATTTTCCTGAAGATACATTGCCAAGCCCTGGGCCTGGTATTCTGGGTCATTGTTGCGCTTCCAGTCCTGGAAATCCTCGCAGCTGCGGCCTCGGTGCTGTTCCTCCCACTGCCAGAAGGAAGCAAGCTGGCTTCACATGTAAGCTCATCCAGGCCCCTTCTTGCTGGGCCCTCCACATATGTCCAGTGGTCCCTGGCTTATGTCACTGTCAGACACCACTGGTTCAAGTCCCAAAATGAGGGGCCAGGCTTGATTCTTTCATTTCCTCATACCACCCCATGATTCCCCCAACCAAGCCCATCTCAGCGTGACCTCCCTTTCTCATCCCTATTGTGACCATCTTACTCCAGGCCAGGTCAGGTCTTGCCTTATCTACTTTTTGGGCTACTAGTTTCTCCACCTCCAGTCCTGATCCCCTCTGGTCCATTCTCTACCTTACAGGTGAAGTGCCTTGAAAAGTGTAAATCAGGGCCTCCCTGGTGGGGCAAAGGGTTAAGATGCAGCACTATGAAGTTATCCACAGCCACTGTAGCACCAGTTCGATCCCCGGCCAGGGAGGTAAACCACATGGCACAGCAGACCTCTCCTGCCTTGCCTGCTGCTCCCCTCAGCATGTATTTCAGTCGGTCGGTCTGTTCTGTTCCCTGCTCTGTCTCTGGTGAATCCTCTCACACCCCCACCCCCCACACACACCTCTGGCCTGTACCCCAGTTCTTATATGCATAAATAAATAAATCTTTAAATTAAAAAAAAAAAGTGTAAGTCAGACACTTTCAATGGTGGTGTGTTTTAGTTTTGACATTTGGTGAGAAGTTCTCAGCGGTTCATCTTTTTATTGTGTCTCATAGTACTGATGCAAGTTTTTGGTGTCTAAGACTAGCTTAGTCTTAGAATGAAAAGCGAACGCTTTCCTCACCTGGCCTCAAGGCCTCGCCTGCACTGGCTGCCTGCCCTCACCCCTTGCTCCTACCTAGGCCATAGCCACACAGTGCTTCTTTCTGACTCTGGCCTTCTTGCCTGTTGTTCCGTCTGTTCCGAATACTCTTTTTTTTTTTTTAAAGATTTATTTATGGGCCTCCCCGGTGGCGCAGCGGTTGAACGCTGGGTTGCGAAGCTGCCTGCAGCCTCCTCAATGCTGGTTCGATCCCCAGCTGCCGGGCGAGGGTCCCACATGGTGCGCAGACCTCTCCTGCCACACCCGCTGCTCCCCTCAGCAGTGTACTTCGTCAGTCTGTCTGCTTTGCTCTCCGCTCTGCCTCTGGTGAATTTTCTCACCCTCCCGCGCTTCTGACTGTACCCAGTGCTTGTATAAATAAATTAAGAAAAAAAAGATTTATTTATTGGGCCTCCCTTTAAAAAAAATATTTATTTATTTATGCATACAAGAGCTGGGGTACAGGCCAGAGGTGCAAGGGGTGAGAGAATCCACCAGAGAGAGAGGGGAACAGAACAGGCAGACTGACTGAAATACACTGCTGAGGGGAGCAGCGGGAGAGACAGGAGAGGTCTGCTGTGCCATGTGGGTCAGCTCCCTGGCCAGGGATCAAAATCGTGCTGCAGTAGCTGTGGACAGATTCACAGTGCTGTACTTAACCCCTTGCACCACAAAGGAGGACCCTGTTCCAAATATTCTATATATACGGCTTCTCAACTTGCAGGTCTAAGCTTAAATTTAACCATTTTAGGGACTATTTGTCTGACCTCACTATCCTAAATTGGGCCATTCCGATTTTCTTGGATTCCGATTCGTTTCTTTCATAGAACTTATGCCTATTATGTCCTCTCTCCTTCCATCCCCCTTCACCTTTATTTTCACTCTTCCACTCTCCATCCTTCCTTCCTTCCTATGCTGGTCTCCCTGACTAGTCTGATAGGGCTTCGAGCCCAGAGCTCACATCTACTGTTCTCCAGCACCCTCTGAAGCTAATACAGTACCTGCCAGGAGCTCAGCATGCATGTCTGATAGATGTGCCTCACCTGGCGCTTACAGCGCACACAGAAGGTCTGGTGACATTGGGGACATGTCGCCTCCAGCTGCTCGCGCTCATATATGAAGCCAAAGGAGCACTGTGGGCGCAAGAGCATAAAGTTGTCAGAGACCTGACCTGCACTACCTTGTCCCACTCCCACGCCAGCTCCTCTGGGCAGGTCACTGACCTGGGCACACCACAAGAACTTGGGGTCCCGCATGAGCACGCCCTCAGTCAACTTCTTGTGGAACAGCGCATAGGCATCTGGCTCCAGAATGTCTCGAAGCTGCGGACAAGATGCGGAAGTGGTGGGTGGCTGGGCTTCCTGACTGAAGCTGAGGGCACCTTGAGGCCTAGTGACTGCGATACCTGGATGTCAAGGGTGGAGAAGTAGCTGAGTAGCTGCGTTTCATCAGTGAGGTCAGGGCGGCCACAGGCAGGGCACACCATGTCTGTGATGTGCTTCTCCTTCAAGGCAATGGTAAAGTGCTGGCGGAAGCAGTCAGGGCAGATGGTACACTCACAAGAAGTCAGGGCCTGCATCTAGAAAGTGAAGAGGAGAGGAGGGGTCAGAGGCCATATTTGCCAGCCTAGGAAAGGCAGAGGTCAGGTGTCTACCAAGAAACAAGGGTCTAATTAATCACTGGGCCACTGGGTAGCAACCTCATATGCCAACAAGTGCCCAGGCAGGCAACCTAAATGTCTGAAGAAAGTCAAGTAGAAGAAAACAGATAATGCAATGGTGAGACCTGAGGTCTGGGAAGGTGTTCACATTTAATTAAAAAGAAAACACACAACTCTCCCGCTGCCATTTAAAATCCAGCTCATACAGCAACTCGGGCATCGGCCCTCCCTCTCCCCCCCACCCCGCCCCCCAACAACTCTGCCTAATGGAAATGTGGATGAGTACAGTAACGCGGAGTGTTTCACAGATGGATCGAAGATCAATGCATGCAAGAATTAGCAGGAAGGGCCTCCCTGGTGGCGCAAGGGGTTAAGCACTGCACTATGAAGCAATCTGCAGCCTCTGCACCATGAGTTTGATCCCCAGCCAGCCAGGGAGCAACCCACATGGCGAAGCAGACCTCTCCTGTCTCGCCCACTGCTCCCCTCAGCAGTGTATTTCAGCCAGTCTGCCTATTCTGTTCCCCACTCTGTCTCTGGTGATCCTCTCACCCCCCGCATCGCTGGCCTGTACCCCAGCTCTTGTATGCATAAATAAATAAATCTTAAAAAAAAAAAAAGAATTAGCAGGAAGACAGTAAAATGTTTATTGGATAGCTTGAGCTGGGACACAAGCAAGCTGGGTATTTGCCTCCAATGGGGGAAGTGTAGGGTGCACAATTAAAACATATCAAGTCACTGGAAGACTAAGAGGGTTTGGATTTGCACTTTTCAAAGATGCTGCTAGTGTAGAGAAGGTCTTGGCACTGAAAAAACACAAACTGGATGGCACATTGATAGACCCCAAAAGGGCCTTTTAAACTTTAAAAGGGAATGGACCCCTCTCCAAGAGTTTTTTTGTGGGTGAATTGAGCCTGAGTACTTCCAAAGAACAAATTAAAAAGTATTTTGGGGACTTTGGAGATGAACGTCCCATGAAATGTACAAATGTACAAATGAAAATGTACAAATGTACAAATGTATTATCATATATATAGACCAAGAACTAGTAACGAAATTGCTAGAAATAGCAGACATATTCACAACAGTTCTGGGAAGAGTGAAGTCAAAGTTGCACCACCTAAAGAGGAATGTAGGCAGCAATGTCAACAACCAAAAGGAGGAAGGGGTGCTGCCATTAGTGAACCAGATGGTACTCGGGGTGGTGGCCAAGGTCAGGGCCAAAACTGGGACCAAAGATATAATAACTATTATGATCAAGGATATGGAAATTACAATAGGACCCTTGGTAGTGGTCAAAACTATAGAGGCCATGGGGATATAACTTTATTAGGTGTAACTGTCGGGACTATAGATGTGGACAGGAAACGTGGGGTAGAGAGGCCAACAGAGCACTTAATGACAAGGCATCTCGAAGGGGTGGTGATCACTGCCACAATCACCAGCCACACTAAAGGAGGCCTCTGACATAGACAAGAGGAGATGCTAACGTAGTCCATCTCCCAGGATGACACAAAAGACTGATTTTCTGTTGCTCTCAGGTGATTATTTTGTAGAAGACTTGCTAGGATGCAAGACACAGCTGTGCCCCACTGTACAGTTGCCAGGTCATTTTGTTTTTACTTTGTCCTTTGCTGTGTTATGATTTGATGTTGTTTGTGTTTATACACTTCATTTGTTTGATTTCATGCTAAATCTCCCATAAATGCTTCCTTTGTGGGGAAGAAAAAACAGACACATGGATAACATCCTGGAGATGACAAACCTCCAGAGATGGAGGACAAACAAGTGGTTGTGAGAGGCTGGGAGGAGAAGGTTGCAGATGAAGGGGGAGTGTGAGGGCCAGTGGCGGAGTCCTGACTGGGCTGGTTATATGAATCTCTACATGGGATAGGACTGCAGAGAACCAGAGACACATGTGAAAATGAACAAGATCTGCAGTCTGGCTACCACTGTACCGATGTCCATTTCTTGGTCTTGACAGCGGGCTGTATTGTCTAAGACGTCAACATTGGGGGAAGGTGGGAAAGAGCACGCAGGACAATACAACTTGTACAAATTCCTGTGAATCCATTATTTTTAGAAAGTCAAAACAAAACCACAAACAAAAAATACTCAGCGTAAATAAACTGTATTTGGACTATATTTGGCTAAAGATCTGCCACTCCTGACAGTGCTGGGGCTCAGAAGATAAGAGGGGCCTGTTGCTACCAATTGGATATTTGATGTTAAAGGATTTGTCAGGGTTTTTTTTTTTTTTTTTTTTTGGGGGGGTGTGTGTGTGAGACAATGGCATTGTTGGCTATATTATCTTTTAGGGATACAATCTGAAATATTTACAAACAATATGATGCCTGAGATTTGCTTCAAAATAATCCTCTGTGCCTGCAGGGAAAAAGGATTGGCCATGGATATTGCTGAAGCTTAGTGGGAGGCGGGTGAGTGGAGGAAGGGACTTGTTATACAGTTTTCTCTACTACTGTATGTTTAAAGCTTTCCATCATAGAATATTAAAAAAAGCAGAGGGGTGGCCCACTCCTCATGTCTCCTTTCCAGAAGCCTTCAGGGAGACATAGCAACTACTAAGCGAAAGATAGGACCAGAGGCAGGGGCTGGGATGGAAGGGAGTATTGTATGGGGGAGGTTGGTCCAAAAGAAAGAGAGGAATTCTAAGGCCAGGTTCGGTGGGTAGGGGCTTACCCGGTTCCGGGGCAGGGCCCAGCCACACACTGCACACTCCTGGGCAAGCAAGCGGCGCAGGAAGGCCCGGTCCTGGCTATGTCTCACAGCTTCTACCACGTCCCCCAACTCATAGTTCCTGGGTGTCTCCTGCAGTAGCGACAGAGCCAGCTCTGCCCGGCCCCAGCTGGGGAGGGCATAGACTGCCAAAAGTCGTCTCACTAGGCTCTGCAACGTAATTCAGGTAGAGGGAAGAAGTGACCGTCAGGCTAGGAATACTATCCCTCAGACATCCCCCGATCCCAATAATGGGCCCTTCGCCCCTCTCAGCACCTGTTTATCTGGACTGTCCCAGGAAGGGGTGGGCTCAGGGCCACTGTCCCAGAGGCGTTGGTGGAAGGGCTCCAGGCGCTGGCGCTGCAGCTCAGTCAGGGCCCGGGCCACATCCCCTCCGTGTTGGAACAATGCCTGAAGAGACCCCTCCTCGGGCCCAAAGCCCAAGGACCACAGCTCCTGCACCTGTGTGTGGGGGGTGGAGAGAAGGAGTAAAGAGGTAAGAAGGAAGCAGAGTGTGAGAGGCCCTGAGATCCACAACCTTGTCCCACCTCCAGCACTGCCTCTGATACCTTCCTCCGCCGGGCCCTCACACATTCTTCCACAGCTTCATCAAGGTTGCCATGACGGTCCAGCCAGGCTTTGCGGGCCTCCTGACAGGAAAAGACACCCAGGCCCGGGTCCTTCTGCCCAGCCAGCTCAGCCACCATCTCCAGCACACAGGGCAGCTCTGAGCGCAACCACTGCAAGGGCACCTCGGTCCCTGAGTACTGCAGCGCTGAGAAGACCTCCTCTGGGCAGGCACCTGCAGCTTCCCCTTCCTAAGACACAGACCCACCCAGACAAGAGTCTGTGAGGAAGGACGCTCTCCACCCACACTTACTCTGAGCCAAAATGCTGACATTGGTCAGGCTCAGATATAGGGGTCATGTGAGCAGTGCTGTTAATAATGACACGTTCTATAAGAAGCTGTAGTCATCCACTACAGCCTCTCCTTCTCCCACCAGTTTAGCCCACCTTATCTTAGGCCCAAATCCTTACCCGGATCTTGACCACTAGCTGAAGACCTTCCTCCCTCATCTTGTCTTGACGCTGTTTCTCAGGGTTCCCACAGGAACTGGGCAGGGGGGCACTGAAGCGTCGTGGGGGCCCTGGCTCGTGGAGTCCTTCTTCCAAAGATCTGGCATGGGGCCGGGAGGTGTGCTGTACTGGGTTGGGGCTGCTGGTCCGGTTGCACATAGCACACACCCAGCCTGGGCCCGAGTTGCAGAAGGTACAGTGAATACAGTACCAGATTTGAGTCTGGGCAAAGGAGAGCAAAGTATCCCCCTGCTGAGAAGGCAGAAAGAATTATCCCATTGAAAGCTGGCTGAGGCTCAAGATGGGAATACAGGGAGCTGGGGAAAAGACATGGGGAAACTAAAGGAAAACAGGGAAGAGGAAGTAGAGAATGGCTTGTGGTAACAGCTTCAGATAGAGTTGCAAGCGCAAGAACAGGTTACCTGAAGGGGCTGCAGGCAAATGTCAGCATCCCGAGAATCTCCCACTAAGCTAGGAGGCTGCGCCAGGCGAGGTCGTTCACATATGGCACACAGCACAGCTGCCGCCTCATTCTCAAAGGTGCAGCTCTGGCAGGCCCAGCGACCCCGTGCAAGCTCAGGTTCTAGACCCCCAGCTCCTTGGGGACCCTCAGTCCCCAACCCCTTACAGCCTCGGGGCCGATCACAGGTCACACAGAGCACTGCAGAAGGTTCATTTATTGTGGGACAGGCAGCACAGTGCCAGGGCAGACGGGCACTTGCAGGATCAGGGGGAGAAAGAGAGCTGTCTCCCAGGGCCAGCTGGGAGGTTGACTGAGGCTGTGATGGAGCTGAGGCAGGTAAGCTGTAATGGAAAAACAGACATGGTCTTCTTGGGGGGGGGGGGGGTTTGAGGTGTATGGGCTGATGTCTTGGTCCCTTACCCCTGGCCATCCCTCATTTGCCCATATGTTCTCCCTGTATGGAACACTTCCATACCCATAGCCTGTTCAGTGTTTAAATGGCGGCGTAACATTCCTATTCTCCAGGTAGATATCCCCAACACAGGGCCTGGCCTATTTTCAGTGCTTACAACACTGCCAACTGATTGAGCTGATCCTTTAGCCTAGGAGCATCCTCTCAACACCTATTTGCACATCATAATTATTTTGCTGTGACTACTACTTGCATGATATATATGCCTCTGATGTCATGGAGAGTAGTAACTACCAGCTCGTTCTCTATGAAAGTCTTTAGCACAGAACCTGGTACATCCTACATACAAGTAATTGTAAGTTTTCTCAATTTCACATGCACCCAAGAGAGAAGGCTTCTCACCTGGGGATCAGGTGGGTGGCCTGGGGGGTTTTAGGCAGGGTCTGGCGGAGGTGATGGGCACGAGATGGATGCCCATGAAACAGGCGATCACAAGCTGAGCACAAGGTCTGCTTACAGGCTGAACAGTGCAGTGTGCCAGGGGCAGAACCACAGAGGAAGCAGGGAACAGGAGTAGAGCCTGAAGAACAAGAGAAAGGATAGAATATCTTTCTGAAAAAGACCAGTTACATTTGAATCTGCTGTGGAGGAGGACAAATCACAGACTATATTTCAATGTATCTGGACCCAAGGAAGAATTTTAATCTCTTTTTAAAAAGAAAGGGATCTGGGGCCTCCCTGGTGGCGCAAGGGGTTAAGTCACAGCACTATGAAGCTATAGGTACTCATTGTGGCAAGGCAAAAGATCCCTGGCCAGGGAAGTGACCCACATGGCACAGCAGACCTTTCCAGTCTCGCCCGCTGCTCCCCTCAGCAGTGTATTTCAGTCAGTCTGCCTGTTCTGTTCCCCACTCTGTCTCTGGTGAATCCTCTCACCCCTCGCACCTCTGGTCTATACTCCAGTTCTTATATGCATAAATAAATCAATTTTTAGGGCTTCCCTGGTGGCACAGGGGGTTGAGTGCAGTGCTATGAGGCTGTCCATGGTATTTGCTGCGTGAGTTCGATCCCCAGCTGACTGGGGAGCAACCCACATGGCGCAGCAGACCTCTCCTGTCTAGTCCGCTGCTCCCCTCAGCAGTGTATTTCAGTCAATCTGCCTGTTCTGTTCCCTGCTCTGTCTCTGGTGAATCTCTCACTGCATGCTCCCCCCCCGCCCCCGCCACATCTCTGGCCTGTACCCCATCTAAATAAATGGATACATCTTTAAAAAAAAAGGGACTTAACTAAGAAGACAGAGGAAGGCCCCTAATTTCCAACAATATGATCTACTAACAAAGTTCCCCCCCAATATGGGCTCAATAATACCTGGGGCAGAGGGTGTAGTGAGGGAGCCAGGTGCAATCTCTCTCAGTAGTAGGGCAAACTCTGAGACCTGTAGCACATGAAGAATAAAGGCAGAACATGATAAGGGTTTGGGGTCAGAGTCTACAACCCATCCCCTTTGTTCACCAGGCCCCAGGATCCCACTCCTGCCTTCCTTACATCTTCTTCAGCCTTGTCTTTCAGCAGCTCTTCCAGTGCTTGCTGTCTTGGGTGACTATTCTGTAAACAAGATATGAGTTCCTACCTCTAGCCCTTAAACCAGACCCTCTCCCAAAGTCTGGGCCCCACAACATTGGTGGAGAAAACAATATGGGAACTTCCCAGGTTGCTCTGGGGACTATATACACCATGGGGCGGCATGAGAGTCCCAGAATAGCTCTGGAGTCCAGGGCTTACCTCCTCAGGACTGGAGACATCTCACCTGTAACAGTAAGCTAAGCTCTGTCCTCAGCAGCAGTACTTCCAGTGTGACTGTAGCAACTTGGTACTCATCTGGCTCCTCCTGGCCCTCAGGGAAGCTCAACCCATCTGGCTGCTCCTCTGTGTAGCCATACAACCGCAGAACATCCCGGCCCCCCTGCCACACATTCACAGTTCACCACCATCCCTCCCCAACAGGACTGGATCCCTTCCTACTTTCAGCACAGCCTCAGGCCCTTTCTGGCCAACCTCCAGCCCTGGCCTAGTCTCCTCCCATAAGGGACCCAGGGATGTCACCTGCACAGCATCCACCGTAGTTCGAAAGACAGGATTATTAAACTTGACCCCGCGCCAATAGCGGGGCCTCTCGGGGCTGAGGAGGTTGCGGCCGTATTTCTCCAGGATGTTCAGGGCCGTAGAGAGGGTGTTGAGGTAGTTTCGGGGCTGGAAGCAATCAGAGAGCAGAGCGCTGTGAACCCCGCCCGGGGCTCGGGTCCCCACTCCCGCGCGGGGCTCGGCCTCACCTCCCCGCGAACGTTGCAGCGGATCAGACGTGCGGCGTCCAGTTGCAGGTAGCGGGCGGCTGGCGGCAGAGAGGTGGCCAGCAGGGGCTGGAGCTGCTCCAGGGAAAAGGTCCGCCCGGAGTCCCTCCTCAGGGAGCTCGCCAGCTCCTCGCGGGCCGCCAGGAACGCCCGCTCCTCCTCCCCGGGCATCCTGAGACGCGAGTCAGCCCCAGCCCCGCCGGCCGCCGGGACCCCGCGCCGGCAGCGCGAGGCCCTCCCGCCGCCCCCCCCCCCTCCCGGGGCCCGGTTCTGCCGCCCGAGCCGATCGGCGCCGCGCCCGGGGTCGGTCAGGCCGCGGTCCTCCCGCGCCCCCGGCCCCCAGCCAGGGCCGCCGGGAACAGGAAGTACCGGGGAAGAGGGCGGGACGGCGACCTAGTTTCAGGGGAACAGGAGGGGTTTCGGGTTTAGGGAAGGTGGGGGGGGTCAGGAAATCGGGGGGCGTGGCCAAGGGGAGGCGCGGTGCCCGCCAATGAGCGCGGAAAACGGCCCTCGACCCCGCCCCAGACGGCCTCGCCCTCCCAGCAGGTCGCGGCTCGGCCCCGCGCGCCTCGGGGCCGCTTCCGCCGCCCTCTGCACAGCCCCAGACGCGGGGACCTAGGTTCCCTCTCGCCCGGCCTAGCCGCCGCGCTCCGGTCCCAAGCGGGGAAGGATCCTCTCGGCCGGGGACTCGATTCTGGGGACTCAAGCCGGTCCCGCCCCTTCACTAGTGGGTCGGAACGCTGGAAGCTCCGCCGGGGAAAGCCCCCGCCGCTCTCGTCCACATCCTGCCAGCCCTTCTCGGCCCCAGCCCCTGCCTCCCATTGCTTCTCCCACCCACTCTCATTCCTTTCCGGTCCCTCCCCGCTCTCGAGCCTTCTAGGGAAAGCCCCATCACTGAACACCCCCTTTGCCTTCCTTGCACCCTCTCACCTCACCCTGGACTTCCCCCCGACGGCCCTGGCCCCTCCCTGTAAGCCCCAGCCCTTCTCGGAGGGGCAGCCCCTGCACAGTCGGGTCCTGCTCGTCCTAGCCCCTCCCCAGACAGCCCTCGGGCTGGCGACCGAGTCAGCACCGCCTCTCCGAGTCGCGACTGGCCGAGAATGGCAGAGGGGCTCCCTACGGTTTGCAGCCAGCTCGGGGGAGGGAGAAGAGAAGGAAGGGGGCGGGGCTGAGGGGGGCGGGCCTGGACTTGGGGAGTGAAAGCGAAAGCTCGGGCGGCGAGCGGAGACTGAGATCTAGCTACTGGAGCAGCATGGCCAAACCTTGTGGGGTGCGCCTTAGCGGGGAAGCCCGAAAACAGGTAAGGGGAGAACAGAAGGCCAGGAAAGAGCCGGGGTGCCTTCTTGGATGGAGGCCAGATTGCATGATCCAGGAGCCCAAAGCCAGAAACTCCTCCACCTTTCTTTTTAATGCTTTCACTTCTGCTCCGGGAGAAGTGAATCTTGGCCAATCTCTGCACCAAGCCGGGGCTTCCAGGGAAATCTGACTGGTGGTGGGAAAGGCCTGAGCCAAGTTGGAGGGCATCCCGTTAGGGGTGGATCTTACTCTTGGTAAGTGAGACCCTTAACTAACATCCGGGTACTGCTCTCTGTGCAGGTGGATCTCTTCAAGCAAAATCTTTTACAGGAGGTAAGTCTTTTGGTTTGAGCGATTTGAAGCAGATATTAAATATTAAATCAGTAATTGAGTGTGGTAACCTCTCAGAGTGACCCCCAAATCCACCCAGACCTGGTCCCTATTTATCAAGCCTTCAGCCACGATAAGCTCATTCATTTCTGCTTTTGACTCCTGTTAATACTCTCCCCACTTCTGCCACTTCCTTTCGCCTCTTTTGGTATGGAGGGAAAAGGTGTGCCTCCAAAGTAGGAATACCAGGCTTTACCTTGGTTCTGCTGCTTCCCAACTAGGGCAAGTTCCTTCATTTCTTAGGGCTTCCATTTCCTCATTTGTAAGTCTTGGATTTGATGATTTCCAAGGGCCCTTTCAGTCCCATGTCACTGAGTATCTTCTGTGCATCCCAAACCTTGTGATATAATCCACAGGCAGAGGAATTCCTCTCCAGATTCTTGCCACAGAAAATTATATGCCTGAATCAGCTCTTACAAGTGAGTAGTGCGGGCCCTCCTGCCTCATAGCGTGGCTTCTCTCCTTTCCACGTGCCCTCTTTAGCTAACAGTTCAGCATGCAGAGAACATTGTGAGTAGTGGGCTGGGAATATGAAGATGGTGTGACCCTCAGTCTAGGGAGGGAAGCAGGGGAGGTGTGGGGTGTGTGGAGGAGAGACTGCCTCAGGCTGAGGGGAAGAGGGTGAGCAGTCAATTCCTGACTCTGTGCTCTGTGCAGGAGGACACCCTCAATGTGGCTGACCTGACCTCTCTCCGGGCCCCCCTGGACATCCCTATTCCAGACCCCCCACCCAAGGACGATGAGGTGAGGCACTCAGATATAGAATTCGGACTTTAATCAGGGTGTAGGATTGGGACTCTAATCCCAAAGGGGACAATTGGCCCTCCAAACCCTATGACTTTCCTAAAGCTACCTTCCCCCTTTTTACCTTAGATGGAAACAGATAAGCAGGAGAAGAAAGAAGGTGAGCAAGGAGTGGTAGAGAAAGAGGAATGGCACATGGGCTGCTGGAGGGGAAGGGGCTAAATCTCCTCTTTCTTACAGTCCCTAAGTGCGGCTTTCTCCCTGGGAATGAGAAGATCCTGGCCCTTCTTGCCCTCGTGAAGCCAGAAGTCTGGACTCTCAAAGAGAAATGCATCCTGGTAAGCCTGGGAAGTGAAGAAATAGAAAGAGAAGACCAAGGCCAGACCTTGGTCTCCTTCAGAGACGTAAGTCCTTGTTCAGAAACCTATTCCCAAAATAGAAAACTTCCTTCTGTGTCTTGGGTTTAGATACCTTTTGTTCTCCTCATTCCGTTAGACCTGATACCACAGTGGTACCCCTGTGGGACATCTACCTCCTTGAGCTCAGAACTTACTGCTGTACCAGGTGCACAGTGCAGGTGCTCTCATAAGTGAGTGGATTTAAGAGCTTGGGGCCTAGAGGAAGACTGCCTGGCTCAGGCAGACCTCACAGATTCTGACTCTATCACTTACCTAGCTGGTTACCTGGCTGGTTAAATAAATCACTTAGACATTCTGCAACTCCAGTTTTTTCATCTGTTAAGTTTAATATTATTATAATTGTTAAGTTATTATAATAATTATAATATTATTATAATATAATTTAATAATTATTATAATTATATTATTATAATTGTTAAGTACAATATTATTATAATTGTATTATGCAGTAGGATACTTTGACAAGTTTCTGTGAAGATTAAATTATATAATGCTTAAGATGGTGTCTGGCACGTGAGTGCTCAACTAAGCTATTATTAGCCAGTGGCAGTAATAGAAAGGACTCAGAAGTTCGTTCAATGATTCCGATTTGATACTTGCAATGTAGGTGATCACATGGATTCAGCACCTGATCCCCAAAATTGAGGATGGAAATGACTTTGGGGTAGCAATCCAGGTAAGAGGGTGTGTGCGGACACTGAAAGTGGGGAGAGACTTGGGAGTGAGGGATAAGAGCTAGACGTGAACTGGGATAAGGAAGGGGGTGATGAGTGAAGGAGGGAGATGAAGTGTTTTCTTTGCCTCCTATCTTTTTTGTCACCACAGGAGAAAGTGCTAGAGAGGGTGAATGCAGTCAAGACCAAAGTGGAAGCCTTCCAGACAACCATTTCCAAGTGAGGACAGTTGGAGGGCTGGCATGGGGGGCTGCAGGGACATTTCTTTGGGACTCCCAAAGCTGGTTAGTCCCATCAGGAGAGTAGAGGACCTTGGAAAGGGCCTGAGGGAGTATGTCTCTCTGAACACTCATTCCTGCAATTACTCCCTTTTAACAGATACTTCTCAGAACGCGGGGATGCTGTGGCCAAAGCCTCTAAGGAGACCCATGTAGTGAGTAGATCAGTTCTCAGCTTTGTAGCTGAGACTGCCTGGGGGTGAGCAAGGAGGGGGGTATAGAGGTTCTCCTTGTCTCAGTTATGACCTTCCCAATGTGAAAAATACTACCAAAAACATTGTCTATGAAAATTAATTTGGGCTTTAAAACCCTTGATCTCTTTGTCTACTTGATCCTATGGGATCCCATTTCTTGGTGCTGAGAAGGGGTTCATCCTTAAGTTACCTATTGCCTGTATGAAGAAACCAGACTAATGTCCCAACCTCCCATGGAACTGACTCAACTTTGCTTCCCACATTCCAGATGGATTATCGAGCTCTGGTGCATGAGCGAGATGAGGCGGCCTATAGGGAGCTCAAGGCCATGGTGCAGCACCTGAGGTCTTTCTATGTGAGTGTGGGGGAAGCCCCCAAGGGAGGTGGCTGAGGGGGGCAGGTGAAAGGCCAAGAACCTGACTGCTGCCCTTCTGGCTTTCTTCCAGGCTGAGCTTTATCATATCATCAGCAGCAATCTGGAGAAAATTGTCAATCCAAAGGGTGAAGAGAAACCATCTATGTATTGAGCCCAGAGTTGGAGGGAAATAAATGACTTACACTTTGTGTTGATTACTTTTGACGCATGTCATTCATTCACAAAAGCATTTATTGAGTGCCACCAATGTCCAGACACTGAATGTGAGTGTGGTGCTGGGAAAGGGAGGGGTTGCCAGGAAGACAAAGATGAATTAGATGTTCTTCCTGTTCTTAGGAAGTGATCCTAGGGCCTCCCTGGTGGTGCAGGGGTTAAAGACAGCACTATCAACTTATTGGCAGCCACTGCAGCACAAGTTCGATCCCTGGCCAGGGAGCTAACCTACATGGCGCAGCAGGCTTGTCCTGTCTTGCCAGGTGCTCCCCTCAGCAGTGTATTTCAGTGGATCTGCCTGTTCTGCTCCCCACTCTCTCTGGTGAATCCTCTCACCTCCCACACCTCTGGCCTGTACCCCAGTTCTTGCACGCATAAATAAATTAAAAAAAAAGTCATCCTAAAGAACAGGATGGAAACTGTTACATGCCATGGCAGCCATGAAGATTATCCATATTTGGAAATCACACAAGATTATTCCCATCAGGGGGCTCTTGAGTGCTTCCTGGAAGAGGTGGCTTTTGGGCAGACTAGGAGAAAGCTCTGTGGCTGAGGCTAGAGAATGAAGAAAAGAACCATGCTAGTCATCAGCTCGGCGTGCAAGCCTGGAGAGCAAATGAGATTTCGCTAGGAACATTACGGGTGAATGACTGGACTCCTTCTCAAGGACTCGGGAGGGGGAGGACGCTCCCAAGGAGAAGGAAATTACACCAAGTCTGTCCATTTCCCTTTTTTATTATTTTTTCCCTCCTTCAGTCAATTGCCGTCTTTATTTTTACAGATACTGTATTAGGGAAATCAAGGCCAGATAATCTAGTATGAAAGATAACACGGCACATTAGTAAATGATAGAGCCGGTCTAAAGTACAAATTCACCCATTCTGCAGTAGGAGCAGGGCTGTTCGCTGCGTGCCTGCGTCCGAAGGGCTCGTGCTCCGGTTCTCCAAGCAGGGCGGGAGGCCGGGTCACTGGCGGAACAGGCCTGCGATGGAGAGCCGCGGCGGGGCAGCCAATCGGCGTGCGTCAGCCAATCAGCGTTCGGGCAGCCAATCAGCGTGCGGGCAGCCAATCAGCGTGCGGGCTGTTCACTTCAGTTTACGTTTGTAGGTTCTTTCCAGGCCACTAGAGACGAAGGCGGGGCCAGGGTTGGACTGCGGCGCGTCATTGGGTAAAGCGAGAACCTATAAACCTATCAGAGAACACCACGTGGGCGGGACTCCAGAAGTCATTCCGCCGAGAGAAGCCGGCACCAGGACTCCCGCGGAGGGCAGCCGCTGGCGCGGGGCGGGAGGAGTGGGGAGGCGGAGCTGGGCGCCTCCGCGAGCCGTCCGGGCCGCCGGCCTCCGGGCCAAGTGGAGACCGAGCGTGGGGGTCCAGGTCGCCGGAGCCGGCGGGCTGCCTGCCAGCCTCGTCACCTTCCCCGCCGAGCCCAAGTGAAGGGGTGCGGGAAGAGCCAGGGAGGGCGCCGGGGCTCCGCAGGGAGCTCCGCGGACGCGAGCCCGGGCCGCGCTCACCATGGGGGAGGTGGAGATCTCGGCCCGGGCCTACGTGAAGATGTGCCTGCACGCCGCCCGCTACCCTCACGCCGCCGTCAACGGCGTGTTGCTGGCGCCGGCGCCGCGGTCGGGAGGATGCCTGTGCCTCACCGATTGCGTGCCCCTGTTCCACAGTCACCTGGCCCTTTCCGTCATGCTGGAGGTCGCCCTCAACCAGGTGCCGTTGCCGGACGCCCACCGACGACCGCGACCCCCCCCCCCCGAGACCCCTAGCCTAAACCCACCCCTGGTCTCTTGGCGGCCGAGCGCACAATTTAGTTACTGAAGGCCCCTTTCCCGTGGCAGGTGGATGTGTGGGGCGCGCAGGCCGGCCTGGTAGTGGCTGGGTACTACCATGCCAATGCAGCTCTGGACGACCAGAGGTGAGTAGGGCAGCCGGAGGCAGAGGGCTAAGGATTAAGGAGTGGGGTGGGAGTGTCACGGGACCCCTCTTGGTCGTCCCGTCTTGCTTTTACTAAACGCTTAAAAGCAGGGACTGTGTGCAGCCCTGGGCTGGGAACTGAAATGAGGGATCAAAAAAATATAAAGATGTCCTGGAGGAGCTGCAGTGCAGTGGGGAGGACAGCAGTGCTTTAGTGAGACCGGGCTGATACCCGCTTTAACTGAGGGCCCCCCAAGTGCTGAAAGAACATAGGGGAAGCCCAACCAGCAACTTTTTTAAAGGACATTTCCATATGTATATGTACATATAGATATATATGTTATCTACTTGTGTATATATACTAATCATACATTTGGATCAAATTTTACAGTTTTGCAATGTCCTTTCCCCTCCTCAGTAAATTTGATCTTTCCAGCTCTACACCAAGATCAATCTTATAATGGCTATGTAGTATAAATACACAGGTGCCATAATGTATGAAATGCCTTACATGAAACACTGAGGTTGGTTGTTATTACAGACAATATAAATTCTTTATAAGTGGAGTTTCTGGATCTGTATATTTGTGTGTGTGGGTGTGTATAATCTGCATATATCTATAAATAGTGCAGTTTAAATTTGGTTGGCTATGCCAAACTACCATCCAAAAAGGCCACCTTTGATTTCCACTCTCACCAGCACTGTCTGCACCTGTTTCCCATAGCCCTCAAGCATCAAGTCATCTTTCGTGAAGCGTCAAGCAGGCCTGACCTCCTCAGGCCAGTACAGGGAAAGGCCATCTCTGTGCCCGTGTCTGTGTGACCTGGGAGGCCCAGCTAAGATGGAACTGGTTCTGCCCACAGTTGGCTCCTCACTCCTCTGATCTTTCCTCTACACAGCCCTGGGTCCCTGGCCTTGAAAATTGCTGGGCGGATTGCAGAATTCTTCCCTGAGGCAGTACTTATTATGGTGAGGCTTGGGTTCCAGGTGGGGAGTTGGAGAGAAAGTAGGGAGGGGAATCCTTAAAACCCTCACCTGCCTTTCCTTGTCCACACAGTTGGATAATCAGAAATTGGTGCCTCAGCCTCATGTGCCCCCAGTCATCGTACTGGAGAACCACAGTCTCCGCTGGGTCCCCAAGGACAAGAATTTGTGAGTGCCCCACACCCTCCGCCTCTTTCTGGAAACCCACCATGCCTGGGGGCCCTCTGCCCTTGGTCCTGCCTCAGTGGTGCTTCTCTAGACCCAGTCTCTGCCAAGAGTCTGGTCCCTCTGCCGCTAAGTTTGACCTCCATGGGGTTATTATTTCAGAGTGATGTGGAGGGACTGGGAAGAGTCACGGCAGATGGTGGGTGCACTACTGGAGGGTCGAGCCCATCAGCACCTTGTAGATTTTGATTGCCACCTTGATGACATCCGACAGGATTGGACCAACCAGCACCTCAACAACCAAATCACCCAGTGGGTTGGTCCCACCAATGGAAATACCTGAGTGAGGGCTGGGGTGGGGGGTTGAGTCGGGGTGGGGGTCAGAATCCAATAAACAGACTTGGGCTGATGGGCAGTCATATGACTTATATTTATTGTGTTTGGGAGACAAAGTGAGGGAGAAACCTCACCAGGAAGTAGAAGGTGAGGGAAAGTCTGGACTGTCCCGTAAAGGACAGGAAGGTCTCTTTTGGACTCATCACAGAATGAGAAGCTTTCAATAGATCATTCCTTTTGTTTCTCCCCTGGGCTTCTTGAGCTTCTCGAAGTTCTTCAGGATGATGTCATCTAACACAGCCTATAGGGCCAGGGAGGAGTAGGGGGTCAGCTGTAGGCCCCAGTGGCTCTATGCCCCATTTCTAGTCTTGTGGAACAGTTGAGCTTTGTCATTCTTCACCCCCAGCCTGCAGGGTTAGGAAGTGGGTGTCCTGGGAAAGCTGCCTCCACCCACCCCTGCCCTGGCCTCCTCACATAAGCGTTGCGGATCTCCATGACCATCAGCCGGATGTCCCGGTACTCTGCCTCATCTAGCTCATGCACCAGCTGCCGGTAATCACCCTGTGGGAGACTTGGGTCAGGCTTGACTTCAAATGTGCCCTTCCCCCTACAACCCCCTGTGCCTCACCTACCACATGGGGCTGCTTGGCTGCTTTGGCCACGGCATCGCCCCGCTCAGAGAAGTACCTGTGGGAAGTAAAAGGATGTGCAGTGGGAGAAGGCGGCAGCCCAGGCCCTCTGTCCAAGCCAAAGGCAGAGTGTGCATGTGGGTGCTGGTGGGCAGTCACTCACTTGGAGATTTGAGTGTGGAAGCCTTCCAGCTTGGTGTGAATACTGGTCATCAGCTCAAACACCTTCTCCTGGGGAACAAAGGCAAAGGGGACAGTGGAAAGCAGCAGAGACTAGAGAGGGAGGGAGGGCAGGAGTGGGGCTGCGATCTCACCTGGACAGCCACTCCAAAGTTGTTTCCATCCTCAATCCGAGGTATCTGCAGCTGCAACCAGGTGGTGACCTGGGAGAAGGGAATGGCATGAAAGCCGCATCAGCCTTCAACCCAATTCCTAGCTGCCTATCCTTCCTTGCTTCCCTGCCCACAGTGAGTGGAGGTATGCTTGGTCCATCCTGAACCCCAAGGCCTGGACTAACGACTTCCCTTGCTGTGCCCGCTTCTGCTAAGATCTGGCAGGTTATTTCCTATCCAGCAGGAGCCAAGGAGGAAAAAGGGTTACTGAAGCCTGGGGGTGGACGTGGGAGCACTCACTAGGTTAAGTTTCTCAATGACATCCTTGATTTCAGGCTTTAGGCGCTGCAGAAGGACCACGATCTTCTCATTGCAGCTCACTGGGCCACAGGGAGGACCTAGGGCATGGGCAGTGGTCAGTCACATGGCTGGAACTGTGTGCGAGGCGGGGAAGGGAGGATCTCTGGGGAGCTGAGATGCAAGTCCCTTGCCATTATAGAGGTACCTTTGTCTTCATCTTCCCCTTTCTTTTTTTCATCCTTGTCTTCCTTCTGCAAGGAGAGAGGGCTTCTTGGGAGAGAGGCCTAAGACTGATTTTCCCTGTGGCTGGGTCCCTCCTCCCAGTCCTTCCCAACTTGCCTCCTGCTGTTTTTTCCGCTCCTCCTTTTCTTTCTCCTTGGCTGGATCAGGCACTGGGATGTCCAAAAGGGCCTTCAGACTGCTCAGGTTAGTTTCATTGAGCGCTGGCTCCTGGTGCAGGATGGGAAGATGGCTGGAGATAAGGACGACCCTCTCATGGCCCCTCAGACTCTCTCCTTCACCCCTACTCTCTAGCTTCCTGCATGCCCCGTACCTTTAGAAACGCATCCAACTCAGAAATCTTCTTGGGGAAGTAGCTTCCGAGGAGATGCTCTGTCTGCATGAGGTGGGCGTGGGGGACAAGGAGGTCAGAATCAAATGCCTTCCATAGGCAGTGAAGCAGGGGAGAGCCAAGCAGTGGGAACTGGGGAGGGATGGGGTGCTGATGGGCAGGTCTTACCATGGCACATAGGTCTTCACGGAACATATCCACCTGTGGGACAGACAGTCCTCAAACACCTGGCTTTATGGCCAGTTCATTGGAGGAAACTTCACTTAGGTTGGGTAAGGAAGGCCTGGCCACGGGGAGGGTGGAATGGATCCCGCGGGGCTGGTTTGGGGGACAGAACATTTCCTGGCGGTGAGGGGCAAGTGGTTTAAGTGGGAGCAGACCCCTTGGGTCTCCAACTGGGGCGGGGGCCGAGTGCCCTGCGGAGTGAGCTTGGAGCCATCTGTATGAAAGGCCATGAGGTGGCAGGTTAGGTCCCACACCCCGTTCGTGTGTGGTCCCGGGCCAGCGGACTTCCCCTCCATGCTAGCTCTCCGCTTCGCCTCACCCCGCTGAACCCCAGCCGCCTCGCCTCTCTGGGAAGGCAGAACTCTCCGGTCTCCCCAGGGCTCAGGTGCTCCGGGCACCGAGGCTCGGATGACTGACCCCCACCCCCCACTCAAGTCTGGGGTCCAGGGATGGGGGGCGGGTCTCGGACGTGTGGAATCTTTTCGAGCCACGCCTCCCCAAAGGGCCCATCTTCGACCCACTGAGCTCACCTTGGCTTGGTCTTCAGGCTGGACCTTGGGCATGGCCATGGCCGGGGCGGGGGGCCTAGCGCCGCACGAGGAGCGAGGAGTGGGCACGGGAAGGGAAAGTGAAAGCAGCGCTCACACCCGCTCGACCTTCCTGGGTAGCGGGGAGTGGAGGTGCTGGAGGAGGCGGGCCCAGAGCAGAAAGAGGAGGCCGGCGGAGGGGCGGGGGCACGGCCGGAGCGGGGCTCCCCCTAGAGCCGGAGAGGCGCGTTTCCACCGACCTCCTCCCCCGGCCGCTCCCCTCCGCCCCATCCGCTCTGACTCCCGGCCCCCCCACCTCTGAGAGTCTCTGGACCCCCTCCTACTGCTCCTTCCACCCCGCCTCTCCCGTCTCCGCCCTACTCGCCGCGCCCGCCTCTCCCCCTCTGCCAGTCTCTGGACGCCCCACCCGCTGCCCCGCCCTCCCGCCCGTCTCCGCGCGCCCCGAAACCCCTCCCACTGCCCGCCCTTTACCCCGCCTCCCCGACCTCGCCGCGCGCGCCCGCCTCCTGCCTCGGGGCTCCCCACTGGCTGTCCTCCCCGGAGTCGTGTGGCGCTGTGATGAGCCTTATCTGGTGCGCGTCCATCTTCCTCAGCGGTGGAGCGAGACCGTCCCTGGCTCCACATTCGGGCGCTGGAACCACCCCCAGCCCAAGCCCCGCCGAGCGCTTTCCTGCCCGCCGTGGACACATTGCTCCGTCACCACGTTCACATCACTGGGAGCCCACCCTGATTTTGCTTAAAACTTTCCCTCAGCTTTCTGTTGATCTTAGAATGAAATTCAAAGTGCTTATTTGGCTCATAAGCCCGACTGACCTCTCTGGCACCTGTTCTTCAACTTTCCACTGCTTTCTCCTGTTGTTGTACTTGAGAATACCTGGGTTTTCCATTTGTTTCTCAAATCAAACCTGTCGATATCGCCATTCCTGCCTCAGGAGCTTTGTCCTTGCAAATCCCTTTCCTGACACACCTTCCCTACCTCAGCTTGTCGTTGGGGTCTCAGCTTATATGTCCCATCTTCAAAGAAAACGTCATCATCCTCTCTCCAAGTCTCTTTGTTACAAAGCAGCCTGTTTTAGGACCTTCATAGCGCTAACCTCTCTGTGACCAATCTGTGTTTTGAGGACAGTGTGGTTTAGACCAGGGGTTGAGAAGTTTTTTTCTGTAACAGGCCAGTAGTAAATATTTTAGGACTTGTGGACCATATAGTGTCTATACTCAACTCTGCCCTGTAGCAGGTAGACAGCTATACCTAAAGTGAATTAGCATGACTAGGTTCCAATAAAACTTTATGGATGGACACGAATTTGAATTTCATGTAATTTTCACAGGGCATGAAATCAGATTTTTCTTTGATTTTGTCCACCTCATGGAAATGTAAATACTATTCTTCGCTCTGAAGTCATACAAAAACCAGCCACAGGAGGGCTGTCGTTTGCTGATCCCTGGCTTAGGGCACAGACAATGGATCCATATTGCTCGTGTTTATAATTCTGGACTATCATATTTATGAGATGTAGGCAGTTACTTAACCTCTGTGCCTCCATTTTACAACTATATAAATGAGCACTACTAAACCTTCCTCACAGTGGTGGTGTTATGAGGGCTGAATGTGTTAATTTATATGAATTTACAGATATACTCAGCAGTGTCTAGTACAGAGTAAACACAATATACTATTACTGTTTGTGAGTTTATCACCTGCCTGCCCCATAGCCTCCACTCCCAACAGCAGAACATGTGTCTTGATTATTCACATGCCATGGAGCTATCATTGGCTCAATAAACATCTATTAAATGAGCACAAAAAGACCTCCTGTGGGGAAGACTGGGCAGAAGTGACCCTGAGTGCCAGATATGTAGGCCCCTGAGGAAGGCAGAGGGGGTTGTCAGTGGATGAGGCAGGAAAAAACTAACCAACCAGGCTGGAGGTTGGACACCTGCTCTGCTGGGATGCCTAAGGGTGCTGTTACCTGCCCTGGCAGTGCCACTGCTTGATGTCAGAGCTCTAGGTAACTTTTAGTCCACAAAGACTAGGAGACTGCAAGGACAGCAGGGAGGACGGAGACCATCCATACGGAAGGATATCGAGGTTAATGACAGCATTCAGGCTTGAGGACAAGAAGACTGGGTCTCTGGGGAACCACAGTGACCACCAAACTCTTTTTCACCCTGCCCACCCTGTCCAGGTACCCCTAACCACATGATGAGATGAACCAGAGCCGGGGCGAGGCTTGATGTGCCTTTATTTCTTTCAGTTGTGCTTGCGGCTGGAGCGGACGCGAGGGAAGAGCCCATGGCCTGGGCTCCCTGGAGACCAGGCCTGATGATACCAGCTGCCATAGGTGAGGTACCAGGCAAAGGTGCCCACTGCGGCACCCACCACCTTGTGAGTATACTGGTGGAAGTAGATGACGGTACAGAGCAGTAAGAAGTTCCAGAGGCCCAGCAGGAGCACATTGAGCAGGAATACTAGACGCAGGGGTGTGCCAGCAGGCAGCCCATGGGCCAGGTACTTGGCAAACACCGCTGCTTCTTCAGCCATGAGCAGGCAACAGAAGGTGAGCAGGAAGGTGTGGGAGGAGACCGTGTAGCCCCGCCACTGGTGGCCGGCAGCCAGGCAGCTGCGACGATCTGGCAGCTCATGGAGCAGCAAGCCCTGGGGCAGAGGCTCAAAGCAGGAGCCGGTCAGGTCCTCGATGAGCAGGAAGGCCCGGCCCGCCCCTCGCCACACAGCTGCCCCCACCACCAGCCGGCTGAGGTGCCGAGCAGTCACTGCCACACGCCGTGTAGCAAGGAACACCACCAGCAACACGAAACCACCCAGGAAGGTGCATGTCCAGCCCCATGCTGAATTCACGAACTTTCTGTGAACAGAAAAGAGGGGCAGCTACTGAGACCGTCCAGCCCTATCTCACCACCATGGTCTATTCCCATCACTGTCTGTCCTGTGTCCCACAAATCATCAACTGGTTCTGTTTCCCATGTCCTATTACCCATCCCCCTCCCCCATCCAAACTTTGCCATCTCCTTAGAGACCCATTCAGCCTTCTAGGGTCTGTATTTCCTATTCAGCTGTGCTCCCGACTTCTCCTGTACCCCCATCACTCTGTTCCCCTCCCCCTTGTATGACCTTCTCCTCAACCTCCCAGACTATTTTTAGTCCGAACTGGCAGGAGAACAGAAGCCCAAAAGAGAGAGCTGAGGTCCCGGAGTGTAGGGGGCCAGCACCCATAGCCGTGAGTGCACTCACATGTTGAAGAAGTTTCCGTGACTGGCGAAGATAGTCCGAGGGTTGACATGGAACTGCAGAAGGGGCCCAAAGATGACCACTGCTGCCAGCCAGGCATGATAGAGCCGCCGTAAGCAGGGGCTGCCGAGGAGGCGGGCGGCCTGTTCACTTCCAAAGTACAGTAAGGCAGAGGCCACCCAGAGTAGCACCTTAACCAGGCCGCCCAGCAGTGCCTGGATTCGGGCCCCGGCCCCCCGCCCTGCCCCCACCACTGGCCCCCTCTCCATGTTCCCTCCCCTTCCCACTAACCGCTTGCTCTGCTGGGCGGCTGAGGAGGGGCTGATGGGGCCCCCCCCGGGACACAGACAGGCAGTGACAGGTGTGGCAGACACAGGGCAGAGCCCTGTTGGCAGCTGGCAGGCGGGGGAAAGGGGCGGGGGGCCGTAAGGGGACAAGATGATGGGCTGCCACGTCAGCAGGGTCCTAACCTCGGGTGTGTGACCTGACAGTGGCTTATGACCTGTCCTGTTAGCCCTGTGTCCCCTCAGCCCTCTAGGTCTGTGTCTCCAGCTCCAACCATGTTCTAGTTTGTGTCTCAGGGCCAGGCATACTGTTCAGGGTGCTTTTTCTCCATAGCCTGCTTGGGTCTGCCTGTGTCTGTCTGGGGTGTGGTGGGGGTTGGCCAAAGTCACCCTCACGCCACCCCAACTATACGGCATGTTTGATCCATAGGAAAATGAGGATTCATGAAGATAAAACTAGCCCAAACTTGAAAATTATTTTTTAAATTCTGTTTGTATCATCACCAGTATGGTCCAGCGCCTCTCCTTAGCCAAAGAGCCCACACAGGATGCGGCAAGATGGCTGCACATGGCAGTGTGTCCAACTCAGGCCTGGTGAGGCATGTCAGCTGGGGTGTCTACTTGGGTGCTCCGTGGCTCCAGGAAATTGGCCCAGCTGCAGCTCCTATCCGATCTTAGGGACTCTGGTGACCTGGTTTGACCCCAGGGCTGTTATTTAAACTGGTGATTGTACAATGGACAAGACATCAGAGCTAACGGGCGACCATTATTGTGTATGTTTATTATGATGACCAACAGATAAAATCCAAGTGTTCTGAGGAAGGTATACTATCTGAGATGGACTCAGAGAGTATCAAAGATCAGATTTATGCCTAAGTGATAGGGGGCAAAAGAAAAACCCCAACTTGGAGTCTGAGGAAACCTTAGGTTGTATCTTCTAGCCAATGACCTGGGCATCAGCTCCCCATGAGATCTGGCCTCCCAGCCTGAACACTGGGGTTGGAACAACAGGGTGAAGAGACACCCACCCAAGGAGAAGTTCTATTTATTCTGTAACTGTTTTGAGATCCCTGTTGTCTTCCTCCCTCAGTCCTTAAAACTGGTGGTTCAGGGGCCTCCCTGGTGGCCTAGGGGTTAAGTCTCAGCGCCATCATGACTAAGGCCTGGGTTCAATCTCCAGCCAGGGAGCTAACCCACATGCCGCAGCAGACCTCTTCTTTCTCACCCACTGCTCCCCTCTGCAGTTTATTTCAGTAAATCTGCCAGTTCTGCTCCCCTGCTCCCCACTCTGTCACTGGTGAATCCTCTCACCCCCTGCCTTCAGCACCTCCAGCCTATATCCCAGTTCTTCTATGCAAAAAAAAAAAAAAAAAAAAAAAGGTGGTTTGATTTCAGACACAAGGAGCCTACAAAATGGTGAAAGGAATGAGCAAGCAAGAACACTGAAGTTCTGGGCCCAAATGTGCGACTTTGGGAAAATTAACCAACCCTTCTGGGTCCTCAGCTATAAAATGATTAAGATGGGGCCTCCCAGGTGGCGCAGCAGTTGAGCGCTGGGTTGCGAAGCTGTGCGCGGCCTCTGCGGCGCCGGTCCGATCCCCGGCTGCTCCCCGGCCACCAGAGGAGGGTCCCACATGGCGCGCAGACCTCTCCTGCCGCCCGCTGCTCCCCTCAGCAGTGTACTTCGGTCCTTCTGCCTGCTCTGCTCCCCGCTCTGGCTCTGGTGGATTCTCTCACCCTCCCGCGCTTCTGACTGTGCCCAGTGCATGTATAAACAAAACAAACAAACAAACCAGCAAACAAATAAATAAAGCATGCCTCTATTAAAAAAAAAATTATAAAAAAAAATAAATAAATAAAATGATTAAGATGGATTAATCAGTCAGGTTCTAGACCCTTGGCACGGTTCCCACTTGTGGACCTGCATAACACAAAGACCTATTGAATGCTTCACACACTTTTGACAAAAAATTTTATTGTAATTCTAAAAAGTTGCAAAGGACGTATTTTCCAGTGTATTGTATATGCTGACATTTTAAAAAATAAAGCTTATTTTATGTCGTGCTTTTAAAAATATATCCATTGCAATCTAAACACTACAATGATTGGATATTTTATCATTATCCATTTAAAAATTGGGATGAGATCTTAATAGGGAAAAATTACATTTCCATTTTCCCCCTACATTAGGATAAAAACATTTATCTGAATGTTTTTATGCTTTAAAGTCTTTTAGGAGGCAAAAAAATGTCTATCATTTGAAATTTAATTTTAATCATAAGGCCCTAAAATGACATATTTTTTTCTGCTGGGTTAAATTTTTATTATAATTCTTAGTAGTAGAAAATGTATTATAACAAACATTCCATATATCTTGATAATAATAAACTAAAATTGTATTGGGAGTAGATGTCTTCATGAAAAGAATGGATGACCATTAGGGCCTTGGTTAAATGAGGCTTTGGATATACTAATAATTTTAGTTTGTCTCTAACTTTGGCATCCTGTATTTGGAGGTAATCTAGGTTCTGGGTGAGATGGTGGCATCTCTGGCATGAAGTGGCAGAGAGGGAATGGAAAGGGAAAGATCTGGTGTGATAGTTTCTCACATGTTGAATCAATTAGAGGAAGAGATATTGCATGGAGGTCATGGATCTAGACAATTATATTCTTTTATATTAAAGTGATATTAGAAATAAATTGAGGCACCATTGTGTAATGGACAATTTATTCCTTTAAAGCTACTTGTTTTGCTGCAAAAGATACCTCCACTTTTACCTGTGATAGATTTTGGAGAACCCTTGGAGGTTCTGAAAATGGCCTTGGAGAAAAGACAATGAGGTGGGGAGAGATGTACTAGTACCCACAAGCTTTCCCTGAGGCATGCTTCTTGACCTTGCACAGCTCCATTCCCTCATGGGTAGCAAGGGCAGCTATGAGCGTGGCTGAGGCCCTGAGTGTGAAGCGCCCAGGTGGAGCCTGGCATCCTCTGGCTCCAAGCTACTTCTCATAGATGGGACCAGCTCCAGGGCTCCCCCAGAGCACAGCTAATGAAGGTGTTCTGGAATCTTACCTCAAGTATGCTAATTTCTTGCTATTTTGATTTCCATTTGCTGGGAAGTCTGTGAGGTTGTGAGGGAGTACCTGTTGCAAACCTCAGTTAATAAATGTTTTTGGTATTTCCCTTCATCTTGAGGTATCAAAGATGTGATATCTCCCACAAAGAAGCATATGTGAAGGCTTTGTTCAAACTATTTTCTTGAAGTGAGAGGATAAAAAACCTCAGACAGGAAAAGAATGAGGCAGAGACAGACACCGAGGCAGGTTCCCACAGAGAGTTTATTGAGGGAGCCAAAGCCAGTGAGAGGACGGAGTCCTACTTCAACATCCCTCCTTGAAGTGCTGGCCTTCACATGACAGAACACTGGGCAGGGAGGGCCTGCCCCTTCTGGGGCCACATGGAGCCTCCCACACCACAGCCTGTCTGGCCCCAAAGACCCAGACATGAGAGAGAAGACATAATTTGCACCCCAGAGGGTGCTGAGGGCACATCTTACCCATCCCACCCTCCCCTAAAGGGCTAGAGCTCTAGCCATCAGGGCCACTGGAAGAAAGTCCAGGACTTTTGGCCCTCTGATAAGCCAGCCTAATCCTCAACATGAAGGCCTGAGCAATGGACCTGGCTGACAGCTCAGGTCAGGTCTGGACCCTCACGTCTATCCTAGGAGCTAACACTTAACAACCAAACATGATTAAAAACATTCAGGACCCTGCTGGTGTAGGTTATACCCCAGATAATGGCAGTCCTGCCAGACCCTGGCCAAAGCCCCAAGCCAACTGGGCGTGAACATGTGAAGAGACCACTCTGCAGGGAGAATCTTCCAGGGCCCACCTAGGGCCCTGAAGCCTGGGCTTCTGTTTCTCCCCATTCAATGCCTATAAGTCCCCCAAAATCCCCCAGAAGAGAAAAAGGGGGGAGGAGGGGCAGAGGCTCACCATTATACTTGGCTATAGGTCAGACCTACTGGGGTGAGGAAAAAGCTGTAGAGGGGTGGGACACTGAGGCAGGGGTGCTGGGGTGTTCCTCAGACTCTGGCATGTCGTCCTGGAAGTACTCAGCCTGGCGGTACTGCCACAGACGAAGGTTCCCATCCCACTGTAGGGCAGATGGTGGCAAGTAGTCAGGGCGTGCTAACCCCCTCCCAGGTCCAACCCTCAGGAGCACCCTCCACAACCCTTGCAACCTCACCGAACTGCTGACAATCTTCTCCTCAAATGGGTGCCAGCTGACGTCTCGCACGCAGGCCTTGTGGTTGGTCAGCTTCTTTACAATGTGGCCCGTGAGGAGGTCATACACTGTCCAGGAGAGGCCGGAGTTGGGAGGGACACTGGAGGACCTTCTAGCCACCCCTTCCCTCGCCCTGAGCAGTACCACTTATTTGCCTCCTGGGCAACCTCCCACCTTCCCAAGGGAGCAGAGCCCACACCAGAAGATTGTTCCTTTTCACTTTCTTTCCCTGCCTCAATTTGGAGGTACAGCTCAGCAGAGCCCTTAGCTAAATTTCACAAAGTCTACAACTGAAAAAACGCAACGTGGCTTTAAGGCTTTTAGCTACAATTTTCTAAAAGCCCAGAAGATGTGGAAGGTACCCCAAAAGTGAAACCACAGGCTGTCTCTACAGACATGTGAACCTCTGTTCTACATCTGGATGGGGTGTGTGTCTTCTCTCTTTCCGGATGGATGTCCTTCTGCGTGCCACTCCTGGGACAGGTCTGTCTTGGGCGCCTTCCATCAGTAGTCTCGTTGGCTTCCTTTCTGTGCATTCCTCCTGTGGCTGTGTGTCCTTTACTACTTGCTGCTGTCTTTCTGTGTCATTTTATTGGTCTCTGTTCCCTCCTACTTTTCATCTGCAATCTTCCCTTGACAGGATAGGAAGCAGAACCGAGTGTATTTTCGGCAATCTATTATATTTACTGACTAGAAGTCTGTGTTCCTTTTCTTAATTTAAAATGCTGATGAATAGAGTATTTTCTATTCCTCTGTTTAAACCTCCCCTGCTCCAAGCTAAATTAAATTTTGCTTGTTGTCCTTGCTGAGCTTTTTAAGGTGGTTACTGGTGGTTCCAGCTGGAATGCCAGAGAAACGTTTCTGTCCTTCCTGAGGCCCCCGGTTCTGACCCAGTCCTTACCGACCACTTTGCCGGTGGAGCATCCACTGTAGATGAACTGCTGGCCGGTGCTGTGGGTGGGGGAGAATCGGCAGCGGATGAGGGTGTGCAGCACCCCATGGCCCCGGTAGGTCATTAGAGAGCTGTCTCCTGGGAGCTTCAGCTTTCGCCAGGCTGGTAGAGATGTAGGGACAGCTTAGGTTAGAGAGTCTGGAGAGAGACAGACACTCAGACACAACCACCTTTCTGATTGCCAGGTGGTGGCTCTTGCCTCCCCTGCTCCACCCCCAACCGCATAGTCAGTTGATGGTCACCAGTGTGATCCTGCAGGTTCTTAAAATATTAAAAACGTCTGTAATGGTTGGTTCTAAGTGGTCCCTAATCCAGTCCCTAACTCTGGGTACCCTTGGCTCTCCCCATGATTAAGTTAACAAAGAGTTAATGCCTGGCAAAGGGAAGTGGGGGGAGGCGCCAGGACTCAGTTCCATGCTAGAGCCACACCCACTTGCCAGGCCTTTCCAGGGATTAAGTATTTTCACTACCACCCCTGACTCTTAACTCTCCAGCTATCAAGTTCTACCTTCCAGCCTCACCTTTTTTGGGCACCTGCTGCCAGCGGTAGTCCCAGTTCTGCTGTGTGGCAGCCTGGCGTGAGGCTTCCATGCCTTCCCGGCTGGAGAAGCGCCGGATATCCCAGAGCTTGATGGTCTGATCTTTGGAGTTGGAGATGAGATACCGGGCATCCCCCTGTGAATCCCCAGATGGGTAGTGAAGTATCAGAGCTTGTAAATGTTGGTGTCTGTCAGTCCAGCTTCCCTCCTTCAGTGAAGGGGTAAGAACTCCTGTCCTTTGACTTTGCATCATTCAGTTGGGCTCACCATCAGTCTGTGCCACAGATCCCACCCCCGGGTAGGTTTCCCCCCTTTGCCCAGAGTACCAGCTGGGCCTTGTAGCCTTATTCACGAATGGCTTGTCTTTGACTTTTCTTATACAGAAAGTGCTGCCCTGCTCCTTGAGACAAATGGGTAAAGATGGCTCTCATGGCTCCTGGCTTAAGGCCCTTCCCTAAACTTCCGCTCTTGCAAACCTTGGAACTTGGCCAGTTCCCACACTAGCCCACTTTGACGCTGTCCTGAACAACTGGAATTTTAGTAGTCTGACTGTGCAGCCTCATCTCCCTGCCCACCTTGCTGTCAATGAAGGTGATGCCATCCTGGTGTCCAGCCAGTGCGCCCACGGGCTTGGGGTCATCCTCCCGCATAGTGCGTCGATCCCACACTTTGCAGATGGCATCGTCACCCCCAGAGAACAGAATTTGGGAGCTTATGTCAGCAAAAGCCACTGCATTCACATCATCCTCATGGGACTCAATCTAGGGGAGAAGGAGGCCAGGATACATAGGACCCCTTTCTAGGTCTTTGAATAGGCCAAGGACCATGAGACAGAGGCTCTAAGTCTGAGGACAATACCTGAAGGGTGCGCCGGTTCTGTTCTCGATCAAAGACATACAGGCAGCCGTCATTTGCCCTGAAAGGGAGGGATAAAGAGGGCCTTAGAGCCAGCACAGAGAGGACCATGTGATGTGTGCTCTGTGAATCCCCAGGCCTTTAAGAGGCCTTTGTCTCTTCTTATATGAGGCGTAGAATAAAGCTTATTTGTGTTGACAAGAAGGTATAAGACCATTCATCTAAATCGGAAAAAGGTGAACAAGAGGTGAGTCAATTTGTAAACCTTGACCTTGGAGAAAGGCTGGTTATTTCCGACAGCTGCCAGGATGGGGATACCCAGTGCAGTCTGTATAACAGCAGAGCTGGTCTCTGGGAGAACTTCTCATTAACTCAGAGAGTTCTGTAAACACTTACCCTCCTAGCACTTCCCGTCCATCTGAGGAAACAGCAATGGAGAAGACAGCAAAGCGACGCTCATCTGGCCTAAAAAGAGAAAGAAGGAGCTGGGATAAGGGGACTCCCTTCAGCCTTTGCTAATGTACAAGGAGCCTACTGAGGGTTGAAAGGTGCTTCCAAGGGGAAAGGAAGTCCTGTCAACACATGCCAGAATGTCGATCACCTTAGTCAGATAAAATCTTGCAACCATCTATTTAACCCTGGTCGTCTGGCTGACAGGATGGTGGTTCCCTCCCAGGAATCCACAGAGAGACTTGTAACCAGTGTACTTTCCCCTCTAAGCAGGAGTTCCAGTTCAAAAGGTTTACTCCTGGAGAGCCTTCCTTAAGAAGTTTGTGGTGAGTTTGATCAGGAAGGGAAGCCAGTACCTTAGATCCAGGGCAGTGTGTGTGTCTCCCTCCCCGTAGATGTTGCAGATATGAACTAAGAGAAGCAAAAGAAACAGGAATCTTTTAGGGCTAGAGGAAGGAGGGTGGCTGTGAAGCTAGGGAGGAGATGGGCAAGGATGACAAACCCTAGGAGAGTTCTTCCCAGGGTGTATGGAGTCCTGGTTCAGATATAGGGTTTTGGAGACCTCAGGCCCTGGGCTGGCCAGACAGTGGAAGTCTGGAGCATACTCACTGTAATCAGACCAGCTGGAATACAGGAAGTGGTTCCCATCGGGGGTGAAGGCCACATCCAGGACACTCCAGCCTACATCTCGGGCTTTGATGCTCTTGAACTTATGAAAGCGTCCATACCGGCAGTCATATAGTCGGATTGTCTGGTCTGCGCGAGAAGGGATCAGAATTATGGAACACCGTCCAGGAATCCTTCCTAGATCAGACCTCTCTCAGTGTATCTCAGAATCTTCCCTTGACCATGGGAAATGTGTACTGGTTAAACCTCCTAAACCCAGGTCTGAGGTCCCTGGGTTTGGGCTTCTAGCATCAGTCAGGGGGCGCTTCCTTGTTTCAGGGTAGTATGTAGGACCAGGGTCTGGTACCTTGGCAAGCAGACATGAAGATCTGACCGTCTTTGCTGTAGATGCCACAGAAGGCCTTCTGAGAGTAGGTATCAGTGAAGCCCAAATCATTGGGCAAGAAGCTGGGGAAGCAGATGGAAAGTGAGGGTGAAGGGAGCTTAGGATGAGGCGTGTTCCAGTTAGCAGAATCCTGACAGCTGGATGTCAGTACAAAGGCATTCTCTTTCTTTTTGGCTTTGGGTACAATCCCCTTTATTTTATGCATTCCATTATTTTCTGAATTTTCTAGACTTTTCCACCTTCTTCACTCTCAAAAGCTTCAACCCCATTTACCCTAACCTTAATATCCCTAAGGATCCTTTGACAGTTATCCCTTCCAAGTTCAGGGGATAAGGCCTATGTGACCCTTAGAGTCTCTCCACTGAGCCCCATACTCACTGAGACATCACTCGAGACCGTTCTCCAAGGGAGAAGCTTCCCTGGTGGCAGAGGCCCCGTTCTCTCTAAAGAAAAAGTTTGGAAGATATTGGTAGCAAAAACAGAGGATCATTTCAGTCACACCAAGAGCCTCCCTCTACCCCAAGACATTGCTTTTGCTACAGAAACAGATACTACACACAGAATCATGCCCACCAAATTCTGACATAAGCTGGCTCCATCACTTGAAGCTTCCTTGGAAAGTTTACTTCCCTTTTCCCTGAGTCTGGGAGGCAGGTTACCTTCACAGGTCTGCTGCCAGGCTTGCTGGTAGGTAGGGTGGAGAGCCTCCAGGTAGGTGAAGAGCCTACCTGGTACAGCATTTGAGGAAAGCTGTGCTCCTGGGCTGCCCGCCTAAGCCCCAGCCGCCCAGTGGCCAATTCCACTTGAGTCTTGATTTCATTGCATTCCAGCTCGCGGGTGTCAGGGGTTGCATCCACTGTAAGTACCAAGAAGAAGTTTCATCCTAGGTCTTTACCCCAGAGGGCAGTTAGCAGAACTGTACCCAAGCCCACCCCGAACATGGCTGAATAGACGGGGACTGCCCAGGACACGCTCCTTCCCTGGGTTGTTTTCATCATCTGGTTTCAGTTTAAAATATTGTTCTTTGCCAAAATTATAAAAAGGTTTTTTAATGAAAGTCTTCTGAAGTTAGGGTCTCCATCTGCATTTCCTCTTACCGGGTGGGTTGTATCGGTCCCCAAGGCGGCCATCCCAGGCGCTGTCATGCTCTTCCTCTGAGTCCGAGAGGGCCTGGATGAGTTGTAAATTTGCTGCACCTCCTCCCTGCACCAATCTCACTTGGCCTCTGTGGAGAGACCCCCCCCCATGATAAAGGGGGAGCTCCTTTCCCCCAAGCCAACCAAATTCAGATTCAATGGCTATCCAGCTCTATGGTATTCAAGCCCTCATAGTGTCCCAGTTTTGAGGTTTGAGATTGACCAGACCTTGGCTCTTATTTTCAGCCTCCTGTCACTCTCAGAAGAAAATTCTCACTCTTGGAGCAGGAACAGAGAACCCCAACATTCCATGGAGGTTGACAGACCTATGGAATTGATTTCCCAGAGAGCTAAAAATTCTGAGTACATTTCTTTTTGAACCACTCTGCCTGAGGAGTCCAGCACAGAAACTGGTATCTGAAAGGATCCTCAAGTTTGTCTTCTCTTTAAGGAACCACAGCCAAGAAACAAAGCTAGTTATACCCCTTTCCAATCAATTCCTGGTGGTCACTTCCTCAAAGCAGTCTTTCCTCAAGAACAGGATTAGTTAGGTTAGTTTAAACTTGTTTTTCAAGTAAATCCACCTGGCCTTGTATCACATGTCAAGAACTTCACTTAGGTCCACCACCCACTCTTCACCCCTCATCTCACTCTTTTCCCACTCAGAAAACAGCCCCAATTGTTTTTTTACTTACTTGAAAAATAGGTTACAGTGGGCTAGTCATAGCTACAGAGGCTCCCCTGAACAGTCCCCTCAAAACAAGAGCCAGTCATCTTGGGGACCCTCCTGTTAAGAACCACTCTTAACGGGAATGGAGCTGAGTGCGGGAGTGCCCAGCAGGGAAGTCTGTTCTGTTCAAACGGAGTAGCTGTCCGGGGCTAATCCCATTCCCCATCCTCTGTAACTTCCCTGCCTGCAGTCAGGATCAAGGGATTGTGGTGGCGCCTGGTGGGGACACACCACGGGGTAAGTTACCTGCGGAGGAGATAGGCCAGTACCTGGGCCAGATCCACATCTTCATCCTCCTCTTCCTCTTCCTCACTCCGACGCAGGCCAGCCCCTCTTCGGGGCAAGCCCTCAGAGGGGTCTCTGGACCCAGATCCTGCACTACTGCTGTTCCGTGATCCCATCTTCTGGTTACAGCATCCTTAGGTCCTGTGCAGGGGCTCCTCCTGTCACCTCCTTGGGTTTGGTGAAAGCAAAGTCTGCTCTAGAAATACCGGGGTCGCCAGAGATTGGGCAGCAGCTATTTCTAGGAGGACCCTTCCTAGGGACTGAGATCCCTTCTTTTTAGCCTGTGACAACTCCCAGGGCTTCGGGAACATTAACCTTTTCCAAGTCTGTGAAGCAAAAACAACAGAGTGAAGCCAGGGCGCTACCCTAGTTCACCGATGAGACTCCCTGAAGAGGAATTTCTCAGTTTTCTGCCTCAAACTCACCTATCAAAGTCCCTCGGGGTGGGGGGTAGATTCCCAGGTAACCTCTCCCGCCGACCAATCACAACCCCTCGCGGAAGAAAGCACCTCATTAGCTTATCTCATCAAGCCAATCAGGAACCTTAGGACTCGGAGACCCCCCGACGCCCCCCTTACCGACCAATCGGAGCGTTCCCTTGCGAAAGCCGGCAGCAACGAAAACCAATGAGGTTATAATTCGGGTCTAACACCCCCTCCTTCTCGCCCCACGCCCACGTGGTGTGCCGGGGGTGTGTACGTCAAGGGGGGGCGGCAGGGGGAAGCCGAGAAGCGCCTCCCACTGAAGTCGGCGGTTACCGCCCCGCGCGAGACCACCCACCAGCCAGGAGCGTTCGCAGGCCCTGCAGTGGCGCGAGGCCTTGTTTATACCGCCTGCAGCTGCAGACTCTGCCAACCGCTCCTTCGTCACGCGCCTCCTTCGTCACGCACCTCCCGGCTTCCCCGCCGGCAGCCTGCAGACGTCATGCAGACGCTCCTGGCGGCCCCGCCCCCTTGGCCCGCTAACTGGCCAGCTGAGCACGGTGATTGACAGGTGGGCGGGAGAAAGTCGGAGAAGGCTCTGAGGGGAGGAGAGCGACTCGACGGAGGAGGGCGTTCGCTCCCGGTGGGGAGGAGTAAGTGGGGGACCTGCTGCTTCCTGAAGCAGAGACGACGGAACTGGACTACAGATGAGGGGCGGGGCCACCATTACACAAGAAGTTGGAGCCGTGTCTTAGCAAGACATACAATTTGCTCTCGGCCCCTTAAGTTCAAGTGGCTTCGCGCTCTCAGACGATCGCTAAGGGCGTCTCCTCTCCCCCTCCCTCGGCCGCAGCTTTTGTCTTTCTGCAGGTTGCCGCGTCCCGGCCTAGCCCTGCGTCTCAGGAGAGCCTGCGCGTCTCAGGTTGGGACCCCGGCTTCTCCACCCTTCCTTCCGGGCTGAGCTTCCGGAAGCCTCGGGTGGGAGACCGCCCCTTTCTACATCGCCCCTCAGCCGCTTTGGCACTTTTTAGATGACCCCTGGCTTCCCTCCGCGGTCTTTGCAGACGATTCCTAACACACTCTCGGGTCTCCGCGGGCTCTTCCGGTTTCGTCAGTTCCCCTTTCGCGCCGCGATAGTTCCCCGCGGCCAATGCTCTTCCCCGGCGGGGCGGCCCTACCCCGGGCTAGGGGTTCTGCGTGCAGCGCCTTCTCCCCTCCCCAGTGGGTTTATGAGTAACCCGCCGAGTCCAAGGATCCTCGCCCGGGCTGGCGGGGAAGAGGGTGTGGGTTGAGTAACCTCGCCGGGCTGGGCTCGGGGGCCAGCCTGCACCTAGCGCCCCTGGCCCGCGCTCTTCTGCACGTGCTGCGCGTTACCCCCGGCCAGAGCCCTGAGGCCCTTGCATTACTCGGCCCTGCCTCTGGAGCTGATTTCCCGGGCGGGCGAGGGTGTGGTCAGGCCTTAAGGGGACGCCTCTTATTCTAGACCTGAGTGTATCGTTTCTGGTCACCTTGGCCGGCTTCCAATGGGCGTGCAACGTGTACAGGACTCTGCTTAAAAGGGCCCCTGACTTGTTTTGAAATTGGCCGCTTTCACCGTCTTGAAATTATTGGTAAATTCTAAACCAGTGTCCCCGCTCCCATCGCCACGCCCCGCATTTTCATCTTGCCCGGGGTTCTACTATTTAACAGGATCTGCTGGTCACCCATCTGCTCTTACTATCTGTGCACTGTAAGGTTGAGAATTTCGGGTTCTGTAGTTTCTGGGTTGTCTAGACTGGAAATTTTGGAGTCATTTAAAAAACAAAAACATTCCCTCTTTACTCTTTAAATTCGTCAAGTCTTAGGAATTCATCTTCCCTTCCCCCCACACAACCCACCTGCCCTGCTTACAGATTTTTTAGTTGATTGGTTGAGGTGGTTCTCAGCATCACACTAAGTCAAAAATTTTCATTACTTCATGCCTCACCTAGTTGATTTGCTGGATATTTTCTCCGCTTGTGTTTGGTTTTTAAGAACCTGCAAGAGGGTAACTTACTGTTTCAAATACAAGCTTCCAGTGAAGTTTTTTTATGAACTTTTTTTGTTATTTTTGACAAGCAAATATGCTTATAAACAATTTGATTGTTTCCATCCCAGGATGGAATGCGCGGGCAGCGCCTCCTCCCCTCCCCAGTGGGTAGCTAGATTATGCTATCTTCCCTCTTCCTCACCTGCTAAATCTAGCTAAATCCTAAATCTAGGATTTATATTCAGCAATTACTGATAATAGTAAAACACTGGAATCAAAGTAGACTCAAATATATCACAGTACTAGACCAGCCAGTTAACTACACAGACATGCCAGGTATCAGTCAATTAATGTTCTAGACTTCTATTTTTATGCCATGTGGAATTGTGGAAGTTACATTGCTAGGTTTTAATTTTTCATTCTGATGACAAGTTAGGGTGGATGCAAAAACTGTGGTTTTAATTTTACATACAAAAGTCTAAAAGTACCCAGGCTCATTGTATCATCAAACAAATAAAATGGGACTTGCATGAATTAAGGCCCAAGTATAGCATGAACAAAGCATTATAATTAATATAATTTGAACATGTGAGTTCCTCAAAATAAAAAATTTCTGTTAAACTCATTTCCTTAATAATGCATTTTTAAGGATTTATTTATGCATGTAAGAACTGGGGTACAGGCCAGATGCCGGGAGGGTGAGAGGATCCACCAGAGACAGAGTGGGGAACAGAAAAGGCAGACTGACCAAAATACACTGCTGAGGAGAGCAGTGGGCAAGACAGGAGAGGTCTGACTCGCCATTTGGGGGTCTCCCTGGCGTGCCAGTGATCGAACTTGTGCTACAGTGGCTGTGGATCGCATCATAGTGCAGTGCTTAACCCCTTATGCCACCAGGGAGGCCCAATAATGCATTTTTTGATTAGCTTTTCCCCTCTTAGCTTCTTAGCACATACAAATCCAGTTTAAAATTAAATAAAGTCGGGCCTCCCTGGTGGCACAAGGGGTTAAACACCACACTACGGAAGCAATCTACAGCCTCTCAGCATGAGCTCGATCCCCAGCCAGCCAGGGAGAAACCCACATGGCACAGCAGACCTCTCTTGTCTTGCCCGCTGCTCCCCTCAGCAGTGTATTTCAGTCAAAATCAGATTTATGGCAAAATGAGTCTTAAAAGTCAAAGAATATAGGATTTTATCTCTGGATCCGTTTCATCTGGATCTGGGTATTTGTATGAACTGAATTAAGTCACTTGTTCTTATATTTTTCAAAATGTATATGAGTATTCATGTCTTAGGGTATTCTATGTGTTCTATGAAAAGAAAATGGCATTTCTTTAAAAAGAATTATATTATGTCATTTTAATCAACTCTGTGGGCCTTCTCATGGTTTTGGAATTTGGCACGTTGCTTGCTGACAATTTGTGAAGTGCTTTTTATTTATTTATTTTTTTAAAAGATTTATTTATTTATTTATACAAGCACTGGGTACAGTCAGAAGCACGGGAGGGTGAGAGAATTCACCAGAGCCAGAGTAGGGAGCAGAACAGGCAGAAGGACCCAAGTACACTGCTGAGGGGAGCAGCGGGCGGCAGGAGAGGTCTGCGCGCCTGTGAAGTGCTTTTTAAATAGGCAAACTCTCTGGTCCCAAACTAAGCTTCAAGCCACAGAGAAGTTTTCTACCTTCAGCTCCCATTTTAGTATTGGTTCTGGAAATTGCTGAGTATAAATGTCAACTAGTTGACTTCCTGTTTGACCTGCCTTGCATGTTTCCTGCTCATGACCATGTCCACTAGGGGGCGGTCTGGACTAGAGAGGAGAGAAAGCAAATTTTTCATGTTCTGCCTAACCCTACCTTCCTTCTTCCTTACCACAGCACCCTCTAGGGAACTACACAGAGCTCCTGGGACACGTGTACAGTTCCAGGCAACAAAAGGAAAAGTTCTGTCTTCAGAAGTGACTGATGACATTTGTTTATACAATATTTTCTTGTAGTATTGTCTGTGTAGAAGGAAATGAGGAAGTACATTAATTTACCCAGGGCTTAAAATGTGTTGACTATAAAGCAGTTGAGTAGTTAGGAATTTCTAATACTCTTCATGTTCTAGGTCCTTGAGAACCAAAATTTTTGTTTGTGGGGAATAGACGCTACAGATGTGACATAGAAGTTAAAAACCCTTTAGAAATGAGTTTGAATAGGATGTATCAGTATGAACTCATGATGAATTTTATCTTCCTATCCCTATCCACTGAAAAGGCCTAGAAAACAATGGCTAATCCAACAGCAGTGAACACTCCTAACGCCAAAGTTGTGGTCTTAAAATACCATTTCTCACTAAAAAGAAACCAAATCTTGGCGAAATGGCTGGTTCCAGTTTCTAGGGCAGGAAATGTACATAATGTGTAGAACAGCTTATCATACCAGATAGCAAAGAGGCCAATAAACATTCTCAGGGTAAGGTCACAGAGTCACAGAAGCCAAACTCTCGTGGCCAAAGATGGGAGAATTTGAGTGTTAATAAAGATTATTTAATAAACACTAAGTATGTTTAAATTCATGAGTTCATAATGGTGGTGGTGGTGTGTATATATAATTGTTACCTTTTCGAAGGATGATAGGAAACTAATCCAAATAATTTGGACTATGGTAAATAAAGGGAAAGAATCAGTTATCTTGTTCCTCAAATTATAATTTTGTGTAATGAAACAAAATGAAAATGAAGGATAAGGGAGTGCACCATTGTCAAAGTATTCCAACTATTATAACAGCGTTAAAATACGCCTGTTTTGAAATCTCTAGTGAATTAATGAATCTATAGACTGAGAATCTAGACCTAGATTCTTCAGTGGTTAAAGTGAATAAAAAGAAAGGAGTTTAGGGCCTCCCTGGTGGTGCTCTGAGTTAAGTCTCAGCTCTATGAAGCTATCTACAGCTACTGCAGCACAAGTTTGATCCCTGGCTAGGGAGCTAACCCATATAGTGCAGCAGACCTCCCTTATCTTGCCTGCTGCTCCCCTCAGCAGTGTATTTCAGTCAGACTACCCATTCTGTTCCTCACTCTGTCTCTGGTTAATCCTCTCACCCTCCCCACACCTCTGGCCTATATCCTAGTTCTTGTATGTATAAATAAATAAATTAAAAAAAAAAAAGGAGTCAAGAGCCTGTAGATTGAAAGAGATAAGACATGAAATTTCAAAAAATGGGCAAGGCTAAACTGTGTCTAGGGATCCACATTTGGGTGCTAACACACACACACACACCAAAAAAGAAGGAAATAATTACCACATACTACAGTATCCATTTATTCCAAGGAGGTGGGACTGTAATGAAAAATCAAGAATGTGATGGGGGTGAGAGGGGCATTTTGGATGTCTGGCAAAGTTCTATTTATTTCTCTGAGTGATGGTTTCAAGGGTATTCCTTTTATAATAGTTTATTACACCATACCTTTTATTGTATGGTTTTCTGTGTTTTATTTTATTTTAAAATGAAAGAATTAAAATCTATTAGCTATTTATCTGGAGCTGTAGGACTTGCAGCCCAATTTTATTCAAAGTGACAAAATCATTTTTGGAGGTAAATACCTTCACATCAATATTTAGACATCAGAAAGATGCCTAGAGCCACATTCCCCTGCCTCTCTCCTAGAGGGACTTATTTCCAAATCAATTTCCTTTCTTTCCTAAATTTTATTTACCTTGCTTATTTTTCTCTTAAATTACAATATATAATATAGGCTTACATTATATACTATACCCTGTATTTACTATATAATGTATAGTTAGTGTAGAGTGGGAAGGTGAGGACAGCTAACATATATTAAATGGTTTCTCCATACCAGGTATAGTTCTGCATGCCTCATCCACTGACTCTCTTAACCCCCCTATCAACACTGTGAGGTGTAGGCACATCCCCATTTTACTGGTGAAGAAACTAAGACTGCATACCTGGCCTCAGTCTGCTATGTCAAACATTTGTGTTTAGCAGCCTCTGGTCATATTGTTTCAGTTAATCGCATGCTATTTATTAAGCTGAGGGTTTGGCTCTATATTTTTAAATACAATGGAGGGCCTCCCTGGTGGCATGAGGGGATAAGTGCCAGACTATGAAGCTATCTGCAGCCACTGCAGCATGAGTTCGATCCCTGGCCAGGAGGTGACCCACATGGTGTAGCAGCCTCTCCTGTCTTGCCCTCTGCTCCGCTCAGCAGTGTATTTCAGTAGATCCTTCTGTTCTGCTCCCCACTCTGTCTCTGGTGAATCCTCTCACCCCCCGCACCTCTGGCCTGTACCCAACTCCGTTCTTGTATGCACAGATAAATAAATCTTTAAAAAAAATGCAACGGACTCCATGGCTAATTGTGCTCTAATATCATCCGCCCTGACCTTTAGGTTCCTTTTCATTCTTACAGCGTCTGGTTATTGGCAGTTTTCATGAGAACACTTGTTTCCTCCTTCAGTGTCTGTCTTTGAGGGAATTCCCAGTAACTCTATTTTTGTTTGTTGAAGTTTGTTCTCATTTTCTGGGTACAGAGGCCCATCTTCCTACCTCAGCTTATATATTCACTCAGCCCGATCCAGATCATAGGTGAAGTTATTCTCAGCTGCCGTCCTTGTTTATGGATGACAATAGTTCTCTGTTTTCCCTCTAAAAAGTTGATTGCAGATTTTAGGCCTAGACCTTGCTACTCAAACTATGGTCCCTGGAGCAGCAGCAGCAGCATCATCTAGAAGCTTCTAAGAAAACCAACCTCCAGGCCTTAAATTCCTGATCTCCCACATAGACACACAGAAGCCTCTGTGGTCCCATTCTCCCACAAAGCGATTCCACTGCCCATTTGCAAACCTTGTCTTCCTCCTACCTGATCTGAACCTGGGGCTTGTAAGGATTCATGAAAGGATTCATCTCCAGGAGACCCCAGCTTTACTGAATGGAATGTGCATTTTAACAAGATCCCTAGGTGATTCACATGCATATTTTTTTAAAGATTTATTTATTTGTGCATACAAGAACTGGGGTGCAGGCCAGAGGTGTGGATGGTGAGAGAATTCACCAGAGACAGAGTGGGGAGCAGAACAGGAGGATCTACTGAAATACACTGCTGAGGGGGAGCAGTGGGCGAGTCAGGAAAGGTCTGCTGCGCCATGTGGGTCACCTCTCTGGCTGGGGATTGAATTCGTGCTGCAGTGGCTGCAGATAGCTTCTTAGGTTGCGTCTTAACCCCTTGTGCCACCAGGGAGGCCCCACATGCATTTTTAAGTTTGAGAAACACAGACTAGATGACTTTGAAAGTCCTTACAAGTTACAAGTCCATGCTGCTATTATAAAAACATCTTCACAGTTATTTACCCTTGGCTCTACTGTTTATAATTGGTGTAGCCTTGGGCGATTACTTGACCTCAGTGTATCTTTGTTTCTTCATCTGTAAAATGATACTTATCTCAGAGGGTTATTTTGTAGTGTTCTTAGAACAGGGTCTGGCACACAGAAGGTATTATAGGACTGTTAACTGTCTTCATACTAAATAAGCGTTCATGAATCCTTACAAGTCTCAAGTTCAGGTCATGTAGGAGGAAGACAAAGTTTGCAAATGGGCAGTGGAATCGCTTCACTGGAGAATGGGATTACAGAGGCTTCTGTGTGTCTAAGTGGGAGATCAGGAATTTAAGGCCTGGAGGTTGTACTGAGCAGCTTGCAGAGGCCCCAACTTTTTAAGACTGCAGAACACAGAGTAGATAGTATTAAATAGCTTCTTTCAACAATTCCCGCTTCTATAACCCAGTGGCAGAGCCACCTGTGAGAAAGATCCTTGATGCTACCAGGCTGCTCCAGGCAGAATTGAGGGGCTAGAAGACTGTGAAACTGGTGTTAGAGGGAAGCCTGTGGAAATAGGTGGGAAATGAAAACAGTACACATTATGTAAAATAAATGAGCATCTCTTATTAGACAGTGTGTATAAGAAGGTTTGTGGTGTGGTCTGATGGCACCCAGATGTTAAGTGCATCAAATTGCTCACATTTTTTGCAGGCCTGGTGGCTCTCCTGTTCCTGGTTGGGGGTGCTGTGCTCTCTTACTAGCCTGGAACCCCAGGTCACATTCTGCGCACACGTCCCTCCAGGGCCTCCAGCTCAGCCAGTACCTCCTTGGGAAGATCGTGGTTGACTTGCTCAGTCAGGTAGCTCCGGATGTCATGAATCTCCTGTTCCCAGAAGTCTTTGGGGAGCGAGAACAGCTGGGTGGTGTCTATAGCTCCCAGACCGGTGAGATTCAAGGCACCTTCCTTTGGCACCAGCCCGATGGGTGTCTCTTGGGCACTGTCCTCCCCCTCTAGTCGCCGGCAGATCCAGTCCAGCACCCGAGCATTCTCTCCAAAGCCTGGCCACAGGAAGCGACCTGCCTCATCGCGCCGGAACCAGTTGACATGGAAGATGCGAGGCAGCCGCACCCCCTTGCGTCCCTCCATGCTCAGCCAGTGTTCTAGATAGCGCCCAAAATTGTAGCCGAAAAAGGGCCGCATGGCAAATGGGTCATGCATGATGATTTTCCCTAAGGAAGGGAGCAGGATGGATAAGTAATCTTCTTTACTGAAGAAGAGAAAGGTACCCTGCATCCAGGTGGAGAAGTTGTGAAGTGCTCACCGCTCTCCAGGCAGGGTGAAGAGAAGGGGCTGGGAAAGGTCCAGGCAGGAAGGGATGGGCAGGAGGAAGGTCTGGCTCAGTAGGGGAGAGATGAGGCTATGTGGACACAAAGGAAAGGGCAAAGGGAGGTGCTCACCTTTGTGTTCAGCCGCAGCAGTGGACTCAGAGCGCATGGCGCTGCCCACAAACACCCCATGGCGCCAACTGAAGGCTTCATATACCAGGGGGACGCCTAGAACACCAGCGAACAGGGTCATGGGAAACCCTTTTTTTGGTCGCTCACTCCACCCCTTCTGGTGATCCTGACTGCTAGTCTCTCTCCTGGGAATGCCACTATCCCATTTTCAGACTCCATGACATCCCCCAAGTTTTCATTCTCACAGGTGAGCTCTGGAGACAGGCAGTTAGAGCTGGCGATCCAGGCAGAAAATTCTTGAGCTTTAGTACAAGAAGAGGCAGGCCCTGATATTGAGCCAGGCCCTATACTGAGAAGGCACGGAGTCCACATAATGTTTACCTTTGGGTCTGCGTCCCCCGAAGATGATGGCCTCAATGGGGACACCCTCAGGGGCCTCCCAGGCTGGGTCCATGATGGGGCACTGGCGAGCCGGGGCACAAAATCGAGAGTTGGGATGTGCACAGGGCTCCTTGTCACCTGGCAGAGGAAACACAAATACTGACCCTGCCAACCCGCACACACTGGCGCATGCGACCTTGCACTTCCTTTGTGCCTTATCAACTCCCTGCAACCTCGTGTGATAAGGAGCAGGAAGGGGAGTCAGGCCATCTCTCCCCCAGAACCCGTTTATTTAGTTCTAATGGTGCTTCCAATGAGCGGGGTGAGAAAAGAGTTGGGGAGGACTTGGCGTTCAGTAGGACACTGATGTTAGGCCCAGCTAAAACCAATCATTTGGTGCTGACCAGTGCTCAGGGAAATGAGGTTAGATATTGGCATGAGGTTATAATAGAATTTCCTCCCCCACCCCTAAAAATATTCCTTTATTTATGTAATTATTATTTAAATAAACACTCAAATCTAAAGCAAACACTGAAGCTGTCAATTTAGTATTTCAGACAATTGACTTCCCATCAGCTAACAGGTTAGACAGGCGCTCCTGAGGTACCAAAATGCAAATAGGAATTCATTTTGAAGCTAATAGAATTTTGGGGCCTCCCCGGTGGTGCAGCGGGTTGAGTGCAGCACTGTGAAGCTGTCCGCAGCCTCTACAGCACAGGTTCGATTCCCGGTCAGCCAGGGAGATACCCACATGGAGCAGCAGACCTCTCCTGTCTCTCCTGCTGCTTCCCTCAGCAGTGCTTTCGGTCCATCTGTCTGTTATGCTCACCGCTCTGTCTCTGGTAAATCCTCTCACCCTCCCGCGCTTCTAGCCTGTACCCCAGTTCTTGTATAAATAAATCTTTAAAAAAAAAAAAGAATTTTGATGCTTTCCCTGGATCAGCTCAGAACCTGATGGGGTGACAGGGCTTGACCAGCTCAGACAAGGATATCACGTGGGCACATATAGCCTGAGGAGGCCGGGTCATGTGGTCCCTTTCATGCCCTGGAGAGGGGTGGGGACCAAGTCAGGGGCAGGAGTGAAGCACCATGGTGGGGTCCCTGAATGGACATGGTGCCTGCCTGGCTGGAGGTTGCCGGTCAGACTTGGGGGGACAAGGAGTCACAGAGCCAGCACCCCCTCCCCCTTCAGACTTCTAGCTCTGACTCTCAGCTCGAAGCCATCCCTTCTGTCCTCAGCCCCCAATTCAGGACCCGAGCTTAGGGTATTATCATGCTGGAACTGAAAGTGGACACAACATGCCTTAGTTATACCCCTGAATCCAGAGATGATGAAAGGGTTGGGAACTAGCCTGTGGGGAAACAGGAAAGTTTCTCGGATTTCTCAGTTGGGTGGGAAGGCTGGGGAGGGCTAATGATGGTGTTAGAGAAAATGAAGGGGTGTTGAGACGAGGAGGGTGACTACTGGGCCAGCCTGGAAAACTTGAATACAGGCTTCAATAAGCACAAGTCCACCCCTACCCCTGGCCACGCTCTTTGCTCCCCTCCTAGGTCTCTGGACACTCCGACTGCTGAAAGTCCAGAGTGCGGGGCTGGAGGAGGGGGCAGGGCCACAGGCTCCTGGGGTAATGATAGGGTTGACAAACTAGCTTCCAGGAGAGGCTAAAGGCTGGCCTGATTTTGTTTGGAAGGACTGGGGTATATGTGTTGGAGGGACAAGGGAAGGGTGAGCGTTACAGTTCTGACCTTTAGACAATGGTGATTATCCTGGGGGGATGGCAGGGAACCAAGTGGCAGGAGGAGGGTCGGGCCTTCCTCCTTTCCTCACAGGTCGAATTTTGTGGATTGTGCTTTCACACAACTACTTCTGTAAAAATGTTCAAAGCAGTCTTTCCCTTTCTTTCTTTTATAATATCCAACTTATGTTGATGGAAAATTTACCACGTATTCAATACTGTGCTAACCCTGTGCATGTGTTATTTAATTTAACCCTCCAACGTAATGAGACAGGTACTGTAATAACTACTCCCCTGCAGTTGAGGGGGAAACTAAGCTCAGGTTAAGCAACATGGCCAAGTCACAGAGCTAATAGTTGGTGGAGTTGGGATATCAAGTGAGATCTTGCCTGGGGTTGGAAACTGCAAACACTCAGCATTTGCGGTGCTTCCTGGAGCCCTGGATGATGGCTGCAGTTGTGGACAAGGCTTTGATAGCAACAAGGTGCGGAGCCCACGGGGCTGTGTCATGACTCTCCGTCCCTCACCTACCAGGTTTCCAAGGTTTGCCCAGCCAGGAGGTCACAGTGACATCAGGTGGAAGAGGCTGGTCAATGCCCTCCCAGTACACACCACCATCACTGGTTTCAGCCACGTTGGTGAAAAGGGTGTTACTCTGGATTGTGGCCATGGCGTTGGGATTGGTGGTGGCAGAGGTGCCAGGGGCCACCCCAAAGAAGCCATTCTCAGGGTTGATGGCCCGGAGTCGACCTGTTAGGGGGAGAAGTGAGAGAAAAGAAGGCCCATCCAGGAAGAGTTGAGTGGTATGGTCTGGGAAGCTCCTGTCCTGCCCCTCCCTGCCCATAGCTGGACCCTAGATCTGCTGGGGAGAGGTTTTGTGTTTCTTAGGAGACTGGGGGAGTTGGGGGGTAGTGTTGGTTGTTCAGGATAAGCTACCTGTGGAGGGGAGACTCCTATGCTCTAGTAAAAGCCAGCCCTGAGAGCACGATCTGAGAGCCTCTCACCATCACTGTCAAACCTCATCCAGGCGATGTCATCCCCCACGCACTCCACCTTCCAGCCTGGCAGTGCCGGTTGCATCATGGCCAGGTTTGTCTTGCCACAGGCACTGGGGAAGGCGGCTGCCACATAACGCTTCTTCCCCGCAGGGTTAGTGATGCCCAAAATCTGCATGTTGGAGAGAAAGGAAATAAGGAGGTCACCAAAGGTCGGGGCATGAACTACACCGGAAGGACAGCTAGGAGTTAACAGGGAGGAGCAATGTTTATTCACTAAACAGGTGCACTGCCTTGCCACTCAAGGGGAGGCCCCCCAACATTCAGCAGCCTGGGGCCAGTGTTTCGGGCCATTTAGGCAGAGTCTCTGCCCACCAGCCTGGCACTGGCAGTGGGGAGGAGGGGCTGAGGCTGACTGGCCGGCCCCATTCCTGCCCTGCCCTCTCCCCCACCCCTGAAACTACCCAGACCCTCACCCGGCCCTCACCAGCATGTGCTCTGCCAGCCAGCCCTCATCCCGGGCCAACCGAGAGGCGATTCGAAGGGCAAAGCACTTCTTGCCCAGCAGGGAGTTACCACCATAGCCGCTGCCGAAGGAGACGATTTCCCGATGGTCGGGCACGTGGCCAATCAGGGTTTTCTCTGGGTTGCATGGCCACTGGCTCCCCGGCTCCCCTGGAGACAAGGGGGTCATGGGGCTGCTGCAGGGGCATCAGGAACTGGGGAGTCAGGATCAGCAGGAAAGACTTGGGAGCACTGGCAGTGTCAAAGGGTAGCTAAAGCCCCCTACCTCAGAATATCCATCAGCTTCCAGGAACCTATTCTTGGACATGCATAACTGACTTTTCCCAGTTTCGTACAGCTTTGGGAGTTAGGTGTCTTACTAGGGAGATCTGGGAGGATCAGGGATTCCCTCAGCGTGCAAGCAGGTCTCTGTGTCTGCCCCTGGCACTGGGTGCTCACCTTCCCCAGTCAGGGGCTGGCCCACGGAATGCAGGCACTTAACAAACTCGCCATCTCCCAGGGCCCGAAGCACAGGTGTCCCCAGCCGGGTCATGATACGCATGCTGGCCACCACGTAGGCCGAGTCAGTGAGCTGCACTCCGATGCGAGACAGTGGGGAGCCCACGGGGCCCATGCTGAACGGAAGCACATACATGGTTCGGCCTGTGGAAAAAAACTGCACCTGAATAAAAGGTTCCCACCTGCTCATACCTTCAGCGTCCCTGCCTCCATGTCCTTCCCCTGCTTACCCTGCATGCAGCCCGGAAACCTCTCATCCACAGCCTGCTGGAACTCAGCTGGAGACATCCAGTTGCCCAGTTGCCCACGGGCCCCACCAGCCGGGAGGGGCACTGCGTCCCGTTGAGAAGGAGTTACGATCACTGTCTTGCTCTCTACTCGTGCCACATCCTTGGGGTCTGTGCGGGCCAGCCAGCTGGGGAAGAGGGGGTTATCAGGAAGACGGCGGCCAGCAGATCCCTCGTCCCCAGACCCACTCTTTCAAGTCCAACTTTAACTCCATGGGTTTTTTTTTGGTGTTGGCTTTATTTCCCCCCATCCTTTTGCATCTCAGTTGCTTCCTTCAGCTTTTGTCCCATCTAAAGGAGAGTTTCCTCAGTCTCAGTCCTCTAAAGGCCACTGTCCCTGGCAAAAACCCCTGGAACTTGTGAGTTAAAAAAAAAAAGGGCCTTCTTGGTGGCGCAAGGGTTAAGACACAACCTATGAAGCAATCTGCCGCCACTGCAGCACGGGAGTTCGATCCCCGGCCAGCCAGGGAGCAACCCACATGGCGCAGCAGACCTCTTCTGACTCGCCCGCTGCTCCCCTCAGCGGTATACTTTGGTCAATTTGCCTGTTCTGTTCCCCACTCTGTCTCTGGTGAATCCTCTCACCCCCAACACCTCTGGCCTATACCCCAGCTCTTGTATGCATAAATAAATAAATCTTAAAAAAAAAAAAGCAAAGGATTTTATTTGTATTCACTTCTTCACTTAACATAAAAAAAAAAAAAAAAAAAAAAAAAAAAAAAAAAACAGACCAATCCCAATAATTCCTGATTCTGTTTCCCCCAAAGCTCTCATTCCACTGGGGTTGGGGTGATCTGGTTAAATTTGATTTTGTTTTGGGGCCTCCCTGGTGGCGCAGGGGTTAAAGTCCCAGCACTATTAAGCTATTGCCAGGCACTACGACATGAGTTTGATCCCTAGCCAGGGAGCTGACCCACATGGCGCAGCAGACCTCTCCTGTCTTGCCTGCTGCTCCCCTCAGCAGTGTCTTTCAGTAGACCTGCCTGTCCTGTTCCCCACTCCATCCCTGGTGAATCCTCTCACCCTGCCCCCCCCCCCCCCGCACCCTTGGCCTGTACCCCAGTTTTGTATGCATAAATAAATAAAAATTAAGAAAATAGATTTTGTCTTGATAAACCCAAAATGGCCTTAGTTCCAATCAGCTGCCCCTTATTGCTGGGTGCAGGGCCCAGAGCTTACCAGTTATTGTACTTGGGGAGTTTTTGGAGGAGTCCCTGCTGCTCCAGGAGGGCCAGTATGGCAGTGTTTTCAGCCTCAGTCCCATCACAGATGTGGATGCTTTCTGGCTGGCACAGGCGGGCGCTGCGCTCCACAAAGTCTCGAACCCCAGCAGGTAGCTGGTCTAGATCTCCACTGAGCACTCGCAGGGTCTGGATGCTACGCCGTGGTGACCGGTCCCAGGGACTCAGGCCACGCAGGCTAAGCCTGTGAGAGAGGAAGCAGGGAGGTAATGAGCAGGTGTTCTCATGGGGATGGAAACCTGTGCTTCTGGGGAGCATGCTAAAGCAGGTCAGGGGTAGCTGCAGTGAAGAACAGGTTGGAGCAGCTATGTGTGTGTGTGTGTGTGTGTGTGTGTGTGTGTGTAGGCGGGGGTTCAGTCCAGATACATTTTGTGGCTTTTCTGAAGTTCAGAGAGGGTGTTCATTTGTCAGCAAGGGGTGGATATCACCAAATGCCTGGCTTTGCGGAGGTGTTTATATAAGCAAGATGATGTTGCAGGCTTAGCCTGTGGCCATATTTAACTATGCCTGGTCAATATTTAGAAATGAGCAGGTGCTCAATGGCCCAAATGTCAATAAACTGTGTCCAGGTGATAGCTCCATGTGTCTGATGTTTAAAGCTGTCATCCTTGTTCTTTTCAATCTCAAGTATACTTTTTATAAGCGAAAAGGCAACTATTTTTATTACTCCTTCTTCTGGTGTACGCTCTAAGACTGTGCCAGCCTTAAGCGAAGGATCCAGTCGACATGGCACAGTATCAGGTCTCTAGATTAGGATTCTTGCACATAGAGTGGGTAATTGAATGTTGGGGATCCAGGCACTGGACCTGCTGCTGCCCAGCTGGGTCAACAAAGATTGCATGAAAGGTTGCCATTGGGTAGGTACCTCTGTGCAAGTAAGTGTGGAGGCTGACTATTGGGGAATGTCAGGCACTGGGATTCATGCCCCTCTCCCCAGGAGGCCAGGGTCCCAATTGTCTGTCCTTTCATACCCCTGGAGAGGAAGAAGCAGGGTCTGCTCTGATTGGCCTGGACCCAGGGTGGAGTGACCCTGAGAGAGCAAAGGCCAAGAGAGGGGTGTCTCTTGCTCTCTTTCCATGCCGGAGGCCCATCCATCAGACACGGTGCTCCCAAACCCAGGGCCACTCACCCTGTCCCTACCCAGGCTCTCTTCCCCAGAAGACACTTGCTTAGAGTTTTGGGTACTGGTGGAAGGGTGGAAAATCATACTGTACTGCTCACCCTCAGAGCGTGTCAACCTGGAGAAGGGAGTGAGCTCAGATAAAGGATGTGGGAGCTGGAGTGGCTTCCGCTCCAGAGCAGGATGGAAACCCAGGGTGGCCTTGGGGCAGAGGAGGAGGACTCCAGGGACCTGCCTGTGAGGGAGGTTTTCCCTGAGCATGAATTTAAAGGCACACAATCTGGAGGGGGAGGAGGCTGGCTCAGGAAGTCTCTTGTGAAGCTCCCCTCCTCCCTTCCAGTCCCCTAGTGGGACTTTCTCCTTTCCTTCAGCTCCAGAGACCACCCACTGGGGCTGAACGAATGGAACCAGCTCTGGGAGAGAAGGGGGTCAGCCTAGACGCTGGAACAAAGCCCTGGCGGAGGGAGTCTATAGAGAGACGACAGCGAGCTGTGCAAGGGGGAGGGGACAGACAAGCAGGGCCTAGGGGCTCCTGGTCCCGGCCTGGAGATGCAGGCAGTCATAGAAGAACTGAAGGCAACTCGGCCCCCTCCTCCACCTACTTTCCCCCTTCCCCAGGCCCAGTCCAAGGGAGGCCGGGGAATGCATGTTTACCTTCTACCTTCTTGAGGGAGCTGTGAACTCAGTCCCCAGAGGCCCAAGCACCTTTGACCCCAGGGCCTACCGCCCCCCATTGCTACCTGGGGCAGAAGCTGACGCCTGCAGAGGACAGCAGGAGCCGCGGAGACAAGGTTCAGCCTGGGCGACAGAGGAGGGGGAAGGAAGTTCTGAGAGTGGCTGCGACGTGCGCGCTGAGACCAGCAAAGCGGGGAGGGGGGGAGCAGGGAAACCGCGAGCCGGGGCGGTTGTGGACGCCCTAGATCTCGGGAGCCTCGCTGGCCGTGATGTCAGACCCAAAGCCCCTCGCCCCTGCCCTCGTCCTCGGATGGGAAACCAGGCGGAGGGGAGCCGGCCGGGGAGCGCTCCCCGCAGCCCCGAGGGGGCGAGCAGGCGGCGGGTGCGGGTCGGCCCCGGGCTGGGGGTCACTCACCGCAGGCCGGGGCGGTACACAGCGGCCATGGCACCGGGGTGGGGGCTGCGGGGTGGCCACGAACACGGAGCGGAGCCGGGGAGATACGCGAGGCAGGGACGGAGGGAGCGCGGCGCAGCGAGCCGGAGCTAAGCTGGGCGGGAGGCGCCTAAAAAGGAGGCGGGCGAGCGCAGGGGCGGAACCTCGGGCCGCCGCGACCCTCTCTCCGCCCCGCCGCTCGCCCCGCTCACCCCGCGGCGCGGGGGCTCCCGGCCCGGGGCCCGCCCAGCCTGGCACCCGCCTCTACAGCTAACCCCCGAGCTCATCTCCCCCATTGGCGGACAGGGTCCTCTCCTAGGCACCCCTCCTCTAAGCCCCGCCCCCGCGCCGCCGTGCCCCCCTGCACATGATGTAACTTTGAGGATTCTTGCTCCGGGGAGATAGCGACTGGGAAGATAAAGGGCGGCAAACAAGCTGGGAATGGTGGGGGGGTGGTGGAGGGGCGAGACCTGGGGAGGGAGCCTGAGGCCTGGAGGTCTAGAAAACCCGGGGTTAGGCATTGCTTTTTCCGTTCTTCCTGAGGACTGTGCATTCAGAACCAGGGCCCCAAAGATAAAATCTGTATTCTCCCCAACTCCCAAATCCCTGTTTGTTCTCCTCCGATCAGGACTTTCTTCAGCCTTGCCATGAAAGGGTGGTGTCTCTCCATCCCAGAGTCTCCTCTTTAGGTCTCTGCCCCTGGTCATTCCTTGGAGGCACTGCCTTGGAGAACTCATCTGCCCCACTGAATCACCACCATGAGTCCTCAGGTAATTTCTCAAGTTATGTCTCCATCCAGATATGGCTGTGCAACTTGAGACCACTGGACATCACCCTAAGTGCCATAGCGCCTCAAACTCAATATGCCTGTCATGGGCATCTGCCCAGCATCCACTCCCTATTTCTGTTAATAGCACCCGGTTGCCCCTTGGGGACCACTTCCTCACCTGTGTGTTTTCATGCATCTCTGGGGTGTAGGCTATCAGCATGGCCCTTTGTGCATTCCTCACTCTGGCCACAGCAATTGGGAATGTTCAGCGACCGGCAGAACCTTCCTCTTTGAGACTTTTCTGTAAACTTTCAAAATGAACTTGCTTTCTGCTGGGGTGGTTGAACTGGTAGAATATAACCCTGGAGCTGCTGTGTGACAGCTTGGCTCTGCAAAACAGGCAGAAGCCAGCCTAGAGGAAGCAGGAGCAGAGGGACAGAGAGGGCAGATTCCTGATTTCAGTTCTAGAAGTCAATAAATTCCTGCTCTCGCCCAAGCTAATTTTAAGTGGCATTCCGCCATTTGCAACAAAAACTATCTTGCTTCTCAGACTTCTCAGAGTTCTGTGCTGGAATAGAATGGGGCTAGGAGAGCTGGTTTCCAGCACTAGGCTTGCTATGGGTCCTCATCTCTTCCACACAGGCACCATACTGTAAGCAACCTCAAGTGTATGTGTTTGGGATTTCCCTTCAGTTCCTACATCTAAACTCTGTCCACATTCACTAGCTGCTAAAAAGCTGCTTCTTTGGCCACTTTCTGAACCTAAAGGTGTGGACCCTGATGGCATAGGTCTGCTTACTGAATATCATCATCTTAATCCTACTCCCGCTCTTATAGTTCCCAAACTCAGCAAATGGTACTACCATTCAGCCAATTGCCCTAGAGGAATCTGAATCAGTCTAGACTATTCTTTTCTTATCTCCCATAGCCAATTAGACACCAGGACTTTGGATTTGTATTTCACAATTAGCTCTCCACAATTAGCTATGACCACTGCTGTTCAGGGCTTATTGCTCACCCGGCTTCAGGTGATAGCGTTCAAGCCACCTCTTGGCTTCCCACCTCTCCAAATCCACCCCCATCTCCCTCCCACTAAGTTACCCTCCCTAACCTCCAAACTGCAATAAGTTCACTTTGGAGAGGTAAGAGAGGGGATAATTCTCCTTAGTGCCAGGCTCTGTGCCAGCAGCGTTGCATGCAGTCACATTTGGTTTCATAACAGCCCTGTTTTACAGATGTGAACATTGAGGCTTAGAAAAATTAAATCATTCGCTCAAACTCACGCAGCTGGGCGGCAGGAAAAATAGAATCTGAATTCCACTCTTTCTGACTTCAATAACCAAGTTTTTTTTTTCCCCTGCTGTCATATGGTGTCCCCTTGATTTATCATTTTTTTTAAAAAAGGAAATCATATCACTCTCAGGCTTAAAATCCCTTTAAGTCTTCCTATCACATGGCAGCAGATGTCCCTCAAAATGTGACTCCTTTTTGTCTAACGTTATTACCCCCACTTTCCTATTTGCCATCCTCTTACCTACACAGCAATCCTGCAGTTTCCAGAGCCTTCTGCCCTTCAGACCCAAACATCACCTATATGAAGTTAGTTTGTTCCCTAGAATTAACATATATCTCATGTGTGTTGGTCTTATGCCATCTACATATCTATGTTTTTGTATGTAGTGCACTTCATTAAAGTTGCTTTTGTACCTCTATAGTCCTTACTAGAGTGTTAGCTCCTTGAGTAAAGGACCCAAACCTTAGTCTTTTTAAAAAAGATTTATTTACTTATGCATACAAGAACTGGGGTCTAGGCCAGAGGAGTGGGGGTGAGACAGAATGGGGCGCAGAACAGGATTTACTGAAATACACTGCTGAGGGGAGTGGCAGCCATGTGGGTCAGCTCCCTGGCCAGGGATCAAACTCCTGCTGCAGTGGCTGCTGATAGCTTGATAGTGCTGTGTCTTTAACCCCTGCGCTACTAGGGAGGCCCCTTAGTCTTGCTTTTATTCTTAGCTTCAAGCCAACTCTGGCCTATAATAGGCACTTTGTAAGTGTTGGTTGAATGAAAAAATGAATGAGTCCTTTGTTTCCGATCCTTCCCTCATCTTCCTTCCTTAAATTTAGGGAGACTGAGCAAGGGGCTTACAAGAGGATTTTCTTGCACTGCTGACTCCTCTTACCTGTTACACACTTTTGTTCAGCTTGTCCAAGGATGGTCCTTCCCCAGCTCAGTGTGGCCCTACTCCCCAGCATCCATGGCACACCACCAGGGGGCAGGGTGTGACTAGCCTTGCCCAGGTCTGCATTTTCTCCTCAGGGCCCTCTGGGTCACCCTGTGGATGTCTCCACCCCACCCCCACTGTGGTGTGCAGCCCAGACCACCTTTCGGAGTCCTGGTGCTCATTGCCCCAGCCCTGAGTGTTGGCTGCTGGTGACTCACAGCTGACTACTTCCCTGATATCTACCTGTGGCTGAAGGCAGTGTCCTGCTACATGCAACACCTACTTTCTGAGTTAACACATATCCAGTGATACAGGTTGATGCAAGAGCACAAAGGCCTGACCCTTTGCCTCAGTTTGGGACAACTCTGAAGCTGCTTCCCAGCTCCAGACCGTCTATGGGATCTGCCAAAGCCTCTTTCGTAACTGCAATGCATCTCCACTTTTCCCTTTGCCCAGTTCTGCTACTCTCACTCCTTTTGAAAGTACTCTCCAGGGACTCCCGATGGTGCAAGGGGTTAAGCACAGCACTGTGAGGCAATCCTGCAGCCTCTGCAGTGCGAGTTTGATCCCCAGCCAGGGAGCTACTCACATGGTGCAGCAGACCTCTCTTGTCTCGCCCACTGCTCCCCTCAGCAGTGTATTACAGTCAATCTGCCCGCTCTGTTCCCCACTCTCTCTCTGGTAAATCCTCTCACCCCTGCCCCTGTACCTCTGGCCTGTACCCCAGTTCTTGTATGCATAAATAAATAAATCTTAAAAAAAAAAGTACTCCCCAGTTAACCACCTGTGTACAAGTTGCCATCTCAGAGTTTGTCTCCAGCTTAAGATACTCCCCAAAGTCGACTTGGATACCGTATTCACCTTGATTCCATTTTTGCCCTGCTCCACCTTAGATTCAGAGTTCTTTTCAAACACTATCTGACCACGTCATGTTCCTGCTAAAAGATCCTTTAGCAGCCTATTGTTGCTCTTAGAATAAAGCCTATATCCTAAACTTGGCCTACAATACTCTGCACAAACTGGTCTCAGCCGACTGCACCCCTCAGCAAATCCCTTTGCGTCTCCCACCCAGCCACACCATTCTTCCCGCTTCCTTGGCTCCTACTCTCCGGCCACCTTGGTCTTTTTCCAATTTTGTGAACATGTCTAGCTCTGTCCCGCCCAGAGCCTCTGCACATGCTGTTCCTGCCCTAGGAATCTCTGTCCTCTCCACATCCAGGTGTGGGCGCTTCTTTCTCCCCTGGCCAGACTCAGCTCTGCAGGCTTCTTTGGACCTGCTGACCTGCAGCGCGGTCCTCGCCAGTGCCGGCTTGAAGACCTAATCAGGTCTTCATGAAATCAACTCTCATAGCACCTGCCCTTCTCCGTCTTAGCACTCACCTCATTCCAGAGGTTTGTTTTTATGTAGGCCCCTTCCAGCACATGTAGGGCCGGGGGCAAGAGTACAAATAGATTTACAAGCCTGGTGTTTAAATATTTGAAATGTAACAACTCAAGCTAACAAATTGTTAAATAAAATATGTTCTACTTTTCAACTTTGACAAATGCAGACATAATGGCCTGAAATTTGGTTCAAATTAGATTTTATTGGGAATCCTCAGGACCCCACTGCAGAATGTGATGGTGTGGGGGAGGCAACTTCAGCCGTTGATCCTTGGTCCTCCTCTTTTCCCACCCCTGTTTCATCCATCTGTAAGCTCCCTGAAGGCAGCATGGGTGTCAGTTTGATCTACTGAAGTGGCCCTGATGCCTAGCACAGTGCCTGGGGCAGAGAAGGTGTCAAATAAATGTACAAGACAGACCAGGGGGAATTTGGGGTTTGGATCCACTACTGAAACTCTAGATACCAAAAGCCAGAACAAGGAATGAGAATGACTCTTTACAGGATTCCAGAAATGGGGATGCAGGAGAAGAGGTTGAGACAGAATACTGACTGTCTCATCTCCTTCCTTCTGGTTTTCTACCCCACTCCTCTAGGCCCTGGCCTGCCCGGCTTTCTTTCCCCTGGGCCCAGCATCTCTCTGTTCACACCTATCTGCTTGTCGACAGACCATCGATCTTCCCCTGTGACCTGGCCACCTATCTGTCTGGCCCTCTGTATTTGCTTCTAGTTGAGCTTGCTCTCTTCTGTCCCTTTCTTCTACACTTGTGCTCTTCTAGTCCTTTGCTCCTATCACCTTTCTTGTTACCCCTTAATCCCTCCTTGGTTCACTCTCCTGCGACCCTTTGACTGTCTTTCCCATAAGCCTACATTCCTCTGTGTCTTTGAAATCAAATGTAGGAGGGGCACTGGCTTGTTGTGCTCTAGTCCAGCTCCATAGCTACTGCCTCCTTGGTGAGGTCCTGCCTTTCCTTCTCTGTTCTGTCATTCCTAGAGTCCGCCTCACTTCCTCTTCTTCACCCCTCTTTCCCAGTTCCCAGACTCATGTCCCTGAGTCAGTCAGTCTCAGTGTGCATTTCCCTCTCCCAAGAGGATCCATTCACCACCTCCTGGGTCTCCGTGGGCTCTAGCTGTCTCTCTTCTCTGTGCCCTGGTCCATTCCTCGGGCCAATCCTCACCCCCCAGACCCTTTGCTCTGGTCAGTGCTGCCTGGTCTGAGCCCTGAGCAACTCAACTTCCCTGAGCTTGTTTAGTCTGACGCCTTTAGATCATTAGCAGCTTAGTGCTCTCACCTCTCCTTTGAGCCTCCCAGTAAACAAGAAGATCATCGCAGACCTGACATCTGCTGGGGAGCCAGTGTCTGGCTGCCAGAAGGGGCATGAAAAGGGGCTGCAGTCAACACTCCCTACCATTCTTCAGCAAGGGAAATTCTGGGGTCTTTTTTCTGGGTGTTTTACCTTACAGTCATATTCCGCGGGCATGTGTGCAAGTCCCCTGTCTCCATGATTCCTGTTCCCATTTTTTGGCCATGATCCCATGTCCTGGGCTTTTTGGGTCTTCTGCAAAAACAGCACAGGCAGGGCATCCCTGGTGGTGCAGGCGATTGAGTGCCGCCCTGTGACACTGTCTGCAGCCCCTGCAGTGCGGGTTCAATCCCGGCTGGCCAGCGAGAATCCCACATGGCACTGCAGACCTCTCCTGTCTCGCCCACTGCTCGTCTCAGCAGTGTATTTCGTCAGTCTGCCTGTTCTGCTCCCCGCTCTGTCTCTGGTGAATCCTCTCACCCTCCCGCGCATCTGGCCTGTACCCTGGTTCTTGTATAAATAAAATAAATCTTAAAAAAACAAACAAACAGCACAGGCAGTCATGTTGAGAAGCTTTCCACTTGAACAATGACAATGGCCTTTACAAAGTAGAGGCCAGGTGCGGAGAGAGAGAGATGACCTCTGCCTCGGCCTGCTTACATGTGCACAAGGAAAATGCAGGAGAGACCACATACACACACACACAGACACACACACACATCCTGAAGGAAGCTGAGTTGACTGTAGGTATTCTGGAGACTAATGATTCTCAAAATTTAGTGTTCATCAAAATTTCCTAGAGGGCTCATTCAAACAGATTTTTGTGGCCTACCCCCAGAGTTTCTGTTTCAGTAGATTTGAAGTGAGGCCAGATGATTTGCATTTCTAACATGTCCCCAGGTGGTGCTGCTGGTCTGGGGACCACATCTTGTCTTAGGTCATCTGAATTTACCAGCTTTTCACCCAGCACCTCAGGTTGGGACCAGGTTAATTTTTATATGTTGATCCTTGGGGCTGATGGACACCCAGGTCTCTCTCCAGGATGGGAAAAGGCAATGTTATCCCACGGGAGGGTTTGGGTGTCCTCAGTAGGTAGGGAATGGCCTTTAACTCTTAGGGTTCTATTCTAGTACAGACCCTATTAAACAGATTCAGACTGGTTTAAACATCTCCTTGCCTAATTCCTAGTATCCCCAGTCCAACTTCTCCCGGGGATGATAGCTCTAAGAGGTGTTAGGGGATTAGGCTGAAAATGTAGGTCACGGCCCAGCCATCTGGGAGGCAGGATGAGTGGGAAAGGCAGAGAAAGGGACAGAGACCCACATGAGGAAAAGGTGAGAGGAAGCAGAGGGCATGTGAGGCAGTTATACAGTGTCTTAGAAGGATTGCAGTGATTAGATTTCAGTGTCCTGATGTGACCGGAAGGAAATAGTAGAATTCCCCACTCTCCCTTCCCCCAAGCTGGGTTGGATCAGCCAGGGTGGGCGAGGCTGAAGTTGGATGGCCAAGTCTTGTTGATTCATGATTCATGGTAGGGAGGGCTGCTTATCTTTCTGATGTGACAGCTGTGAGGGGCATGAAGCCGGTCATGGCGGGGGTGGCAGAAATGTGAGGATTCCTGGGCCTCCCTGGTGGCGCAAGGGGTTAAGACACAAGCATTATGAAGCTATCTGCAGCCACTGCAGCACAAGTTGGATCCCCGGCCAGGGAGGTGACCCACATGGCGCAGCAGACCTCTCCTGTCTCGCCAGCCGCTCCTCAGCAGTGTATTTCAGTAAAATCTGCTGTTCTGCTCCCCACTCTGTCTCTGGTAAATCCTCTCACCCCCACATCTCTGGCCTCTACCCCAGTTCTTGTATGCATAAATAAATAAATCTTAAAAAAGAAAAGGAAATGTGAGGATTCCTAAACACAGGTCACAAACCCAACAGGCCAAGTGAAGTGGGTTCAGGAGAACTTGTGAATACTGACTGGGGCTGCAGGGGCTTAGAGGGTGAGGGTGCTGGGAGTCACCTCTCTGGGAGCCATCTCTTCCAGTCTCAGGCTTTCAGGCACCGAGGGCTGAGGGTGTGTTCACATGAAGCGGGGCTCAGGGCCCATGTGGCTCTCTGTACTGTGGATCTGAGCATGTGCGAGCTTTGTTGGGAAAGAGGCCTTCTTCCATTTCTTGAGAAAAGTCACACTTATCCTCTCCTCTCTTCTTCCCTGCCCCCACCCTCAGGCCAATGAGATATGCAAATGATTCACTTATCTCATTGGCCAGGGGCCTGAAGACCAGGATGACCTCAGAGTGTTGGCCCTTTAAGAACACCCCTGTGGGCTCTGGACCCATAGTCACTCCCCTTGTATGGAGGCACCAGGTCCTGCTTGATGGGGCCTCCAGCCTCTGGGGAAGCGGTGTCAGCCTGGCTCTGACACTAACCACATCATCCCTACCATTCCTGAAGTAAGTATGTTCTGGACCTGCCTGGTGCCAGGCCTCTCACCTAAGCCTCCTCCTCTGACATCTGCTGCCTGCTCTGTCTCGTTTGTTTTCAGGGATTCTCACACTTTCGTTCCCTGTCCCACTCCCATTCTGACTGGCCAGATGGCTCTCACTGCTATCATGTCGGGAAGATAAACAACCCTTCTCGCTCAGCTCTTCCTCCAGTTCTTTGGACACCTCTGTCAGCGTCTTGTCTTGCTGTCTCCTCGCTACCGGGGGTCAGTTCCTTCAACCTGCATCTTTGTTCCTATGCCCTCTGTCTTCTCCAAGGCAAGGGGCTCTGTGGATAAGGGCAACAATCCTGGGATGGGAAGAGAGAGCGAGGCCTTGTCCTTCCTCCTCTGGTCCTGGGTAGAGTTTTGGGTCTGAGATAAGGCTGGAAAGAGGGCTACCCTGGCTCCAACAGGATGGAATCAAACTCTCAGCCTTGGGGAGGAGTGCTCCCTGCCTTTCCTCTTCTGGGGTTGGGTGTGGGGCTGTTGGAACTGGGAACTGGGCTGGGACTGGGGACTTCCAGGCCAGGAAGGATCTTTGAAGTCCTCTAGCCAGAGATTGCTCAGGCGGGAACATGCTCCATGGCTGAAAACAAGGGAGAGAACTCCTTGGTGGCATAGTTTGGGACACTTGGTGTCACAGTTGACCATGGTTTACAGAAGGGCTTCTCAGATTAATATGTGACTGTGCTTTGTGAAGCTGCAGTAGGCAGGCATGGGAGGTATTTCTCAAAATTATCTGAGCACAGACCTCTTCCTGGGCACTTGACAGTGTTTCACAGAACATATTTTGGGAAATGGTGTTTAATTGCCTTCACTGAACAGAATGGGAAACCCACAGTTAGAAAGAGGAAGGTGATCTGCTCAAGTTTACACGATGTAGCAGGTTCTGAGTAGGAGGAAAACCAGTCTTGATTGTTCCATTGAACAGATTGGCCTTGGGAAAGGATGGTCACCATTCAGTTCTGATCTTTCCAGAACCGATTCTAGGAACTTTCTATTTGTCCTTGGAAAGGCTCTTGCTGTTATAAAAGAGATTCATTGATTTAGAACTGAGGGTCTTCTCTTTGCAAAGCATTGGCCTAGGTGCTAAGAGAGAAAGAGAGGTATAATAGCACCTTATCCTTACGTTAAAATTCACAACACTTGTGCTTTTCCACTGTCCTACTATACACAGTCATTCTGTCATGGTTAATTAAGCAAATTGTTTTAATTGCTTGGAATTGGAATAATGCCTCTTGAGATGACAGTGTCTCTCAGTAGGTCCCAGCACTAGAGCTGGGAACCCTGCCATATTCCTCTTGTTCTTCAAAGATCTCAGAGGCACCTGAGGGGCCAGAGGCTGTGCTATTCTCTACCTCAATCAGGTCTTTATATAGACCTGCATGTCCCTAGACAGGAGACCCTGCCACCTGAAAATGCCCCTAGCCCACAGGTGACGGTGGGGAATCAGGGCCACGCCATCACCCTGACTTTCCAGAATTGGCTCCAGGACACTTGGGTTTTAGGGGAAGTAGAGTTGGGTGAAGGAGGCAGGTAGACCACCTCTAGGTGCTCCAGACCTCTCCTCTGTTTTGCAGGTGCTCCCCCCCACCCATCCAGCCTCAGAATGACACTACCTCCCAGTCCCCTGGCCATGGAATATGTCAATGACTTTGACTTGATGAAGTTTGAGGTAAAACGGGAACCCTCTGAAGGGCGATCTGTCCCCCCCACAGCCTCACTGGGCTCCACACCCTACAGCTCAGTGCCTCCTTCACCCACCTTCAGTGACCCAGGCCTGGTGGGGGCCACCGAGGGCCCCCGACCAGGCCTGGAGGAGCTGTACTGGCTAGCCACCCTGCAGCAGCATCTGGGGACTGGGGACGCCCTGGGGCTGAGTCCTGAGGAAGTTGTGGAGATGCTGCAGGGTCAGGGCCCAGTACCTGGCCAGGGGGCCCACAGCTACTACCCAGGGAACCCAGAGGAGACAGGAGCCCAGCATACCCAGGTAAGAAATCACCCAGACATTTTGAAGGGAGGCAGGATGAGGGAGGACAGCGGGAGAGAGGAAGGAGAGGTCCCGGGGAGGGTTAGGGAGTGCAGGAGAAGGGAAGAAGGGGCCCTGAAAGAAACTAGAGGGAAAAACACATTATTCCCCTCTCCCTTTTTGCTAAATGGAGAAATATGAGTGGGCTGAACCAGGAGGAAGGAGATAATGAGGTTAGAAGAGGACCGCAAGGGGAGAGGTTGGGAATTCAAGGGCACCGGGGAGCAGGGCTATTACCGGGAGGTAAACAGATACTCCGCGAGTGGAAACCAAGGAAGGGGCTGTGCGCCCAAAGGAGTTACGGGAACCAGAAGGAGGCTCGTTTTTTCAAGACTTCGTGCTTTCCCCGCCCCCCAACCTTCTCAGGAAGGATTTCGACTCATCCTATTAATTATAGACACAGATGGGGGTGTTGCGGGCATTAGCTGTAATCCAAAGCCTTTGAGGGTCACAGGCTTGCGGCCTTCAGGACAGGGGCGCGGGGGGGGGGGCTAGATCCAGCGCCCCGCCACTTGGGGGGCCCTGGGAATGACCGCGGGCTGGATTTTGTGGGAGGGCGAGCATCCGGCTAAGCCGGCAGCCGGGGGCGGAGCCGTCCCGGGGCGGGGCCCCCCTGGCGCCGCCCCCTGCTCGCCCCCGAGGCGCCCGGCGCTGACCCGGCCTCTGCCCGCTCGCTCTGCAGCCGGCGGAGCGGTTTTCCGACGCGGCCCTGGTGTCGATGTCTGTGCGGGAGCTAAACCGGCAGCTGCGCGGCTGCGGCCGTGACGAGGCCCTGCGGCTGAAGCAGAGGCGCCGCACGCTGAAGAACCGCGGCTACGCGCAGGCCTGTCGCTCCAAGAGGCTGCAGCAGCGGCGCGGGCTGGAGGCCGAGCGCGCCCGCCTGGCTGCCCAGCTGGACGCGCTGCGGGCTGAGGTGGCCCGCCTGGCCCGGGAACGCGACCTCTACAAGGAGCGCTGCGACCGGCTGGCTCCGGGCGGCGCCGGGGCCGGGGGCCACGCCCACCTCTTCCTCTGAGCCCTGAGGTGCCGCCAAGTGGTGGAACGGGTGGGCCGGTAGGGGGCGCCACCCAGGAGGCGCCTGTGCTGGTGCGAGCGCCTTCTGGTGCGAGCCTCTCCTTTGTGTGACCACACAGATATCCCCACATTTTCTGGACCCTCAGCGCTCCGAGGTTAGCTGCTGGTCATTTTCGGGGTGCCCTTCCCTCACGGAGGTCATGCGCAGAAACCTTCCACCTCTTGGCCCACCCTACAGGACCAGCACGCAGATCTGCAGGGGCCAGTGCTAGGCACTCTGTGTGTGTGTGTGGGGTGGGGTGGGGTGGGAGTGATGATGGCGGGGTGACAGTGACAGAGCACCCCCCTCCCAGTTTAGTTTTTAATCCACACTTTTCAACCTGTAGTGCATTAAGTGGTAATTGGCAATGAGATTGTATCTCTGTTCTGAACCTTATAACCTCCCCTTTATAGGACTACCGCATTTTCAAGATTTCAATTCCTAATAGCAAGACAGACAAGGAAATCTAAGAGGCTGTCTTCCTATGCAACCCAGTGGCCTCTGGGGCAGAGTAGCAAAGACCCAAGGAACTCTGGGGATGGTTGGTGTGGGCTGGGACAGAGCCCTGGACAGGAGTCTGGAGATCTGGGCACTAGTCCCAGCTCTGCACAGGATACCTTTGTCACCTTGAACAAGTCACTTGCTCCCTGGCTCTCAGTTATCTAATCCTCATGTGGATTGGAGGACTTCTGGCACCTTTCCAGGTCTTGCATCTCCTTAGGGCGGGAGCCCTAGTGGTCTCCCCAAGAAGCCCCAAAGACAGCCTCACCAAAGGGACTTCCTGTTGGGCTTCAGTTTCCTGACTGCAGCCTCGGCAGTGGGTGAGTCTGCATACTGGTCCTCTGCAGCTCCCTCCAGACAGCCTCGGCCTCAGACCTGCAACAGTGCCCCTGCTGCCTCCTGTATCTCTGAGGGCAGAGGCGAGACTTTCCCCAGGAGGCCAAGGAGCTGAGAGAATACTGCTTTTGTGAATTAAATTTGAAGTCCAGTGGAACTCTGTTATTAGAAATTTTCTTGTATTCTTTGTCTTTGCTCAAGGTGTTTGTGTGTGAGTGTGTGTGTGTGTGAGGGGCGGGGCGGGCTGGGAAGCCCCCACCTGGGCTGAGTGGTGCATCTCAGTTCTGGAGGCCTAATGAAAATAGGTGGAGAGGCAAGGATTGGGCCAGATGGAGCCTCCCTCTCCCATCATCATTGCATAGAAGCCAGGACCAGCCAGGTCACTCTATGGCTATCCTGAGGTCTCACAGTTGCCATGGTAACCAGCCTGCAGAGAGAGTGGGCCAGGGCTCTGGGCAGAGCAGAAGCAGTGAGCTGGGAGTAGCTACCTCACCAGCCACTGCCATAGGTCCTCTAAGGGACAAAATAAATGGGGAGAAACAGTCAGGTGTGGGGGAAGAGGCTCCCATATGTCTCTCTTCCTTTCTGCCCCCTCTATCCGCCCCCTCCCCAGCTGTCTCTTTCCTTCACAGTTCTTGTTCCCTCCTCCCCCTCCTTTAGCCCAGCTCGTCCCTCCTCCACTCAGAAGTCTGCCATGGGAGTCCTCTCCATCTTCCCCAGCATTTATTTCTCTTCTCCATTTCCTTTCTCACACTGGCCACTGGTTACCTTCTCTGGCTCTTCTCTCTGAGTGGCTTACTGCATCTAAACCCTCTCCCTCCTTCCCTTTCATATGCATTTTTGGATGGAGAGGCTCGGCAGGGAGGGTCCTCTTCCCTTTGTCTGGATATCACTTGTGTTCTTGCCTGCCCTCTGGAGCTACAATCCACACCCACCGCTGCTCTTGCACACCTTCCTTAACCGGCTGAGGCTCTGCCAAACACTGGCGGGTGCCCATCCTTAGGTCATATAGAAATATACCTGGGTCTCAAGATGAGGGTCACACAGATATGCCTCAAACAGAAGTTTGGGTAAGAAGTTTGGACACTTTAGTCAAATGGGTCTGGGCTCAAGTTCCAGCTTGACCTTGACCATGGGTAAGCGTAAATTAAGCCTCACTTGTTTGGTCAGAAAAATGGGGAAAATAATGGTACTACTTAGTGGGCATGAGTGTATTTAGAGCACTTAGCACTAGCTTCATACACCCTAAACAATAATGCTTGATGATGTGAATGTTATTATGAGTACCCAGCTGGACTTCCTGAGCCCCGAGGGCCACACTCATGGAGAGTCAGGTATGTGCAGGGCATGACCACACACATTCACACACCCAGGAGAACCAGGCTGCCCAGACCTTCGGTCTCCCCAATGCCCCTTCTCAACCCGCCCCACAGCTGTGTGGAGGTTGGGGTTCTGCCCCTGGGGGACTCAACTGGGCTTCTCTGGAGACAGCTGTAAGAGGGTATCAGCCTGCCTCCTTGACAGCTCCTAATTACCCCCTCCCACTTCCCATAATTAATCCCCATGGTGCCTGGGCCTCCTGGGGCTTGGGGTGATGGTAGGGACTCTCAGATCCCCCTGGCACATAGTTGGGGTGAAACTGTAGAGATATCAAGCTGCCCGGGGAGCTCTGGCTCAGAGGTGCTGGACTCATTTCTTAATGATATGTGTGGGAGTGGGTACTGTGTGCTGTCCGGTGGGCATTTGGGGTTTGATGAGTAGAGGCTAAGGTGCTAGGAGTGGTTTACTTTATTAACAGCCAGGAGGTCAGGATCACTGAAGAAAGTCACTGAGGGGCTACAAGGCTGAAGGGCATGGGGCCTGGAGAGATGGGGCAGGGCTCATCACTCACTTCCAGGACCCAGGGGGCACAGCCAGACCAATGGGAAGAGGCACTGTTCACTTGGGTCACAAGGGTCAGGACAGGCACCTGGGAGAGGATGGGATGGTCATGAGCATCCTTCTCTAGATCTCACCTAGCCAAGATGGGCTTCAAAGAGCCCCACCTTGTACCCCCTAGTTTCCACCCCTTTGGGTCCCCAGGACTCACTGAGGCTGAGGGAGTGTCAGTCCGGTAGGTGGCAGTCATGGGCTAGGGCTGGGGGTCGTGGTCGGAGTGCTGGGCCTGGGAGCTCCGGGGCTGATGCCCTGGCTGGCATAGTACTCCACCACCTGCCGGGGTACCTCCGCCAGAACGCACTTAGCTAGCGCAGAGGGTGCGGCCTGGGGTGGGGCAGCAGGCACGGGGTTAGTGGATGGAGGGGGGCATGGGGTCAGGTGAGAGCATCAGGGCTTTGGAGTGGCCTGTCCCAAAAGACTCTGACCCAGACTCCAGAGTCTTTTGCTGGACTGCAACCAGGTGGGAGAGGCAAGATTTGGGGGTACAAGTAGCCAAGGAGTCTTTCCCCCAGGAGGGGGCGCTGGCACTTACATCCTTGAAGTCCCGGAATGGCACAAACTGGACGATGTCACGGGCTGCAGGCACCCCTTTGGGGCAGCGTAAGGGCCCATCGTCGCCATCCAGCAGCCGCATGTCGGAGAAGTCAGCGTTGCCCACGCCCACGATGATGATGGACATGGGCAGCCGCGAGGCCCGCACAATGGCAGCGCGGGTCTCTGCCATGTCACTCACCACGCCATCCGTGAGCACCAGCAGCACGGAGTACTTCTGAGGGCAGGCAAAGGGGGGATGGGTAGGCTCTGTGTGCAAGGACATTGGCATCTGCCCCAAATCTGGGCCCTGGCCCCACCCAAAGGCACATGGGGAGCTCGTGACTGCTGCTTGTCTCCTCACCGTGGCTTGGCCTGTGCTCTGCTCCCTCTGGGCTGGCCCAGCCACACGGTTGATGATCGGAGCCACGTTGGTGGGGCCATAGAGCTGGATTTGGGGCAGGCAACGGCGGTAGGAGGCGATGACTCCAGAGATCTCTGCGGGCAAAGAGAAGAGGCTGACAGAGATTAGTAGGGAGCCCTTCCTGACACCCCTTAAAGCAAGGATGTGCTTCCCTATCTCAGGACTGCCCTGCCCGCCATGTTCTTTACCTAGTAGAAAGACAGTTAGATGGCCAGCCTCTGGGGGGCTGGGGTGGGCAGGTGCTGGGCATCTCACCAAATGAACACAGGTGCTGATGGATGACCGGCAGGGAACGGGGCCCATGGGTATGGAATCTATGTTGTTGCACGGGATGCACAGTGTGTGCTTCAAGCTGAGGTGGGCAGGGGGACTGTCCCTCTTACCTTCACATTCAGGATTTTCCGGGTCAAAGTTGATAGCAAAGTCATGGGACACCTGTGAGAGTATTCGGGAGCGGCAGGGGTGTCTTCGCATCCCATGACACCCTCACACCATCTCTTCCCTTCCTCTCGCAACCAGCAGCCTACCTCAAAGTTGGGGGGGATTCGAGCCCCAAAACCAAAAGCTGGAAACCGCTTGTCGCTGGGGAGAAGAAAAGACTGTGGGGGCCCATCGGCCAAGGCCTCCCTGCCTGTCCCTCCAGCCACCCAGTCTCACCTCTTCCTACCTGTCATAGTCCTGGCAGATGCCTCCCACTGTCCGCAGGGCCTGCAGGTAGTGGTTGGGTTGGCGGGGGCTGAGGCAGTGCAGGGACTGGCTGCTCCTGGGGTCCCCGTTGGAGGCAGTGAAATCAATGGCTACCTGGGAGGGGTGGGGAAAGGGTCACGCTGCATCGTGAGGGCCAACAGAGAGGCTAGGCTGGAGCTCCAGTCAGCAGGAAGGGCGATGAAATTGGCAGGCTCTCAGGTGGCGTCATCAGGGGGTGAGTTCATGGGTACAGGCTGACCGCACTAAGGCATCATGAGACGCCCTAGTTGGGGCAGTAGGGATCTGGACTCCTCTCCTGTCCCTGGGTCTTTACCGTGAAGCTGATCTGGCAGCCACCCATGATGTAGTCCAGGAAGGTGTGCACCTTCTCCACCTGTGGGAGGCGGGGAGGTAAGGTACAGGGATGGTCCCTTGAGGAGGAAGTTAGGTGGGCTTTTTGAGGGGAAATGGAGGGCCTAGAGTTTTGGGGGTTAGGGAAAAACTCTCAGATCCCACAAACAGAGAAGCTGATCTTTGAAACAAGGGAAAGTTAAATCCATGGTTGTAGTGGTGGGACCTGGGGGCGGGGGTGGCGTGAGGCAGGCTCTGGGATTTACCGAACACTGGGCCAGCACCACACTCCCTGAGCTCTTGTAATTCTTCTTCTTGTCCCGGTACTTGGGGTTGATACAGTCCCACTGCATCTAGACCCCACAAACCCCACAAGCCCAGGGTCACAATCCCATTATGTGACCTCTCCTTCCCCTTCCAGCAGACCCAGAGCAGACCCAGAGCTCTGTCCTGTCCTCCCTCTCCACCTCAGACCAATAGGGTGGTTCTCAGGATCCTCCCAGGCTCCTGGGCAGGATTCTGGGAAGGGGGGGGTTTCCTTGTGGCACCTCCTGCCCAGGGTTTGCTGTTCCTTCCTGCATCTCCTGGAAGGTGCTGGTGAACTCGCCGATGAAGTCATGTTTCCCGCTTGAATCATAGTCGTACACTAGGAACTGGGGAGAGGGAACAGGGTCAGAAGTACTTTGCAGGGTTTCCTGGGGCTGTGAGGGGGACTCAGGGCCAATCAGTCTCCAGGCCTAAACAGGTCTTCAACCTGCATTGAGTGGCCACCTGCTGAATGACTTTCTTTGGCTCAATCTGGCAAGGACTTTGGCTTCTGATAAAAGGCTGTGACTCATTCTTTATGCCACAGCGGGAAGGGCTGTCGCGTGGAGGAACGGGAAGGGGCTTGACACGCTCAGGGGAAGGCTCAGACAGAAGCCAGATGCCCCAGGAGGTGGCCTGGCTTGGTGGGGCTTCACCTTGAGAGGCCGATGGACGTCACAGCTGCACAGGGAGTGCAGGGACAGGCGGAATGGCTCCCAGATGGGGTTCAGGTTGTTCTTCACCACCTTGAAGAGACACCAGAGAGCTGGTCACCCCTCACACCCCCATCAAGGTTTCCTTACTCTGCTCTCCCTCCTTCCATTCTCAAAACTCCTCCATCCCCACCCCTCTACCAACCTCTGTCCTCCAGACCAGCTGGTCACTTTGGTCCCCGTTGGTCTTATAGATCTCCATGAAAGGGTCAGACTTGCTGAACAGATCCTGCGGATACAGGATAGGGCCCATGAGTCTGATGAAGTCTGCAGGCAGGGGTGGCTAGCACCGAGAAGGAAGCGGTGCTCGGGCCCTGGAGACTTGTCCCGAGTGGGAACCTGGGCGCTCGAGCACAAGACATGGTGGCCTGGACTCGGGTTCTAACCTTGTTGTCCAGCTTGTGGGCTCTAAAGGTGAGTCGCACATAGTCATTGGTTCCAGATACCTCCTCGGCCACGATCTGCAAGGGGGACACAAGTGGAAGGACTTCCCCTACAAGCACACAGGGCCACCGGCGCCCTTAGGTGGGGGCAGTCCTGGCATGGTGTCACCATGAATATCCATGCAGGGGCATTGAATGCCCTACCCAAGGGTGAGTGCAGGTGGCCTTGCCTACCGTGATGGTGGACTTGCCCGCAGTCTTCCCGTTCTTCAGCAGCAATGGCTTAGTGACCTTGGTTTGTGACACAATCTGGGGACGGAGGTGAAGGGAGACCCAGCTGTGATGCCCCCACCTGCCTTGACCATGGCACCAGGGACTGGGTAATTAATGTGTCCTCTGAGGGCTCACAGGGCTGCCCTTGGGCTAGGGTTGGACTTAATTTCCACAGCAGTCTGAAGACGTAGGTGCATTATTTAAGTAAAACTTGGTAAGGTTCAGTATTTTGTCCCAGACTGCACAGTCACTGAGTGGCAGAGATGGGGTCCGAGCCCGAAATGAATCAACCTCAGAGCTCAGGCTCTCTCTTATTATGGCTTTCAGAGGCCGAGAAGCTGGTGGGCTTGGGCGTGGGGCTGGGGAACACAGACCTGGCCCAAGGTGCACTCGGTGGAACCAAGGAAGGTATCGTTTCGGGGGCTGGTGGCTCCGTCCTCGGCATCAAACACGTGGAACTGCAGGGGCTGCTTCTCCTCAAAAAAGTACTCAAGGGCCAGCACCCGGGAGAAGACAGGGCTGGAACAGGAGCGCAGCACCTCTGTGCGCTCCACCTGTGGCAGGAAAGTTGTGGGCCCTCTGGGAACCACGACCGCTTCTCCCTGCCCTGGACGGCCCTGGTCATGCCAGCTCTCCTTGGGCTCCCACACCCTTAGTAGTGGCTAGCTCTTCCCTCCCTAGCTTGCACCCTGAGCTCAGAGCGCTGCCAGCCCACTGGACCATCATCCCTCTGGGGCCCTCCGAAGGTCTTCGGGAGCTGTGCCTGGCACCATCTCAGGGCCCTCTGGGACTCGGGCTTCAGAAGCTGTGAAATGGTTTGTGCGTGTGATGATGGCGCACCATCTCCACGGTTACCCACGTAGCCTAGAAGAGGCCCCCTCGGAGTCTTTATATTCCCTGTGAGGTTTGCACTGGTCCCACCCAGCCCCCTCCTTCCCAGGCCAGAAAGTTCGTTAAGGAGGAAAGACCCGAGCCCCCTCTCACCTCCACCCACTGCTCATCAGAGTAGAGCTTGAGCAGCACGCAGGGGTGGGGCTTGGTGAGTGTGTCTCGGTCCAAGAGGCCATGGCAGGACACCCGCAGCTCCACCCGTGAGGCCCCCAGCGTCATGGCCGGGGGCTCAGGCACCCATCCCATCTCAGGGTCGGACATGTCACTGTGGGGACAGAGCAGATGGCGTGGACACTGGGAAGGGAACAGCTGCCCAGGCAGGGGTCTGTCTTCTAGGGCCCCTGGGACCCACCCCCTTGTCACCCTTCCTGAGAAGCTGGGATCTCACCGACCTCTTGCTTCTGTACCCCCCACGGCAGCTTCTTGCTTCTGTACCCCCCACGGCAGCTTCTCCGGAGCTCTGAGGGGGGAAGGCAGAGGGCCCTCTTCTCCCCTCCCCTTCCTGCCAGCTTGATGCTTCTGTGGACCCTGCTCAGCTAGTGTGCCTGGATGGGCCGAAGCAGCCAGGAGGGTGGGGGGAGTGGTTCCTGGCAGACTTGGCTCCTAGGTCATGAATTGATTCATGCTTTCTGCTGTCTCAGCACCTTCTGCTATTTCCCGACTAGCGTTTGAGCCAGCGCAGCACTCAGTCTTGGCACGAGGGAGCTGAACTGGGGCAAGGGGTGGGGGAGAGGGTGGGAGGCCCCTGAAGTCCTAAAAGGACAGCCTCGGGGATGGAGTCCGCAGTGAGCGGTAGGGGGCAGGCTGGAAGGTGACCTGTGGGGCTGTCGCTCTCCACCATCTCCCACTCACCTTCTGGAAAGGGTTGGGTGGTGGGCTTGGGGAGTTAGGTGCCGAGCCCTCTCCCTGCTGACAGCTCCTCCTGGCAGGGGCGCCCACTATCACAACTCTCGCTCCCTTCCCCACCTCCCCTGTTCTCACACTTCTTGGCAGCGCTGGCACTGTCTCTTAGCGACAGGATTTTTGGGGAGCTGAGGCCCCCTCCATGCTGCTCGTGGGATGCACACACATCACCCTCCCCCAGCTGTGGTAGCAAGCCTTGGGCAGCTGCAGGCAGGGGCACGCTGGCCCGAGCTCACGGCTGGTCAGTGCATCTATCTGTGTCTGTCCATGTCTCAGGGTGAAACTGTCTGATCTCTTGTCGCGCTTCCCCCAGTGAGTGTGTATGGGTGTGTCTGAGGTCCCCCGCCCTGTGTGTCTGTCCGCTAGTGGGGTGTCTGTCTCCCGGAGGGTGTGACAGTTTCTGTGTCTCCCTCAGAACTGGTACCCTTCCCTGGCTGGGTAGCCACCACCCACAATGCATGCCTTTCAGCTTAGGTGAGGGAGGGTCTGTGTTGGGGATCTCTGCCTTTCAATCTTGAAAGGCACCCAGTTCTCGAAGGTCCCCTGAGATAGGCAGGGGCATGTGATGGTGAGGGGAGCCGGCAGAACCCAAGCCTTTCCTGGGGGCCGGGGGTGGGGGAAATGTTGTTACGGAGACTGGGCAGGTGGGGCTGCTTAGGCTTGGGCTAGGGAGGCAGGGTGGGCTCACCTGGGTTCTAGGCGGGGGGCTCCTCTTTCCAACACTCAGCCGGGCCCTGACTTCCTTGCTGCTCCAGCCGCTGGCGCCGGCTCGGGCTCCGGCTCTGCTGCTATTTATGGGGCCTGGATGGGGAGGGGTGGGGGGGCCGCAGCACCAGCTCCCCCCGCACAGACTGGTTGGGAGGGAGAAGAGGGGAGGAGCAGGGCCACTGCTGGGAGGGAGCCACAGAACTGGGGGAGGAGGGCGGGCAGGGGGCGGCTGAGAGGCAGGACCCCCACAGACACAGTGACATGCATCTTCCCCTCATGCCACACCCACACCCAGCCTCACAGAAAGGCACACATTGCGGTGGTGCGTGCATGCACACAGCCCCAATGGGAGACGATGGAGACACATGCACCCACGACTCACAGGCTCACACATAGCTTGACACACACAAGCACCAGCACATAAACCCACTGTGACACCGAGACAGTGACAGCTCCACGGATTCACATAGGGAAACAAACCCAGACTCAGCACACTCTCCACATCACACTTGTTAGGGATATTTGCAGTCACATATAGAAAAGAAACATATAAAAAAAACCCCACTGGGTTATACTTGTCACACACTCATATACACTCACTCACACCAACCCAAATACAGCAGCATGGAGATCGTCACATGCTCTTTAAAAATCATCATGCGCCGCGTTGGACCTTGTAGCCTGGAGAATGAAGTCAGTTCCCCAGCCACCTTCTAACAGGGTGTCACGAGGAAATGGACACAATTGCTTTAGGACATGCGGTCCCAGGTCCTGGTCACGCAGCTCCCTGGGGCTGCCTGGTGGGGAGATGTGCCGAAGGACTGAGCCCCAGACTCCATCCTAGTGGCCACATGCATGCCCCACCCCCTAGGCTCATCCCATATGGTCATATCCTCGTGGGAGGGGCCAGGCCACGCACAGATCTTAAGGAAATGAGATGTTAGTCATTCCCTAGTGAGAGCAGGGGGAGTGAGCAATTGCGGGGGGCTGTACACCACACAAGGAGATGTTTAGGTACACACGTGGTGATTGAGGTGAGTACACAAGAGGGCTCACCAGAACGTTGTCACCCTCCATCCCCTAAGCCGCTCAGATATTCAGGTAGTAACCATTTACCAAGCATCTCCTAGTGCCCAGCGCAGTGCCAGGGGGTGGCGCCACACAGGTGATTGAGACACAGCTATTGCCCCCGGGGAACATATGTATCTATATCTAGATGTATATATCTAGACCTTTGCGACTGATAGACATATGGAGAGATGACGAGCCAATGCGCAAATGCAATTAAGTGTGACAGGTGCAGAGGTATGGGGTGTTCAGGCTGCGGTGGGGCAGGAGAGGGAGGGTTTGGAGTGGCTGAGCCAGGGAAGGCAGCAGGAAGGGCTTGGCGAGGCAAAGGCTCCTGTGCGTGGTCTTGAATGCCAAAGCAGTATTAATACACCAGTGGGAAGCAAACAATGTCATTGTTGACCTTTTCACGCCAGACACTTCTACTCACCTACAGGCTACTCTATTGTGGAGGTTTCTGACTGCTAATGGTGCCCCCAGGATGACGTAGCACCTCTTCTTTCCACCATTAGTGAGCATGCCTACCTGTGTGTGTGCGCACACACACGTGTGTGTGCGCACACACACGTGTGCGCGTGCACACACACACACACACACACACTGCTCTCCAATTTCCTCCTGGTACACTGAGTCTTACCACCCCAGTACTCCCTAGAGCTACGCATACACGGGTGTTGGTTTCTGTCATTTTGGTTCCTTCTCGAGGTAGCTCAGCCCAGACCCCACAGAAGACCCCTTGGCCTGGGCTCTGGCAGCACCTCCAACCCCATTTAGCAATTCTCTGGTCTTTCCATCTTCTCCTCTCAGCCCCAGCCCTATGGGGTGTTCCTCACTTTTCCCCACTGTGCGGGTTGGTGGGAAGGGGAGCAGAGGGTGGGGGACAGTGAATGGGGAAGACATCAGAATCTCGAGGCAGGCAGTGATTTTGGTTTTTTATTCTATACAAGTGGGGAGAGAGCCCCTGGGGATAGAGGGACAGATCCGCCCCCACCCCAAGCTCTCTGGGGAGCAAGCGAGGCTTTCAGAGCCTCCCTCTCTCCAGGTTGCTCCCTCCCTTCCTGTCCCCCACCTCCTATCCCCCACGCCTCATCCTGCCTTGAGGCCCCTGTGGAACAGAGGCTGGCAGAGGGGCCTGGAGGTGCGGGGTGGGTGGGCATCTGAGTCCATGTGAGGCACATTCGAGAGGAGGGTTGGGAGGGTGCTGCAGCGGCTGTCAGTCTGTTCCTGGCTCACTGGCTCCTGCTGGGGACAAATCCAGGGAGCCCTGTTTCCTGGGCAGAGAAAGCCAACCGCCCCGTGTGGGGGCATGCTGTGTTGGATAGAGGGACGACCCCCCTCTTGCCCACCCGCTGGCACCTGTGGGGTCAGGGGGCCGCCTTCGATCAGGCTCCAGCTTGTCGCAGGACTGTGCCCGCCGCGTCCTCTTGGGCTTCAGGGGAGCAGTCCGGCGGCCTGGATCTGGGGGCCCTGAAATGACAGTCGGGCAGGGCTGGCACATGAGAGGGGTTCACAGGTGGGGCACTGTGGCTGTGCTCATATGATGTAGTCAGCGAGTCCCCAGAGGTGGCCCAAGTCCCCTCCAGTCAGGGCCAGACCTTGGACCTGTTCCTCCTCTTGCTCCTGCTGGGAGCCTAGCCTCAGCCGAGGCTTGCTCATCCCTGGGACCACCGTTCCAGTCTCAGTCTCCTCCCTGCCTCCTGGCTCCTGTGGGGGGCGGAGGCCCCTGGGTCCAGCCACTGGTTTGGGGGGCCTTGGAGCTAAAGGGGGGTCCTGCAGCTGGCAGAAAGAAGCTGGGTTAGTTAGTCCTTTGACCTTGACAGAGTGCCTTCCAACCCACCTTGCCGTGCCTCACCTTGGCATTCCTAGCGAGAGCTGTCCTCTCCGGGAATAGGGCTCTCCCTTTCTCCTCCTCCCCGTCTTGGGAGGCTGGGCTGGGGCTCTGGCAGCTATGGTTGGGGGCACTCTCCTCAGCTGGGGGGCAGGAAGAGAGAAGAAATAATAGTAAAAGCATTCTTGCATCGCCATCCCTGTCCCCTGTCCCTATGAAGCCCTGAAGACAAAGACTTTCCCCATCCAAGCCCACTCGCCCCTACAGCTCTGTCTCAGATGTCCCTCTGCTCTCAAGTTTCCCTGAACCCTTGTCCTCAGGGTCATCTGAGTCTGTCACTTCTGTAGGGGGCTCAAGCATCTTGGCTGTTCCTCTTAAAGAACAAGTCTGAGCCTGTTCTTCTGGGGCGAAGTCAGGGCCCCCTGCTGCGTCCACCCACAGGCCAGGCTGCCCATTGAGGACTGCAGTGTCGGGGCCCTGCCAAGGCTGCAGCCTGGCATTCCCAGGATTCTGTCTGCAGTCTGATTAAGATGGTGAGTTCGGGACAGGTGCCCTGGCATCTACTCCCCGTTCCTTTCTGTGGTTCTATGCCACCTGAGCCTGGGATGTGCCCCCTGAATGGTGGTGTTGTCTGTGTGCGTCTAGGAGGTCTAAGAGCAAGAGGCCTGGAGGGTGGTGGTGGCAGGTGTGTGCACTGGAGCATCCAACGGCCATGGTTGCTGAAATGAAGGGTGGGCCTGTCTCGGGTGCTTCCAGCAGTCTGTGGGTGGGATGGGTAGCTGGCAAATAGTGCGGCTATGACCAAGTCCTGAGGCCGGGCGGGCAGAGTGGAGGAGGTGGGGAGACTTATGCATGTCGATACGGTTGGCGATCTACTCAGGTCTGTGGGGACTGAGGCTGATGCCAAGCTGAGCAGATTTCCTTTATTGGCTGCCTAAGCTTCATCATCCCATGATTTCCACCCCTTCACACTCCCCCTCCCTAATCCCCTTTATTCCCCAGAGTCTCAAAGTCAGAAGGTAGTGACTGCTTAAGGTCAATGGTTGAGGTGGGACTAACATCTGGGGTTCTGACCTCCAGAGGGGGCTCCTGTACCTTCATTTTGGATGTGGCACCTTTTTGAGTGAGCTGAGGATGACTTGAGGAGCTATTTTTGGAGGAGGCTTTTAGGTTCTAGAAGGGTCTGGCATGGCTAGTGCTTGCCTCTTCCCAGCTGAGCGGCCGAGAGGCCTTCCTTCTGGGGGCCACCCCGCTGATGGTGGTCAGAGATGGCCTCCGCTTAGAAGAGTCCCCAGAACCATCCACAGGGTGTTGTTCCATGTCTGCTAAATCCAGCAAAGCCACTTCTGGGCTGTGGGGCTGTCCTTTGGATTGGGTTGTTTGTTTCTTTTGGATGTGGCTTTGTAAATATCTTTGAACGTCGCCACTGCTTTGTAAATATCCTTGAACATCGCCACTGCCCCCACCTTGGCAGGCAGCTCCCCAGCATAGGGACATGGTTGTTTCTTTGTACACGCCCTGAGCCTTTAGTGCTGCTTCCTGAAAAGGGGTTTTCCATACCTATGTGCCAGGTGGCCTCTGCCCGGCGCATGGCACTGAAGCTTGGTTTGCTGCTTTGGGGTGGCGGTGGGGGCTTCCAGGCTCCGGGGCCTGGAGGGGAGGGAGGGGAAGGAGAAGAGGAAAGGTAAATTAGGAGAGGCCCTGAGAGAGGGGTCACAGGAGGGAAGTGAGGGCCTCCATTCTCACCTGCGTCATCGGAAGAGCGCCGTTTCTGCCAGGCCTGGATGCTCCCCTCCAGCTCTGGGCCTGTGCCCTGAAAGGACAGCGGGTGAGGTCACCAGAAAAGTCCCTTTCACGTGGGGACTGCAGTTAGCAAGGGGCTTCTGCTCTTGCATGCGGTGTCATTAGTCCCTAGACAAGGATTGTTTTTTGCAGAGAGTGGCACCATACCACCCTAGGGGCATAAGTCATGATTTGCATGAATTAAAACACTGCTATTTTAATCATTATGTGGTAATTTTATGTGTAGTAGGAAAAAAACAACTGATACAAGTCTGTGGTGGTAAAGATGACAATGCTTTGGTTCAGACCAGGTTAAAACAGGTGAGTTGATTTAAATAGAAATATAGTGTAAACAATATTGCAGATGGTATGTGGAGGTAAAAGTCAGTCCAGAAAGGTGGTAATTAAGTCACTTAAAGTTTGGGAAACAGCTCCAGAGATAAGCATTTTTATGACTGCCCATTTTAGCAGGACTTAGAGGTCCCAGGAGATGAAGTGACCAGTCTGGCCTTCTACCACCAAGTGTGGTAGGGGCAGCTAACACCTTCTCATGCCAAAGCCTCCTGCTCATGACCCACTGGGCACAGGGGTGTCAAAAGGGAGGGCAGTAGATAGGGGATCCACAGAACTTCAGTTCATGCTCCTCTACCCTTCTCCCGTTTCCCCTCACCTCTCGTTTTCCATCGAAGCTCCAACCTTTGGCCCTTCCCAACCCAGGAAGGGCAACACCATGGACCCTGGGCTGCTGCACCATCCCAGGGGTCTGGCCACCCTCCCCTGGCTCCGCCTCCTCTGTGCCCTGGAATAAGGTCTCAGGTTATAAGCAGTTCTGGATAGAGAAGGGATTCCATAAGCAGCAGGGAATGGGGCCCCTTGGAGCCCCTACCCTCCAACCCAGGAGTCCTTCCACTGCCCTCATTTGCATGCCACACTCCCAGCATGCTTAGCCACACACAAAAGAGCCAGAATTGGGATGACCAAGTCCTATTCATTGCCTCATGGGATGGGTGGGTGGAGAGATTAATAAGCGTGAGACAGCAAATAGGGAGACACAGCAATCCCTGCCTCACTTACCATCTTCCTACGGAAGGAAGGTCCCCGGCCCCCCCCAAATCCAGGGAGGAGGCCACTCTCCTCCTCTGGGCTCCAGCAGGGGGAGGAGTTATTGCCGAGGCTGGGAGGGTCTGGGCTGGGGGGGCTCTCCTGAGTTGGGGGTGGGGGTGGGGGCGGAGGGAGGAGGAGCCCGGTGGTGGGGGACCCTGGCCCCCTGTCCCCCTTGAAGCTCCGTGGCCGACGAAAGTGAAATAGGCCTCGGCGCCTCTTCTTCTGGAGTGGAGGCAGCGGTGGCTCCGAGAGGCCTGGCCGCAGGGTCCTCAGAGTCCGGGGGTAGCTGGGCAGGGTCGGGGTGAGTTAGTAACATCCGTGGGGGGATGCAAATGCCAGATACAGAGGTCACTTAGGTCCCAGAGTCCTGCTGGTGTTAGGCCAACCTCCCGTTTTCCTCTCTCATCTAGTCTCCTGCCACTCTGTGACCCTGTCCACTGAGTTCTCAGAAGAGATGGTGTCATCATTCCCCAGCAGCCTCTTTCCCCCAGATCAGCTCTTTCTGCCCAAGTATGCTGGTCTCCCTTCCCCCCCACCGCTCCCCTGCAGTCTCCAAGTGACCCAGTTCCTTCTGAACAGATGCTGGGGAGTCTATGCAGGACAGTGACCGGGAACATACTCTCCAGGCCTCTTACCACTGACTGTCATCCCATCAGCAGACAGGGCCTGCTGCCACTGCCCCCACCTCAATATGCTGGGTCACTCTGTTCTTGTCTTTTCCAGGTGTCCTGAGTAGCTTCAGAGAGCATGGGAACCAAGGGCTGGGGTGTGACGGGAAGGATGAGAATGTGGGCGGAATGTCCCTGAGGGACTGGCTTTGGGCTACTGCTATTAGAGGGGCCCCCAGAGGAGCCAGGCAGACAGGGGTATCCACTCTGGGCCTCAGGGTCTGCTGACCATGGGAGTGTGTCTGGGTACCACACCTGGAGCTTTCATCCATGACTCTTCGGCTGAAGAAGTCCTCTAGCCCCTCATCCAGCCGGGTGGCCATCCCATTCTCCTGACGAGTTCCAGGGACTGGAACCTGCAGGGAGGAAAGTCCCATGGGATAGCTCATCTGTGCCCTGAGGCCTCCCGCCCATCCAGGGAAGGCCTTCCCCTTTGCCTTTCCTGGGCCCTGTGAAAATTTAGACTTCAGTCCTTCTGGGCATTTCCTAAGGTTGGTGTCTCTTGGCTCTATCCCTCACCAAACTAAGAACTGCCACTGTCAGACAGCAGTTTCCTATCTGTAACAAGGTCTGGCTTCCATCCAGATTAGATAATCCTGTCCAGTGGCCTGCCCAGCCCCTGACCAATTCCCCAAGGCTGGTGCCTCTGGTCCTGAGACGCTAGAGCTCCTGGCTCTGGATTGCTGAGTGAAACTGGTTTTCTCGCAAGGTCTTAGGGACTCACATTGGGCCGACCTGGTCCTGGAGGGGTGGTTCTGGGGGGACGGGGTCTTCCTTGTGTTTGATGCCTTAGTTTATAGCCGTGAGTGGGTAGCTCAGATAGACCTTCCCAGGAGCCACCAGTTGTAGGCTGGCTGCTTCCAAGTCCTGAGAACCAGCCAGGGGGGATCCCCAGGCTCCCCAGCTGGCTTTCCATGTCCTGAGGGCTCCCACCTGTGGGCACAGCAGTGTTAGTGGGACCAGTAGGAGAGACAGGAAGAAAGCAGGTTGGTGAGACCGAGAAAAAAGAAAGAGCGCCAGGGCCATGAGAATTGAGGCTGGAACTCACTGATGAAGGCTGACACCGGCCGGATCTTGCGGCAGCGTTTCTGCTTTTTAATGGCCATGGTGTCCTGCAGGAGAGAGACGGATGGTGAGGCCAGGGCGCAAAGCCCAGAAGCCTCACTTGAAGCTTCCACTCCTTGTAAAGCCCACTCTTCGTAGAGTCTGTCTTGCTGTGGCTGAGGCACTGGGAGGAGGGAAGAGGCTGGGTGGGGTTGGGGCTAGGGGATGAGGCCAGGCCACATGAGGTGGAGAGTGGAATCCCAGGAAGCGGAAAGGACAGTGTCTGCAGGTTCTGGCCCGGACCAGGGTTAAGGAGGGAGGAGTGCGGGTGCTCACGATGTTAGTTCCGAGTTCATCATCTGTGGTCTCCTCGTGCTCATGGTTCCGTCCTCGGCCACGGGAGGACAGGTCCTGCCCTTGGCCTGGCCCCCCAGGTGGATCTGAGAGTGTTCTTAGCTGGGCCAGGTGCCGGGCCTGGAAAAGGACAGGTGTGAGCAGGATTCTGCAGAAGCTGCCCACCTATCAGAGCCTGGATGGTGAAGGGGGAGATGGGGCTGGGGGAGATGGGATGATGTGGGGTGTCTGGCTGGGTTTCAGAAACCTTACCAGGCTCTTGTGGGAGTGGTATAGCTCCTGCAGGATCTCATCCACTATGGAATTGGTCAAGTAGGTGACGACCGAGAGCTTCACTTCACTGTGGGCATAGGTGGTGCTGCTCAGCCACTTCTCCAGGTCCCTGAGCCTCGGCCCCACCCTTCCCCAGATGCCCATGGGAATGGTTGGCCAGCCTGGCTCTCCAGGGAGAACACAGCTGCTACGGGAGGCCCCACATTCATGTCTCCATAAAGGCGTGCCCAGTCCCACTCATGGACCCCCCATCTAGGCATGTGTGGACCAGGAGGATGGGCAAAGAGGAATTGAGGCTGAGGGACTCCGGGGCTCAGTGGAATGGAGCTAAGTAAATTGGGGTACCATAAGAGCAGAAAGCAGATCTTGAACCTTTTTCACCAGTACGTACAATAATTTTCTCTCACTTTGGTGAGTGGTCGTGCCCAGATATAGAATGGAAGAGCTCTAGGTTCCATGAGAACTGGAGGGCACAGTGCTGTTCACACCCCCCATTCACATGTTTTTCTCTGTGCCTTCCAGGAGGCTGCGCTTTGTTTCTAGGAGGCAATCCCTGGTGTGTATGTGGCTGTGTGTGTGCACCTGTGGGTGCACTGCCCCTGCTCCTCAACTGAGCTTGGGACTCAGATTGGTAAGGCAAAGACCAGGCAGTTCCTAAATAGCAAGGTTTCAGTTGGTTAAAGATTTATCCCTTATAATGGAGATTGTGCCATTCATTATTCATGGCTGAGAGCTGGCAGGGAGTGGGTGCCATCCCTAAGTGCTCTGGGTCAAATCCAGCCCCGCCCCAGCCAGTCCCAGCCCCTCCACTCACTCTAGCTTGTTCTGAATATCCTGGCCCGCCTGCTCCAGCAGCGCCCCTCGGATGAAGTTCCGGGGCACGGTGACGCGCTCGGCCACATTGCTCAGCATCTTGTTGTGCCCCTCGGCCACCCGCATGGCCACAGGGCACAGCTCCTGCGTGAGGCTGACCATGGACTCCAGGATCACCTGTGTCGGGGGAAGGGAGCCAGAGCCCCAAGGGGAGCAGGGACAGGGCTGGCACACCACTGAAGAGGCTCTGGTGTGTGTATTCCAGCTCCCCAGGGTGAGTCCAGGGGTCCACCAAGGTCACAGAGCTGGTTAGATCATTGGCCTCTGACATTCAAGCTTCCCCAGTCCCTGGTTAGTCCCCCTTCCACCCAACTGTAGGAAGAGGGGAGAATCAGGCCAAGGATCAGAGTTCAGAGGGGAGAGGTCAGAGTTCAAAGACCAAGGTTGAAGCTGGCAGAAAAACCCCAAGTGTGGGTTTCTGGGTTTCTTAGCACAGTGAGAGTGCCAATAGTCTCATCTCTGCATTTCCTTCTTTCCCCCAGTATTCTCCTGGCACTGACCTCGCCCTGGGCTTAGGGCTTTGGTCAGTACTGGGCTCCTTCCCCAGGACTTGCCTGTAGCTCCTTGTCCACAGCCTTGGACACCTCACTAGCTACTGACTCCAGCCTCTGCCGCACAGGCCCATCGTTGGCTAGCACATGCCCCAGCTCGTAAAGGCTGGGAAACAGCTGGGGAAGGAAGGGTTATGTATGACCAGAAGGCCAGAACCAGGCTCACTGGGTCCCTTTGGGCCCCGGGCTAGTAGGGTAGGTGCTTGAGGTGGGGCCTGGATACTCCTGGTTTAGCATGGCTGGCCTTCTTGGGTTCCCCAGACTATCAGAGAAGGGGTGGGGTGTGGAGGCTGAGGAGGCTCACCGCCCGGGAGTTCTTGGCATCCTTGATGAGGTCCCGGGCATAGAGCAACTCGTCCTGCACGGGCTCCAGGGGGCACAGCCTCAGGGCCCGAACTTCCTCCTGCACACGTCCACATAGCCGCTGCAGCATCTGGAGCACAACCGGCTGGAGTGTCAGGGGGCACCCCTGCACCCCCCATCTTCCCAGGTGGGACCCCAGGCATCCCATTTCTGAGCCCCCTTGGGTAGTGCTACTGTGCTGGCACTGAAAGGGGTGTGACGATGTCTCCGGATGGCTTCCCTCTTCTTCCTGGGATGCCCTTCTTGAATGCCCAGTGGCACACCCCACAGTCCTGTGGACCCCTTGCCAGGGGTCCCTCACTGTTTGCTCACATGCTCTCTTATGTTTGGGGCCTGCATTCTGAACGCCCTGTCTTTTTGTCTCCCACATGCTTATCCAGTTGTGGGTGTCACACGACGCCTGTCCCACCTCCCCGCCACCACGCCCTCCGTGCTCTCTCACATCACGCCTGGGCCCTGCATGTCCCACCATGCCTCATGCGTGCCCAGGTGTCCCGGAGGGAAACGTTTACTTGCTCGGCGCTGCTGGTCACCAGGCCCTGCTGTAGCCTGAAGGCCTGTTCCTGGGGGCACGTCTGAGTGTGGTTGTTCCTCACCAAGCACCACTGGATCTGGAGATGATGGAGAGGGTGGAGGTCAGGGCCTGGGGACTCGGGCCAGCCCCTCCCCTTGTGGTTCCACCCGACTTAGACTACCACCTTCTGCCAGACGTCCTCAGTGCGCTCAGGGGCGCTGCGGTAGGCCTGGGAGATGTCGCTCACGGGAAAGGACATGAAGCGAAGCGTGTGGTTACTGTGGGACAAATAGCACAGCTGGGTGGGGAGAGAGGTGAGCAGGATAGGCCTCTACTACCCCACACCTACCCTTCTGACATTTTCCCTCTCCCGGTCCCCTCCTGACACTTCTACGCCAATAGGTCAAGTGGGCCGGGTGGGGCGGGAATCATTCAGGCCTGGGCCAGCACAGGGAGGTTGGAGACTTGGGTCAGGGCAGGGTCCTGGTCCACTTACCTCTCCAGGGCCCTCGCAATGTCCAGAAAGCCCAGGGCAGACGTATTGTTCCTGTCCCATAGGATAGTTCTGGGGAGAGGGTTAGTACCAGCTTGTTACCTCTCCCTCTGGGTCTGTGCTAGGGGCCAGGGACATGACCCCCCTCTGGATCCCTCCCTCCTTTCCCTGGTAATGAAGCTGACTCAGAGGTAGTTCTGAGCCTGGGGTACAGAACAGAGGGGCAAACAGGGAGGGCTTGGATATGTATTGTTGGGGGGCTGCAGGTCAGAGGATCCAGGTGTGGGCCCCACCTGAGAGAAGAGTTAATCTGCAGGGCCTTAGACAGCATCTTGGCCCCGATGTCCTCCATGCCATTGCCACTCAGATCCACCTTAGCCAGGCAGGTGTTGCTGCCCAAGGCATTGATGAGGATGCTGGTGCGAAGCTTCAGCCGGGAGTCTGCTACTGACAGCGACTGCAGGGACTGTGTGGGCAAGTTGGGGGTTGGGCCCAGTCCCCACAGCCCTTGCCACCGTGGGTCCCCTCCCAGGCCCAGGCACTCACACAGTCCTCTTCCTGGATCAGCTGCACCAGCTTGTGGAGGATCTCTTCTAGCGTCCTGTGGGGAGCAAGGGCTCAGAGCAGGATGGGAGGGGGCTGGGATCATGCTATTGGAGGAGCAGAGCAGTAGCTGGAGCAGGAAGGGGATCAGAGGTAATCCAGTGGGCACAAAGGACAAGTGCTTGATAGAGTGAGGATCTGGTGGTATGGGGAGGGGACCTCACTTGGCCTTGACATTGAAGTTCTTTCCCAGGAACAGGTGCTTGAGGGACTTGTTCTTGCCAAGTGCGGGTACCAGTGTCAGGAGGTCTGAGTCGAAGCCTGGTCAGTAGATGGAAGAAGGCTAGCCTTGAGGCCCAAGGCTCACTGGAGTCTCCTGAGGAGACTCCCTCCCCGCCCATGTCACAGGCCTCTGTTTCCACATGGCCCCCAGGAAGGGAAGCACCCTCACTCACCATTGTCTGATAGATCCAGGCTGCCCACACAGGTCACAGCCCCCAGCTGTTCCTGCAAAGCCTGGGCTCCAGCTGAGCGGAGCTGCAGGGACACAGTGGGGGTGGGGTGGGATAGAGTAGTAACACCAGGAATCAAGGTCATACCAGGGCTGGGGTGTAAAGTCAGGAGGCCCCTTCTCCGTACCAGATCCTTCCCTAGGGATCTCTGCCCTCCCTTCAGCCAGAAAAGTCTCCAAGCTGCTGCTCCCGATACAGCTTGCTCCTGCCCTCTGGCGGGAAAGCCTGGTATCTCCCACCCTGAAGCTTTCAGCAGGGGAGACAGCGGAGACTGGAAATGACCTCTGGAAAGAGGGACACTGAGGGAGGAAGTGGAGGTGTGGTGGGGAAGAGGTGTCGCAGAGGCAGTGCAGAGGCAAGATGGAGTCAGGGTTCCACTTAGGTCAGAGGCACGTGCGGCAGTGGGTGGGGGACAGGCAGTGGGGTTGAGGGGTGAGGGCTCACCTCACAGCTGCTGAGGTCCAGGTGCAGATCACTGAGATGACTATTGAGGGAGAGACCCTGGAGCAGAGCCCTGGGGAAGAAGGTCAGCAGGCCCACCTTTACCCCTCACCTCCTTCTGTCATGGTTTCCCCTCGGACACCCCCCAACCCTGCACCCACCCGACCTGAGGGCCTCCAGGGGCAGCCTCGTGGTCGACAGGTTGACGTGGCTCAGTGTGTAGGCGCTGCTAAAGAACTGCTTGAAGGCTGGCGGGGCCTCCCGGCCCTTCCTGTGGAGATCCCTGGGGGTCAGTGATGGAGGGGGATGCCCACAACTTGCCCCATCCTTCCCTGCACGTCTGGTGCTCCCACCTGTGGGAGCAGCTGTTTCGCGCCAGGTTGAGGTAGTTTAGGTGGGAACAGCAGCCATGGAGCAGGGCGCCCAGCAGCTGTGGGGACAGACATGGCGGTCTCATGGGGCTGGGAGGAGAGTTGGGAGGGGTGGCGAGGACTCCTCCTCCCGCCCCATCGAGGCTCTTCACTCTCTGTGGTCAGTCTGTGTGAGCCCCACTGTGGCTGCCCACTTATCCTCTTAATGCCTTGTTTCCACTCTGTGGAAAGTGGGTCTACCCCTGCGTGGTCCCCAGGGTGGTGGAGAGGCTCGCAGGCAATGGGTATGTGGCCTCTTAGGTGCCTCATTCAAGTCCTGGAGGACTTGGCCTTGCATCTGGGCACACAGTTGGGGGACAGAGCAAGGGCTGGCTTTTCTGCGCAGCCAGCACAGCCTGGGGCCAGGACAAGGTGCCATGCAGCTGGGAGCAATGGCATTGTTCTTTAATTCAGCTGAACCTGAAGTCATCCAGTCAGCTCTGCCCACCTTTGGACTCAAGGAGGATGGGTGAGGCCTACCCTGGCCTCCCCCCTCACCATCAGGCAGGCTTCCCTATCATCAACCCCTCACCAAGTCAATGGTGCAATCAGTCCCCGCCAAGTCCAGGTGTACCAGAGCATTAGGCTGGGCCAGGAAGCTGTAGAGGGCCTGGAAAGGAAGGACAAAGGGGCTGCCAGGGAAGGGGTGATGGAACCCCACCCCCCCGGGGCTATAGATTCCCAGGGCAGAGATTCCCAGGCTCCCAAGCTTGCAGGAGACTGAGGCTATTTTTTGGACTCACATTGGCTTCATCTGTGGCGAGCAGCCCGGGGTTCTTGCTCAGGTCCAGGTACCGAAGGGAGCTGGCAAAGGCTGGATTGGCCCCGAAGGTTTGGCCCAGCGCCTGGAGCCCTGAGCACAGCGGACACTGGGCTGGGTTGGCCCTCATCCCCTCCTCTTTACCTTGTGCGCAACTCTTCCCCCACTCCCGAAATGAGTTCCTTTGCCCTTCCTTGACCCCTGGGACACTTCTGGGCTCAGCACCCCAGGCGGCATAGGGGGAGGGTCAGAGTGAGAGGTCAGGGGTCCCTCGCAAGTACCTCGCGGGGAAATGGCAGTCTTGGCCAGGCACAGTTTGGTGAGGCCGGTGGGGAAGCAGAGGAGCTGCTGGCTCAGACTGAGAAAACCTGGGGAGTAGAAAGAAAAATGGGCGCAGGGAGAGGCTGGGCAGAGGGCACAGGTGATAGAGAGTCAGACTGGGGCTCGAGTGGGGCACAGGCCTGGGGTGGAGGATGGCAGTGTGGAGGCAGGGGCTGGCATCGGGTTGGAGAGCCCCTATTCGGACCCGAGGTGGGCTCTGGGCTAGGACAGGGGTCTGCGTGGCGGTGCGGGTCGGATTCCAGGGCTGGGGCTCACCCTTGTCCTCGATGGGGTTGTGGGACAGAGTGAGGGCATGCAGCACACAGCTCCCGTTCTCCCCAAACACCCCGGCCAGCTTCTGGACAAAGTCCCTTCAGGGAAGGGGGAGGAAGGATCTGTTTGTCCCATCGCCTGGGCTTCCCCTCCTCCTCCACCTGCCCGCCTGGCCGGGACTGCCGTGGTTAGAGGGCCCCAGGCGGGGCGCAGCTCGCGGCCAGCCGGGGAGCTTGTCACCGCTCAGGAGCACCAGGGAAGTAGTGCTGAGACAGAGCCCAGTTTCGGGTCCTCCAGACTGGAGCAGTCCACCCTGCTTGGTAGTTGATGGAGGGAGGGAGTGGGCATGGAGACGGGGCTTGGGAGAATGAGGTCTGAGTCCCAAATTCCCCTGCGGGGTTTTATGCCCTCTGGGAGCCCCAGTCTCTTCTTCTGTAAAGCGAGCTGCTGGGTGAGATAGTTCAGAGGCCCACACCACGCTCTGAGGCTCTGGGACACTAAGACTACGTCAGGGGGCACCACTGCCTGAGGAGGAGGTTGGCCTCACGTCTTAAGCCCGGCGTTGTCCAGCACCAGCTCTTCGAGGCTCCCCGACTTGCTCAGGGTATGTAGCACCTGTTCTAGCACTTCTGAGCCCTGCGGACAGAGGAGTCTTGTGATCAGCAGTCAAAGAGGACACTGTTCTCCCCTTCTCCCCGCCTCTCCGAGGCCCTACCAGCCGCAGGTCCTTGCAGTAGAGTTTGGTGAACCACTGGTTGTAGGCCAGGGCTGCCACCATGAGGGCCAAGTCTCTGTGGGGGAGATTGAAGGGGGCAGAAAGTGGTGAGCAGGTGGCCAGGGCAGGAAAGAAGAGGGCGGGGTGTTGGGCTGGGCAAGCCTAGAAGGGCAGAAGGCCGTGGGGAGGGGCTGGGCAGATAGAACGGGGACTGCGGTAGGACCAGAGTGAGACGGTGGAAGGGTAAGGATTGGGCTGAGGCTGGAATGGGGGGTTGAGTTTCTATCCCATCTGCTTACCGACTCTCCAAGTGGCTGAAATCCAAAAGATTGAACTCCCGGTTATCCTCAGCGTGATAGATGGTGTCCACGTCCTTGGAGAGGTGGGACTGGCTCACACCTGCTCCTTCCTCCTCTGCCCCCTCCCTCCGGGCCCCTCCTGCCCTCCTGCTGGGTCCCTGCCCAACGCACCCATTGCACCTCCTCACGGCAGTGTAGCCCATTGTAGTCACACAGGGCAGCGTAGGTCTCGGAGAAGCCACCTGTGGGGCAGGACATGAGCTGGCTGCACAAGCGGTAAGGGGAACAGGTTTGGGGCTCAAGGAAAGGTCAAGGTCATTTTATGTGCTAGTATCCCGGGGTCCTACTACACCGTGAACCTCTGTGGATCAGAAGCTGTGGCATCATCAGGGCAGGCAGCCCCACACACAAAGGACTCAGCACAAGGGCAGGGTGGTTTTGCTCCCGCCAGCCTCAAGTCTGCCCCCACTCACCGCAGACACTGTGAGTGGTAGATGTGGAAGTCTCAGAGTTGGGGGATGTGTCTCGGGGCCCTTCTGGGGTGTCTGCATTTCCACGCCGGATTAGACAGCTGGAAAATGAACAAATCCCTGTCAGAGAGGGATTATAGCTTCTGGTTCCCCCCCACCCCCTTATAGATTCTGGATCCCTAGGAAAAAGCAGGAGTGGGGACATGTGTGTCCCAGGAGCCCAGGTCCAGGGGAAGGAGGGGGGAGGGAAGTCTCCTTGTATTCTAAACCTTCAAGAGACTCCTTCTCTGCCACTCACCCAGGGCCAGGGCAGACCTTGGAGAGGGCAGAGCTCACATGTCGGGTCACCTGGTCCACGCTCTCAGCGGAGGGCAGCCGCAGGCTCACCATGCCCCGCTCTGTCTCCACCAGGACCTGGGGAGAGGCAGCAGCAGGGCCTCAGGTGCTGACTCCCTCCTCCAGCAGGGGCCCCAGCCCTGGTGCTCACCTGGTTCTGACTGAGCGTGTTGAAGGCGCGGATCTCTAGGACGTTGAAGGAGCTCTCCACCTGGGGGCATGGAGATGCTCAGCGCATGGTAAGGGACTGGCCGCCAGGCTCAGGAGGGAGCATGCCAGGTGCTGTCTGGTGCCTCGGCCCGACTCACCTTGGCTGGGACTTTAAGGGGGAAGAGGTGGAGGCGCCAGGAGGTCAGAGCCTTCAGAGAGAGGAGAAGAAGGTCAGCCAGCAACGGCAGCTTCTGGGGCCCTGGCACCCCTGCCCTCCTTTAACCCCTTCAGCCTGGGGGCAACCCTGCTGGCAACTCTGCCCTCGGGCTCTGGGAACCCCATCTCTACTCTGTCTACCCAGTCCTGCCTGCCCTCTCCCCTGGGCTGTCTCCTCAGCTGTCCCTCTCCTCTGTGGCCCCTGTCCCCACCACCCGGGGTGGCCTTGATACATCCCTCTTTCCCCAAGCTCAGGGCCCTCACCAGCACTCGGTCTTCAAACTTCTTCGGCTTCGTCTCCAGCTTCACCCGATGTTGTTGGAGCACAGCCCCTTGACTCAGGCACCGCCGGATGCTGTCTGCAGGGGGGCGGGGACCTGCTCAGAGCGCTCCTTCGCCTGCCACCCCCACCTCCCCAGGACTCTCCAGGGGCAGGGGCAGACAGGAGGAGAGAGAAACAAAGAAAAGGACAGGGACAGAGCCCTTTCCTTCCTAAGTGGCTTTTCTCGTATTAGAGAGGCAGGGGTGTGGGAAAAACTCTGGCTTCTGATATCCCCGAGACAGGGGACAGTCGCTGAGTGACAGTGTCTGTGGGAGTGTGTCTTACACTTGTGAGGATGTGAAGAATTTTCCCAACCCGTGCACTCCAGCAGCCGTCGACACATACACAGTGAGTCAGTGCGTGGGGGCGTGGGGGTGTCCCTTTGACTATATTCTGGGAGGCCTGGGTGTGAGTCTCTGCCTTTTACTATGTGTGTGCGTGCCTTCTGGAGATGCCAGCAAGCCCGTGTGTGGCACCGGTGGGGATGGATAAGTGTGAATGAGTATGTTATGCAGTTGTGAAAGGGGCACAGAGTCAGACAGTTCCGGGGTGTGCGTGTGGCGGAGGGGGGGTAGAAGTTAGAGTCACAGAGAACCCCGCACCTATCTACCAGTCGACCCAGCAGTGTGTGTGTGTTGGGGGTTAAGTGTGTGTAGGTGTGGGAAATCGCCGGTGCAGCACGCCTCTAAGTATCCTTGAGCGTCCTGGTCTCCGTGTGGGCTAGTGTGTGCTCCTGCCTCTGGGGGTCATGGTTGTGGCAGTGCTGCAGGGCTTGGACCTGGTTTGGGGTGAGCCTGAGAACCATGGAGGCAGGAGAGGCCTTGAGGTGTGGTGCGGGGTAGTGAGAAGGGGACAGGCTGGGACAGAGGCTGTGGGAGGCAGACTGCGGAGACCCTGCTCCTGGCCTTAGCTCCAATCCAGGCAGGCCGTCTTGCCTGACTCCCTTCTTTGCCCCACTGACCTGGGCGCTGCCTAGCTGCCAGGGGGGCTCCCCAGGGCCAGTTCCGGGGCGGGGCCGGGAGGAGGGAGGGTGTTGAGTCAGGAGGCGGTCAGGACCAGGGGCAGCTCCCGTCGCCCGGCGGGGCGGGCCTGGCCCCGCCCGGCAAGGAAACGGGGACTCTCCGGAGCGGAGGCTGGACACCTCGCCGAGGGGTGGGCCGGGATCGCCGAGAGTCAGCCCCAGGGAGCGCAGGGAGACGACACCTGTCCCCGATGAGAGGGACAGGCGGCTCCGGGACAGGAAGGTCCTGACTGGGTGAGGCGAGGGGGGCAGCGGAGGATGCTTCGGGGACAGCGATGCTCCGAGCTGGGATGCAGGGGCCGCCTTAGAGCCGGGGTGCATGGGGATCGGGATGGTCGGGGCTGGGATTACCGCGGGGAGGAACGCACTGGGTCTGGGAGGGTCCGGGACGGGGTGTCCCGGAGACCACCGCAGCTTCGTACCTTGCAGCTCGCGGGTGAGCTCCGTGCTGGGCTTGGCCATGGCGGCCGGTGCTGCTGCTCTTGCTGCAGAGAAGCCGCCGCCGCCGCCGGGAGCCGAGGCACATGCTAGACCCGGCTCTGGCAGGGCCCGGGCGCCGAGCGCTGCAGCAGCCGCCGAGCCCGCTCCTGTCAGGGGCGGCTGCGCGAGCGCTCCTCCCCCCGCCTCGGAGCGCGGGGCTCCCGCCCCTCCCGGGGAGGCTCCGGCGTGAGCATGCGCGCCGCGCCTCCGGGCCGCGTGAGACCCCGCGCGCGCTCGCGCCCACCCCTCCCGCCGGCTCCCGCGTGCGACGCCCTTTGCGCGCCGCCCGGAGCTCGGACCATCCCTGGGGCAGGGGGCAGCGCGCCCGCTTTCCGTGCCACCCACTCCTCGGGCACTGTGAGCATAACCCACTTCTTTTGTTTGTGAGCCCAGGTACCCCTCCCCGGGTCATGCTTGCAAGGCCCCTCCCTTTTCCACCTCGCTTGCTCGGTTGTCCAGTTTGTCCTCGCTGACCCGCGAGGGAACTGGGACCGAGGGTGATGCTGGGAGAGGGCATGGCTCCATCTGGGGAGTTCTTCCTTTCTAGACCTCCCAGCCTTGGGGATCCCGGTGGCGTTCTTGGCACCATCCCCACTGGCGTTAGGCCGAGAGTAGCACCTGGGAATTCCCGTGCCAACTCCTCCCAGCTGGCAGCTCTGCAGACACCTCCATCCCTGAGCTTCAAGCTCAGGTCCTGGAGACAGGGAGGAGGGCCAGGAGAATCCAGAGATGCCGTCCACCCAGACTTGGGCTCTGTGCTTGATACCATACCTTTATACCCAGCACTGAAAAATGAGCACACTGATTCGGAGCAACACAACCATCTGCATTTTATTTGCACCTCATTTGCAAGTTGTTAATTTCCAGCAGTTCTCCTTCCACTCCAGGTTCCTTCTCTCCCATTTTCTTCAAATTTCCCAGATGCCCCCTACCACCCACCAAATACTAGTTGGCTTTCTCAGCAGGCCTTCCCTGTGCTCTCTGGGGAAGTCTTTATCTAAGGCAAAGCAGCTGTGGGACTCCTCATAAGACCACACACTTTGACTTCAGGAAAGGCCAGATTTTGGGGGTGGAGTGGGGTATAAGGTGAGCAGTGTGACAGGCAGGGGTGTGAGAGGCCACTGGGTGAATGCCGGAACAGATCCAGGAGCTGGCGTCCAATCTGCCCTGGGGGACTTTCTCCAGGTCCTCAGAGGCGGGATGGAGCCCCTCCACCCACCACCACCGTCTCCCCAGTGATGTATGTGGCGTCTTCAGAGCAGAGGAAAGATACGATGCCTGCACACTCCTCTGGCTTGCCTATCCTGCGGGTGGGATACAAGAAGGCAGTAACCATCAAACAGGCCATACCCTCCGACCTGGTCCACAGGGAATGAAATTTGCTTAATCAAAAAATATCAGTTGATTCTTTGGGAGCACTCACAAGCTTCCCGCTCATCAAACAGTGCTACCATGAAAATCAGCTGTTATAATTTGGCATAAGGGCTATGCTCAGCAAAAACCATCACACATCATACCTGAACACTTCAGAGACACTTAGTTTTTAGAGAACTCAGGGCACCAATATTCAAAGTTAGATTAGACTGGTGAGCAGCTATTTCATACTTGAAAGAATCAGTTTCACCTGTGTGCATACTATTCAAGTGTCAGGGAATCTGTGCACAGCCAATGCATTGTTTAAAATGATTCCATTTGTACAGCTTCAGTTCACAGACCATCTTTTCGGGAGTCTATTTTTGTTCCTTAAAGTCAGGTTCATTTTGTGAAAACGTGCTATTCTCGGTGTTAGTGTCAGGGATTGCATCAGCGATTGCGCAGTTAGGGGATGCTTTAACCTAACTGTCACAGAATGCTCTAGAGGTGGGTAGAATGGGTATAAGCTCTGGATGAGGTGGGTCTCCATCCTAGCTGCACATTGTAATCATTTGCCACCACCTCCCAAAAAATAGAAAAGAAAGATGCCTTGTTCCTGTATTGGACCAATACGGAACCTGAACATTTGTAGTTTCAAAATCACCCCAGCTCACTCTAATGTGCATCCAAGATTCAGAAACACTTGGCTGGATCATTCTTTGGGCTCTAGGATGGCCATACCCTTACTTAGTAATGAGCTGTGAGTTGTGAACGAGGCCTGCGGCTCATGGTATGCTCATGTTCACATGAGCATGGATTTGGGAGAGCTTGAGAGTGTGTGGGTTGTTTGGAGCAGTATAGAGTAGGTATTTCTGGCTTGTGCCTGGAGGGGACATGATGGAGAAGCTAAAGAGAGAGTTCCCAGATGCCAGAAGCTGGAGCGAGGCAGGGAACTTAGAGAGTGAACCGGACGAAGATGCCCAGTTTGGCTATCCCTTTGGAGAACAGGGGAGTTTCTTAGGCAAGGGGAGTTTTGGGATTAGTGAAGTTCTTTGTTCCTTTTATTTGGATTATAGGATCATCAACCTGAGCTTTTGTTCCCCAAGGGGAACGAAAAAGCATGGTTTTGGCCGCAGGTGGCTAGGGACGCCCAGAAGTGGAGGCAACACCCAGGGGAAGGGAGGAAAGTCAGGGCCTCTCCCAGAGCGCCATTCTCCTGAGACCTGGGTGCCTCTCAGCTTGGTCTTTGCAGCACTTGCAGGCGTCACTGTAGTGACGCAATGCCATGAACTTGTAAAGTGCATGCTTGTGGCTGAGGAGTATGTGCCCGTGTCGTCTGTGGGCTTGAGGGACCAGACCTTCAGACTTTATCCTTCCCGACCCTCTCTGTGACAGCCTTACCTTCCTATCCGCATGATTTCCTTTATGCTGTCTTCTCTTGCCTTGTCCTTCCAAAACTGTAGGAAAAAGTGAAATCTCTTTATGTGAAAGAAGAGGAAAAAGAGGCACAGACAGGGGAGAAACTGCTGGCCGCACGTAAATGGAAGGAGGAAGAGCCACTCTCTTCCATGTCCTAGTCCTTCCTTAGCTCCCAGGCCCTCCCTCTTCTGTTCTTTCTTTTCAGGTTCTAGGGAAGCATTTCCCCGGGCCTCCCCATTTCTCAGTCACTTTCGGAGACATAATACAGTGTGAGTAGGATCTGAACTCCTTAGACTCCACCACACACCTCAAGAAGGGAGCCTGTTGAGGGTGTGGGCTGGACAGGTGGCTGGTGTGGAGGGGGAGTGTGGAAAATCCCAGGGAGGAAGATGTCGCTGGGAGCTCAGGACTCAGGTGCTGGACTTTCCCACCCAAGAAGATGTCCCTTTAGGGTCCCAGAGGGATGCAGGACACCCCTGGCTCACCACACTGCTGAAGTTAGTCTTAATGAGTCCAGGCGCCAGGCAGTTCACCCGAATGTTCTTTGGGGCCAGCTCACTGGCCAGGTTCTTGGTGAGGCCCACCAAGGCTGTTTTACTAACATTATAAGGGCCCAGGCCCTGGAGAAAGGAGAGAATGGGTTAGTCTCTTCATTTCCAGCTCATCACCTGTGGTACTCATCGGTGGACATAAAGGACAGTAGATACTAGGGCAAGGGAGGCTCCCAGTTAGAAAACAGTGTGGCTAAATCTCTTAAGTTAGGGCTTGGGGAGGCAAGGCATCTGTTGGGTGGGAGGGGCATTGGCATTGTGATTCTAAAGGCCAATAAAACTTCTTAAGGGGAGTGGAGAGGTGGAAAGGGGCAGGAGGGAGGAAGATGGCCATAGCCGAGAAAGGGGTTCTTACAGGAAATGGGCTGTAGGCTGCGATAGAGGCCACGATCACCAAGGAGCCGCCTCTGGAAAAAGAAGGGAATGACCCTTTTCCTGGTGGAGGTCACCGCCCCCAGCCCATGGGGGATCCATTGCACCCTGCCTCCCTCTTGCCCCCTGTACCCTCGTTTCTCCATTTCTGGCACCACTGCCTTTGCCAACAGGGCTGTGGCTTTCACATTAATGTCCAGAATCTGAAATCAAGAGAAGGGGGAATGAAGAAGGGAGCTGGAGAAGGCAAGCGACGAGGAGCTATGTACATTCCCAGCATCTGCGGGTTAGGGCAGGTGGGATTCTTAGAGATCACTTACCTGGACCTTACAGGGGAAGACATGGGAGCTCGCGTATTCAGTTAGAGAATGGCACATTAGGTTAGGGTGAGAAAGCATGGAGACTGGTTCCTCTTGTTTCCTAACCAGCTAAGTATGATTTGGCCCAGAAAATTCTAAAGGCTTAAGACTGCCTTGGATTTGAGTTGAATCTTCTGTTGTTCTTTTTTTTTTTCCAGCTAGGGAGAGCTTGGAATCAGGTGGGCTTCATGGACCTGCCCTGGAGCGGGCCGTGCTTCTCCTGGAAAACGAGACCTGACCTTTGGCACCTGGGGTTGTTCTCTGGCTTCTGAGTTCTGGGGCTGAGATACTCTCAGCTCTCCAAGAAGGACTGTCTGGCTGGACAGTCAGCAGAAAGTAGGATCACACTGGGGGAAACTGAGGCCTAGGTTACAATCAAAGCCCAACATCCATAATTTAAAACAAATGTGTGACCCTTGCTCACATTGTTCTTGGCACTGCTGGGTTACCTCCTTCCCATGCCCCCAAGTGTTAGCTTCTTAATTTGAAAAATTTCAATCTTGCAGAAAAGTTGAAAATAGAAATACAAGGAATATCTAGATATCCTTTAGATTCATCAGCTGTTCACATTTTGCCCCATTTGCCGTATCCATGTATCTATACAGTTATTTTTCCTGAACGATTGAAGATAAATTGCAGATGCCATAATGCTATCTCTAAATACTTTAGCAATAAGGATATTCTCTTACACACCACAGTCCATTTCCACACCCCAGACATTTAACATTGATAAAAGTGATTTTACCAAATATGCTGTCCAGCACAAGACTTCCCAAAGTGTCCCTTAAATGTTCTTATTTTAAAAATCTAAAGTTCAATTAAGGATCAAGTATCACATTTAGATTTGATATAGTGGGTTATTAAAAAATGCAAACTGAAAAGAAAAATTACTTTAAAACTGATTTTCCTGTGGTCTTCATGCAGAAGCCTTGTGAAAAATGTTTCTCTGCTTTAAAGAAGATCAATCAGGAACTGATTCACTGAAGAGTATTTTGGCACTTTGATCTTTATGTTGGTGAAATACTGATAAACAAACTATAATATTTTAGTATCTTTAAACGTCAGTGTTAAGTAATAATTGATGATGTCAGAATAAAAAGCAAAATCAAAGGAGATCATAAAAAATTCAGCATATCCAAGTCACAGGGGAATATTAACCTTAGTAAACAAAGACAAATATTTTAATTAAGACTATAGTAAAATAGGTGTCTGAAACAGAAATATGATGTGATTATACAGGCGTGCACAAAAACCAAATTCTAGCATTTGAATTTAGATATGTACATCTCAGAGTTTTTTTTTTTAAGACTTATTTATTTATGCATATAAGAGCTGGGGTACAGGCCAGAGGCGTGGGAGTGAGAAGATTCATCAGAGACAGAGTGGGGAGCAGAAAAGGCAGACTGACTGAAACACACTGCTGAGGGGAGCAGCGGGCGAGACAGGAGAGGTCTGCTGCACCATGTGGGTCACTTCCAGGGCCAGGGATCGAACTTGTGCTGCAGTAGTTGTAGATAGCTTCATGGTGCTGACACTTAACTCCTTGTGCCACCAGGGAGGCCCCTACATGTTAGACTTTGTTGACATTGTATTAAGAAGAAAAGGGCACTGGTCTTTCTTAATTGCTATATGAAATGATGTTAGGCCATTTCATCAGAATTGGTATTTCACTTAACTAGCATCTATTAAAGTTTCTAACTAATGAAAAATCATTTTTTTTTTGGCAGCTGAAAGAGGACGGGGAGTGTGTAAGTGTAAGTGTATTAGTTATTGGCATATTAGCTGCCATGTCTCTGCTGGAAATGAACTAGGAAGAAGAGCCTGGATAAGTGGTGGTGGTGGTGGTGGTGGTGGAGGTGGGGGAGGTATAGGAGAGGGAAGCAGAAAACCAGCAAGGAACAAGTGGAAGTATAGACTGGGGAGAAGTGGAAACAAGGAGAAGGGCAGGACCGAAGAAGCCACCCCCCACTCGCCCTTTGCTAGGTGCACTCCAGAAGTGTGGCAAATGGCAAGGATTCATTCCCACATTGTGTTGCACTTGACAGATGCATTCTAAAGGCAGACTGAGTTGAGGCCGCCCCCTGCTGCTTTAATCCCTGCTTACCTTGTCCCACACCTCCTCAGTGACATCCATTAGATTTCCAAAGAAAGGGTTGACAGCAGCATTAGAGACCAGGATGTCAATGCCCCCGTGAAGCTTCAAAGCCTAGAGAGAGAAGTAAGTTCAGAATGAGGACTGCAGGTCAGTGCGGGTCCACATTGATAAAGAATTCCTTCTTAGGAAAATTGTCAAAACAACATCTCTTTTCCTTGAAACTATTTCTCTCTAGAGTTACTCCAAGCTCCGCTGTCAGACATTTAAGACTGTCTAATTTATTGGGCAGTCTTGTTTTCTTGCTCCCACTTCTTCGAAGTTTGTCTCTAATCCTTTGCTCTTTTCTTTACATCTTCCCTTTGGGTAACTCAGCTCTTACCTCAAAATCTATTTCTAGACCTGTCCTCTTTCACATGGAGATCCAGCCCCATTTCTCCAAGTGCTTACTGCCTAGGTCTCCTGTGTCCAGATCTCAACCTCAACCTGTCCGCATGCACTTGAATGAAGAAACCAGTTTAAATAGACCCACAGAAAGTTACCAGTGGAGGGTCTTTCGAGATCATCTAGTCAGTTCCTTACGGTGAAGATGATGAAACTGAGGACAAGGAGAGTTGATTTCTGAAGGTGGTATAGCTCAGGAATGACACATTCAGGTGTGAGGTCTGCTCATCTAGTTTTTGGGGGAAGGGAAGTGATTTGCTCAAGGCAGAAAGCTGCTTAGTAGGGACAGAAATGAGATGGGTCACCTACTTTCTAGCACACAGCTAGTTCACAGGACTCTCCCCAGAGTGACCTGGTGTCACTAGAAGCTGGCTACCCAGGAGCCTGGGCTTAAAGCAGGTCCACAGTCAGTGATGATGTCATTCCCACCTTTGTTGGCCCAAAGGCATGGAAGATTCAAGGCAGAAACTGGGGTTTAAACACATAAAACCAAGAAAGGCGACATCTCACCTCCTTAATAAATTTTAAGTAGGAGAAGCCATGTGCTGGTGTAATGAGTAGCCAAACAGAATCTGCCAACAATACACCACCCTGAAACCAGACTTTGCATTTGCCCAGATCTGGCAATCTTGCTGCCTTGGGCAAGCAGCGCTGAATGGGCCCTCCATCAACTCTGTGCTTCGAGACTTGGCGCACAGAGGGCTGTTATTAACAACGTGTACCATCTGCTAGCTCCCGTTTTAACTAATTATTCTTGCTAACTAGGTGCTAAGCTCAGTTGCTTCTACACTGCTGAAGGAATGCCTGGGCTGTCAACATGTAAATTTAACAAATTTAAAATCACATACACTTTTTAAAAGTAGGATCGATACTTTTCTTGTGCTCTCTGAATTTTGGTATCCTGGCACAAAGCCCAGTCACCTGCTCTGGCTCTGGCTAAGTCCTGCCTGTGGATGTGTAACTAGGCCAGGGCAGCGTAAGTCAGAAAGTGCCATGTGCTGGGCTCCATCTATACCCGGGGTGGGGAGAAGATGGTGGATTATAACCGAATCACCACCCTGAGGTCTTTCACTTCTGCTGAGCCCCTTCTTCCGGATATCAGCTCAGAGAGGGGAGAAGGTTGGGCTTTGATTGAACAGAGACAGAAGCACAGAAGATTAATGAGAAAGGCACAATGGCAACCTAGGTGTCTTCTGAGTCTTGCTCTAAACGATGTGTTCACTACACTTAGGTGGTTAAGTTGTTTGCTCTGTGCTCTGATAAGTGTATTTTCTAGAAAAAGTATAATCACCTGGAGAAGAAGCTAATTGGGTTTCTGCTCACCACTCTGTGAGAAGCTTTGAGGGGCAAATTAGGCCACTGGGTAGTGCCCGTCCTCAGGACAGCCTGTCCTCATCACTGGGTAACAGCTCGCAATCAGAATACATCTCAAATTGCTACCAGGTAGTCGCTCATTATCCACCTGACATGGGTTATACAGGTTACCTGAGAGTCATTTTTGACTCATCCCTCCTGTGTTCCATTTCTTGACATTAGTTTAGAAAAAAAAAAAAATCTTGGTTGGTTCCCACCAATGTCTCCTTGGGTGTATCCAAGGAGATACTGATATCCTTGGCCTGGAATCTTCCCTGCTCCAATATAGTCCTCCTACCACTGCCAGATCATCTTTCCATAATAACTATTTTCATTTTTCTCAACCACTCACTTCACACAGCCTCTTACCTCCTACAACAATGTCCAAACTCCTCTGGGAGGCCATGAAGACCCTCAACCCCTATCCTTCCCACCTACTCTGCTTCCCACCAGCCTGAATTCTCTGCTGTGGAAGGCAGTGGCCCCTCATCTCTTCAGTCCCTTCTTGGCTGTCTGCTCATTTTGCAGGTCATCTGGAACCCCGACCCTACTCTACCTGTCCAGTCCCACACACTCAAGGTCTAGCTAAAGACCTACTTCTAGGCCAAAGCTGCAGGACAGGTTAAGAGAGGCTGGTGAAGCAAGAGGTTCTTTTCTTGGCAGGGTGTTGACATTAAGTCCCTAAGTTGGCCTAGGATCCCAATGTTCCCATCACTCTCAGCATCAAGGTCTCAGACTCAGGCTCTGTCGGGCAGCCTATGCCAGGCATACACTCACATCTGGTTCGCTAATGCACACTAAGCAGTTTCCAAATGGATCCCTAAAAAATAGAATGACCTTATACCAGCTCCCAAACCACAGTCTACCATCATTTAATGAACATCTCCCTTTCCTAAGATTGCCCAAATTTTGCCTGCTAGTCTTCCATTCTGTTAGCTCATTCCTGTGTTTTCCATTCTTGGGTAGATTCTGCTTTCAACTCTAGGGAACAGTGTGTGCCCACCTGGAGGGAAGATGAGCCCTCTTTGTCAGATGGTCATATTTGCTTGTGCAGCTAGAAGGCTGGTGCCTAGTACAACACTGACACTGGCTTAGCACATTCTTTGAGACAAAAGTCCAAGTGGGCACCTAGGACTGGAGCCAATCCAAGTGAGGAAATGCCTGGTAGTTAGTAGGCAGCTTGGCAGGTTAGCTCTGACTCATAGATCTTTCCCTACTTGGTTGTGTGACCTAGGGAGTTCCTGCCAGCTCTCTGAACCAGTCTCTGTGAACAGGGAGAATAACCCTTGCCTTGCCAGGCTGCTTGTCAGGCTGGGAGATAACAAAGTGGATGGTACACAGCGTGGGGCTGGAACACGGTGGGCTGCCACCTTCAGGTTTCTAGGGGCTTGTATATAAGATGAAGAATCGGGATTATTTATTAGCTCATGGGTGGGAGAACATCTACTTTGCCACTGTATTCACTCTTCTCATTTGCCCAACAGAATTGAAAACTACTGGTGAACCAGGCCCAGTTGTGTTCTTGGGTGCCCCAAGGGATGAGCCAGGGTTGCTGCACTAGTGGTTTTGATTCTGACTGGGCTGGGATGATATTTGGAGACGTAACAGAAAGGTACACAATGAAAATGTGTGGCAGACTGGCGTGGATACATAGAACTCATGTTTTAGTTAAAAGTGTCGCTTTGGATCACACCAGTATTATCCAGTAAAGCATGGAAGGGGGCTCAGGCTTTGTGCCCACACCCTTGCTGCTCACCGTGGCCACTAGCTGCTCCCGGTCCTCAGCCTTTCCCACGTGGCACACAGTGCCCGTCACACTCAGGCCCTCCCCCTGCAGGGCCTTGACTGCTTTGTCCACGTTCTGCTGCTTCCGGCTACTGACCACCACATGGGCCCCATCCTGGGCCAGACGCCGGGCGATGGCAAAGCCAATCCTGTGGGCAGAGATAAAGACTGTCAGGGCCAGAACAGGGACGAGGGTGAGGGCATGGACTCCAGAGACACAGGGGTTTGAAGTCCAGTTCTCCCTCTGGGTGACCTCCATGTGTCTGTACTCTGTGTAAATAGGGTGAATGGTGCACCACAACCATAACCATGCAGATGGATATGTTTAGCACACCTTTGGCACTTGTTTACTGATTTTTCTTAAGCTATAGCACTCAGTAGCTAAGCCTACCACAGGTGCCTCAAGGGGGGGTGTCCAGCACCCTATGGGCACTGTGGGAAAGAAATGAACTAGGGGTGTAGCTGCAGCCACTTCCCTGACTGGATGATTTCACTCAAGCGAGCCCCTGCCCCCAAATATCTTCATTTTGAATCTACATCATCTCAAAATTCTGTCCTTAGTTATGTTTTTTTTTTTTTTTTTGTCCTTAGTTATGTTTTGAGGTGCATGTGAAAGGGCAGGCCTCTGACTGGAATGAAAATGTTTACATCACTCCCCAGGGAGTAAGGATTACACACTATGCAGCAACTGGCAGCCATTAGCCTTTTGCAACATTTCTGTTTCGGAGTTGTGAAAAGCTGGCAGCTAGCAAAGTGCCGGGGGAATGAGAAACCAGACAAGAGTGGTGTTTAGAGAGAGGCTGGGCAAGGGAGGTCAAATGTACTGAACAAGACAAAAAGTCTGGACACATGATTTTGTGCGACTTCTAGGATGGCGGTGGCTTCTGGGAGGCTTGCAGGACTGCCCAGATGAGGTGCCTAGAACATTTCTATAGTAGATTGAAGCAGCCAGAAGGGATTTAAGAAATGTGGGCTCTCTTGGATTTCTGCCTCTGGTCTTCCCAGACTCTAGGTGGAGCCCGTGACTGGGGCAGCCCAGAGCCCTGGAGACAGGATTGATGGGGGCAAAGCTGAGCTGGGGCAGTTGAGCCAGAGGAGGCAATGACAGAGACTGACAGCGGAGGGGCCTGGCCCGGGATTCCTGGGGCTACAGGTCGGCCACGTGATTCCTTCTTTCCCCAGCCCCGCCTCTGGCTGCGCCTCGAGGCCTGAGGACAGGGGCCCGGGGGTTAAGCACGGCTTAGTACCAACTTCTAGACAGCAGGGGCCTCCGAGACTCTGAGCCAGGCACTCACCCATCGGTGGAAGCCGTTACGAGGGCCACCTTATTCGCCAGCCGGTCCCGGCGCGCCCCCCCGGAGCTGGCCATCCGCACAGACTTCCACACGCGGGTGAAGACGCCCCGCAGCAGCCCCGCCTTCTGCATGGCGCCGGCGGGTCGCGCACGGCTCCGCGCCGCCCTCGGGAGGTGACCGTGGACTACAGCTGGGGGCAGGGGAAGGGGCGGTCGCCTCCCCGCCCCGCCCCGCCCCCGGCCGCCCCCGGCCGCCCCGGGGCTGGACTCCGGCCTGGGCTGGCTCTTCGCTGGGGGAGCCGACCGTGACCGCGGGCGCCCCCTGCCGGCGCGTGGCCGCCGCGCCCCGCCGTCCTCTGCCCAGGTCGGGGAGCATAGGGCAGGCTCTCCGGGTTGCCCGCCCCGCCGCTCCCCTGCAGCGACCCGCGCGCTCCCCTGCCTGCGCGCCCCACCTTGCTCGTCTGCTTACTCACGCCTTTCCTTGGGAGAGGGTTGGGCTGGTTTCCTTGGGAGAGGCACTTAGGGTTGGTTGCTTTGCCTTCCAGAACCTCAAGAGGGACATTTTCCTCAGTCCACATAAGGACAAATGTTTTGAGGTTGGCTATGGAAGTGGTCCCCATAGAGTTCCTCAAGTGAGGGGCACGGGTGAGGGCAGAGGAGTTGGGACAGAGATGTGTGGGAGCAGCTGGTCTAGGCCTGCACTGCTCTTCTCTCTGGCTCCCCACCTCTAGCATCACAAGCCTGGAGGGGAAACCGATCACGGTGGTAACTATCCAGTAGGGAGAAAGATCCTGATCTTACAGCCGCTTCCCAAGAGGACTTCCCCATTTTACAGGCCTAAATGATAGCAAGGGGCTAGAGGTCCCCTAACCAGTGTTGGAAATACAGAGAACTGAAGCTTGCCCAATTGAGGGTAATCACTAAGTCCCAGGTCTTTACCTCTACCCCAGTCCAGTAAATGTTTGCTGAACATAAAAGCACTTTATAAATGGTAAACTACTAAACGCATGGTAATTATTGCCCCCATATAGTAATTATTATTGCCGGCACAGGCCAGTCTCTTCGTCTGTAAATTGAGGATACTGGAGTAGATGATGAATAAATTCCTCACTAGCTATAAATTCCGTATCTGAGACTTCAGACTCTACTTCTGCCAAGTGGGCTGAAATGATCTCCCTCTTGGGTTTCTGTGAGAATTAATAAATCTAGAGACCGTATGGCACACTCTAGAAAGGCCCTGCAGACCCAACTGACAGTGTCTGAATTGGTTTAAACCAGTGGCCTCCAAATGCCAGGCTGAGAAGTAGAGCTGGCCATGGCAAAGTTTCACTAGGTGCCACCCAAAGTGAGCAAAATGAAGATAATACAGTGAGTTTCATGAAGAGAAGCTCATTTAACCTAGCAGTCGGACCTTTATTCTGGATGTGATTTTGCGTCCTTGTTTTGGTGTTGCTCTTTGCAGTAAGAAACGATGATGAAAGCAGGTAGGTCAGTTTGTAACAGGGTGGTCCCCAGGAAAGGGGAAGCTTCCAGGTTCCCTGCCCCACCCAAGGGAGGGTGGAGCTGAGCAGGGAGAGAAGAAGCTGCAGAGGAGACTGAGGAAAGAAGGAAGCAGGATGGAGAGCCAGAAGGAGACCTGGAGGAGGCACATGGGGCTAAGAGACAAGTGAAGAAACTGCGCTTGCCTTTTGGTCGTGGACTGGGTGACACAGATGTGGGTGAGAGACCCGTGGGGGAGGTGACAATGGCGGTTTTTGTCTTGATTTTGATTTTGCTCTTTTCCTTCCAGACTTGTGTGGTGGTTTCTGATCCTTTTCTGTGGGTCCCCACTGGAAGATGCTTTGTACTTGTGGCAGGATTTGGGGCCTTGCTCTGGGCCAATCCTGCTTGGGTGGACTTTTACCCACGAGGGGATGGGTAACTTTGGGTGCTTGATTTAGAAACTATATTCTTTGCCTTTCCTGTATTGTTTCCTAATTGTATTAAAGTTACTTCCCATGAAAGTCTCATATGTTTTGTGTTGATGCGGCAGATGGCAGAACCTATTTAGAGCAGGCAGGTTTGTGGGGTCTGGGCTGCCCCTCGCCCTGCCCTGTAACAAGTTGAGAAGTGTTGGTAGTTGGTGAAACCGTCAAGTTGACACCCCAGTATCAGACCCAGATAGAGGAGAGAGAATTCTCGTCTGTGATATTCAGTTCTGGGGTTGGTGTTTAATAGAATTCAAACTTGTTAAAGATTCATTGAGTCTATGTGCAGGTCAGCCAGGTGGCTACACAAAGGATTTTACTGTTCAAAAGGGGGCGTCTGGGTAGCAAGTGCTCCCACAGGCCCCTGCCCAACTCACTGTGTTCCTCAACCGAGAAGTTACAGTGGCAGTTCTCAGCTTTGGTGCTCAGCACATCCTGATGAGACAAGAGAGCTTAAGTCTTATTTCCCCCGTGTCCAGGAAAACTGACTCTCCGACTGGTGCCCATCAGTCTGAACCTCATGAATTATTGACAAGAGGCGCTGGGTAGTGTGATGTTCCTCTTCCTCCTCCCTGTTCTGAGCTAATGCACTGTGGGAGCCCTTCCCAGCTCGGCTCCACCTGCCCGTGGGGCCTGGTGGAGGGTGTGTGGGGCTGCAGCAGGGACTCTCGGGGCTTCTGGCTCCAAAGGACAGCCCCCCAGGGCATATCTGATCTCTCTTTACCTCCTGCTCAGACACTGTAGCCACCTCCAGGAACCCAGCTTGGGGGAAGGGTGCGGGTGGCCTTGGAGCTGGGTGAGCACGACCTGCCCCTCCTGTTTGGGCAGGGTTCATATTTGACCTCAGGCATCATTTCTTTGTTTTTTTTTTTTAAAGGGGAGTTATTCAAAATTGATTTTTTTTTGCATATTTTAAATTAAAATATTTTAATTGCCACAAAATTATAATATTAATAGGTTTCAGATATGCATCATTAATTAAATTCATCACTAAAAGTCCGATTCTATCCTTCTCTATACAGTTGATCCCTTTTACCCAATTTACCCATCTTCCTCCAGCTTTCCCTTCCGGTAACCCCTGTCTGGACCTCAGAGCCAGGTTGTTCATTTCTTTTGAGAGAACACAAAGGGCATTAGGGAGGGTAATCTGTGGACAGAGAACAGGAAAGGGAAGGCAAAAAGTGTGGGAGTCTCTAGCTCCTCATCAAGCTGGTTTATTCAAGATGGGGGAAGAGACTCTTTGGGGGAAATACATTTGGGGGAAATTTCAAGTCTCTGAAATGGAAATTTTACTGGGGAACCCATGGTCTAGGATTGTTCTTGCATGAAGTTGCAGATCTTGAGGAAATGACTCTGTGGTTGAGGACTGTCTCCCCTCGTCTTCAAGGACTGACTGTGGTCCAGCCGGAAGTTCACCTGGGCTGGATGAGCTCCTGCATCTGCATCTGTCATGGCTGCCCCGGGCTGCCCACTGTCTCGTGCTTCAGAGACAGTCAGGATTGGGCAGTGGGGAGGGCTGGTGATGGACTTCTATTGAACACTTTCCTACTCAATGCCCACAAGTATGGGTGCTTTCTATAAATCTTATTGAATATTTCTAATCTGGTGAGATAGGCATTTTTATTTCCATATGTGAAATTGGAGTAAGCCATGACCAGCTGACTGCTGTGTTTTTTGACTAGCTACACTTCATTTTTCTGACCTGATGGGGAATGGCAGTCTTCATAGAAGTAACTTTTCTCTGAATTGTAATTTTACTTTTAGCACAGATGTGTTTTTGTTTTAATCATTAAAATATCTTTTCTTTGAATTATAAAAGTAACACACATTCATGAATTTAAAGAGACAGAAGGTTATAAAGTGAAAAGTAAAACTACTCTTCCCTATGCTTCTTTTACCTGCTCCCCATATAGCTCTTGGTCTTGTGTGTCCTTCTAGAATTTTCCTTAAATTTTCTTAAAAATTTGCAAATCTCCCTTCAAAGTGTTTATCATGAATGGAGCAACACTCTACACTGTCCTTCAAACTGTGCTTCTTTTCCTTCTCCTCTCCCCCTTTTTTCATTTTTTAAAATACATTCTTTGAGTCTGTTCTGAGAGGTATACAAAAGATCTGTTTTATTCTCTCTCCCTTTTAAAAATAACTACAGTATTCCATTGTGTGGCTATTCCATAATTTATTTAGTCAATCTCCTACACATGAACATTTAAGCTGCCTCCAGTGTTTTGCTCTTTCAAACTATGCTGCAATGAATGACCTTGGGTGGATAAATATTTTGTGTTTGATGCAAATACATTTGTGCCCTGCGTCAGATTGTTTACATGGATGGCTATGGCCAAATCACCATCAAAAAGATGTAACCAGTGCTCATGGACTTGGTGTTCTAAAGTGAATTTACCTGCTGTCTAACTCGGGTCCCTCTTTGTTTGGAGCGTCCAGTTGGGCTGGTGTTTGTCAGATCTGCATCCCTGGTTCTAACAGCTCCTCCTCCTCAATCCCACTTCTTACCTTTTCCTTGTAATCCTGCTTCAGCTTCCTCCCTTTTAGTTACTTTGCCTAAACCTTTGGGTTCCTGACTTCCACTTGGTGCCTGCTATACTTCAGGACTCACTGAGTGGTTTTTTCTTTGGAATCTTCTCCTGCCTGGCTCTACTCCTGACAGTGGGGATGTTCTCCTAGGGGAGCTATCTACTCTCTGAACTAAAGCATCAAGGTGCTCGGAAGCAAGAATACTAGCTCTGCAGTTTCTGCCAGTGTGAGTCAAAAGTGAGCGGAAACTTTGGTCGAAATTGCAGGTGGGCTTTGGCTGTCTCAGGCCAGTGTGGTGGCAGCTAAGTCTGTCCTGGAGCTCCACATATTCTGGAGGTCTCTCTGCTTGTACGAGGTGAAGAATTGCCCCACCCCTCAACTGAACACACACGCACACACACACATTCACACACCTTCCAAGAACCATAGCAATTCTTAGGGACAATGCAGTCAAAATCCACTTTAGGAAAGAGAACCATTTCTCTAGAGGTACCAGCCTGCTTCTTGGGAGATAGCACTTGACATTTTTTTGCAAAGTGTTTTCCGTCCCCTCTCCTGCTTTTAGAATATTCAGAGGCCTGTGGTATGAAATGAAAAAGCCTACAGGTCTCACCACAGCACAAGCAGCCTGCTTCGAAGGGCTCTCTCTTTGTTGGGCTATCCAATTCTTGAACAGAACTGTAGCTTTTGAATCACTGCATAGGACATGGGAGAAGTTGAAGAATTTATCATCTTTTGCCTCCTGCAAATCCTCAGGAGTGAAAAGGATGGGTGGGTTTCTCCTGGTTCCATATGCCCTGCCCACTCCCTTAGAACTGAATGAAGTAGGGCTTGTTCTTACTTGTGAGGCATGCATGCATGCACCTTCACATGCTGGCACATCTTGGAGATCTTTACTTGCAGGTCATTCAGATCTATTTCATTCTTATTCCTTCCTTTATTGTCTGGATGAACTATCATTATCAGCTCCCCACTGGGATCCTCTCTTATGGTTTATAGCTTTTCTCTAATACATATGATGTTGCAATGACACCCTTGTACACAGAGCTAGGAGAACTTGACCAAGTCCAGTAAATAGTTGAAGTGATGGGCAAAGGGATGTCTTTGACAATTTGACATAAATTGCCACTTGCCCTCCAGAGAAGCTGCACCCCTCTCCCATTGCAGGAACCTTCCTGAAGGGTCATGCTGGGTGACAGTCACGCCCTCACAACACTCAGATCCACTAAACATTTAAATTTTTGCCAATCTCAGTGAAAAAAAAATTTTTTTTAAGATTTATTTATTTACACATACAAGAGCTGGGGTATAGGCCAGAGATGCAGGGGAGTGAGAGGGTTCACCAGAGACAGAGAGGGGAACAGAACAGGCAGACTGACCGAAATACACTGCTGAGGGGAGCAGCAGGCGAGACAGGAGAGGTCTGCCTCACCATGTGGGTTTCTCCCTGGCCGGCTGGGGATCGAACTCATGCTGCGGAGGCTGCAGATTGCTTTGTAGTGCAGTGCTTAACCCCTTGCACCCCCAGGGAGGCCCTGAAAAAAAATTTTTAATTTACATTTCTTTATTAACATGATTGACTATTTTTCACATGTTTATAAGCATTTGTATTTCTTGTTTCATAAATTGCATTTTTAGGGCTTCCCCAGTGGCACAGCAGTTGAGTGCTGGGTTGCGAAGCTGCCCGCAGCCTCTGCTGCGCCGGTTCGATCCCCGCCTGCTCCCAGGCCACCGGAGGAGGGTCCCACATGGTGCGTAGACCTCTCCTGCCGCCCGCTGCTCCCCTCAGAGTGTACTTCAGTCCTTCTGCCTGCTCTGCTCCCCGCTCTGGCTCTGGTGAATTCTCTCACCCTCCCGCACTTCTGACTGTACCCAGTGCCTGTATAAATAAATAAATAAATAAATAAATAAATAAATCTGAAAAAATTGCATTTTTACCTTTGTCCACTTGTTTATCTTTTTAAAATTTATTCTCATAAAATTTTTGTCAAAAGGAAATGAACCATTTGACTGTCCTGAGTTGCAAATATTTTTCTCAGTTTGACTTTTGAGTTTATATTTTCTTTTAATGGCATATGGATTTTAAAATTTATGTGGAATCAAATTTATTTCTCTTTTAGGGCTTCTGAGTTTTATGTCATAATTCCAAAGGCCTTTCTTACTCCAAAAGTATCAAAAATTCACTCATGTTTTCATGCAATTATTTTGTGTGTGTGTAAATCTTTGGGCCATCTGCTACTTGACCTTATATGGGAAGTCTGACTTATTTTCCATGCCTTGATTTCTTTATCATTCCCATAGGCATTTGAGCCAATGTATTTTATTCCATTGATTAGTCTGTTCCCAAGTCAGGATTTTAGTAGATATTTTAAAAAGAGAGTAAAGGAAAGTGGGAAAGTGTCATAAAATAATTTCAAATAGAACAGCATGGCAATTCTGAGGTGGGAGGGAGTCCTTTTAGCTGGGGCCTGGGAAAGCTTTATGAAAAGGGGCCTTTAGGATGAAGCTGGAACCATGAGCGTCATCAGCCAAAGGGAGTAAGGAGTACAGGCGAGGCAGGGAATATTTGTGTCAACACCCTTTTTATCAGCACTTGTGTTTTTATGTGCACATGTTTTGAACACAGTCAAGAGCATACAGAAATCTTTAGATCACTCTTTCTAGGCATTCTGAGGGCACATTTGTCAATCAAAAAAGCTACAAGTTGAGTATCTACTACTGATAGGAATGTCTATATCAATTCTGATTTTCACCACAAGAAGCAAAGTTGATATTATTCTTCCCATTGTAGGAATGAGGAAAAACTTCAAGGCAATTAAGAAATTGTAAGTGGTGGCACTGAGATTCAAATTCATGGCCAGCAAGTAATCTAACTAAGAAACTAACTAACTAACTTATAGAATAGACTAGACCTCACAGCCCACATTCATGGTTAGGGTGTTTGTAGCAGGTCTGTGCCTGCTCCATGCTCCTGGGCCCCTCTACTTTGTGTGCACAGCAGCTGAATTTCAGCATGAGCGCTTTCCCCCAAACCAGCAGATTGTTGGAAGGGGCAGGAGCTCCTTCCCTCCCTCACAGCCCTTATTGGGTGACAGGTGGCGGCTGGAATATACATGCTCAGCACCTTTGCCCTCTCTTTGGCATGATTCTGAGGTGTGACCCACCAGGCCCTCCAAGGTCTCTGTTGAGTGAATCAGAAGTTCCCTCTCTGCAACCTGGCTTGGTGTTCTCCCTTCCTTGCTCCCTCCTCGTCCTGCTCCCCCTCCTCTCTCTTCTTGGAACTATTTCTTAATAAATTACTTTCACACGCATTTTCCTCTAAGGCGGTATTGCTTTGAGAAACTTTTTTCAGCTATGCAGGTGTGTGTTTGTGTGTTGGATTGCTATTTAACATGTATTTCTTACTGTGCAGCTAAAAAGCTTGAAAACCACCATCCTATATGACATTAAACCATCTCTTTCTTTCTGTATTGTTCACTGAGCTGGAAA